>NC_045560.1:155372380-155983421 GCF_009819795.1 Aythya fuligula
AGTATGCACACAATGAATTTTGTACATAGCCATATTTTTCATGAACAAAAACCACCATCCTGTATGATGACGGGAATCGAAATAAAAATCTTTTATTTTCTGATTGTCAATAGAATTTAACAAAAAAAGTAAAAATAAAAATAGCTGAGTCAATATGTATAGAAGTTCACTTATCAAAACTGAGAAAAGTCCTGCTCAACTTTAGTGAATATTTACCCAAAAGCTCACTCATTTAGCCCTCCAGCCCTGCTAAAGGGCGTGAATTGGCTACCCAGAAAGAAGCCTGGCTTGCGATTCTTAATTTCTGATTATTAGCTTTGCTGCTATAATATTTCTCTGCTACTTGAATGACCAATACGAGGATGCCCTCGTTTATGATGGCCTGTAGCAGCGATACATCTATCTGACAGCTTCAAGAGGTACTTCCTATTCAGAAGGAAACACAGCTCTCAAAAACTTTTGGATTTCATTCCTGATCCTTTACAGCTCCTCCATGACTGGCAGTCTTTGTCCCTTTTTTCCCAGCCTGTTCTTACCCAGGTGCTGTTTGTTCTTCACTTCTCACCTCCTCGCCCAGCCCTATTCCCCTGCAGTTCAAGCCTTAATACTCACGGTCCTCACACCAAGGCCAAAGCCAGCCAAAACCTCCAACACCTAAATGTGTTGTACCTCTGGCCTCCAGCTGTGGAGTCGCATCTACATAAAAGTCTCTCAAACCTCCGTTGTGTCCCACCACAAAGATATGTGAGAGGATTCATCTAACTCAGAGCATCACCTTGATGAATCTCGCGCTGCTGCTGATGTTTGCCATTCCGGACTGCCAGACATACTGTGCACAGAATGGAAATGCAAAGGTAACGCAAGGGATGCTGCACAAAATGAGATATCCTGGGGCACATAACGAGATAACATCTATTACCATAAATTATGAAGTGATTTACGCATAAATGAGGGTTGTCGTGAAATTTCATTTTAATGGTTTGATAATCAAGTAAGAAACACAATAATTACCATACCTAAGGTTTTCAATAAATTAAAATCACTGCTACCAGCAACACTTGTTTTGTGAATGTACCTGATACAATTCCCTCCCAGAGCTGCCTGCTAGATTCTTCTGGTTTCATTTCTGGATGCCGCATCACCGTGATAAACAAGTTCAGTTTGACCGCTGATTACACTGAAAATATTTCTAATTTACAGCAAAGCTCCATCAACGATGTGCAGTCAACTACTTGAAGAAACAGCTTTGCAGCTGGGAGGCTCCACTGGTCGAGAAAGCTGAACTTTCCAATAGCAAATATAAGAGAATTCCCTGCAAATTCCTTCCCACTAGGCACAGGAGTGCAAATCTTACATCCTACAGTGCCCTCTCCATAATACAGAAAGCAGAAACAACACAACAAAGGCTTCCAAGTTATTTTACTTTCTAAACATACAAAGGGGGAAGCAAAGAGGCTAGCAGTGAGCAGGATGCAGCATTATCCTTCTTTGTAGGTTTGTTGGCAGCAAATATGAAAGGCTCGAGCAATGAGAACAGGAACGAAGAAAACAATTTCCTGCTATCTACACTTTGTCAGGACAGGAGATTTCAAAATGATGGTGATGAATGGAGGGATGGTAAATTACAAAAGGAACCATGAGTGACCAAAGTAAGAGCTGGAGAAAAAACTACAATTTAAATAAAAGTGGAATGGGGAAAGCATTAGGAATGAGGAAGGTATCAAGAAGGTACAAGCAAGGGGAAAAACAACTGGACTTGTCTGAACGGCCTCACTTCAAATACTACTCAAATATTAACAAAAAATCGATGTCAGAAGCTGGGAAAAACTGATAAAAAGAGAATTTAAGAGTAGGGCTTGTTGAAAAACATTGTGCATCTGGACTGAAAACACTTGGTTCAAAAGCAAACACCTGTGAAACACATAGAATCGTTAAGGTTGGAAAAAACCTCCAAGATCATCTGGTTCAACCATCACCCTACCACCAATGTCACCCACTAAACCATGTCCCTAAGCACCATGTCCAATCTTGAATCATTGCTCTAAAAAAAAGAGAAAACTACTTTTTTTTTCCCCTATTTTTTTTTTCATGATTAATAAAAGTCCTTAGCTAGAGTTTGCTAATTTTAAGGCTAAGTGTATGTTCCACCTAAGTTACCGTAGCAGATCCATCCCAATAAAAATTAACCCTCTAAGACAGGAGTTATATACACAGCTACAAACACATAGTAACAATTGTGCTATCATTCAAGAAGTAGATAACAAATGAGTTTAGAATTGACAGAAAACTTGGTGCAACTTCTAAGCAATAATAAAATGGTAAAATATCTTGCATTAAGATTAAACTCACCATCCTTGCAAGAAAGAGCTGCAAAAACCACATTGATAAATGGCTGTTTCAAAAGACTTCTGGAACAGGTTTATGTGCATTACAATATACAAATTTAAGGGTATTTAAACTTCAATTATTAAGCCTATAGGAAAAAACAAGTAATTCATTCAAGGAGATGCAAAATGATTTTATAACCTTATTTGTAGCACTATTCATGTTTGTTTTATACCATCCCAAAAATTGGGAGCAACGAATTCCAAGCAGTTTACCAACTACAGAAATGATGGGAAACAGGATACAAAATAAATATTCACATTTTGGTGAGTATTTAACTTCTATTTTGACAAAGAAAAGAACAAATTCTTTCTGAATAAGATAAAGTAAAAAGAACTGCATGTTACTGATATTTTTGTCCATTCCTTGATAAATAAACACTGACAAAATTCAGCCTTATTTTGAGTTGCCATACTTTGCCCTTTGTCAGCATATTGCTGGTACTGTTACATATTCTGTATTTGTTTTTCATGGTTGCATACCTTTCAGTTGATTTGTTAATTGTTTTATTCTTTGCCAACTCTACAATGTTCAAAGGAAAAACAGGCCCCAAATACCATCATGAGGGTAGAAATACATGGTATTGTTACAAATAGGGCCCTTTTAATACTGAAAGGACTTACCGCTGACATTCCCCGGCATGCAGAATTAAATCTTCATTGTTCCGAGCACTGATGGTCAATTCGTGCTCTGTAGAATTGAAGACGTCTAGAAGGAGATGGCACTGCCGGGTGCTGTTCAGACAGGGGGAAAAAAAAAAAAAGGAATATTGCAACTTATATATCAGAATATATCAGAATAAGCATGTATACATAAAAATTTAGATGCATATAAATATACATATATTCACATATATATATTTTATACCCCACTCCAACTATATGAGTATCTTGCTCTTTTACTAGAAATAACTCTTTTTTGGCATCTGAAGCACTCTCTCCCATACACCAAGTATTTCAAGAGAGACAACTTTGTCCCTTTTGTAGGAAAGGCAAACACAGGCAGGCTTAACAGAAATTCTTATATTCACCAGCTATCATCCTTCAAATCCAAATTTCCCTAGAAGCATTCTCTGTGAATATACCAACCGTGTTTCTGGTAAGCCTAGGAAATAATACCAATAAAGATACAGAAAAGAAACTCTTAAATTTTTATTCTCATTTATAAACTTTTCTTCCTTGTGAAACTAAACACAATCAGCAGCACTGAATGAAGATTACAATATAATTCACATGAAACAAAAACAATCAGGAACAGAACCAGACAGTAAAATGCCAGATACAACCAGACAGCCCCAATAATGCTTTATCAGACCACTCAAATTCAAAACTTCCTCAGAAGCTATTTAACAACAGGGAAATATCGTAGCCTTAAGCATCACTACAATTTAGCTTTAGCTATAAATGACTTTGAAGTTTAAATGCATGTATAACAGAATTAGGTGACTCGCCATTGGGAATTACAGAATAAAGTAGTAAAGCCATTGTACAAAGGTTACAGATCATCACAACCCATGCAATTGCTACCAGAATCAATAAGTGGGGGAAAATAACTCGTATTGAATGTCAGAAGTAAAAGCCATCAGCAGCTTTAATTTGAGAGGGAGTTCACATGAATCACAGAGTGGTTTGGGTTGGAAGGGACCTTAAAAACCATCCAATTCCAACCCATTGCCGTGGGCAGGGACACCTCCCACCAGATCAGGTTGCCCAAAGCCCCATCCAGCCTGGCCTTGAGCACCTCCAGGGATGGGGCACCCACAGCTTCTCTGGGCAGCCTGTGCCAGGGCCTCACCACCCTGAGTGAAGAATTTCCTCCTTATATCTATCATCTTTTAGTTTAAAGCCATTCCCCCTTGTCCTATCCCTACACCCCCTGACAGAGTCCCTCCCCAGCTCTCCTGTAGGCCCCATTTAGGCACTGGCAGGCCACTGGAAGGTCTCCCCGGGGCCTTCTCTTCTCCAGGCTGAACAACCCCAACACCCTCACCCTGAATTCAGTCAGGCACTGAATTGCAAGCGAACGCTGCCAGCAGACAGTACCGTGCCGTGCTTTTTTCGTATTTTAAGGGTTTTCACTCTTTTGGGGTAAAGCCCCGGTGAATACTGCATACAGAGAGGAATGCACAAAGGTGGCTGAGTGCCTGAAGCAAACACATCAAAACTCAACAATTTGGACCAGATAAGGAGCCTCAGCTCGCAGCAGCAACTCCCCGACTTAATTAACAACTCGCAAGAAAGAAATGACTGGAAGGGCAGGATTCAAGTCGGTAGCTAACCTGTTACCAGCCGGGCATGAAAAAGAGAGAAAAGGAAGCCTGGCTTCCACCTCATAGCTGGGAGAGAGGGACGAGACCTGTAAAGACGCAAGAAACTTCTGCCTCTCAAGGAGATTCTAAGATAAAACCTGCAAAGGAGACTGCCAGGGTTGAGTCGGTTTACAAAGTTCAATGCAGAAGGAATTCTTTATTTACCCCACAGCAAAAATCAAACAATTGTCTGAAGTTGCACTCAGACAAGCCCTGTGCGGTATTTTTGGCAGGAGAACCGAAGTTTTGGAGATAAAACAATTGCTGTAAGTGTAAAGGATCTATAAAACCATCAGTCTTTCCGAACAGGTCACTGCCCCTTAACACTAACATTTCTGAATGGGAACTCTGAGATTATGTAGGGAAAATTATTCATCATCGTGAGACTTTTTAGGTGTGTAGGGGAATGTCCTTGTTGGCTTTGAGTTAACTCTCCAGGGAAATCTTAAAATAAAATAAAATAAAATAAAATAAAATAAAATAAAATAAAATAAAATAAAATAAAATAAAATAAAATAAAATAAAATAAAATAAAATAAAATAAAATAAAATAAAATAAAATAAAATAAAATAAAATAAAATAAAATAAAAAAGTTACAGAATAATTATGATAATTTGAAAAATAAGAATGAGATACAGGTATAAAAAGCTTATAGGCAACATTAAGGCTATATGAAAACATAGTATTAAAAGTTCAGAGTAAATACGTATCAGTGCCAAACCACCTATTATTTAAGGTTACAAAAATATAGTAATTGAAAGAGCAAGCTTCGAATACTGGAAATAAGACAAAGCATAAACTCTGGAAAATAAGATGTGATAGCATAATGAAGTGAAAAGAAAAAAAAAAAAAACACACAAGTTGTTAAAAGCAAATTGTTTAAAGACCTAAAAAATGTAATTATTTTTTTTAACCATGTCACAATCTGTAGGACTGTGTAGAACTGATGATGTTGAGCTACAATCTGGGTGAAAGTTTCAGAAAAACAATTAGCAAGAAAGCCAAATTAATTCTTTATATCAATTTTCACTACAGGTGAACTTACAGAAAACTGTCCTCTGCAAGACAGGAATTAAAGGACCTGTATCAGTGTCAGTAAATGAGATTTTAGAAGGAAATCGTATTCATGCAAGTGTGATAAAAGGAATTCAGCATGAATTTGCTGAACTACTACATAAAAATCAAGTCAGTAATCTGTTGCTTTAACTAAGCTCTGTACAGGAGACATTTCAAATGTCGTATTGTTTTATGGATTTCAAGGCAGTTGAGAAAATTAGCCGTGGCCTCCATTTTTTATTCATTTATTTTTTTTAATAAAGGTCTGTAAGCTTATAAAAAAAATAAAACACTCAGAAGAAAAAAAAAATGGGTGTAAGATGATATAATCACAGGCAATAGCAGTCTAGTGAAATTTTTGGCTGAGAAAAAACAGTCATATGTCACTGTTTCCTGGACCTGGGAAAGATCATCCTACACTTACCCAATTTCTTCTTCATTTTCCAAGCTAGCCACCACCATGTACCACCATATAACAGTTTATGCTAAAAGGTTAGTGGATTGGGAAGGGAGGTAGAGGCTGAGTCAATGGGAGAAAATCCACTACATTGAGACCTCTAAATGTAGGTAAGAATGGTGAGTTACCTTTCTTTCCTCCCCGAGAAGGGACAGAACTGTCTTTGCAAGATGTCACACAACTTGAAGGGTCACTGGTAGCTCCCCAGTCTTTCTAGAGGTTCTGGATTATTTTGCTGAGACTAATTACTTCTTAAACTTTGGGTCAGACACATCTACAGCAAGTCATTTGGTGGGTTTGGGTGCTTTTGGTGTTTTTTTGTTTGTTTGTTTTTTTGTTTTTGTTTGTTTGTTTGTTTTTGTTTTTGTTTTTCCTCCAAAACATAAACAGATAGCATGGTATCATCCCATATTAACACACCCAATTAAACCTTCATCAAGTTTTGGTTTATTCCATATACTTATGGGCACAATGTACCAAACTGTAGGGAAACAGCATAAAAGAGCACAGAGCTTCCCTTTCCTCTAAAACCAGACACTGCAAATACAACACGCGTCTTTTCTGAACGGAATGATACACAAATTATTGCATTATGTTAAAAGCCCAAATTAAACAAAGCTGAATTAAAGCTGGACGGGACTGTCTATAGACTCCAGGATAAAGAATACCAGTGCTTGAAAGGATTTTACTTTTGTTTCCATCTATCATTCGGACTGCTAATGGAAAGGAAATAAGCCTGGGTCAAACAAACAGTTTCAGAGCCTAAGTGGAAAAATACTAAAAATCACATCATGAAAACATTTTCCATTTCAATTACCTTCCTTGTTTGTCTATTGTGTTTCCTTCAGAAAAATCTATCACGAATTTCAGGTTCAAGATTCTCTTTCACATTTCACATGAAAGTCTGCAGCTCAGGAGGTTGTGCATGCCAAAACTAGAATTACAAAGGCTGGCTTGTTTTCACTTGGGTGATTTATTATCTGAAGGTCTCAGAGTAACATGCCAAATTAAGTCAATACTTATTTCAAACACTAAAAAAGATTTTTTTTTTTTAATTGACAAAAAGAGTTATTTCTACAGTGTCTTGGAGATTTACTGCATAAATTAATTTCTGTTATCCTCCATTACAGAATCCAGGATATAAGGCAAACAAAAGTTAGTGACAAACTGTGTCGTAAAAACCTTCCAATGTCTGCTCTGATGACAGAAATCATCACAAAACTGGGGCTGTGGGAACTTAAGAGAAGAGGAAATTATACTGTAATCTGGAAATTTCTTTCAGGGGTATTGCAGTCTACTCTGAAATGACATCAGAGGATGCACTTCAGCAACATTTAACACAAAATTAAAAACCAGATGCAGCTATCACGCACTAATGACAGCTCACTACAGTGAATAATCGTATGGCAGCTCTGTTTCGAGCTTTGTTCTGAAGTCAGTTGCAACAAGAAACACTCGGAGGGGGATTGGCAAGTTATCCACATCCTGACTCAGCTCAGTTTCTCCCATCAAGGAGCGTTTTCACACCTAGACTTTGGTTTGCTTCTTTTATGCTTTCTGTAAAACATAAAAAAAAAAAAAAAAAAGTTCTGTAACCAGGCACGCCCAACATCCCTGCTCAAAACAAGACACCAGAAAGTGAAGAGAAGCACTTGGAAATGATGACAGGCTGTAGCACACTAGAAGTCAAACCCATTCTCCAAAATCCACTGATGAACGTGACCACTTCGTATAGTACAGCACAACAACGATCTGGAGCATCTCTGCTGTTACTATTGTGTTTTGAATAGGGTTTCTGTAATTCCATTTGGTTTTCACTACCTCCCTTGAACGTGAAGCATTCCACGCTAGCTCCAGATGATTAATTCAGAAGTTTACACATCTCACTGTTAAAAGGCCTTTTCCACATTTTCCAAGAATTGTCCTCATCTGACTTCTCCTGGTTGTAAACCTTTGCGATTATGCTAAATATTCCCAGCACATCTATAAATACTTGCAGATTTATGTTCGCACGTCTTCATGTGCCAAACCGTGCATATTTAACATTTTGATCTCAAAAAAAATCAATTCCCTCCAAGTGTAAGCTCCTCCTTGCCCCCCCTGAACCCACTACAACATCACACGATGAGCAGGGTTTGGGGTTAGTGAGCTGATTTACCTACAGGATCTGACCTCCCGTGTGCCTTGGGTTCTCACTCAGTGACATCTATGCCGAGCTCAATGGTGTATATATAAAGAAAGGATGTACTCTACAAAGACATCCAGTCTTGAGAACATTACAAAAAAAGTTACTAAACCCATCCCTTGGCAGGTTTTACAAATGGTTATTCAGCCTAATTGATCAAAAAGGAGACCTTTAGCTGTAATCAAGTTTGCCTGGTTTCTCTTTCATCCACTTTTTATTATTATTATTTTTCATTAACAAAAGAGTGAGTTTAACACCGTGGCAACATCTATTCCTTGTAACCAGGTCTTATCCTGGCCTTCCTCCCAATGAACCAAAACAACTGCCCTTCAAGCAGCCACCCAAAAGTTTTTCTCCACCCTTCAATCGATGGCATTTGAGCACTGAAATACTGGAAAACACGAGACCAGAAACAGCTGCCTGTCAGCAGGTAGCTGATTCTCATTCGAAATGTGCCAAGTGTGAACATTTACTTTAAAAATTCAGCTATAGAAAAACCCAGAAGTATTTCAGAAGATGCTACAGAACTTTTCTGTTGCGTGACCAAAACATTTGTTGGAACATGGCCGAGGAACCACGCTGTTCGCCATTCCCCCTCTGTCTTTTGTGAATAAGGATCGGGATTTCTACTCCCAGCCTGGCTGCTGAAGGGGCTGCGTTGCCATTTATTGCACTGAAAATGTGGGCAGCCATGGAAATGAATTCTGAAAAACACATCTGATTTTACCAAGACCCAAATGCTGAACTGAACTGGCACTTCTGGACAGTAGCAGTGTCAGACCTGCTGAAGTTCCTTTTTTTTTTTTTTTGTTTCCTTCTCTGACTCAATTACAAGAAGAGAGTCTAAGCCTCAGCTCTTGCCAAAAAAGATCTGCAGCTGATGCTGTAAGGTGGTTTTGAGATGAGAAGAAAACTTGGCTGCCTCAAGAAAATTAAAAAAAAAAAATCACTTTGTTCATCACTGTGAATTTGTAGAACTGAAAGGTAAGGATATTCTTACATACCAGATTTCCTAACCTGTCCCAAAAGGAGTTGCAGCAACCCTGTCGCACTATGGACTGACTTCATCCACAGATTCAGAGTGCAATAAGCAAGGCAAAGAGCTTCCAGTTTTTGTAGATGGCTCTTCTTTAAACATCTCTGTACAGGTGGCACAATGGCAAGGGATGCAAAGAGAATAAAAAGCACCCTACAAAGCACGCAGAGCATACCTTATTTCAGTTCTTACTAAACACGTGGAGTAAATCAGCAGTTTTTCTAGCATTTTTTTTCAAGCTGTGTTTTTTTTGACAGAGGCAGTAGGGGAAGACAGTCAGTGCCCACCAAAACTGCGAGATAACATTTCTGAGGGAGTGTTCAAGACAATCTAGTTAGAAGAAGCTTCAAAGGCAGACTTTCTTGGAGCTATCAAGATGGGAAAATGAAGAGGTGTTTCACATGAACCAGCCAACAGAACGTTTCCCTTACTCTGACCCATCAGCATCACAGCTCCGATGGAGACCTAGGAGACAACCTGCTGGTAGCTGAGCTCTTCGGAGGCCTGGAATCACCCTCGTAGTTTTGAGGCTAAGACCTGATAAGGAGTCAAGTCACAAGACCATGAAAACAATATTATTATATAGATTTACCAGCATTTTATGGTACATAGTGTCAAGCAAGGAGATCCCTGAAGCCCTTCAAGGCTTCAGTGAGCTGTGGGAAACACTGGGAAAACTTTCAGTATTAACTCATTCTCCTACCCTATTTCAGGGCTAGTTCCAACACCTCATTTTTTCATTATGCATGACAAGACCAGCATTTGCTGGCAAGGACAAACATGCAGAATCAGGGATTACAAGTGACACAGCCAGAGGCATATAATTTCCAAACGCGTGGCCATCCCCAAGTCTTTTTGGATGCAGGCAGCTCGGTGAGAGGAGGATGAGATGGTCAGGGAAAATCCTTGGAGCAGAAGAGGGCCACTTACGGACAGAACATCACCTTCTGAGAGCTGGCGTCTGCAGGAGAAGCAGGCAACAACCAGCACACTGCAGCACATCGAGGGCTGCACCAAGTTAAGCCGGGGTGCCCCTATGGACTAGCCCAGGTCGAGGTTAAAAGGAGCTGTGTCAGAGCTAAATGCATCTCAAGATATAGTGAAGGTGCAGTTAATGAAACCTCTCCCTCTAAAGCACAAATCTGTGCATGAGCAGAAGACGTAATTATGGCTACAGACAGTAAAAAAGGCAAAAATAAACAAAAGAAGAAGTCTGTTCCAGTGATATCTCCAATGCATATCTGCTCAAGCAACTAAATAAAAGGAATACCAACTGAGTTTGGAAGACTTTTACATAAACCATAATCTTTATGTTACATTGGGGGAAAAAAGTGATTTCATTAACATTTTTCCTGTTGATTTTTTTTTTTTCCAATGAAGGCCTAAGGGAAGAATCGATGTTTAAAGTTTTATATTTGACTTTGATTTTAAGCCCAGCAGCTATTAAGCTATTGTTTCTTACTTTTATTGAGGTAAAATGTAACATAATAACAAAAAATACAAATAAAAGAAAAAAAAATCGAATCCAGAAAATGAAAACAATGCTAACTCATTCTGAAATGACAGCTGAGAAGGTAAGTTATAAAGCACAGCTTCTCATATAATGACTAAACAAAAATAGTTCAGTGCCTCAAAAAGAATTTAAGCAATGATTCCTCAGCTGCAACTCAAGAGGAAACTTGGTTCAAGTTTTTAAAAGCAAGGAAAAGTACAAAATTTGACTTATAATTTGCTGTCGCCGAGTCTCAGATATTGTCAGAGATGCTCAACAATCACATAACAAACTTTGTTTTATCTAGTAATAAACGTTTATCCCCAGCAGTTTGGAAGATGACACTTCTACTCTTTGTCACTTTACAGCACAACGCTGAACGGTGGCTGACTTCTGACGGAGAATCACCACTGGGAAGGAATGACAAGAGGCTCCTTGGAAGAGTAAAGGAAAAGCATTACTGCTCACTAAAACCAGTAGCATAAAATCAAGAGCACAAGCACCTAAAAACAAAATGCATTCATAACTGATAAGGCAGTGTGTGCCTGTGCAACAACAAAAAGTTTTGAATGGCAATTTGACAGCTCCCGCAATAAAACATTTCTGAAAGAAATTTAAACATGAAGGCATTTTGCCCCCAAACAGTAACAAATCTTTGAGGGTTCTGAATTAAAATCAATGACGTCTTTAACCAGATCTCTAATCAGCAGATCACTTAAAGTTGCCTTAAATGCTGGTCTGTGTGACGGACAGGCAAAGAATGAAGCGAATGCAGACAGCAAGGGCTGCAGCATTTGGCTGGAGCGGAGCTGCTATATATAGCACTGCTGCTACATGACTAGGGAAATCGTGCACAGCTGAGCAACACGGCGACTCTCCCTTTGAATTAAGACCTCGATCTATTTTTATAGATTTTGGGGATTAAGCATTTTCCAAGCAGAGTAAATTCCTGCGAAAAGACTGACAAGGCAGGGGGGAGGATAAGCGTGTCTTACACAAACCACAGCTGGGGACACCTTGCACAAACAGCGGTGTCTCAAATAAAATCATCGTGTTGTATTTCAGGCTTTTTTGGAAGGTTCACAGCTTCACACCCAAGCACTACAGTAAAGTAAGAGCGGTGAACCAAAGAGCCTTCATGTTGTCCATTTAAAAGTGTATATAGGATACTCGGAGTACAAAGGAGATTTTGACAATGAATGAAAGAGACCATTCATGTAAATAATAAATGTAAACTAAGCATTTCAACCTATACACCGAATCTTCTTGAAAACTACCTAACGTAGATGCTGTGGTACTTCCAGGATGGTACAGAGATCATTTATTAAAGCTTGAAAGCCTTGCACACTGAACGATGTGCCACTGCAGGTATGAAACTCCGACCATCATTAATAAAGCTCCTGGAATTCTCCAAATATCATGCTCTGACTTGGCAGGTAGCTTTAGATTTACTTCCTCTAGAGCAGCTCCTAAAGGAATAAACTTAGGCCCATTGTGCTGTATTTTCAAGCAGCAAAATGCTTGGCAGACCTGCTTGCTGATAAGGGTATGAAGTTTTAGGTCTCTAAAAGCCGAACACAATACTCGAATACTCAAAAAGAAATCAGTTTGAGACAATCTCATTTGTCTAATTTTTAATGATACTTTGCACAATCTATTTCAGTGCTCCCTTAGCCTCGTCTAACCTAAAATTTCCTTGCTGCATGCAAAGACCATTATTTGCTTTATTACCTGCTGTGAAAAACAGATACCTATCCTGCTGGCAATGCCATTTATGTAATTACAAATTTCAGTCTACACTCAGCCTTCTCCTTACCCCCACACTAATACCAACAGTTTCAATGGTTTAGCATTCACATTCTATTACTCTTTTTGTTTTCGACTTTCTCCAACTTGTCCACTTTTGCTTCAAGTTTCTCTGAGTTAAAAGCCCACCCAGACTCAGTACTTTTCTTGAGACATCATTGTTTTTGTTCCTGTGAAGAACAAAACAGGAGTAAAAGAAACACTTCATGTTTTGCAAGCTATGTTGCAGTCCATCCATCTTTTGACATTTTTGCATTAGTATGATACTGGTGACTCATTTCTCTGCTTGGAAAAATGAAATATGGCGCCAATATCTCCGAGACTTGTAGTTCTTTCTTGCCTACCTTTGGGGTTTCTCTCTGAAGGCTGTCATGAAAAAGGTCCTGGGACCAATATGAATCTCTTTGATCAATTAAGTTCACTCTCAGCTATCAAAGCAGTACTACAGAAATGCACTGAAATAATTTCAAACTTGAAAACAAGAAGTTCTACAATGCACGCTGGCAAGCTTTTCAATAATACTGCTACTTTGGAAGAGGATTTCTCAAACAAACTTAGAATTACAGAATATCCTGAATTGGAAGGGACCAACAAGGACCATCAAGTCCAACCCCTGGCTCCACACAGAACCACCCAAAAATCAGAGCACGTGGCTGAGAGCTTTGTCCAAACACTCCTTGAACTCTGGCACGCTTGGTGCTGTGACCACTCTCCCTGAGGAGCCTGTCCCAGTACTCAACCACCTCTAGGTGCAGAACCTTTCCCTAACACCCAGCCTGAACTGCCCCTGACGCTGTTTCATGCCATTCCTATCCACCATAAAACACATTTTTCATGTACTAACTCCATACCAATGTTTGTACCGCAGAAATACTTATGTACTGAAACTAAGTCCCCTCTCAGTCTTCTTTCTTCCAAAAAAAAACAAGCTTAGTTATTCAGATTTTGAACAAGAGCTATTCAAAAGTCATCTCTGGAACTCCCAGAGTTTTAATACATCACAAATATTTAAAGATTTTAGAGTATTTAACAACTAGCATGTGTGAACTTCTGTGCAAATACATAAATTGACCCTTAATTTTTTAAAACTCACTAGGACGTGTGAAACTACTCTGTGGTTTACAAAACTAAGCACTGAAGGAGAGAATGATTTCTATTTATTCCTCACATCCAAAGACAATCATTTACACATACTTTTCTTTTTTTTAAGAGCCAGGCAAACACAAACCTATGTGATGCAGACCACACCGTAGCAGTAGAGAGACAGAAAGGAGTCATCAGGTATTATAATAAAGAGGAAATATGCTGTTGTTGGTAAAATGAACATTACTGAAAAACCATTTGAACATCAGAAACTTTCAAATGCACATGGAGTGCTTTGATCACAGTCTGCAGTTAAACGAGGGTAAATTCCCAAAGAGGAGGAATTTTGAAAACTAGTTGACAAAACTCTTTGCCTACCCGTTGATGATGACACTGAAAGTTTCCAGCATGCCCTTTAAGTTATAGAAAATAGAAAAGAGATGATAAGTCACATATACTAGAGTCAAAGCAAGGCTTACCTTGTTGCTGGAAGGGTACTGACACGCGTAAAGAAAACAGATGGCTCTACTTCTACATGAAGACCCAGTGAAAGGTTCCTGTAATAGCCTTCAACGTGTCCTGGTCCACCAGAGTATTTAAAATTCAGAATGGCTTCCAGTGTCTAGAGAAATAGAAGTAAATTACTGATTAGCTATGTTTCGCTGCTGAGCATTTCAAAAGTACAATTAAATTACACCACAGAAGTGATAGAGCAACAAAGTTTCTATGCCATCAAGAATTTGAATTTGCCTTCCTAATCCATCCACTCCATTGTATCCAAAAAAAAAAAAGGCAATCAAACAAATGACTGCATCCCTCAGTTGATTTTTTGCCTTAATCCTTTCACAAGCTTACAAGCACAGAACAAAATCAGCTGGACATAATTCCTCCTGGAGTTTATGAAATGATCCGCTCTTTCACACTCTTAAAAATATTCACCACTTCATTACCTTCTTAATCAAATGGGTAACTTAGAAAGTTTTTGCCTGTAGACAGATGGAGAGAAGTTATACAAAACTAAAAGCATCTGCTCTTGATACATGTAAGTATTCGCTCATCTCCACTAACAGCCTATAACAAAACTGTTGCCCTGACACAGCGTACGGACCTCATCTTTCCCTGGTGTTCATTTTAGAGAATTACCACTGTATGCTGAACTTTATGTCAGCTAGGACAGCAGTTTCTATAAAAGATTTAGAAACAATGTCCACCTCCTCCCTGGTTAGCTTTTAGCTTGTTTTTTTTTTTTACAAAAATACAGCACACAGACACAAACACACACCCCAGAAAAACAACCACCACCACCAAACCCTCCAAGAAAACACCCTCTGCTAGAAACCATTCCTATTTACCAGATGCCATCAAGCCTCAGATGGTCAAAAATCCTTTCAATTGAAGATTTACCAGACATTTATGAAACCTGTCAGTTGGATTCCTAAACCCGGCTGAAGGCACAGAAGCACTAACACAATCACCATCTTAAAACAACCATAATCCAGCGCTTTGAGGAACACCAAAATCAAGAGTTTAATGTTTTGTGGCATGTAAGGGCTGAAATGGTTTGCACATTTCCAGCTTGCTTTGAAGTAACTTGAAGTAACTCTACTTCCTAATGAAGTCTGATTAAAATTCACAAGAGTCACCTTACAACGCAATCAAAAATGTCCACCGGGCACTCTGGACATACCCGTCTACTCTGTTTATGTCAACTCCTAATTTGCAGTTAATGAACTCCGGTTTACGTTATGTCAGGAGAGTTAATCAATATTAAATACAAAAATTATTTATTAAAAAAAAAAAAAAGCAGAAACCCATTCAAAACGGGCTTCATTCCAATTAACCTGCTGGTGTATTTCCTACAGACCAGAGCTCCGCAAGCACGGGGATCTGACACTACTGATGTAAGTAGTGGAATGTAAGAATGGATTTCAAGTTTAATTAGGAAATCTTCTGTGAAAACTCTGTGGAAAAGCCCCGTATTCTTGCTGTAACACTCCGAGTATCCTGCTTTGGGAAGCTACCGTGGTTTGGGTCCGTGGCTCATTCTGCATTGGTAAAGAGACAGGGTTGGTTTGAAAGGTGCTGGAGTATTACCACTGCCCATGCAAAACCCTTCCCAACATCCCATACCAAATGAAAAAGCTCAAGAAAAGGCTGCAAATTGCAACCATTACGTGCCATCAATTAGTACGAGGCTTCAAAGACATCATCGTCATCATCATCGTGGTCCCTCATCAGCATCTCGCACCCCATGCTAGAGATCAGAGCAAGGATGCCCAAGAGGTCTTCTACCAACCTCAAGAGCAGGAGGAATCTCTTTCCACCCAAAATATAAGATGCAAGCAGGGCACTTGAGAGATTTGGAGTCCCTCGGAGAATTTCAGAGCACTGAACCCCCTGCTCTCTCCGGCCAGGGTGTATACGGATGTGTAGATTGGGAGCATGATTGAGGAAAACATTTTTTTCTGGTGCCTTCAGGCGATCCGAGAAAGTTTTTATTACTTAGGATTCATCTAATATCAACAGGATGTAAAAGAAAAAAAAATTAAATCTCCTTTAAACTCCTCTACGCACACACGCCTTGGAAAGGACTCCACACACAATATGAAGGATCGATTTTCTATCTCCAGGATAGAAAAAAAAAAATCCTACACTTTCATAAGCTTACAAAGCTCCAATTTAAAACAATTTCCCATTCCCTCCCACAGCACCTCCAGAGAAAGAGGCACTAAATGCTACAGCCATGGATTTAACTACCGTTGTACGCTTACTCCAGCGGCCTTGTCAAACCTGCACTGATAGCCCAAGCTGCACATCCTATTAAAAGTTTATGAATATAAAAGAATTTATTTGATTTATCTGAATGGGAAGGGAAGGGAAGGGAAGGGAAGGGAAGGGAAGGGAAGGGAAGGGAAGGGAAGGGAAGGGAAGGGAAGGGAAGGGAAGGGAAGGGAAGGGAAGGGAAGGGAAGGGAAGGGAAGGGAAGGGAAGGGAAGGGAAGGGAAGGGAAGGGAAGGGAAGGGAAGGGAAGGGAAGGGAAGGGAAGGGAAGGGAAGGGAAGGGAAGGGAAGGGAAGGAAGGGAAGGGAAGGGAAGGGAAGGGAAGGGAAGGGAAGGGAAGGGAAGGGAAGGGAAGGGAAGGGATCCCAAGTCTGGTTTAAAGACAAATCCTGAAGGTATGAGAAACGTTAAAAGAGTCATTTTCTTTAAAAAAAAAGAACCACTATTGAACAGAAGCAGCTGATATAATCACCAAGGAAGTTACCAATGATGAAATGATACATGCAGGAGATGAATGAGTACTCAGGAAACCCGAATCCATAGTGATATATTTTTAATGAGCAAACAATCAATAAACAATTCACATCCTTTCCTCCTCACTGCTGCAAAACACTTCTTTGATTCTTTATTTTTGCTTTCATGAAACTTAGAAAGTGTGAAACAGGTCAGGAGCTGTTTCGGGTTGGGTTTCTATCTCCCATCACCTCTTCTGCTTCGTGATTTTGTCTTTCCCTATTTTTGTAAGCAAAAGTTTAGCTTCATTCCTAAGCCCTTGTACTAGCAACGGCAGTAACTCAGATTTTATCCCTGTATCTTGTTACTAGAAGAACCAGAGGATTCTGTTTTATAACTCCTTACCCACAGCACTGCATCACCACACATGCTGCATTTTGTGTTTCAGACAGCACAGATCTATTTTGTCGATTTATTTTTTTTTTTCCCCAAACTGGAACCTTAATGTTTTTATAAATATTTATTAGCAATGTTTTACATAATTAAATCAAAACCTCAGCTTTTATAACAGAGGCTCACACACACTGCATTTTCAGGTCTTTTCTGAATTCTGTTAGGATAGCAAAAATGACACGACGCAGATCTTAACATTTTATACAAGATGAAATGCCAGCACTTAGCTACAGGCAGTTTGCTCCCGAGGCTCTGCAGATATTGCCTGCAATAACCGTGAAGAAAGACCAGAATGTAACATCGCAGGCTCCCCATTAAGACTTTTAAAAAAGCAGCATGAGGAGACTAAAAATATTTAAATTCCGAATATAATCTTCTTTCCATTTCGGTTTCTGAACTCATTACAGAAAACAACTTCTACTAATGAGTATAATTTCTCCTGGGATTAGGGCTTGACATTTGAAAAGTAACATATTCTAGGTGTGTAATCTTCACATCTACCTTCTTCTCTTTTAAATCAAATTACACGCACAACAGTAAACATGTTTTCCTCCCGGATCCCATCATGCTCCTGATCTCCTGCATCTCAGCCAAATCAGTGAATGCAATAGCAGGACACGCTCCAGAAGGAGAGGATGAATTCACGACTGCTTGGCCAATCTGCCCGACTTCCAGCCTCTTTTCTCGGCTGCCTGGATGCCTTTTGTTTTCTGTTCTGTTTGGTTTTACTTACACAGAGTTGTATCGGGAATTTCAGCCGCCTAAGAAGGTTATGTAACTAATTAAACGACCTGGCAGTGACAAAGAGAGAACAAGTTTCTCAAATTAACTACGATCTTTCCACTAGCAGCAGAGGACCCTGGCAATGAATGAAGTGGGAAGAGCAAAGAGCTGGCCAGCTGAAAGCTCGGGGGGGCAGCGCTGCTGAGTCGGTTCCCATGTCCTCAACTGCATGGGGGCAGCAGTTCTTCTGCATCGTTCCCATCTTTGCCATCAAAATTACCTACCCTAAGCATTGCTGGACAAAAACAGAGTCAGAAACTGCAAGCTTCTGAATCCAAGCACCTAGAACATGCTGCTCCACCAACACGATTCATACAGAAAGGCAGACACTGAACACAGCTGGATCTTTTTCAGGAAAAGTCAAGAATGTGAGCACTGGGAGGGGATGGGGGCATAGATACCTACACAGCTGAACCCAAGGAAGACAGGACCCGAACACATCAAGCTTCCAGTCCTTGGACCTGGTGGTGAATGCAAACACCATGTCCAGGTTTAGGTTTGCTCTGATGAAAAGATTCAGTCCTGCAAACCTCAAGTTAGATGACACCCAGAAAGCACACCAGTTCTGCCTCTGCATTGATTTGGTTACCAGAATTTACTTAAATTAGCACTTTCTGAGTTTTAATTAACAGTAGTCTAACAAAAGACAAATGCTCATCATTTTTTGCTTCTCTCTCCCATCACTGAGTCCCTGATTTCACATGGTAACCTGGCAAAGGACAAAGAATGTATAAAAGTCAGACTTAACAGCAGCGTTGGGAGAAATACCAGGTGCCTTTATGTACATAAGCTGAATATTCTCCTGCCCACCTGTACTCAGGGAGGAAAAAAAAATTCACCTGCACACCACTAAACAGGAAAAGCAGAGTGCTGACGAGCTGGGAGATTCTGCAATTCTCATCGGCAGGACAACAATCTCAAATCAAATCAAAAAAGAAGTCCTCTAACTAAACATCTGTAGCATCGTGTTTCTGTTAATTTCTGTCGATGGGAGCTAAGCAAAGAACGGCATTACGTAAATCTCAATGCTCCTGTGACACACCTAATGATTTCTTAGCTACACACACTTCTTAACACTCACAATTTTGACCAGTCTCTTACTGCAAGATGCAGACCGCAAGGGGTCAGGTGCTGGCATCTTCAAAGCCTCTTCCATGCAGGAATCCACATTATTCCCTCCACTGAGATCTTCCTTTACTTGAAATACTGGTATTGAAAGGAAATTTGAGGGGAGAAGTGCAGTGTGCTATTTGTGATATGGAGAGCACACCAAGCCTTTACCTCACAAGGTTTCTTTCAAGCTGAGTAATATTCTGAAACTGGGAATGAGTTAGTCCTCCCTGATGTCTTTAGGAAGCAAGGCCAGCAACACAATTCTGAGGCTACCTGAGAAAGGTCAAGGACAAGAACTGAAGATCCTTAATGGAACACGTTAACAACCACATATGAAATCTTTCTACCTGAAGAAAACATCATATCATAGTTCACAGATACTGCATTCTATCATAAATTGAAATTTTAAATTGAAATAACCAATGAGAAAATTGTTCAATGATATCATGCAACTTTGCAGCAAGAGTTCTGTTCATTGCTCCCTCTCTCTCCGGAGAATATTAGTCTTTTCACTTATGGCTACCCTGTCTGATTTTCTGATACACAAACTATAGCTGCTGTATGTTTTTCTGGATTTTCGAGATGATACAAAAACTCTTCTTTTTTCAGCTAAAAATAAACAAACTCTGTATCTTTAAGGAGAAAGTAAAAAGCCATGAAAGGGAAGAAACTACCTCTCCATTTTTCTGACTGCAAATGATCGAGCAAATCCGAGCCTACTGGAATATTTGACCGCATCAGAATTCCTAATCTTCCCCAAACGGGAAAAGGAGATGATGTTCCTTAAAGCACCAAAGAGTAGAACTGATAGCCAGATCCCCGCTACATGCATTATGAGCAGGATGTGCATATGTAATCATCTTGTAGTGCATATGTAATCAGCCTGTAGGACCGAGCTGCAGCAAGCAGTCTCCATACTAATTTTTTTTTTCCATGCACTCCATTAAGCACACGCGTGGCAATTACAGAAGCGATGATAAAATTCTTAAGAACTGATAAGCAACGAAAGAAATGATGCCACTGCAGTAAATCAGATCTTTACGTGTATAAATACGAACCCAGCCCAAATTGCTAGTGCCCTTACACTACTTTTTTCAGTCTGAAGGAAAATTAAGTACAATTTTATTGGTTTTTTTTGCACGTGTTAATCAGGTGAATTTACACAGCTCGCCCATGAAACAAGGTGCCTGTTGTGCTCGTGCTCTGGTGCAGTTTTACTCCAGCACACCTACTGCATACACAGTGACTTTTAGGAGCAATTTTTGCGGCACACCGATGTTTATCTAGCTCATCCATCTACATTTATGTCTAGTTAAGCCCCTGAACAATGAAACTGCTGCATCCCTTTGTAAAAATAGCACAATGGCAACAGCAAGGAGCTGAAGCTAAATATAGCTCCTGCAGGCACATGCCGGGAATTAAAGAGTACATTTTCCCCTTCCCCAATCCTAAATCAGTAAGCTGCAGCAAGGAATCTCTGGTGAATACACACAGGAGCTCAATAAATCCCCCTTAAGCTTACAAGGCATATTCTGAATCTGTGCTAGCTAAAAATAGCCGTGTTTATAATGAGAATGGAGATGTGAGCAGAATAAGATGAAGTTTAAAGGCAGGCACACTATAGCCTTTCTGCATTAACTAACAGGGTGAACCAAAGGTCACCCCAACAAACAGATAGGGAGAGGGACAGACCAACGATAATACTCGACCACCTTTTATTGAAGAGCCTTCATCTCACACTAAACCGTGCACTTCCTAATCGCCTGTTCCAGCTACACGTCCCCAAGTTATTTTCTCTGCATTTTTAGCTAGAACACAAGTTGTTGCTTCCAAAAGACGGGAAAAAGATAGGAGCACAGAGCGTTATTTCTCTGGACAGTCTTCCCTCCTAGGGCTCAGTCGCCCTCTGGGAACACTGAAGCAATACAATGCCTACTTTTTCTTGTAATATTAATCACAGAATTCTGCTCCCTTTAATTAAAGAGGCCTGCGGCCAGGCCTGCAGGGCAATAATATAGCAGCCAAACGCTGATGCATCTTCACAACTGCCTCAAAAATTTGACCTCTGTCAACTTAGGTGCGAGACTACTGACCACAGCTGTCACAGCATCTCCTTCTCAGTCCAGACGTGGATGAGAAACCAGAAGGAATTTAGATGTAAATAATTTTGATTTGGAACATTCCCACCCAGAGTTTTGCGTCGACACAAAGTAGGAAGGTTCAAAAGGAGAGTTAAGTGCAGGGATGGATGCTGACACACAGCTTCCCACACGTACACCCTTTGAAAGGGAAACGCTTTCTATTTGAAGACCCACAACTCAGCCTGATTCTCCCAGCAATGGCCATATAAGATGCTAGTTGCTGTAAAGAAGCTACAGTACATCACCGAATGTGTTTCCTCACTGAAACCTGTCCTTTATGCCCTGTAGCAGGTCCCCAAATGGAAAGGTATGAGAAGCTCCCTCATGGGAGGTGGATAAAATGGTACAAAAAAGACAGGGAAAGAGTCCAGAGGAGGGCCACAAAGATGATACAGGGCCTGGAGCATCTTCCCTGTGAGGTAAGGCTGAAAGACCTGGGCCTGTACAGCCTTGAGAAGAGAAGACTGAGAGGGGATCTCCTCAATGTTTACAAATATCTTCAGTGTGGGAGACAGAGGGATTTGGCCAACCTCTTTTCAGTGGTTTGTGGGGACAGCACAAGGGGCAGTGGCCACAAAATGGAGCCAGGCAGTTCCGCACCAACACACAGAAGAACTTCTTCATGGTGAGGGTGACGGAGCACTGGGCCAGGCTGCCCAGGGAGGTTGTGGAGTCTCCTCTGGAGATATTCAAGGCCTGTCTGGACGCCTACCTGGGCAGCCTGCTCTGAGGAACCCGCTTTAGCAGGGGGATTGGACCCGGTGATCTCTTGAGGTCCCTCCCAACCCCTACAATTCTGTGATTCTGTGAAATAATGAGATGCGATAAAAACACTCACAGCCCCAGAAAGAACATCAGCACAAGGAGGAAAACAAGCCCTGCACAACTGACGCCCTAGTTAAGAGTGACACATCTGATCTGAGCTGCTACTCACCCACCAGCAAGTTCCCTCTCACTTCACAGAGACCGAGCACACCGCTTTTTTTTTTTTTTTTTTAATCATCATCCACCACATCTTGCTTCTGCAGACCCAGCCATCAAGTATCAACTTTCAGTGTGGATTTTGGACCAAGCAAATGAGAATTTTAGAAAGTTGTACGACTCTGTTCACAAGTGTGGGCTGCAGCTCCAGCCTCCCACCAGCCAGGGGATGGAAACGCCACCACCCAGCCCGCCTGGGCTGCAAAGCCCGTGAGCCTCAGGGTAACTCTACCAAGTTACACAGTTTTCAGTTTTTCAAGCTGCACACTTCTGCTGTTTCACACTTCCTCAACGCCAGCCCATCCCTTCTCCGTTCCTTCTACTTCTACCATGTCCTTTGTGAGAAACGGGAACCAGACTGCACAAGCAGTGGGGTAAATCCAGAAGCCACATTTTGTTCTGCTCTCTATTCCTTTATTTCTGATATTCCTAATATTCCACCTGCCTTTTCCCATTGCTATTCCAAATTAAATTCACATTTTCACACTGTCTCATCTCTTCAAAATCTCTTTCCTGAATGGTGATCATTAACTCAGAGCCCATCATTGTGTATTTGGAATTAAGGCTGCATTTTCTCCAGGCACATGTGGATCAGTACCAACCCTCACCTCAAATTTTAACAACCCACCTCTATCACAGGATACTCCCGTCAACCTTAAAAGTTGGTTTTCATATACGCTACTCTTAATAGCCTGGATAAAATCCTCAGCCCCAAATTACCCAGATTATATGAATGACAAAGGCACAATAATGATCCCTAGAAACATGCTGGAGGCGACTTTCTTAGTGAGCAAAAGGCCCGTTTATCCTACCTTTACCAGGCTCTTGACTCCTAATGGGACCTTCACTTTTACCTCACAGAGTATCTGTTTCTCTCAAACAGCCTTTCATGAGGCTTTAGGTACTTTAAGAATCAAACTAAGCAGTAATCAACAATTTTCCCTTTGTTCTTGGGCTCAGCTTACGCTTTGAAGAATTCTGATAGATTTGATAACCAATACTGCTTTTCACAAAGGAAATACCTTAACAATATCCCAACACACATACCTTATCATAAAATCTGCTGCTACACAATGAAGCTTAACTTTTCCAAGTCAACAAACTGTCAAGACACCTTAGATATGAATACAATATGTCAGACAAAGAAGGAACAGCTCCATGCATCCCCCTATGGGCATATGGCCTGACACAGGTCCAAGCGAAATTTAGAGTTTCTATTTTACAGCACACAAATCCATCCCATAAAAGAGCACACAAGAAGTACAAATGGTTTCCTGAAGATGCCAAATCCATTCGCTGCTCATGATGGTCTGAAGAACCCAGCTCCATCCACTATCCGTACACTCACTTTTTATTCTAACTATTGCTGTATTGCACTCTAAATAAAAGCGATACCTACACCCTCAAAAGACAAAACAAATTGCTGCTGCAATGTCTGAAGTACCTTAAAAAGAATGAATACATCTAGAACATCGGAAAAATTCTACTCGACAACAAAAGATCCTTGAAATTGAGTGATCAGATTTCCACATGAGAGCTCTTCTGTATGCCTGTGATAAACAATCCTCAATTTTTTCAGGAATTCCTGTGATTAAGAGGGATAAGCCCAATTAATTGATTGTTCAAAAGTAGGAACAAGTGAAAAAGGGATTTTAAAACTGGGATGCTTGAACAACTTAATCAATAGATCTGTTTATTCAGCACAGCCATTAACATAAAAATATGGAAGACTGAATACTTCAGATTTTTCAGCTGCTCCTCGGGTTGGAAATAGAGGCTGTAGCAGCACAATCATTTTTAAAATCTGTAAACTTATTGAGCTAAATTTATCACTGATTTAATGAGTTTTATCTGGAATGAATATTGCAAATTCCTACTCTTAACACGATGGCAAAAACTAACGAAATGAAAACATAATGAAACTTGTTTTCAGAGATTAAAGCTTCAGAAATCAAACACGCCATATTCTAGCTAGAAATCAGGTCCCAGAGTTGCAGAACAGCAATGCCTTCCATTCTAATCCATCTGCTTTCTTTTGCTGGGCATGTTATCCCGCAGCTAATATGCCAAGCAACCAAGCATTCACTCACATTATTAAAACATACAGTTCTCTCAACAAACAGAGTGTTACGTGACTTCCTCACTTTTTTTTCTTTTTTTTTTTCAATATAGGGAATTTGGACTTAGCTCTTTAGTAAACACTAGAAGATAATTGCAGACATGAATCAGAAGTAGGGATGACACTAAAACTCATTTCCTCTCTTCGCTGATCCCATTTTGCCATAATTCAGCCAGGTAAACGTGGTCAAGGCCAATGAGCTCCAGCACCACTTCCCGCTCCGTGTCCCATCTTCACTAAAGCTTCCTGAAGGCTGAGCACAAACTTTAAATTCTGCGAATGGCACAACAACAGAAATAAAGTTCTACAAAGGCAAAGGTCTTAAAGCAGATGAAAGGCATCGCAAAATGTTTTCTCAGAAACACAGATTTATAAAGGGCTAGTCACTGGCAATTCGAGCACTGTGTCAGACTGGTCTGCAGTATGTGTTTATTATTGATTTCTGAGAACGATCTTGCAATTCAAACAATACCTGGACCATCACTGTTTCAATCTGCCACTATTTACCTATTTGTATTCACACAGACTAGTTCTGCTTGAAAGGTAATAGAATATCCTATTAAAATAACATAAAAAAAAAAAGGTTTTAATGTATGTTGATGCTTTTTTTTTTCCTTTTTGAGAAATACTTTCTCAACATCAACTGGAGGTCTTTATAATTAGGTTCAATAACACCGTGAACAAAAGAATTAATTAGCTGAATCAGACATCTTTTCCTGAAGAAAACATGACAAATCTAATTCTAGAATCTAAGCTGTAAAACCAAGTAATGCCATCATACGCCAACAAATCTGGAGAAGTCTCCACTTTGCAAGAGAAGAAGAAACACAAAATCTCCTTTCTGTGTGAAAAGGTAGAGGTCAGTCTTTCACTCCTTTCTCTTTGAGAGACTCAGAGAAACACGCTCCTCCACCTTCCAAGCACTACCCACACTACATAAAAATTCAGCAGAACGGTGCCATGATAGCACTTCCTTCTCTTGGGTCAGTGGTGAACTGACCTAGACAAATTCTTAAATTTCAAAGTTTTCCTGGAAAAAAAAAAAAAAATATATATATATATATATATTTTTTTTTTTTTTTCACATTCTGTACAAGTAAAGATGTATAAACGTAATACATATATATTTAAGCAACTGGTGCCTGATCTTTAAATCACTATTTTGATTCTCTTAGGGACGCTAACTTGATTCCCAATCTAAGTGGTTAGCACACACTTAAAAGGATTACAAATGCTTATTTAAAAAACACACTGACTCAGCTCACTCAGAGAACTTCATAAATATGCAGCAGGAAACTCCCCAACAGTGACTCATAACTTCAGAGGTTTAAAACAGACAAATAATCATGAAATTTCCAACTGTTAGTCATACTTGATTAAATCCTAAGCCAAAACCATCCTGCTTCTGTGAATCCCGCCTGACCATCCATTAAGTTCTACAGAAGTGAGAGTCCTATGGGAAAAGCAACAAACACCATGTAACAGGGAAATGAGTGCTAATTCTTAACAGCTTACATAGAAAGATTGTTTCGTATAAATATACGTTGGAAAATAATTGCTTCCCTTACAACTGATGCGTGGGTGGATTTTGTCTTCAACTTACTTTCAATGACTGGTCTGAAAAAATTATTTTACCAACTTTTCTCTAGAGAAGAGAAAAATGAAACTTGATCAGAGGACATGCAACAATCCTGAAGTTTCTTCTCCACAGAAATCTATTCATATCTATTTATTGTGCAGCTCGACAAACCTGTGTAGTTCCTAGTTAGAAAATGCACTGACATCTTCCAGCTAACATCTAGGAGAATATGTTGCATGATATTCAGAATCATAGAGTATCCCAGTTGGAAAGGAACCATCAAGTCCAACTCCTTGGTCCACACAGGACTACCTAAAAATCAGACCATGTGTCTGAGAGTGTTGTCCAAGCGATTCTTGAACTCTATAAGGCTTGGTGCTGTGCCCACTGCCCTGGGCAGCCTGTCCCAGTGCCCGACCACCTCTGGGTGCAGAACCTTTCCCTAACCCCCAGCCTGACCCTCCCCTGTCCCAGCTCCATGCCGTTCCCTCGGGTCCTGTCGCTGTCCCCAGAGAGCAGAGCTCAGCGCCTGCCTCTCCGCTCCCCTCGTGAGGGAGCTGCAGGCCGCCATGAGGCCTCCCCTTAGGCTGCTCTGCCGCTCCTCAAACATCTTCCCCTCCAGACCCTTCACCGTCTTTGTAGCCCTCCTTTGGGCACTCTCTAATAGTTTTATGTCCTCCTTATATTGTGGCACTCCAAACTGCACCCAGTACTTGAGGTGAGGCCACACCAGAGCAGAGCGGGACAATCTCTTCCCTTGACAGCCTAGCCCCAGGACATGGCTTGCTCTCCTAGCTGCCAAGTCACACTGCTGGCTCATTTAGAATAAATGTTTAACGGCTTCTTTCTAAATATCACCATAGTGTTCCTATTTGGTCTTGAAATGAAAAAAGAAACATCCTTTTAAAGTTTAACCGTATTAAAAATATACATAACTACTATAAAGACAGTGAGTTCTGTGAAATGAACAAGAACGCCTCAACCTCTTCCTTCCAAATCTTGGTAAAATACTGTTTGCTTGTTTGTTTGCTTTTATAGAAACATTAGTTATCATTTCACAAAAAGGCAACTTCATGTTTGCACAATGTAAAACCATACAAACGTAAATTAATATTACCACACCATCACAGAAGTCTAAACATCTATCCATCCCGTTGTCACTGCAATGACAAAACTACTGCACGTGAGGCAAGGAAATTCATAGGGATTAATTTTAGACAAAAGGATCAGATATTACCCCGTACTTCTAAAAATGTATAAAACATACCCAATAACCAACAATTCCAATTTGGAGACAAATAAAAAGTGGCAAGTAACAGAATTATGACTGGGAATGGTGATGAATGGGATTTACATTTTTTTATCATTCAAATTCATTCAACCTGAATGATGGTGCTTCATTTCATTCAAAACCAAATGAGAAAAAAAAAATATATACACACACACACACACACATAATATATTTTTAAAGACAGGAATAATTACACGAAAATTGGGTTTGGTTAAAGTATCAAAATACATACTTTAAGCTAGTCAGAAGCCCTCTTATGCCCCCACCCCTCTTTTTTAGGCTAAATAATTAAAATCAGATGATAGTTCGATTTCGTTTCTGTTAAAATATATGCTCCTGCTCCCTTCTGATTCAGAGACTCATTTCTTTAAATTGCCTACTGAGAGGAATTATGAGCACAGAATATGACACATCCATGCTCTATTAAGCATAACTTTTTACCAAATGCAGTTAGAACCGCTAACATTTAAAGTCAAGAACTATTTATCAATAAATCTGTATTATTCTCTCTTTAATAGAAGATAAATTATGGTCAAAACTGGATTTCAAAGTCAATCAAACATGAAGCGTAATTACTGGACTACATGTTCTTGCATCCAGACAAGTGTCACACCCTGCTTTGAGAAATAATAAAATCATAAAGAATCGAGTCCTTCTTGTCCATCTCTACCATTTTAATTTTATCACACCAAATGGTAAACAATCTGTTTGGCAATTTATAATCTATTTTTACCAGGTAACACGAGGGTAAGTTTTCCCTATTGAAATAAAGACACATAAGAACTCTGTTTAAATATAAAAAGCCTCACAGCTTTAATATGGGAAAAGTGTAAATTACTCTATGGACTGTGCTGGAGGGTTGATTTGTAGTTGTTTGCCTAAGGCAACCTATCTGCATTCAACACTTAACAGAGAAAAATCGAGCTACGTGGATTTAAAAAAAGAAAATTGAAATTAACTTTTCCAAAGAAGATAAGTCCAAATGAGTTGCTCTGAAAAAATATGGTTTACTATAGATATATGTAATATTTAAAATATTTGGTACTAAAATTGTGCAAATGCAACCACGGTAGGCACAAAATGTTAAAAGGAAAATACCGAGGTTTAAAGTCCCAATGGATAAAGTTAACCACGACATTATGATGAGACCACAAGTCACCCAGAACTTCAAGACGGAGTTACCGAAATCGGAAGACATATTCCATCTACTAGTAGCCATTCAAGTCCTTAGTACCAGATTCAAGACAGTCTGAAATAAAATCCCCCATTTCTCCTCAGAAGCACTGCTAGGACAGACATCCTATCCTTAGCGCAACCGACTCACTTTGCATAGCAGCATTTTTTTGGGCCAATTTAGTTTCTGATGTAGATACGGTCTACCCAGTCAGTAGACAGTTGGCAATCTGATCCTTGCTATTCCCCAAAGTCTCCCTGGCTGCTGAGGTCTTGGCTTCCTGACAGCAGAGTTCCCATCCTTTCAGCCATCCCATTTTCTACTCTCTCACCTCTCACTTGCAGTTTTTTCCTCCTCAAGCCTTCTGTCCCACTTCCCCAGACGGCCAAACCTCTCCATCTCCAGAAGGTTTGGGACAACGCAGCCCGCAGCAGGCAGGACACAGCAAGCACGGCCCTTCTAACCTTCTTCGCTCCGACCCAGACAGACCCTTGTAGAGCAATAAAATCTTCAACTACTCGTACCTGAATATACTTGTGCTGGGTTTTGTAACACAGGCCAATGACTTTGCATTTTTAAGTATTATAAATGACATGTGCTACGACCTCACCACTTTACACCAAGAAAATGGCATGGAAAACAGTCAGCACCATTCTAAATATATCCTCAATTAATAAAAATAAATCGTTCATGTCCTCAGGCATGGAAATACAGCATTTGTGCTTGATTTATGAATTCCTCGTCCATCGCTGCCTTCTGCTTCACTGCTCTTTTTTAGTTAGCTTCATTAGGGCACCCACTCGGGTTGGAGAACTCGCAAGCCTTTGAAAGTATACAGCAGTCTTGCAGGTCAGGTTTGAGCCATCTGTTTCACTGACCAGAAGCCTCTCATATTTTGAGGAAAAGTTACCAGAAAACTTTCTTCATGCCTTAATTCTGCTCTCTTCTAGTTTATTTCTTTCTGACGAAAGATATATTCTCCACATCTAAGGATGAGATAAAGGAAGAGATCTAAGGATGAGAGAAGGAAGTGTTCAAGTAAGATTATATAAAAGCAGGGTACAGCTAGGCAGTATTTTAGTGTTTGTCACTTTAATATTTCAGATCCTATAGACAGGAAAATGAGAAGGAAAAATGATGACTCTCAGAAATTTAAATAAAAATGGGGTTGCTTTTGACATACAAGAATTCCACCTTCTCCATTTACAGGATTGCCACTTGTCTTGAATCTTGTCACGGGAGACTCCCAGTTTTGATAGACTTGTCATGTGCCCTGTCAAACAAGCTTGCAAGATATTGTAAAATTTGTAGAGGGAACTATCTTTCTATTGTGGTGTTGGTATGACAGCTTTATGAATGACGTCAAGGAGAAAATGTTGTTCTATGCAGCAAATATATGGTGAGTTATTACACGCTACTCACCCTCCATCCATATTACTCAGATGCTTCAAGCCTTGCTCTCTCATCTCCCATGTCATACAAATCAAGTTTTTTACTCTCTAATATACTAACTTTAAAATATAAAGAAAAGCCAGTCCAACATACAACTTAAGCTTGGTAACCGGAGAGAGAATAAGTAGCTTTTTAGCCATTTTCCATATAATGGGGATAATAATATAAACTTAAACTACCAAATGTGCTAGAAGCAGCTATATGTTTTCACTGGTTTGCACCAACAGTTCAGATACAAAACCACATTTTAAAAAGTTAATGATCAGTACAATAATGTAAAATATAGATACTTTTCCATTTCAGATCTTTTGCATCAAAAGAGCCAGCTCCTGGTTGTCACTCAGTACGTGCTAGGCTACATCTTCTTCAAAAAAATATTTCAGACTGTGTGTTTTTAATGCTTATTTACTTTTCTTTCAGTTAAACAAGACCGTTATATAGCAAACCCATTGCTTTCCCTAGGTGGACACCTGCTCACCTGAAGTTACTGAGATTCACTGAATTGATATAAAGGCAAGTTGTACCATAACCAAAACACAACGTTACCGATGGAACACGCCGCAAAGAAAAGTTAAGACTTCATACTAGTTAAGAGTGGCCTCATGCAGTAAACAAAACAGGATGCCTACCAAACAGAACAAGCACACAAAGTACTTCCCAAACTACTCTCCCAGTCACAAATAGCATGAGATTCCTTGAAACAAAGGTGGATTTTATGTATTTAGTAACCCCCACTGAACTTCTCTTCTCTGATCTTACTCAGTGTTTCTCTGAATCCAGAAAAACTTCTACTGTCTCTCTCATTCAAGTGTTTCTTCACATCTTCAAAGAACTCCAATATGCGAAGCATATGGACTGTGAAGCACTGACTTGAAAAGAAAAATAAACAGCCTTGTCCCCAGTATATAAGACACGCTCATGCGTCCACTAATTCTGTATTACAATTTCTATTCAAGTGGCCAACAGAGCCATCAGGCTTAGCAGTACACAATGTCTCTGATCTGGAGCTCAGATATTGGCATTACATCTGCCATCTATCAATCCTCGAACACGAGGATGGCTTGAAACAGGAGGTGACAAACTACAGTTGACAACTTAACCATTACACCCTTCAGTTCACAAAGGCGCTCTTGTTGACAGTACTATTAACTTTGTTTATTCCTACCACATTATTTTCTAAAAAAAAAAAAAAAATGGACCTGAGAAAATCCTAACAAAAAATATTTCCAGGACACTTCTGAAAGATGTCATCTTGCTTTTAATGTGCTCCCTTGCTCCCTGTTTAGACATGCCTGTTTCTTTTGTCCCTCTTCTTAAGTCTTTCCTGATCGGTAAAAGGTTCTTCTTACTGAAATGCTTTTATAGGGTGGTATTAAAGCTTTCCAGGCTACCTACCAATAGTTAACTCTCAGTTGCTGTTTCATGTCTTTTTAACAACTTTTCTCATTTTTTGAATATTCTCTTTGAATAGCTTTAAGAGGCTGTGAGCCATTTCATCTGCTGCTGTTGCTGTATCCAAGCATACCACAGTCCTTACTACTAGGCAGCACTTCAACTTAACATTTTGAACCAGGTCCTACATGTTCCCCAGAAAAACGTCAAGACCAACTTTCTCTCACTGCCTTTCTAATCCGCTGATCTATAAACCCAATGGGTCTGTGAATTTAGTCCGTGTCATGTCCCAGTGCAACTCTTACAGTTCTTACTGCTGTATCCAAACTTCGCAGCCTCACTAATTTCGCTGAAGATCCTGCGATCAGCATCACGCTGGCCAGTCTGCAGTACTGATTCACTACAACTTCTTCCTACTTAGGATGGAAAATTCAGCCCTGGAATTCCATACTATTCATTGCAGCTGTTGCCAAAAAAGTTCTGTGTTACTCAGCAGCACTGTTGGTTTACTAATCTCGTTTGCTTAAAGCATCCCCTACTTCATAGGACCACAGCACTATCAAAAAAAAACCTACTGTGCATCCACTCAAGTGCCTACCATTGTAATGCGGAGGAAATATTTAGAAATTTTTAATTATGCTACCAAAATATGTAATGTTCTGCAGTTCTGCTAAAGAGAATGATCTGGTGTAGGGCAGTAGTGGACTTCAAACCTCAAATATCTGCAGTCCTGGCTAAAAGAACTCCTCACACCACCGCACAGTGATTGTTCCTCCTCACTTCTGGAATATCTGACCTGTGTTCATCAATAAGCCTGTAACGACATGATAGCTCACAAATACATCATTAACTTATTTTAACTTTTTACTAATGGAACCCACAAATATACCTGCACTTTTATGAGCTATTATACCAGTCAAAACATAAAGAGATGTGACAGACAATTCAGGTACGCAAAGTTCCAGGTCGCTGATTTCTCTACAGAATATTTTCTTCTATTTCAAATGATCTGAGGAGTCTGTGTCAAATGTTTTAATGCATTAGAAAAGCTACTCAAAAAACTCCAGCTTGCTACTGCTGCAGACAAACAGCACCACACGGAGGAGAGCACCAGAAACGAGAGACAGGACAGCAGTTTGGTTTTGTGTGTACTACTTAAAAATCTTTTCGTTTAAAGATAAAGCCTCTTTCTCACAAAAAGCCCAATATTCAACATATGAACTGCAAATGTCCTCCTTTCAAATTTTCCTAATATTTCAACAGCAAATTGCTTGTTAATTTCACGGTTACAGAAAGTAAAATTTTGTTCTGCTGGTAAAATAGCAGTTCATTTGAATGACCGTGATGGATACTGTAATAAGTGTTTTGCATAGCAATATTTTCATGTTTTAATTACACACATATTTAGTAGAGCTCCTCTGATGTTTTTCCCTGTCAGCTACGAAAGGATCCATTTTTCCAGTGGTACTCGCAGCTCAGTCTGACAGGAACATTACCAGACTGCTCTGACAAGAAAATAGCAAACAGTGAGGGGGGAGAGGGAAGGAAAATCAAATACTGGAGGGAAAGTTCTGACTGAAGGTTCTTTTACGTTACTTTTTCTGGTTTTGGATGCTTGCTGTGCCCATTTACAGGTTCTGGAGGGCTGACCCATGCCGGACATGGTGCCATGGCAGGGCCCAGCTAAGCCCAGCCCCAAGCTGGCGGCGCCTCAGGGAAACCAGATTTCCGAAAGGGCAGAGCGGGCACAGGCCAAGGAGAAGGCCCAGGGCAAGGGAGAAGCAGCAGAGGGCACAGGCCCGAGGAGGAGGAGGGCAGGAGGGGCTCCAGGCCCACAGGCAGCAGGGATTCCCCGGCAGCCCTGCAGAGCCCCCATGGAGCAGATCTCCACCCTGCAGCCTGGGGAGGGCCCACGCCGCAGCAGGGGGACATTTCCTGAGGGAGCTGCGGCCGTGGTGAGTCCCCACAGGAGCGGGACTGAAACCAAAGGCTTCAACGTGAAACCTTTGTGAAAGCTTCACAACACCAAGACATAAAAAGAAGATATTTTGTTTTTCCCTTACAGTGACCTTACATAAAATTTGCAGTCAGAAATTCAGAATACTGTGCTACAGACTATCTCCCCTAATTTGTTCATATTATGAACTAAATTCATTCAGTGTCACAATTCTTGACAGTCTCCAGTACTTCTTCACTGATAACGTATAGCCTAGAGAAACCAGAAAAACAAGCAGAGAAGTTCTGACTGAAAATCACAACGGGAACTCAGATGTCAAACTGAGTTTCACAGATTTCAAACTGACAGATTAAAATTAATATTGCTTCCAATATTTAATTCACACTGCCTTTCCTAATATTCTGTCATTGGATCCTCTATTTTCTGTCCTTCTCAGGTCATTTGTTCTCCTGTCCCAGACCCTGTCCTCATGGAGACCTGCTGACTCAGTCTGAAGACAACCAGCTTGTCCAAAACATCATCAAATCGCAGTTAAATAGAAGTGGTGAGCCAGAAGAAATGTGCCTTTAGATAGCACTCACCTTTTCTTGTTCCAAATTTTAAAGGAACTATTGATGTTGTATATTTTTGCTAGGAATTGAGGCTTTACACGCTGGAAGTAGCAGAAGTTTGCAGGAGGCAGAAAACAGAAGTATAAAGGGGCCAAAGCCACTGAAAGGTTTTAGAATTGCATTTGAGATGTGGAAAAATCAGTATACAGTTAAAAAGGGAAAATACAGCCTAAAGGAAGGAAATTCTCCATCTTTCAGAGGGTAGCACAGTTTCTTTGAGATGAGGCACTTATTTCATATCCTCATGCAGTAGGTGAATACACTGCTGAATTGCTGAGCATTTTATTGCTGATGAAATGCAAAACTGGAACTCAGGCCCCTGCTCTTCAAACCTGGTAGTTTTCACAAACAGTGAAGTGTTAGCTTTAATGTTTTTGCCAAATTTCATTCGGATAATTATATTCCAACTAACCATTCCCATAATTTCAAATGGCCCGGAGTCACCAAAACAGATCATGCTACACCTTAGCTCTGAGACCAGAACACAAGGAACTAGGTCACTGAGATAACAGCCACAGGTTGGCAGACAACATTACATGTCAGCAAAGCAATTCTGTGTAGGATAATAAAAAATAATAAAGAGCTAAGACAATGTTTTTACAGTGCTTGAAAGTATATGAGATGTCTGCAAATAGACAGGTGCAGTCTGTAGACTGCACTCATTAACCCAGAAAATCTGAGTTTTAGTTTAGACAGTGGCTCCTTTTACAGGATTTATTATAGATTTACTAACAGCAGTGCATGATACAAAAGCTGTCTTCCCAGTGTAGTTGCCCTCTACAGTTTGGCCAAAGGAAATGCTCTTAAGTGTGCATAATGTCTGTTTTCAGAAAGAAGAGAGAAGAATAAAGATCTCTCTTCCATCTCCCATGCACTGCAGGAAAAACCACAAGCAGAGAAGTACTGCACTTCTTTCATGGAAAGAAGACAAATCATGTTAAAAGAAATTATACAGAATATATTTTAATGACTGACCATGGACAAGAACTAAAAATGTTACACAGAACATCCCTGAAAATGGTTGAATTAAAAGCAACACAGCTGCTTAACACCTATTGGGGAAAAAAAAAAAAAAAATCTGTTTAGCTTCACAGAAGAGTTGAAACTATGATATCAAAGGTAAAATGACAGGGACAAAATAGGAAATGGTATTTTCACATCACAGGTATTTTTTGTATCAGGAATTCAGTAAGTTTAAATTAACATTGCAGCAGAACAGGAATGTTTTTATTGTTTAAAATAAATAGGGCAAAACTAGCATTTGTATTAAGGAAAGAAAAAGGCAAGAACAAAAGTAACAGCAAATTTCTCTTTTTGAAATACAACAGGAAATTTTAGAATTTACAACCCAATTCTCAACGTTATCAGTGATATACTGTATCTGAAAAGAACACGTAGGGTGTAAACCAGGGAAATAAAAAAAAAATCTTAATAAATTTATTTACTTGAGATTACTTTTAAGCTACATTTTGCATTGGCATTGTTCATATAAAATATCTTACTAAAATAACCCATCACTCATCTGAAAAACGCATGTAACCCACTGAACCAGTGCTGCAGTACTTGTCATCCCACTATGCTCATTATTCAAGCTATAATCATTTTGCTGAAGCAGCTTCTAAAGCCCTCTCTGAGAACTTAATACATTTATCCCAGGGTGTATTGGAGGTATGTTGTTCGCTTTGAAGTAGTAAGATGGTATCCAGCTTATCTTTGGGAATAAATTAAAACCTAATGTAATATTCTAAAAGGCTGGTTTCCTTTAGTAGAGAAGAGATCATCTCTCTGTTTTGTGACTACTCTATTCTCGATGCACCTCAAATTTACACTTCCATTTGATATCACATGCATAAAGCCATCCTTTCAAGACTTCACTAAAATTGATCTTTCTTTGCTGGCTAAGGTCTCTCCCCATCAAAAACAAGATTCACCTTGTTCCTTAGACAACTTACCTGTATTTTCAGTAAGTAACACCTTATTCTGTCAAACATTTCAATAATAAATGAATAACACATTTTATTCCTGGCACACTAGATTGACTTGTAAAGAAGGAGTTAACGAGAAAGACTATAAACAAAATTTGAATATATTTCTTAGCTCCCTCTTAACACTTCTAACAAGTTATATTAAACATTTGCAGCATGACAGCGAAACTGATTGCTCTGCAATATGATATCTCTTATTATAAGCATTTTACATTTTTATTATATCCATTTTTAAAAAGCATGCTAATGCTGTATTTGCTGTAAATGCAATTCATTCATCTGAGACTCATAAGAAGTACCTACGCACCACTTAGAAAAGAAATGAATTTTATAGTGCTTTGTTCAAGTCCTGAAAGGAACTCATGCATTCTGATAGGATATTTACGTGAACACAAAATGATTTGGGGATGATTTATCACCTTGATAAAAAAAGAGTATGACTCCAAAAATCAGATACAGGCTCACAAAACACTGGACTTTCTAAAACAATTTTGTGTTTGTCACTGAGCTTTGATGAAGACAGAAGCAAATTCATCTTCTGCCTGTGGGCACTTCATAGCATCATTCTGATGGATTTCCTAGTCCAATACGGCTAGGAAACTTGAAATTCAGACAAGGAAAAAAATATCTGGAGTATTACTGATGTAACAGCTCATCATTAAGCAGGCTACTGAAAAATTCTAATTACATCACTCAACAAAATTATATTGCCATGCTGTCACACTTATTTTAAAGGTACTCATCTTCAAAGCAAGTTTGGTTCAAGCTTTCCCACTGCTAGTCCTGTACTTCACATCTGGTGTTTGCTTGATCTCTCACATCTACAAAAAATTGGAATCTGGGAGTAAACTGAGTCCCAAACCTGTTTAAGTTTGAGGATTTGTGACATGTCATGGTACCTTGCAGAAGTCACAGCCTAAAGCAGGATTTTACAGAACAAACCCCAGCAGCACTGTACAATCTTGCACTGCAAATAAATAGTACATTACTGTGCAGTCTCAGAAAAACAAACAAACAAAAATAACCTCAGCGAAAGAAGGCCTGAATATTTGTTTCGAGGGGTACAAAGTCCCAAGGAATAAAAACACTCACACACATACCAAACATGCAAGCAGGAAGAACATGGGGTCTCATTGTCTCCATATCTTGCTCTGTCTATAGAAGGCTCCAGCCTTGAGCTTGGCACTTAGAAGCCCATGTTATGAAGGTGCTTTTACATTTTTTTGTTCAAAGCCTGCTTCATCATGGTTTAGTTGTTGTTGTTTCTATAGAATAGCAAGAATCTCAAGAGAGCTTCCATTTGTTTCACGTGCAAATAAGTGAAAATAAAACCTTTTTGCTTCTTCATGGTAATAACTGTTTACCTGATCATATCAGCAACCAGAAGGAAAATTTCATTACTCAATTATGAGCACAATATTATAGCTGAGTCCACTAAACCTAGCTAAATATGTTCTTAGGAACCGCCAAACCATCATCATTTTACATCTGAACATCAAATCAAGGCTGCATTAATATTACAGCATATGTAATGCAAACACCTAGCTATACAGGAAAAAGCTCTCCGTTTTTCTTGGTTATCTTGTGTAACTACACATGAGAACATTAGGAACTGATAAGCAAATCAGATGGCAGCTAAAGTTTGGGATGGCAACTTCAAACAACCCTAGAGACTGTACAGGACAGTAAGTACCTTCATATAATCCCAAACCAAGCTTAAAATGTTTAACAACATGTAAACGGTTTAGCACCTACACCAAAATATGTAGCTGAGCCTCAAAACTGCAGAAACACTCATCTCATCAGTTATACTTGGAGGAGTTCGACATCACTAAAAGATGTATTTCATAAATTCTTTCTTCTCTGCAAGAAAATATGCAGAAGACAAAGCCATCACAAACAGCAACTGACTTTTCTTCCTCTGTTTTCAAGTTCACCAACAGGTTTCAAGCTGAGGAATGTATTATCCCCATTTTCTGTCCTCAGTCCCCCCCAAAATCCTCTATGATGCACAATTTTGCAAGTTAAAAACAACCGACTTACACCGGCACTTTTAGTTCAGAGTACACGGGTCCACAGAGAAAACAAACATATAGTGTCTTCTAAAATATTTATAACTGTAACAGTAATTATGAAAGAATGTTTTCATTTGCAGCAAATCACTTAATATATTCCATCCAAGGTGACAGCTTAATAAGATAACTGCTCAGGCAAACTGAATAACCAGCTCCGCGTGTGTCACGCTTCTTTCAAATTTAAAAAAAATCAGTCTTCTTTGAATTAAAATGTCTCCATCAATATGCCAATTTTTATCAAAAATAACTGAACCAGCGTTCAGTGTATATTAAATCTTTCACAAGTAGAAAAAAAAAAAAAAAAAAAAAAAAAAACAATTTTGGAAACTTATATACCATGTATAAATAAAACAAACCCTGCTCCTTCACGTTATCTTCAGTACATGTAACACTTCTAACTTGGCCTTGCTCAAAGTGTTGGTAGTCGAATATATACAGGAATCACCTATATTCCTATTAGCCAACTGCATCTCTGCAAGGAACAGCCCCGTGTAACAGTCAGTGCATTCAGCATTTCGTTTAAACAATACCTAGGGACATTCAGAAAGAAAGGAAAGGGAGAGAAAAAGGGAAAGAAAAGTGGGAGGAAGTATTGTTCAGCTTCACATCCCTGTTTAGCTCTGGAGCTTTACAAGTTGCAAACACTTCATGCAGTCAAAACTGATCATGCAAGTTAGAAAAAGCACTGAATGAAAAGGAATTCTGAATAAATAATTCATCTATTCAAGACCAAACTGTTTAAGAGACACTATGTTGAGTTAAGATTCCCTAATCGATCCTGTTACCAGTCTTCTTAGTTCAAACATGCACAGTGCAATCCTTGTCAAGGACTGCACATCAGCATTTTGAGCTATTTTGCCATGTAATTAACAGTCTATCACGGTTTTTGTTTTGTTGTTTTGATTTTTTGCAGAGTAGTCCACATTTCCTACCTCTCACAGTTTGGTGAAACAATTTTTAAGAAGTAAGGAGAGAAGAAAATGATGTATTTTTATGTAAGCTCCACTCAGTTCAACATGTATTTACTCTCTCAGTTCTTCTATTGATCGGTGACCCTTCTGGCATGGGATACTTCAGTCTATAAAAACCTAAAGAAAACAAATACATGCCCTTTTGAATAAAGCCTTAAAATAAATTGCAACTACATAGCATCCAAGAACATAAACCCATGCTAAACTCTGAATCACAAACGAAGAGTTTGCCCACACTCTCAAGCTGGATGCTCATAGTGCACATTAACTATTTCTCTTCTGAAATACCAGAATTATAAACATTTTACAAATAATTTTACCATTGCCATAATCCCTTTGTCACCATTTCCTCAACAAGTTCATTGCAGCTGACAGGGCACAGCACACAAGCACACAATTATTTATGTTTCAACTTAAAATCATTCTGACATGAAAAACTTGCCGAATCAGCCGTCCACCTCCAGAACGCCAGAAGCTGGTTTAAGGCTTTTTAGTCCACAGATGTACTCTGAACCTGCTCCTTCCATGGACCACAGGTTTTATTTATAGTGTTGTTTCTTAAAAATTTAGGTTTTTTTTTCCATCTGAAACAGCTTGGTGACTATAACTGAAGCAGGATGAATCTAGCTGTGCTCAGCCAGACAGAGCAGGCATCTTCATCTAGGATCTGATTTTCCCCAAAATGACAGTGAGACATCTCTCCAAAAGTCATCAGATGAAGAAGTTATTCAGCTTTGAATTAAACTCTAGCTATTCCCTGGTTACTGGCTTTTTCTCCTAACTAGCAAGCCTCTAAGAAACTCGATAGGAAAGACCAAGCAACAGGTTTTAAGTAATTAAAAGTTTGATGCACAAAGGACAGGCATACTTTGCACAGAGGACAGGAAAACTATGAAAAGAGTTAGCATTGAAATAAAGAATTAAGTTGTGTTTTTTTTTTCTACAGCTTTCCACGACAGCAAAGTGCTAGAGATGATTAAATATAGATTGTGGAATTTCCATCAGTAGATCAGCTTCCAGCATGGTCGAGACATCGCTGCTCCGCAACCTGACCTTTGAGGCAGCAAGTAGAGCCTGGATGTTCTCTGAACGCCCCTTCCAGCTCTCCTTTCTGCGATTTGGTTAGCATTTCTTGTACAAACATGGACAGGAAAATTTATCATCTGCAACTGGAATGTTTATTTAAGACGTCAGTAATAAAATTGAGCGCAAGCTAACTGAAATCCCACTTTCTCCTAAAAATGTACTTTCTGTTCAGGCAGAATAGGAAGGGTTTTTTTTGAAAAGGTTCTGATTATAAAAGCCCTTATCACAAAGCAGCATTAATAACCAAAGCTATTTTATTTTAATGGCACACAGATAAAAGAACGGCATATTCATTTGCTGTTAACCAGGAATTTTAAAATAATTTGGGTTTTACTGCCTTTCAGATGCCAGCCACGGGAAGAACATCAACGCGTTCAGCAGCTCCAGAGCAGATAACCTTGCCTCTTCAGGAGAAGAAAGGAGACAGTCAGAGTAAAGTATAATGAGAAGCATTTTGTAGTAACGCTGCCTCCACATCAATAATCCACTGTGTGTGAGGAAAGCTGCAATTTTTCAAGTTCTAACCTTTGAATGCATTACTACGCTTTAACGTTCGTAAGATCAAAGTAACATCAAGTACCGGGAAACATCTCACGAATCTGAAATTTAAACAGCAAAACCGAGTGTTACTGATAGCGTTACGTACCTGCCCTATACCTCTCGCTCAGAGAACAACTAATATAACCACCCTAATACAACCAGCACGCACGTTTTTCTCATCAAATACACAAAACGGGTATTATTTTAATCACTAATGGGGTAGCCTATTATTGCTCTGAGCGGTATAAAGATAAACACACATATACACAGCACTGGAGCACTGTCTTATTATTTTCATTATCAAAACCTATCCAGTGCAAAAGGCAATTGGAGAATTTTCACGATGAAGCAGTGTGAAAATGCTGTTCGTAAATACAGAGACGTAGCTGCTGGTTGGCCCACACAAAAGGTTCCCAAATAGGAGACAAAAAACATTACTTTGAATACCAAAGATTGGGAAGCTTTTCAAACAACAGCACATTATCCCAGCACCGTTACCTTAGTTCTTAGCCTAGAAAAACTGCATTTTCACCATTTCTTAAGGCCAGCACCGATCCCACTTTAAGGCTTGTCTCCATGGTGCATTCATCTGTGCTTTCAGCTGGTCTGTGAATCGCAGAGTAATTAACCTTTATTCAATATATTTATCATTCACTGACAAGTGTGGCATTTCTCCCTCCAGCCTTTCCTGAAAGAAGTGCTGCTATTAGAGCTGTTACTAACAATGTATGCAAACAAATACTCTTAAAAGGCAGAGCGATACACACAAAGGTAAGAAGAAGCGAGCAAAAAAAGTAATTTTCACTAGCTCCTGTGATTTCCCTTCGTTTTAATTAGGTCAGAAAATAACCTTCTTTGCAGATAGTTCTGAGCACAAAGCATCCGTGAGAATGTTTAAAAGTTTTAAAAACACCCCTTTTCTCCTCACTTTTTGCCTCTGCCTAACCAGAACACAATAACGTTTGCAATTTCTAAGCTCATTTGAGCAAGGTGTAAATCAAAAAGGCTTTATCATTTCCAGTACAGAGCACTTTAAACATTACTCAGTAGCATTCTTGCAGTCATTCATATTCCACCAAGGTAAATAGGAAGCAAGACTGCCAACATAAATGTATCATCCCACCCAGTGGATGGGCAGCGTTTTTATTTATTTATTAGGATAAATACAGCTTCCTTTACATAGGATGAATCTTTAGAATTACCTTCAAACCAAACTGGAATTTTAGAAGAAGTAAGGGGACCAGTAAGAAATTGCCACCGTGGTTATTCCCATTTGAATATCCTCCATGATATTCAAATCCACGTTCGCATCCTACATGAACTCCCATTCCAAACTGGTGACCTACCGGTACAAACCGTCTGCAACACAGGATGCCCAGGTGCCTTTTTGTTTTCTTTTTAAATGAAGGAGATTCGGGGCAAACGATGAAGGAAATTACAGATCCATAAAGAACTTCTAACTGGACAAATGGGCAGGAACCCTAACAGAAAACACTATCAGTGGACAAACATTGGCTAGAACAGGATGGAATAACCCAGTTGGAAGGGACCTCCAAAAGTCATGGGCTCCAAAAGCAGGCTGAACGGACTGCAGCAATACACTGGAAATGTGATACACTGGAAATGCTCAAACCTATCTTTGTAGGCACAACTGACGCCTGCCCAATTGGTTCTCCAAAGAAGTCCCTGTCGACATGAATAAGGATGAGTCTGTGCAAGTTTTCCAATAGCTTCCTAAAAAGCACTTCAGGAACCAAGGTACGTGGGGTACAAGAAAAGAATTTCCTCCCAGAAACCAGACAGCGAACACCATGGAGGTGCAAAAAGGCCCTTTTCAACCAGTGTGGGTCAAGACAGCACTATGCCATCAAATGCTCTGCGATACAGTCATGTGGACACAAAGCGGGGCTGCAAAAAGTGTAGGTTTTACCGATAATATGTTGGTGTTGCTTAGTATTCCCAACAGATGAACCGAAAACCAGCCATTTAGAAGAGAAACTATCACCACTGACGGCATCAGGAACAAATCAAATGAGGAAATTCTGTGATGATGAATGCAAAGCAACTTATCGTAGAAAAGAGTAACACATATTAAGTATTTAAAAGCAATTACTGGTTATAAATTACAGCTTGATCATTGTGGGAAGCTCTCCGAAAACACCTGCGAGGTAGAAAGCAAGTTCCAAAAGGAGCGATTAAATAGACTGGGACTCTTCAGGTAGACAGAGACAATCGGGCTGTGGTATGAAAGCAGTCTGTCAAATAAGAAACCCTGTGCAGAAAATGAATACGGAATGACTAAGCTACCGTTTGGGAAGCAGAGCGAGGGGGGAAGGAGGCTAACTGGTGTAATTATTTGGGAGATAACAGATCCTGCAACACAAAACAATTTCGGGAGAATACTTCAGAGGCTGTAAAACAAAAAGGGATCTGAAGTTTTCACGGCAATGTAGCCGAAATGGTAGGGTTTAAACAAGATTGATCGGCTACACTCTATGCTTAATGAGGCCAGCAGCCCACTGAACACTAAAAGCTGAAAAAGTAAAGCAGAAAATAACCTTCATTTTTTTTTCCTATCTTTTCATAAGCTTTCTGTGAATAACTTACATTACTAGTGGCCAGTATTACGGATGCAATGCCAAGCTAGGTGGAGCTTCCTTAATTCCGGCTGTTCTTATACATTCTTCAGAACCATCCCGACAGCAACCTTCGTTTCAAGGATGCTTGGCACAGAAAATCCAAGCCGTTAATAAAAAAAAAAAGGGTGACATAATGGCAGTCAAGAATTTCTGTTTTTGTAATCTTACGACACGGCGCAACTCACGGCACAGAACCAGTAGGTAACAACCAAACAGCCTGATACATGAAATTGTTAAAAAAAAAGTAGAGTTGAGTCTCCCTGCTTCGGTCTGAATGTCTGCTTTTTGTGAAAAGCTGATCTTTAGATATTCACGGCCATGTTTCCAAGGAGAAAATGACCTCTCAAAGCTTGCCAACTTCAGTTTAACTTTATATATGATTTAAGAATTAAGTAATTCTACTGATCCCAAAACTTACCATGAAAAAAAAAAAGAGCCCTGGAAGGAACCAGCCTGAAAATGCTGCACAGGCAGTAGCACTTTCCTGTGGCTTTGCCTTCATTAACTGGGAAAACGGATTGTTACTTTCTTCTAGTTTCCCATTTTCTGCTTTATTAATAGCATATGTAAACTTCCTTATAAAACATGAACTAGTAAATAACATTTGAATGGGGTATGCCTAACATGCTTACCAATGACATAAACAAAGTCCTAAAGAAAGAAGTCCTAAAGAAGACTGTATGAAGTGTGTGTGTGTTTATATGTTACTTGCCAACCTAGAAAACCAAGGAGCAAGAAAAGGAAGTTGAAAAGTTACTGCTTACCACAAATTTGCCGTACTAACGAGATTATAATCTCAAAATTGGAAATCTGGTTGCTGTGTGCAGCCCCCACAGCTTCTCCTGTTGCTCCACATGAACTTCCACACTGCCTGATCACACATCCAGTCATCTGTCACTGCACCCACCAAATACCCACCCGAAGTGCGGAGAGATTACTTAAGGGCATGCTTGGCAAATTCACGAGACGGCAACTCCCACATCTCTCTGCGGTACTGCTTTAGATACCCTAGTAAATGAAACAAAACAGTTTTATTGAGTTTTAAGTGTGCACGTGGTGGCAGAACTTGTAGTTGTGAAGGACAGAAGCAGCCGTCTGCCTGGAAACCTAGCGTTTGCTTAGGGTCCTGAGTGGGAATGCCAAAAGGATTGCTAAGGCTCATGCACTGCTAAATCTGTGCCCCCCGTTTGCCTCTCCATGGGCACAAATTGAGCTGCAAAGGGAGAGTCAGAGCAGAGATCACTGGCAGCTATGGGATGGGGGCTCCCATAGGAGGGGATCCAGCAGATCACTGCCCAACTGGCTTTGGCAGCTGGACCTGTACAGCTACAGGATGTGTCTAAGGAACGAGAACCCCTTCCCAAAGACAGATGGGATGAGACAGAATGGATAACCAGCCAGCAAAGGGCAGAGCAGCAAAAGGAAGTTGCAAGTTGGTGTTATTAGAAGGTTTTGATACAGCCTGCCTGACCAAGGAGTAGACAAAGCCTTCTCTGACAAAGCCGAGCTGTCTCCCAGTTGCAGTCTCTCTTCTGATGGAGGACTAAGAACCTTCAGCATCTGCTGGGAAGGAAACAAGGAGATTTCTGGAGTGCAAAAAGGATCATTTTTTGACACAGGTGGTGGACAGGCCTGCTTTCTCTAACCTTGTAAGAATTTGTCTGCCGAAAAAATACTACTGTGTTCTGTCAAATAAATTACTTTTACCTTGGTAAAACAAATACTTCTTGCACTGATCTGCTTACACAGCAGTTCTGAATAGATAGAGTATTCTTGGCAGCTCTTTTATCAAGAAAAAAAAAAAGATGGATGTCCTTATGTTAAGGCTGTAAAAATTAGTTCTTTGTACTTATGACTCACAGCTTTCCAAAGAAGCTTACTCCTCTTTCTCATAAGGGAACATTCAGCTTTCATCAGCAGTGCTACCACTAATGATCCTAAAACTGACAGTCGAAAAACCATGATGAGTCCTTCCAAGGAGCCCAGCAGCAATTATCTTCTCTTAACTATCGATGGAGCAGATAGATGCTGAACTGGTCACAAGTTTTCAGACAGACAAGAACTTGCTAATGATGGATTCTTGAAACCATCGAGCATGGGACAGAAGGATAATCCTGCTTTTGCTGGATTTCTCTTGCTAGATAATCTTGTCAAGTTCTGTGAGATAAAAATGTAGCGAGGAACTCAAGGTTTCTGGGAGTGAGGATATGGACGTCAAAATGTAAATGTCCATATCAGAGGATGTACAGTCAAAAGTTTTACAAAAAAACATTAAATAACCAGTGACCTTAAAGAAATCGGACCTGGAGATCCATCAGTCTGTTTTAGCAGACCGGGAAAAAGTGAAAGACCTTTGGGGCAATGGGCAGCATATCCAAGAGGATACTTACAGTCCCAATTTAAAGGAAAGGCCATGATAAATAAATACTAGTGTAGGATTCATCACATTATGGAATAAAAATAAGCTTTAAAAATTATGTGGAAGTCTCTTTAAAGAAACTCTGAAAACAAGAGACAAAAAGAACGGTCTTCTCTTGCACCATTGATATTTTCTTAAAAATCCAATCACAAATAACAAATCAGACTACCAGAAAAAAATCAGCAATTCAGATTACCAGAACCACATTTTTCACGGAGGAAAGCTTTCCAAATTTTGTATATGCTATATCATTGCTAACAGATATCAAGACAAGTTATGGTTAGAATAAAAATTCCAACTGCTGTTAAAATAATAAAAAATGGAGAAAAGGACAGCAGAGGCCACTTCACAGTACACATCTTTCTCTCATCTGAAGGACATGTAACCTGTTTCTTTCCTGTTCCATTTTTTTGTGGGATGGGCCATCTCTAAATAAGCAAGACCAGAAAACCATCATTAGGAAGTAAAAAGACTTTTCTTAAAAGTTAGAATTGTGTTCATAATCGTGCACGTTGTATATCAATTTTAAAACAGATCCCCAGAAAATCAGCACAGGAACTAAGTGGCACCTGCCAAGGAGTATTTTGAAAATCCAATTTCTACTTTGTCTCATCACATATAAAACACATTTCAGTGCGAGTTGCGTGGAAATGTATGATTGCTGTGCACACCCAGGTGGCATTTTTGATGTGCAGCTCCAGTAATGGGACTGGACACCCCTTTATGAAGTGAGTCCTATTTTAAAGAGTAAACAAGATTTTAGCCTTATAAAGTGTTGTGTTTTTTTTAATATAAGTTCATTTCTCTTTTAAATTTTAATTCAAATCCAGGGGTTCTCCCAGGTATTTGCTAGAGACTTGTAGTTTTTTTTTGTAGCACTTAATTAAATGCCTACATTTAATTAAGTGCTACAAAAAAAAAAAAAAACTATGTCTACCAGAAGCTCTCAGCACAATGCTTAAGAATTCTATCTGAGGGACACAAACAAAGGGTTTTTTAGGATTCCAAACAGAAAAAAAATCTCAAAGATGGTGTTCTTTCTGAAAGGCTATATATGTGTTCTACGCCGAACACTAAATAGAGGAAGATCCATTTCATCTCACAGACACACTCTTAGTCATTGGAATTCAATACGTCTGAAGACAAAGCCACAAATATGACATTTGTCGTACTCAAAGTCAGCATCTAGTCCATAAAATTAAAGCAGAAAATTGCATTTTAAGTGAACATCAGGAAATATGATTGGACGCCTCTTCTTTCTTGATATCCAAAAAGCAAAAGCAATCTAAGCCAAACATCATATGCCTTCACAACCAAAGGCAGCTCCACCTTCCTGAAGAAACAAATCCCTACCTTCTCATCTTTTCCCTAAGTCAACTAGCTTCATCTGCTTCAGCTAGGATGAGCTCTAGCCAACAAACTCTTAGCCAAAACCCAATTTCAGTCACACGCTGATCATCTAAAAAACCTGACCATCTGTGTTTCATGAAAAGGAGATGTAAAAATGAGTATTAGCAACATATTGATGAAACTGCAAACCAATCTGTCACAATCTCTCCTTTGCAGTCTCGCATGAAAGGCAAGGTTGACAGGAGTCTCCAAAATTCCATGGGAAAACTTCTGGAAGAGAACAACTGCTCCAAAAAACTCTGTTTTCTGGGAGAGAATAAAAAGGGAATAATTAAAGCATGGCTCTACCAAACACCAACTCTTATAGCCAGCAAAACTACACACAGCACTCGTGCTTGACATCTTTCATTATCAACGCAATGTTATTAAACAGTAAAACCAGTGTGATTTCTACGTGGTTTGAGGAAGAAATAGGAATTTTCCCAAGATACTTCTGAACTCAATCTCCACCTTAAAATGTCCACCCAACATTCCCAAATTTGCTGAGGATGGATTATGTTTCAACTCCTGGACTGCTAATTAGATAATGGGCACTATCAGCCTCGTTAGCATCAGAGAACCGGCCATTTCATCCCAGAAGGCAATCAAGTTGGTCAGCCTTGGTTTACACTTGTTAAGTCCATGTTGACCATGCTCAGTTAGCTTCTGGTCATTGCTGTGCTTGGAACAGTCTCTGTTATCTTCACGGGAACTGAAATGAGGCCAAACAGCCTACAAAACCCCAAATCTGCTTCTTGTCTGTCCTTTAGGTTGACACATTAACTTTCTTACATCAGGAACCTTCTTGAAATCCCAGTCTGGTTTCTCTCTGTGTCCCTTTAACAGGAAAAACACCGTGTCCTCCAACAGCCTGCCACTTCAAAACCACACTTGGATGCCACCTACAGAATGGTATTCAACAATAAAATCATTCTTTCCTTCCAAGTTCTCTTGGCTACCAACACAATTTTCATGCTTTTGAGCCTTGTCTTTACAGCTTTTTGGTCTTTACCGTAACTTCAGATATTTTTCCTCTCTTTTTCTGTACGTGCCAAGACTGAACGCCCAGTTCTCCCACTTGTTTACAGGTGCATGCATCCCAAATCCCTACATCAACACACAGGTTTATATAGTCAGTAACGTATATAGGTATACGTTCAGAATTGTGGGCATGACAAGCCAAGAACTAATGATTCTTCACTGTCTGATCAAGTTCACTTTGACCATCCCTTCACACATGCTTTCCTGCCGTCCTACTAATTGATGTCAACACATTATTATATTCCCATCTCATTTAAAAAGCCCCAGCAGGTCTGCAATACAGGTCAGACATCACAGCCCCGCAGACCCCTCACTTTGCAGCACATCCTCGTGTGCTTTCATTCCAAGCGTTTTTGGCACACGGGCGGCTTTAATCAGTGACCTTCACCCTAATATATAACATAGGTTTGATGGCATTATATGATTAGGAGTAGTAAATCTCACAGACGTAAGGTGTTTCGAGGCATACATCATGCAAAAATTCTTCTCCTGCCAATCAATTACTTTTTCTTTTCATTGAAGCTGAATCGCTATTAATCAGCGGCGGGACATTTTTCTTTCTCCTTCTTCCTCCATCTGAAGGCAAGTGCAAAAAAACAGGATATAAGGATCCTATGTGCTCGGTTTGCTTATTTGGTTTTCACACACCTCACCCAGGGCCTTGCACGTTCTAGAAACCACATCAAAATTGTGAGGAGCAAGCAATCTCAGCATACCAAGCCATATGCAGTCTATCTCAGACTGGATTTCAGTCTTTTCTTTTAAACATCATTTTCCCTGAACTAATTTACATCCCAAATATAAGCTGGATAACTGCTTCATTTGTGTGCACAACGAGGCACATCGCAATTCCAATATAAAACTAGAAAGACAATTTTCAGGATGATTGACATTTCTGGTGCAAAATTTGAGCAGTGAAAAGGATCTGGATTTGTATTTGTTCGTTCCTCATCAACTTCACAATTAGAAGACACCGACTACTTGCCTGCACTGATTATGACAAAAGTTATCCTCAGCAACGCTGGCAAAACAGTTCCTCCACCAGCCGTGAAAGCATCCACATTACTTCAAAACTTTCTGAACGTTAGCTGAAAAACTGTGCTAGAAAGTAAAAATGTTAAGTAACATAGCACAGGACTTCTTTTTCAATAACTTCATTGGATTTGACAAAAAACACTTAGTGGAGTAGCAAATGAAAACTATGAAAAACCTGGAAAATGGAAAGTTTTCTCTAAGCAGCCAAACCAAACAACCTTGGCTTTTGCGTTTAAGATAGATCATAAGCTGCTTTATGATTTACTGGCTATCTTGTGAACTTTTCCTTATTTTGTAATAACATCTATTCATTACAACAGAGCCCTGTTGCTCTTTTTCTTAATACGAGCCTTATCGTACTGGAACAAATCCAATGTTCAAGTAGCTCTGCATCCTGCAATGGACAGCAGTGCCTGTTTAAACAGGATTGTGACAAGAAAAGCAACAGAGTGATCATTACTCATGTTTTCCTCAATATTCAGCCAAGTTTTTAACACAGACATGGCATTAGGGTCATCTTAAGGGCTGGAATGTTTAAGGTCCCTTCCAACCCGAGCCCTTCCCTGATCCTTACAATAGCTGCCTACCAAATCCAGCTTTCCATTTCACTCCTTCCACGTTGGACCTGTCTGTTCTCCTTCCCTTCCCACCACTTGGTAGCAGTGAATTTTACAATTTAAATTCCGCACATTATGAAAACAAAGTTTGTTTAGAACTTCACCTGGTAATTCCCCCAGCTGCAGAGATCGATAATGCTGATATTATCTTCTTCAAAAGCCCCAAATGTTAATCTTTCCACACATTTCCCTACCAAGTTCACTTCACATTCAATTTTTCAGCCAGGAATGATTCGTAATTCAAGCCAACACTGAGCAGAAAACTGACGCGCTCGATGACAATGAAGACTCACTAAAAAACATATTGATCTGGTTATGATTAGAGTACTTGTATAAAAGTCAAGATAGCTTTTTTTTCGATCTGTGCTTAATGAATTTAAAGGCAAAGAAAAATTCATAGCTGCTCTCCATGAATTACAAAAGCTCTTTCCCCTAGAAGAGAGTAAAAGTAGCCCTAACCACCTCTTTCCCAGCAGGGTGGATGATACCACATCATCCCAAACCCATAATGTATCACCGACATCATTCAGTCTTTTACTGCTTCCTATTTACGGCCCTACAGTCCAACCACGTAGTAAATCAAACCCAACCAAGCCAAGATAACCCAAAGCCTTGCAGCTCCCCTACCACAGAGCTCTACGTTTTGTCTTCTAGTGTCTTTGCCAGGCATAGTGCAGGCACATCACCACGGTTTTGTTCAAACAGGGACCTAATGCCATCGCTCCTGTCGTATTTACTTAACACTCCTTCCGTATTTAGAGAGAACGAATAACATAGTCGAGTTCCAGACTGTGTCACTGCTTGGCAAATTTTTCCCTAAGTACGCTGCAGGAGCTTAGATTGCTTGGGTTTTAGGTCCTAAAGGTGCACCCAAGGGTTCTGTAGGACTTCTGGGCTTGCTCGGTCTCTGGGCCACCAGCCACCAGGTGTGACCACCGCGGGACGTGTCCAGACAGAAGAGCGCCTTCCAAACCCATGCTCGGGGCACAGCACCCAAAGGTGAAGCCAAATGAACCTCTTCATCTCGAATTCCACCTCTCGGCACACCGACCTCAAATTTAGGAAGATCCCGTGTTTCTTAGAAAGCAAAACGCCACCCTCAGCAGCAGCACTTGCAGCAGAACCGAGAGCGCGTGGCTGCACATTCATACTTCAGTTAAGTGCCTATACGTTGGCAATCCGACACGAAACAAGGATCAGGAAAGCCAAACCACTGGCATTAAAAATAAAAGCAGGCAAAACATAGCCTCATGGAGCATCTCCCACACCCAGGCTTCACAACATGTAACATGAAAGAAGCTATTGTATTTGCCTAAATAAGTAAACACACTGATTTTCATATTTTTTTTGGTGCCTTTTTCTGCATGTGTGATTTCTTTTAGTCTCACGTCTAGCTTTCTTCTTCCTCGCCGTGTAAAAACGTGGTGGTGTATTGAAATGTTACGGAGCGTATACAGATGTATAGCTTCTATTTGAGCGGCTAGGGGAATGGTAACCATGGTGCTGCTTCCAAGAATAGAATTATCATCTGTAACAGCACTCATGCTGTGGCAGTTGACAGAATGGTTATAAATATATCTATTAGCAGCCTGAGCTGAATCTTTAAACAGCACTATAGGGACAGCAGTTGGCTAAAAATAGCTCGACAATATTGCATTTGAGCACTTGTCCTCAGAAACACTTTGTCACACACACACACAGAGCGAATTTCAATGTGCTTTTTTTCTGCACGAAGCTGAAAATGAACATCTGTGGCACACAAGAGACAGACAGCGTGACATTTCGTGACCTCCCTCCTCCCCGCACCGCTACAAATAAAAGCGGCGCGGCGAAATCTTGAGAAGGCTGCTCCGAAACACGAAGTAATGCCTGGAATTCAAAGCACACGAAAGCAAGGGCAGAATCAAAAAACATTTTACAAGGAAAAACACAAACGTGGCAATCAACTGCAGACGAATCACGTGTCGGAGCTGCTGGAGCTCGGCTCCGTTCTCGTACACTTCCAGATAACTGCAACAAGGAAATGATGCTTACGCAGTGGTTGCTAACAACTGGATGAGCCAGCATTCAATATTAAGCAAGGAAAACTGTCTGAAAACAGATTTTGGTATTCAGTAGTCATGAAGTCAGACACACAGTGTCCAAAAAAAAAAAAAAAAAAAGGTATTTTTAGGTATTTTTCATTTGCTCCTCTCAGCGTTTTAATCATCTTACCATAAAATGTTGGTACCCACAGTTGATAGCAGTGCAGTAATACCAATGGGGCCATGTAGAGAGCTGATAAAAACAAAAATAATGATGGGGCTGATAAAAAATAAATAAACAAGTTTCCTTTAGTATTCAGGAAAATATTTACATGTCTTTATATTATCAAATGAAAACAGAAGCTGCTAATTTCCTCACGAGCAACTGTACATTGGAAAGTGTGGAAGTTCCAAAAAAAAAAAAAGATAAATGATGATTTCCACAAATAAAAGTGTGCCTGCAGAGTAAATAATGTCACATATCATAGGATTTTTTAGCTGAGGAGTCATCTCTGGAGGTCTTCTGGTGCAAGCCTCTGCTCAAAGCAGGGCAATGTTAGATGAAAGCTGTTTAGGGGCTCAGCCCAGTGAAAGTCTGAACACGTCTCTGAAGATGGAGGCTGTGCAGCATCTCTGAGCAACCATTTTGTGTTCAAGTGCCCTCACTGTGAACAGGAATCTTCCCAATATTCAGCTGCAATTTATGATTTCTTTCTCTCTCTCTTTTTTTTTTCTTTTTTTTTTTTTTTTTTTTACTGTGCAGTTGTGAGAGGAGCCTGGCTCCCTCACCTCTGCACTCACCTACCATGTAACTCCCTTTACCACCGAAGATGGAAGAAATCCTTCTTTCTCCTCATGTCTCATGGATTGCAGTGCTCTCCACTGGACTCACTCCAGCTATGTCCACGTCTCTCTCGCACCAGGGAACCCAAAAGTGGGTTCAATCCTCCAGCTGTGGTCTCACAAGCGCTGAACTCTATTGCCTGGAGTACTATGGTGTAAGTGTTTAATTTTATTTTAGTGTCTAGCCGAGTATTAAGTTTCAGTTATAGGGTTTTAGCAGGTATTACCTAAATTCAAAGTAAGAAATTAAATTTAAACAAAGAATTTTTGTTTAAAAACCACCAAATTTTTGTTCTTCATTGGTAAAGGCTACACCTTCAATGTACACTCCAAAAAATGCAACTGCAAACAAGACACTAGGAAAGAAAAAGCATCTCTCAGCCAAATGAAATACGTATTTTTGGAGCAGGTTTATATTACCCTTTACACCTTTTCTGAAGATTATTTGAGGATGAATTACAGTTTACACAGAACAACTTCCATGAGTTGTATGTATCCCTCTGAAAGCCTTATTTTTGGTAAGGCAACCTGTCATGAAAACTCAAATACTGAAAATGAAGCTATACTGTAGCAAGAGACTAATATTCAGGCAAGGAAATTGCTCTCTTAGGATAATTAAAATACTGTTTTCGTAAAACATAAAGATCAGCTTGATCATTGCAGTAAACGTAGGGTGCAAATAACGTTAAAACTTCTACATGGGTTTTATCAACTACATTATCAATTATACATCGGTCCTCTCTTCAAAGTTAAACCACCTCCAATCTTTTTTCAGCATGTATCATGCCGGAATTACAACACACAGCATACACTACAACTCTGAGCTTCTGAAAATGTATGCAAGTACTGACTCTACTACTTCAGCTCCCTTTAGGACATTTGTGTATCTGCCAAGTGATGTTACTGCCACTGGGATTCTTCCTGGACGAGTCAAAGTGTGATGCTTAGAATAGGAAAGCAATGCCTGATCTGGCTAGGTATTTTTTCAAACAGAAAAAATCATGACAAAATAAGGCATTAGAATAAGCAACACCTCACTAGCCTTCTTTTAAAACATTATTGGGTAACCGAGTCTTACAAGTAAAACAAAAATTATACGAAACCTGTGTGTGAAAGAAAGCATTTTCTTTTCCACGTGACTTCAATGTCTACTACAATAATAGTTTTGTTCCAATGGAGATTAAGGGTTTGGTACAAGTTCCAGTTAGACTTGTGCAACAAATTTAAACCAAATTCTACGATATTACTGTATGACCCTGTTCTGGTATAAATCCTTGATCAAGTAGCATTTGACTCTGAGCAGAAGGACTGTGTTTTCCTCAAGTGGTTTGTTCCATGGATTCTCTTAGAAGTAAAAGATCAAAAGTTTTCTGAATTTATTATAACTTAATCAGAGAGTCTCAAATTAATTCTCAGCAAGTATCAATTAGATGGCTCAGTTTACAAAAATGGTTTTGCTTGGATAAACCAGCAGTTCCTAAGCACTAGTGCTGAAGCTAAAAAAAGTACAGTTAAAGTTCAACAAAGGAAAAAAAAAGAAAAAAAACACTATTCGATAACACAACTTCAGAGACAACAACTAACATTTATTCCGAGATCTAGCTGACTATATTTACAGTTGCCTGATTTAAATTTCAGTCACAGTGCCATCTGGTGACTATTTATACTCATACATTTTAAATAGATGGTATGTTTTAGGCTCATCCAACTACCTCTTGTCATCCATTATCCTATGTTAGCCCCCACACCCCTCCTGTCTTATGTTTTATCTGAAGGAGAGGACAGAAACAATTCTCCATGAACCCAAACGGTACAAAGATTCCAATTTGGATGTTCTTCTTGCAAACTTAAAAGTGTGCTAGGAACATAGTGCACTACATGGTCAAAGTACACTTTAACCACTAAATCATATGAATATTGCTATAAATAATAAGGTTGCTGTTGATAACAAACAGCATGATCTCAAGAATAAGATAAATGGAAAGGTATCCTTTAGATATGCTGGAATTTGGCCTCTAAAAGCAAAGGACAAACACTGCTGGACTTCATTTTTCAAGTTCTATTGCTAAAATTAGCATAGTTTTAACTCAAAAAATAGTGGCAGATAATAACTTTTGTGAAGATAAATGAGAATCTGAAGTATAAAATGTATTGATCAGTTTGTGTTCACATAAGCAAAATCAAGTAGACTTCCCAGGCTCGTTATATATTTAATTTCTTTTAGAACAATTTATAGAAATGATGAGTGCAGTTCTGAAGCTTTGATGTAGACAGTAACATGGGAGAAAGACTTCTCATATGTGTGTTGACCTCTATTTTGTCCCCTTTGCCAAGCTCACAACAAATATTCCCACTGTTATTCACCCTTCACCCCTTGCACAACAGAATGAGCAACAGGACTATAAAATATATTGCGTTTGTCCTTTCATACCTGCCTATGAAAGAGGACCTTGAAGGGAAATACTTGGTGATACCTGGTAACGTTTTTCCTCAAGTGTTTTTCTACAATGCAAATGTGCTGTAAGAAAAATACCTAGCTGGAAAGTAAGGGAGTAGAAACATTTCAGTCGTTAACTGTTACATGAAAAAGACAATAGCTATTGAACAAAAAATACAAGCAGATTTCTCGCTCTCCTTCCTTCTTGTATAAAAAGATGCCACGCAACACATTTCAGTTTTTCAATAATAATCAGATCTCAACTTCATATGAAGCAAGCTGTGGGTACTTCATGAGTTAGAAAATGAATTTGCTTCATTGGTGTTTTATTATTACTACTAATTATTAATACTACTTCAATTCTCAGAAGTATTCTCAGTCATGCAGAAATGCTGTTCAAAAAAAATAATCCACTACTTCTGAAGGTTTCAGTGCAAGAAGCTGCCAATTTCCAAACACTGACTCAGTAAGTTGAATTATTTTGAGCATGCTATGCAGGTCAGTAAGTCCTGATACAATTTTCTTTCCGTATAGCAAATTATTAAAATTTTTGACATTGTTTCATGCTTTCTAGTAAATGGTTCACACCCAAAGATAAGAGTTTTGTTTTTCAAGGGGAATGTAACCTAGTCCTGACAACAAGCATGCAAAATTACATGATGAATTGGGGAAAGAACCCGTCTTTCTGCAGGAATATTAATTCAACTCACCTGTTCTTTCAAGTTAATTTTCTAGAGTGCCAGAGAATGATTTTCTATTCACTTGATTGAACATTGGTTAGTCCCTGAAACCTATGCCCACCTTTTTCATGTCCTGATCACCTACAATAAACTTCATCTCATCTGAGCTGGAAATGTGGAGTCCTCTGACCACTGTACTGACAACAGGCCAGAAATTGTATCGCTTCTGCACTGCACTGAGCTTGCAAGGCCCAGGGGAAGTGATGCTTCACCAACCTCATGAGCTCCTAGGGGGAAACGACAAGTTTAGTAGACAAGGGGAGAGCAGTGGATATCGCATATCTGGACTTCAGAGAGGTTTTCAACATTGTCCCCAGTCAGATCCTCATAGAGAAGCTGTAGATGAGCAGACAATAAGATGACAAATGAGACAACAAGAACCGCAAAGTCCCACACCTGAGGAGGAAAAAACCCAGGCACCAGGACGTGCTGGGGCCAACCAGCTGGGAACTGGCTCTGCAGAAAGGGACCTGGGGACACCAAGCTGCATGTGATGTGCCCTTGCTGCTAAGAAGGGCAATGGTATTCTTGGTAGCATTGGGTGAAGTGCTGCCATGGCATGTAGGAGCCCATACTAAAATGGAAAATGTGTGTAAGAGTGTCCTGCCCTCAGCCAGGGTGAGTATGGTCTTGAAAGTGAGACTCTTGATCCTGTTGTGCTGATGGTGTTACTTTTCTAGTAAGGAAAAGCCTGTTTCAAAATCCCTCTCCTGCTTAATTCAAACTGAGCCATTCCCAACAATTGCCATTACGACCAACCTACTCACTGTACCAAGGCATTGGTGTCAACTTATAATAACAATCTCCATCTTGACAAGAGAAATTTACCACAAAGCTATTGCCACATCCCAGCCACTACAACTCATGTAAACTCTCAGAATTTGAACGTTCAACACAACAGCACAGGGTCAAAATTCAGCTCTCAATACTTCTACTCAGTACAAAGTGTGTAGGAACAATCCATAACCTGTAAACGATACATACCTGTAAGCTATATATACCTGTAAAACTTCATACTATCTTACTCCGTATTTAAAAAAAAATAGTCCCCAAATTCACATTAAACAAATAATGGTGTTTGTTCGTTTGTTTTTAATCCCATTACCAAGTTAAAACTAGAAAATAGGCACGCTGGCAGGCCTAGTTAGGCACACAATTGAAACAGACTTCTGAAAATAAACATATTAAAATGCTCGACTTCAGCTTTCACCTAAATAAGCATCTACAAAAGTAGCACATTTTCAAGCATGTGTTAAACAGAAACAGCAGCAGCCAACTTTCAATTTTAAATGAACAAATTTGTAAACTCGCTCAGAAAGAAGTAAATTAAGAACTGACAAAAGTGACAGCTGAAAGTAGTAGAGCTCAGTATTTTTTTTTCTATATATAAAACAAGACTGGAATATCTTCAGTTTCATTTATAAAAGCTAGCTGTATTTTTCTTATTTTAAATCTACCTACTTGTACACAATTTTAACTGGCATTAATCAGTTTTAAAGTACGTTCCATAATGCTGAATTCATTCACTTTATCTGGCAATTTTCACATTATTTGTAGCTTCGGTGGCCCAAAACCTCAGCCACAGGTTAGAACACCAAAGGTACTGCTATATACATTCAATGAAAGTAGCATAATTTTGCAGGGAATGCACAACCTAAGCATATGACAAAAATAAAAGCACAAAGCAATAGAATCTGAAGTCTCCATCCAACAATAATCTGTGCTTACCAAGCAGGCAGCCTTCATGAATATCCCTCCGAATATCAGCAGGTCCGAATATCACTGCTACACATTTTAATTTTAATTTTAAAAAGCATTTTAATTACCCGTGTATTCCTACTGTATGCTTATAAACCTTTATTTTCCTTGGACTTTTTTCCTGAAAAGTGCAAATGTAGACTTATAGAATGGGTTGGGTTGGAAGAGATCTCAAAGACCATCTAATTCCTACCCCCTGCCTGCCAACCATTAAATTATTAACTTGGTGGTAACTTTGGGGAATTTTCATTTTGGGGACATGTTAAGAGGCTTGATTTTCAAAAAGCTTTCTTTAAATGAGGCTCGGATTCCAGTCAAAAAAAAAAACACACCAGAAGTTGCTGGGATGCTGTGATAATTTAAGCTGAATTTTATCCAAATAGCATGCAAGTTTGGGGACGACAGAAGGATTAATGCGTTTAACACTTGCCGGGACTGCCGTAACACTGAAATGTCCTCTTGAATTAATTTCAGAGCAGGTGCATCACTTTTTCAAGGGATTTTCAAGAATGAGCACTGACACGCACATCAATCCTAACTAGATTGCTTGCAAAAGGCCAGTGACATAAATAGACAGTTCTGCAGCATGTATTGACACCGGTGGTATTTTTAACATGACATTGTTATCACAACAATGATACAGAACGATGTACGTCTCAGAGCCTCAACCCCTTCAAGTTCCTAAACCAAAAAGTGAAGGAAATATGAAATCCTACCCAAGAAAAAGCAAACACAATTACGCAGGGGAAAGGGAGGAGAAATGTTGACAATTCACGGTTATGTTTATCTGTAGTTAAATTAATTTTGTTTGTATTAGAGATAAAAGCCTCTAGCTGCACAATAAACTTTATTCCTTCTAGGAGATCAGAGATTTCTTTTCACTTTTTGCCCTAAACATTTATTAAAGATACAGGGTGGCAATTTGCTATGGATTAGACGAAAATAAACTGAAAGAAAGACCTGAATAAATGCCAGTGGCGGGGAAGTAGGGGAATTGCTGAAAGAGTAATGATCACAGTCATTCTAAGAACTTGGACAACATTGTGGGATACAAAGGAAAAGGCAAATAATATTGAAATTTCAGTATTTTTCCTTTTTCTTTGCTTTGCAGCGATAGTTTTTTGCACTGTCATCGATTGCTACTGGGTTAATGATGGCTAAAGCAAGGATAAGCACAGAACAGATCACCTGAACTGAGTAAAACAAGTAGATGAGCAGCACCATCCCCACACTGCCGGTTCAGTGAGAAAGGTGCACCCTTGTCTCACGATACATAAATGTTACTCAAATTAGTAACCATGCACACACTGAAGTCAGATATGGAGCAAAACTTAAGGTATAACCCTATTTAACGTGACAATAACCAGAAAACCCTCCCTTATACTTCCTGTCTTGTCAATCCTAGCTCCTGTTTCTCTTCCTGGAAAAAAAAGAAAAATATTTTCACAATATAGAGTACAGCATTCATTAAGACGTACAAGATAGCCCTCATTCTTTACCTAAACATTCATTTAATGGCAGACTTCACTCAACCCGTACTCCTTTCAGTGCAGATTTCCCCAGATAACCTCAGCTCCCCAAGCCCCACTGCTTCTCATGCCCTACACTAAAAATCCACATTTGACATTCGCCACAGCTGCAAGCAACCCCTCCAGATCTGAACCTACTCCAGAAGTAAAACACCACACAGAAACCTGCAGAGTAGATAAAAAAAACTGGAATGTCTACCTTCTGTTTCATTGCTTTACCATCAAACATAGCCCTGAGCAAAACCCCCAGAAAAAGTGCACGGAAATGCATTTCCAGTTGCACGGAAGATGATACGGAAATCTCTTCACAGAATCTGCTACTGTTCTTCAAGGTTTTCCTAATTCATAAACAAGAAAAACTAAATCCAGCAACCTATTTACACAAAGAAGTAGGTAAAATGAGGTTATCCTGTACAATGAGGTAAATTCAAGGCATATTAGGTCAGGAACTTAAAAGGCCATCTATAACTCCTAAGAAGTAGCCACCCAAAAGTGGGAAAAAAGAACTAAATGGTCAAAATAAAACATCCCTTCCTCTAAATACAGCAGGGGAAAAAAAAAAAAAAAAAAAAAAAGGGTTAGAGAAACTGTGAAACTGTGTTGAGATGTAGCATTGCAAGATACTCATATGCCAATCCATCACATTTGTTTAGGTTAGTCTAAGACTAACACTTCAGCCTGGCTGACAAAATTGTAATGAAGTGTTTCACTACACTGCAGGCTTCAACCATTCGAGCACAAACCACTACCAGCTCCTCATTCTGCAGCGTTCTGAGTTGTTAATTTCACCCTCTTCGAAGCCCTCTCCTTGTCTCAGAGAGCAAGTTTACAAAGAGCATTTTCCGCAGTCTTCCTCATCCTCTGGCTTGAAGGTTTCTGCTTCCAAAAGAACATTTCACTCTTAAAAATTTCAGATTTCCTGCAGGGAAAGCACACTGAACAGTAACAGTTTCTTCACTAAGACATGAATAATGGCTTTTTAACTCTTGTGAAGTCAATTACATTTTTAATCACTGAGAAGATTCCAGCTACATTTTTATTTTGGGGTTCATTTTTGCAGGGCCATGAGCCTGATAAGAATGCATTACATTCACCATGCTCACCAGATCAGGTATTTTATACCACTCTTACACCAGCTAGGAAAAAAATATTCAGTATTTAGATGTCCATCTAAAGATTTTTAAGAAGCTGACTCATCTAAATCTTTTTGTTTGTTTGTTTAAATAAGTACATTTTTGCTTACCCCCTATTCAGGTGAGTTTCAACTATAACTGAGCATATTCAAATACATGAGAAAATTTTGATTTTGATCCCTGGAATGAATGGTCTCATTGTGTTGTAGTCTAGGAATGTACACATCACAACCATTATGGGAAAAATAAAAGAAAAAAAAACACACACACAAGCAGGGAGACTTTGTTGAACCTAGAAAGAAAGCCAAAAATTAAGATGCAAAATGAAAACACAGAGCAATCTCCATTACAGACCGACTCCTATTCCCATTTGATATCCTTTCACATATCCTTAAAAAGCCTAATGTTCATACAGCTTGATTTTCTGAGTAAGATGGCAAGCCTGTAAGCTGAACAAACAAGAAGAAGAGAACATGAGTTGAATCTTACTAACTTTCACACATTAGGCTACTACAAGGTACTAAACAGATGGCAAGATTCCTGAAAAAGAAGGCCAGGATTTTGTACGTGGCAAAGCACTTCAGTGAGTAGAAAATACTATAGGAGAGATGAGGAAAAAAAGCCAAAAAGCTACAAACAGTTTAATACCCAGCATAAATAAGCGATTCTAGAAATGGCTACAGTGGAGGGAAATGCCAAATGGAAGCACAAGGCAAGTGGTGTGCAGAAGTGCTGAATAAAAACCTGGAGGTATCAAAGTGGAGGAAGGTGTTCCCACATCACTGACACAGCCCCTGCTGTGAGCTGGATATCACTGCACCAGCGCTTAGAGGAGCACCTGTAAAGTTTGGCCAGAATGCAGAAGGTGTTTTTCTAAGTGAGATTAGCAAGCTGCTGTCTGGATTTCTCCTTTTTCATCTTCCCCTAGAACTTTGTTCCTGGAATATAAATACCTTCTCTTATTCCTTGCTGGTCCAAGGGGGGATTCAGCACACAACTCCGATGCCAGGAGAGCCTAACGTGATGTACACGCGATCCAACAGGACTCAGCCTGGCACTGCACGGTGCGGAGATGCCATGCCTTGTTTTGCAGGCAGTTGTGTCATCACCCCTTAATTTTCAGAAGAAAAAAGATCCCCTGGGCTAGACATAGTATATACAGAGACCGTGTTCATGCAATTGTGGTCATGCTTTTAAATTCAAATGTCTTAAAAAATATGCACGGAAAAAAATGCTCCAAGGTAAGTGTGAGAAATAGCCCCCACTGGTTACACTTGGTGAAGTGTGACTCACGTACCCACAGGAGCTGGCTTTCACAGCAGGGACTTCTCAGAGCGAGCGACTTTCCAAACAGAAGGAAGGTAAGCAGAGCTGCCACTACTTCATCTGAGGGCTCTTGGTTTGGGGATGGCTGAGTGTTTTTATTTTATTTTTTTCCTCTGCGTGGAAATCATAGTCAAAGTTATTATTCACTTAAACGCAGGGCTATAACTGCTCAGATGTGGGGACAGCTATTTCTTCTCTTCTGGCTTCTCGAGCAATCTGAATAACACCCAATTAAGTGGCACAGGATCTGGTAATCCCAGGATGTATTTATTATTATTATTATTATTTCAGTTCAAATCTAAGTAGCAGCTAAAATAGATCTTTTTGGAAAATCATCAATGAGCTGCACAATGGTGCTGGAAAGGTAATGCTTCCCCTCTTTTTGACTGACAACTGTGTCATATGCAAAATTTTCTAATAGGAATATAAAAATAATTGGTCTTACACGTACTCCCTGACAGAAAGTAGTGGAAAGATGCCTGGCACAGAAGGGCCTTTACTTGCTTCAAAACACAGTGCTGGAAACTGGACGTGGACAAACCAAGACTAGTGGTAAAATAAAGGAAACGAGCATGCCACCACTAAGGTAACTGTTCTAAGGATGTAAAAAGAGGGGGGTATCTTGACGATGTGAGCCCATTTCTCTATTTCTTACCCTATTCATGGTGAGGAACATGCAGTGGTTATAATGGAAATATTCCTAACTGAACGCCTTGTGCGATCTTGTGCAAGTCCTTTACTCCTTGTTCTGCTCTGTCAGCCACTGTATGAAATGACAGCAATGGTAATAAGTGTCTCGTATTTGCATAGTGCCTAACAAAAACATAAGTGGAGTTGTACAAAATGCCTTAATCCTAATAGAGTTCCTTGTACAGTACTTGAAATGTGCTGCCCAGTTTGCTAGTCATTTTGTAGGAAGATCTAACATACCTGAAGGGAAAGTTTAAGGTAAAATTTATATAAACTAGCAACCCCTACAAAGTCATCTAGAAGCCTCCTTGCTCCTGACAATGACTTTATTAAAAAGCATGCATTTTAATTGCGTCTTGCCATTTGTCTTTCCCTGCTGCTCAGTCCTATTTCAGTTAGATCAATATGTTTTAAGAGCCCCAGGTTTAAAATTAGCAGGTCGTTACGAGCTTCCCACTTTCACAAATATAATTGCAGAGAATGATATATTGTGCTCACTGTACTTAATGGCTACAACTGATGCACAGCCAAGTCAGTTACCAGGAATATTTATACCAATACATCATCAAACCACAGATCTCTAAGTCAAGGGGCATAAAAACATTCTAGGCACAAAGCAACGCGCACCAGTGCAAAGGAGTAATTTTTCCACACCAGTAGCTGTACTATTCTTCTCTGCTGTGTTCCACCACCAGGGAACAAGATTTTTATTCAATTTAAATCGGGTAACATTAGAAATCCATTACACTATTGGTTTACACCTACGGAAAGTTAGTTCCAAACCAGTAGTGGGGAAAAAAAATCAAAGAAATAATGCGATTTGATTCCAGAACAAAACAGCATCGCAAAATCCTTGCACTTTCACCTCTTCATATGAGAATTTTTTTCATTAACTGCGTTTCCTCTCACCTCATCAGTCACTGCAGTACACAGCAGAACCAGCGGTTTAATGACAACACAGAGAAACCAGTTCATACACTGGCTGACAACACAAGTTATAATTCAGATCTATTTTATATAACACATTAAAAATACATTTATTTATTTACTTGGCACTTTTTTCCTCTTGTCCTAGAACTTCTCCCCTACTTCTGGGCATTTTACACCCTTCCTATTTCCCAGAAATTTGAGGCTTTTGAATCCAGAATTGTACTTTCATGATAACAAAGACAGCCTTGATGATAAAAGTTAACATGTTGTGCTTAGTGCTGTACTGCCATATAATTGTGCTTATACTGCAGTAAGATATAATTGCCTTCCTTAAAACTTGGGATGTATTGGTTTGATTCCTGTTTTTACTGAGAGCAGTAGAAACTTAAACAAACGGAATTACATTAAGCAATCCCTCAACAAGAACGTTAGTCCAAAGCATCTTACTAAAAGCTTGCGAAGTATGATATTTAAATCCTGTATTGCTCCGTAAGCAGCGAACGTGGAGCTCGCTGTGATGATTACCCAGTCGTTTCCCTAGGTGAAACAAAGTTGGTAAAGTAGATTCTGATGTGCCCTTTCAAAAATGGCTTAGCATCAGTTACAGCTGTCACATTCTGCGCTTCCAATTTCTTCTGCGGAAAGCTACAGCATTTGACCTACTCTTTTGAAGTCCCTACAGTGATAAATTACTAAACTTCTTTCCCTTTTCTCATACTCCTGGGTAAGACGGCTATTAAGAAAGCCACTTTTAGTGAAACAAACAGTATAACTGAAGGCTCTACTTTTCCCTTAAGATGTACTTCAACTCTTTTGGTTAGCTGGCCACAAAGCAGCACAGACTTCCATGGATAAATATGATCCGCACCTGTGATGGAGATATTGAGAATATTTCAAGAAGAATGTTAAGTCAAAGCTTAAGAAACTGAACTTGCTTGCAGATTTATTTATTCACAAATAGAGAGAAAGCAAACTGATCTATATTTAAAACAAAGAACAGAATAAAACCTTAACAATTTCAAACGAATCAAGGTTATGTGGCTAAGAAAGGCCTGCATGGATTTTAAATGGCATTTATCTCAGCCTTCAGAAAAAGCTCTTCTTCATTATCTGTCAATGCACTGGGTTGCCGTGGTTAATACACCATGGCAAAAGACTAAATTGATAACATTTATGAAATCTCAAAAAAGATCCAATGAACATTTGGCAAAAAGAGATGATCATCTCCAAGATGTGCTCATATTTAAACAAAAATCTAACATGAGGTTTAAATACCTTCAGCAGCAAATTTCTAGATTATTATATTTTGAACTTGACTATTTCATAAAGTAAGAAATGAGTTTTACTGATCATAACTGAATGCTCCAAGGAGAGGGCAAAGAACCTAGGATTATCCTTTCTTTTCCACCTGTTCTTCCTTACATTCAAACAGGCTAAAGGCACTTGGCAATAAGCTCCAGAGAAGAACTGTAAATAAGAAGGTGCTAATAGCAGCAGCTACAGAAATGAGCACAATTAGGATGCAGACATTGCTTGCCAACAGTAGTGATTAATGAAATGAGAGCCTAAACAAGCAGTTTGGGATGTGAAGAAAGACAATCAGGATGCAAATCCTGCACAGTACCAAGTGTTACTGTGTCATCTAGGTTGGAAAAGGCCCTTAAGATCATCAAAAGCCCACCCTTCAACCTGACCTACTGAGTCCTGTCACTAAACCATGCCCCTTAGTGCCACATCCACACATCTCTTAAATACTTCCAGGGATGGCAAGCACTGGACAACTACTTGTTCCAGTGCTTGACCCCTCTTTCAGTGAAGAAATTCTTCCTGATATCCCATCTAAATCTCCCCTAGTGTAACTAGAGACAGTTTCCTCATGTCCTATATCATGCCACCTGAGAAAAGAGACTGACATCCTTCCCACTACAACCTTCATTTAAGTAGTTGTAGAGAGCAATAAGGTCTCCCCTCAGCCTCCTTTTCTCCAGACTAAACAACCCCAGTTCCCTCAGTCACTCCTCCTAAGTCTTATTTTCTAGCCCCTTCACTAGCTTTGCTGATCTCTGCAAATGCTTGAGCAACTCAATATCCTTCTTGTAACGAGAGGCCCAAAACCAAACAATATTCAAGGTGAGGTTCCGCCGGTGTACAAAGGGACAATCCCTTCCCCAGTCCTGCTGCCACACTATTGCTGATGCTGGCCAGGATGCTACTGGCCTTCTTGGCCATTTGGGCATACTGCTGGTTCATGTTCGCAGTATAAGGAGGACATAAAACTGTTAGAGAGTGTCCAAAGGAGGGCACCAATGATGATGAAGGGTCTAGAGGGGAAGAGACATGAGGAGCAGCTGAGGTGCCTTGGTTTGTTGAGCCCCAAGCAGAGCAGGCCGAGGGGAGGCCTCACGGCGGCCTGCAGCTCCCTCATGAGGGGAGCGGAGGGGCAGGCGCTGAGCTCTGCTCTCTGGGGACAGCGACAGGACCCGAGGGAACGGCATGGAGCTGGGACAGGGGAGGGTCAGGCTGGGGGTTAGGGAAAGGTTCTGCACCCAGAGGTGGTCGGGCACTGGGACAGGCTGCCCAGGGCAGTGGTCACAGCACCGAGCCTGAGGAAGTTCAAGAAGTGTTTGGACAACGCTCTCAGACACATGGTCTCATTTTTGGGTGGTGCTGTGTGGAGCCAGGGGTTGGACTCAATGGTCTTTGTTGGATCCCTTCAAACTCAGGATCTTCTTTGATCCTATTCTATGATTCGAGGTCCTTTTCTTTTGGGCAACTTTCCAGCCACTCTTCCCCAAGCCCATCCCACAGCATCAGGTGGTTGTGACCCAAGTGCAGGATCAGCACTTAGCCGTGCTAAACGCATTTCATTTACGGAGTAATTTTTCCAGTTGTAATGTGAGAGAGAAGACATGATCTACAAAAATTACTCTCCCAACACATCATTTTTACCCTAAACAATTGTTTACAAGCTCATTTGGTCACATCTATCACATCAGAATGATTTTTTGAGGTAGGCTGCTTGTAACCGTTCTGAGGGAAGATTTATAACAGTAATAGAACATTATTATTAGGATCTCAAGTCATAGGTGATATAACATGCTCATGATGCTACATGTAAACTTACCTTTATGAGTAAATCATTCAGAAGTTAGAAAAATTATTTCCGCTAGGTATGAGCTTTTCAGATTTGTAACAAAGAAGTCTGCCTCACTTTAAGGACAAAACAAGAAAAGAGATAAAAAGAAGTAAATAAGATATGGGTAGTATTTATTTGGTATGTAAGTGATTTACCTAGTATGTTATTTACCAGGCTCTGAAGTTATAAACTAGCAGCTATGAGGACAAGGGTGAAGAGATCTGATTACAGAGTTATAAACTAAAAGCTACAAGGTAATAAGAGAGGAAATGGAAGAAGAAAAGATGAATTAAACTGTAGGTGAAGGGCAAGCTAGAGAACTGCAGACAGAAGGTCCTTAGTGCTGTAAAGGCACCTACGGAGCTGCAGAAGTTCAATTATGGTAAAACAAAAATTGTTCAAGAAAGATCTGAGAATATTGATTGCATTACAGCACACTTAGAGGGATTAAGATTTGAATAACTAGCTGAAAATGAAAAAGCTGCCTTGAATTTTAAGTGAAATTACATAGAACAACTGACAAATATAAAGCTACTAAACAGAACACATACGCAAGACAACTTTGTGTCATACTAAGTAGCAATAGGATTTTGAAACACACTACTTTTAATTTCATGCTCACATAGGTTGAATTAAAATCTTGATTGTACTTTTAAAACCATGACAATAACTTCAGTGGATATTAGATCAATATATTGATCTAATGGATCAATATATGGGAGAATGGATCAAGTATGGGAGAACCTTCACAGTTCTAGGAGATCAGAGCTGCCCTCTTTCTTGGTCTCCCCAAATCTACGTTTTTGTGCATTTCAGCTTCAGCCACCGTATTTTCCCACCAGAGCAGCTGCCTTCCTCCCAGCCAGTTCCACACTTCTGGCTAAATTAAAATGCTAGAAACTGTAATGACAAGTCTAGTGAAAATGAACACCACAAAATGTTCATCAATAACCATAAATTACTGCATGAAAATACTGCATAATTTTTTGTGAGGATAAGGTGTGGAAATACATTTGGCCATAAAGTTAATATAATATTCAGAATCAAAGAAATTATACAAAAAAAAAGTTGTTTTTTTTTTTTTATAATTGAAATCTAGATATCAGATGCTTGAAAACATCTCCACTTAGAAGAGAATGCAAGACTCTTCCACATTCTCAGATAAGTCATTCTGAAAGAATTACTGTGTTGCAGAACAAACTTGTGTGCTTGGGGTGAAAACAGATCTTTTAAATGTTGCCTACCTTTTTTTTTTTTTTTTTTTTTTCTTTAAATATACTTGAGTATGCTCTGTCCAGAGCCTGGTCTGACTTAACATGAGTCCGTTAGGAACTGGAAGACATGCTGCCACCAACGAATAGCACAATGAATAAAATAAGTACTGGTGAAAGGAAGGGTTTATGAGCTGAAGCATATAGTCAGGAGAAAATGGTGCTTTCAACAGGCACATTGTGAATCTATCCAAAACTTCTACATCAATACAATGCAAAATTTAAATGCTTCCTTCAAATAAAATGGCAAAAAGGAAGTAGTCAAAGTTGTAAAACATTCTGAATCGAAATTGCAGCTACTACTCTGACAATACTGAACGTAAAATAGCAGATGAGATGAATGAACTAAATTTATTCAAATCCAGGGGGGAAGCTTTTTTTTTCCTCCCATGGCTCTAGAGAATAGCGTTAGTAAAATGCTTTCTTCGTGTTCTGAAGTGCAAACCTCTCTAGAGCCCAACAGTGTTCATCTTTTGATGTTACTATTCACAGGATACAGTTGGCGAGCAGAAATAGTGTTGAATATTCAACTATTAATAAAACGAAAAGCACTCAAAGGAATATTGCCAAACTTGGCAGGGAAGGAAAGTTAAGTGTGATGAGACCCAAACTACTCAAAAACTACAGGCTTTCATCCAAACCTAGATCATAATCACGTTTTGTCAGCCACATACCAATGACCAAGAATTCAGATCTCACTCTTTTTTGCTGAAAAAATCTACTGTCATTATTCTCTTTATCTCAGGGGAAACGGCAATCCTTGGCCAGAAAGCAAACAAAAACCAAGCTGCTAACCTGGGGAACGTTGATTTGGCACATGGCTACTTGCTGGGCAGACTTCAGGAAATGTGACTTGTTTTCTGGTATTTAACTCAGAAATTCCTATTAACCAATCAAAAAATATTCTTTGCAATAGAAATTACCTTGGGAAGTGAAAGAGATTTGACCAGGATTTTATATTATCTTCCACAGGCTTGAAAGTTATTAGGGAAATAAGTAGAGAGACTTGCGTCTTCCTTCTTTTTTCTTCATAAGATCTGATGTGTGTAATACCAAAGGAGAACTCCCAAGCACACAATTTACAAGCACAGCATTGAATGCCAACGTAGGACAACGTTGAAGTAGAACATTAAGTTGCATTATACATTTGTGCCTAAAATCTCACTGCTAAATACACGTTTATGCAAATAGAAAGAAGTAATCGAAATACTAAGAGTGCTCTGCAGATTCAGCATCTCCACTAATTTCAGCAGGGTCTAGAACTATTCAAAAATTCTGAGAAAAATCAAATGGTTTGTTTACAGGGTTAAACATAGAATAGCTTCAAGGTATCAAACATCAAATGATTTTGAGCTTAAAGCACTAAAAATATAAACCTTATCTCAATTAACAGCATACTTTCATTAAAAATGAAGAGCATAGCCTGAGAAAGGCATGAAAAAAATAGTCCAGTATCTTATTTTAATACACGCTGACCAAATCAGAAAAGAAACACCACGAACGGTGTATGAAATTAGATTATCTCTACATATTGTATTTTAACGTTTTGTGCCATTAACTGATAGTACAGAAGAAACACAGTAGATTACACATCCAGATTACTTAAACCTCAGCAGTTGAATCTCTAGAATTACAGCTCAGGTTCAGTTTGCAAAAGCAAATCCTCATGAACACGCAAGTTTCAAAACAGGTAAGTAACTGTGAGCTAATGCTCTATGAATTATAAAGTGGTCCTCAGATTGCCATACAACTGACCATTAATTGATGTCTATGATTTACAGTTTAAATCAGGATTAAAAAAAAAAAAAATCCACACAACGTATTCAAAGTCTTCTTTTGCCCAACTAAGACTTCTCCATTTTAGCTCCTGTTTTGGTCCTTTGTAACCGTAGGGTCTTGCAGCCTTTCTTAATCCCAGATTTCTTCTAAAGAAACCAGGGACACTGTGTTGAACCAATATGTCCCGATGGATAATTCTCATTTTCACCTTATGACAAAAAGGAACTACCAGTGGATTATCTTTACCTGATGGTAATCACTGTGACTTTAAGGACCAAATTTCCACAGATCAGATTGCTGTATAAGGCTCAGGTCACTAACATGTGGCATTGAGTAAGAGGGTGCATCTTCCATCACTGAGCTGAACTAGTCTAGGCCAAATAAGCTCAGCTGCCAAGCAGAAAAACCAGTACAGAATTCCCTGGTTTAAAAATAACACATTTTCTACTGAGAGATGACAATATTTCTTTAAAATTTTAAATTGCAGTTTAGATACTCAGCAGCTGAGCATCTAAAAACACTGCAGTGTTATTCAGAAAAGTACCAGCTCCAGCCATGAAACAGACCATTTCACCTACCAGTATAACCACAGCAACGCAGAGCCAAGCATGGGCTAACTCGCTCTGCCGTGGAGATGCACCCCAGAAGGACCAAGGGATTTAAGACAACGCTTACCAAATTACTCAGTGGTGAGCAGTAGGAAAGAGTACATCTGGACATAACGTTATACTGTGATATGCTTTTCAGCTTGAGGGTGTAAGCAAGCTTTATGATGAGATCATGCAGCAATTTTTGTAGGAAATTTATGAGATCATTATAACAGTCATTTCCAGAAGCCGGTGACTGGTTTATTAGAAGACAGCCTGTAGCAAAATTGAAAACGAAGATTGCAAAGAAGTTCAAACGCAATACTGGCAATATCCAATATTGAAGCGGAAGGAAAAAAAGAAGGAAGGAAGTCAAATACGAAGGGAAGATTTAAGAATCAAGACTTATAAATAAACCAACAATGACATTTCAGAAACAGCATCAGGAGAAGCATTGATTTCTATTAATTTTCATTTGCAAAAATTATACTGTCTTAGGAAGATCGGTTAATGCACGACACAGAGGATTGAAAAATCACTACTGCTCCTGCATATTCACAACGGACATCTCTTGCTAAATCGTGTATAAACGCTAGCAGAATATATCCACAGCACACCCAAATTCTTTAAGAACTTTCTTGTTTCTTAACTTAAAAGTTCCCACTTGCTTCTTACCACAGTCCTTGTTAAACAATTTTAATTGCCCAGACTATTACAAGATTAACCTTAAAACATAAACAAGCAATTCTCCTACCATGCAGGACATGCCCATAGCCCACACACACTGAACTATCATGCAGCAGCTGAGAGAACCTGAAGTACCTTCTAAGGAGGTTCTAGGGCAGTCAGAGAGATTCAGAAATATGAAATATTTTAAGATTCAGGTTCAAAGAGAATCTTGGACCATTTCTCTTTGATATATCCCAGCTTCCTAATGTATACAACAATGTTCCTAGCAAGGAAAAGCCTTTACATTTGTCAATGAACTTCTATTTGTGTATTCTGAAAGATATCCTGTCTGAAATTAAGTAAAGTCAGAAACAAAAATAACAGCAAATTCCTCAGAACCCAGCCAAGATACATTCTGATTATGATTTTAAATAAAAATAGTCAATTGACTCAATTAATAAAAGTAACTGCCTGATGTTTTAATTTGGAATCTTCCACTGGTGGATATTAATTATTTTTTATTCAGATGAAGAACTCTGTCAAAGTAGAGAGCTGTTGCAAAGAGAAGTAAACAATAATGTACAAAAGTAGTAGGCAAAAGCTGGATATAACACCTTATCACAGATGACAAGTAGCCAAATGTAACATAACCATCCAGAAGGACACAAATAAATCTATTTAGTTGTGACAGGTAATTTCTCCTGGTTGTCTGGCCAGAACCTGTGTATGTCCATATGCACAGAGAGTTGACTTTGTGGATAGTCTGGTAAACCTAAAAATATTTCTGAGATATTCTAAATACTTCTGAACTACACAGATCCAGGTAGATCAAATGGTTGATTTGTAGTGGCTTAATAGGGACAAGCTGAAATAATATTATAATTATTCATAAAAACATGGTAAATGCAAATGAAAGTTACAGAAATGGTGATCTGTTAATATGGAACTAGCCATGACAGTATACGCTGCAAAGATGGTGTTACCCTAATGTGGTACTCTCTCTCCTCAACCAAAACATGTCAGTCTTAATAATTTTGGAAAAAAAGGAATCACATCTTTCCTCCCATTAATGTCCCCTGCAATTACGTGATCTGAATGGTATAATTTAAGTAATTAGAGATAATTTTGTAGACTTACTCCAGAATTTTATTCTGTTGGCTACTTCAACTCCCTGATTTTTTGTTTTTCCTGTTGATTCTCTGTAAATCATCTCTTCTAAACTTACAAAAATGCAGTCATTAAAAGAGTTCTAGAAGAGGCGTTAACATGCTAAATTAATAATTTCAAGCATGCTATGGGAGCTGTACTACAGTCATATAAAAAAAAGGCTTAATGCACAGAAAACTTTAATAAGCAAGGAACCCCATAATGTTATCAGAATTTGTGTTCTCTCTTCAACATAGTTCTGGCTACCTGCAAGGTCCTTCCACACAAAATACCAATTAATAAATTCAACCTGCATTCAGCAAACTCACCAATAGAAACAAGTTCGTGCATTCCCACCAGACTGTTGAAAGAACACATTCTTGCTTTACAGGGCTCCAGGGTCCTTACAAAACCATCGCAAAGGTCACCGTGAACCTGCAACTTCGCAGTTGCCAGGACAACTGGCTGACAACCAGAAAGAGCACCAAAGGGACTCTTCCATGTGTTTGGTACGTGGAAATTCTGCATTTCTGGACTTTTATTCCCATTTCACAATAATATTCTCCTTGCTTGCATAAATCATAAGTGTTCTGTAGAACATAAATTCTTACACAAACTTCTGTGCTTGAAAATTAATGGTGAACATTTTACTAGCTTCAAACTGTTTTCTCAATCATGGTGATTTATCTTTATGAGCAACTTGGAAGTACCTCACTATGTCAAAAAAATACAAAGAAAGCCTTTACTAGTGTGGTTTTTTAATCATCTCATATGCTGTCATCATCCTTTTTGTAATGCAGAACCAAATGAGAGAGAATTAGTAGTACTAATGGTTCAAAAGAAACATATTTATAAATTAATAGTGTCCCCTGTTTATTCATCAAATAGAACTGTAAATAACCTCACTGGGAAAAAAAGTAAATTCAGATCCAAAGTGTGTTATTGAAAAAAAAGCAAAGCCTAGGTGTGCTTCTCAGTCTTGAAGGCTTGCCAAGCCAAAATTGCTGTGCACAATAGTGGAGAGAAATTCAGAGGGAATGAATTAACGCAGATGTCATGCAGGAAACCTATCAAATATTACATGGCATGTAAAACACACACCAAAGCTATGAAAGAAACCAATGAAGTAATAGGCTACGTTTTTGATAATCCTTGCTACCTTAGTCTTAAATTATATCTCCTGCAAATCAGGCCAGTAAACTGCAACTGTTCTCATTTCCCTGCTCAAAACATTAAGTTTTTATTTTGAACAGGTAAGAACTTTTTGTTCTGTTTTCAAAGAAAAACAAACAGTAGCTTACTCCAGGTAAGACTCTCAGAGTGCAGCTCCTAACCCACACAGTTGTTCTTTCATCCTGCTACATTTATTTATTTTTCAATTATTCTGTTACTTATATGAGCACCTCTAAAATGCTAAGCACGGGAAATGCAAAGGTAAGACTTTGATCCTTTGACCCTTTACTTTTTAATCCCAGAACAAACCGTAACGTAGCATAATGAAAACTAAATTTTTCACTTATTTTTACATCACTTACTTACCTTCACGTGACTGAAGTCACCAGCTTTGCTGCTTTCTTGTGGATTAACAGGTTTCGCCTCTACTCTTGGTTTGACAACCTGCCGAAAAGGACTGGAAAGTGGAAGTCCGCTGACACTGATTCCATCTAGAAAAACAATAAATGAAATTACTTTCTCTTTAAATGTTGTATTTTAGTCCAACAAATCTGTATCTGTTTTATTAAAGGGAGAGAAAGAAAGGAAACATTAATATTTTATACAAAAAGGAAAAACAAATTAAAGATTATTTTGCTATATTCTGCTCTAGAAGCCAAAAAATAAAGAGGAGTTACACATAAAACTGTGCGACTCAGAGAAAAAGAAGGGAACTGCATTTGAAAAAAACCACAATAGAGATGTCAGAGTTCATAATGTAAAATTAGTTTTAATATTCGCAATATTAAAAAAGAACGAAATGAAAGTTTGTGCTTTGCCATGATAATGGCCCTATTAAATGCTTAATATCTTTTAAAAACTTCCAATATCGGGTCTGAGGATTCATTTTCCAAATATATACTTTATAAGAAAAAATATAAATAATTGATGTGTCATACCATATACTGACACCAAATATATACAATATTTCTTCTGTATAATAAAGAATGGAAACTAAGCTTTACATTGTAACAGTCAACAAAAAGCTTAACTGAAATAGACCATCCTTATATTTTTATCTTTATTGCTGATAAGCTTGTATACCTTGAAGGTAAATAAAGACACTTCATCGTATTTGGGTGTGTCAACCTCCTGGAGCCACATACTAAATCATTAAAATGCATAATTATGTTTAATCAAAAAAAATCAGGGGAATTAAAAAAATAAAATAATGGAGTTTTAACATATATTAAGAATTAGACTTAAAATTTATTATTCGGTTTCTTATTATTTAGGTTTATATTCAAAGCCCAGAGTAGTATTTTGTTCCCCTATGCTGTGCATAGCAAATGCAATCCACAAAATCCAATTAAATACAAACAAAATCTTGTATGTCAACAAACACACATAACTAAACATAGGGGAAATGCAAAATTACTGTACAAAACTCAAACATACTTCCTGTTTGGAAGCTGTCCTTATCAAATTTTTTCTGCTAGATCCCACTCTCGTTCCACGGATGGCCTCAAATCTGGACCTGTTGCGGTTACATTCCTCAAAGTCTCAAAACCAGAAGAGCAAGATAAAGCATGAATTTTTTTGCCCTATTAAATTTCACACGTATCCCAGTGAGAAAACATGGGAATCTCCTATGTTTCTTTACTTCCAAACTCCTTTAGAATATGAATAACGTCAAACTACTTTATGGATATCATCAGATTTGACGGTGCTGATTTGGGAGACTTACTAGTCAAAGAACAAGGAAGAATTTAATTGACAATTAACTAATAAAAAAAAAAATCAGTGCAAAGAACAATTCATATTTCTCAGGCATTTCCATCACCAGCTGTCATAAACATCATCTGCTCAATGAAATCAGAGCACTCAAGACTTCTTTAAAAGGTCGATAACCTTCACAGATTCTAGCAAAAGATGTGTTCACGTGCAGTGACGTTCTTCATGTGGGCAAAGCAACAAGAGTGCAAGGAAAACACATGGCACTACTTTGAAACTTATGCGCCATAAGCCTGGTTTTCCTCATTGTTAGAATTCTTCTGGTAATCTCTATAAATGCTCAAATTAAAAGACATATTTGTTCCACATGGGTCCACTCCAGAAAATCAATCAGCAGCATCTAACTGATGAGAAAACAGAAGGGGTGAGTCAGATTAGCACAGCTACAAATGGAGAAGACAATCATATGGGCTGTTATATGACGATCCTGGAGAACTGCAAACAGAATCAGTTAAACAGTATTTAAATATATAGATATATTCAGCAACAGCAAAAGAAAGCCTTTCCTCTAATAACACTGCTACATTACATCATGCAGGAGTGTACCCATGGACATCAGGGAAAAGGAAGGGTCATGAAAACAAGAATGAATTTTGCATGTGCTAACGGGTTCTTTATTTCTAACTTGTATAAGAAATAACGAGATATCAAAACAATCCTAAACCAGCTCTTAACATCTCTTTAAAGCCAAGTGATATCAAAGCGAATTTACTTATTAGACTAACGTTTGAGACAATAATACATTAAAACATTCAAGTCAGTTGGCAGAAGAGTTGGAAGCAGATATCTTTAAGGTCCCTTCCAGCCCAAGCCATCCCATGACTCTGTGATTCGAAGTTTGCCAGCAACACTGTTGATAACTACACTTGAGAGCTTTGAAATCCACTCTTTTCAATGATGATAAGTAATTTTACCTGAAGAAAAATCCTCTTTTCAAATGGATGAATTAATTTCATCAGTTACATATTCAGAAGAAAAGGAAAAGGTGATTGGTGCACACATTTGCACACAAAACCATGAAACAACTAAATATGAAATATCTCATAGCACTCGCCTTATCTTCCATTTTTATATAAGACCCAAGGTTTCCTTTCTTTGTTAAAAGACTAGTTAATACCTAAAACATGCAATAGACCTGCAACTAATGCCTTTTGTAAGCTATTTTGTCTCCTAAAGACAATTTTATTTTCATTTTATCCGAAAAATGAAAAGACAGAAGTTAGTTCAAACCATTTCTAGGGGAGAAGTGGAATTTTTTTAATCTCCAAATTGCACCTTCGGGCAAAAGGAGGCAAGACATCAAAGAGAACATTGATCCTGCTTCGGGCTAAAAGGAAAGTCTTAGGGAATCACCACTGTGTTCAAACTTCTGTTTCTAGTTTGTGGCACTGTGGCATTGTGTATAACAGGGTCTGGCACAAGGCACTGCATGTACTTCAAATGCCTCACCCCTCCACAACTTTGACTATACAAGGACACTTCTTTGCCAGAGGACAAAAATAATTAATGTTCTCCCGCTAGCCAGTTGTTTCAGATTATTTCGCCTTTTCAGGTGTCTGACCAGGCAGCAAAGTTGGCTAGCTAGTTCACAAACTGCTCCGTTGCACTGCATTCAACACTCATCACGGAATGGGGAAATTCTGTCAAAAGTATTGGTAGGTTGCTGAACTTGGTGACTACAGACAAAAAAAAAAAAAAAGGTAACTGAAAAATTTAAAGCAATTCACCAGAAGTTTTAAATTACTTCGCATTTATATTTTATGAGTTTTCATAGTGGAAATACATTTTATTTTCTCTCATGAGGTTTAGAGATTTGAAGATGCTACATCCTCCACGTTCCTAATGTCAAACAGCTTGAGCAGCCTTTCACTATAAAAAGAACAATTGTCTTGCTACTCGGTCCAGAAATCTTTCTAATTTCTGGAATTCACATTGAACATTTCCATGGTAACAGCACATGACCAACACTTTTTCCATGGTAACTGCGAAAAAGCAGCTTGCTTTTCCAACATCGCAGGCACTTCTGTCATAACAGAGCGAAATCTCTTCCCAGCATTTCCTCTCTCCTCTCAAATGTTAAGTAAATTGTCAATTTAACTTCATTAGCCACTTTCGCAGTAGGCTGCACAGACGAATCCCACACAATCTTATAATTGAATGAGGGAAAGTTTACTAAGGTGGTTAAACTTCTCGATTTACAAGGCAGGGACTGAACGAGCTGCCGCGGGGCACTGTCCCTCGTGTACAAACCCACAGCCCCGTGGCAATGCAGTAAGGTGGTGTGATCACTGGGCTGATCCAGGTGACAAAAATACAAATACTTTTAAACAGGTACAGCACAACCGTGGGAGCTGCAAACTCTGTTGGTATTTTATCAAACTCTGATGTATTCTAAATATACGTGAAAGGTAAAACGCATGGGGAGTCTGCAGGTGTTGGAGGGGCCTCTGTGGGTAGGGCCCAGCTGAGCCCAGCCCCAAGCTGGCGGCGCCTCAGGGAGACCACACTTCAGAAAGGGCAGAGCGGGCACAGGCCGAGGAGGAGGCCCAGGGCGAGGGAGAAGCAGCAGAGGGCCCAGGCCCCAGGAGGAGGAGGGCAGGAGGGGCTCCAGGCCCACAGGCAGCAGGGATTCCCCGGCAGCCCTGCAGAGCCCCCGCTGGAGCAGATCTCCACCCTGCAGCCCAGGGAGGGCCACGGGGAGGGCCCACGCCGCAGCAGGGGGACATTTCCTGAGGGAGCTGCGGCCGTGGGGAGCCCCCGTGGGAGCAGGGTGTTCCTGAAGGGCTGCAGCCCAGGGCAGAGGGAGAAAGTGGTGTTTTTATTTATGTTAAATTAATTTTCCTGAGGTTAAGTCTGTTTTGCCCATTTTCGTAACTAGTAAGTGATCTCTCAATCTTTATCACAACCCAGAAGCTTTTTCATCCTGTTTCATCCTCCCATCTTGCTGAGGAGAGGCAGCAAACAAGTAGCTGGGTGGATATTTGGCCCTTAGCTGAAGTTAACCTGCCAGAAATTAAAAACTATAAAAACATAGAGTAACACCTTTGTAACACGAGTGCTGTGGCAGTATGAAATTATAAGCCAAGAGGATCTGTCAGAGTTCTTGAAAAGTATTGAACTTGAAATATAAGATGTGAAAATTAAATGTCCTCTGAGCCCAGTTATTTATTTTGTCCATCAATTGTCTGATAGAAATTTCAGTACGAAAAGCCTCTCTGAAAAATATTGTAACAGTTTCAGAGTACTTTCAGCACAAAGGAAAAAGACTGAAGTAGTTCATGACAGGGGAGAGACAGAATGCTTGCCAAACAACGTGTGTTTTTTTTCTTCGAAAAACGAACAAATGATCGTGTATTCTGCTGGAAGTGAAAAGTCTGCAGAACTCCAGGAACTTGCCGTCTCTGGATACTGCAACAATGTCCTGCTTTTGGCTGGAATAGAGTTAATTTTCTTCAGAGTAGCTGCTGTGGTGCTATGTTTTGGATTTGTGATGAACGCAGTGTTGACAACCCATGGATGGTTTCATTGTTCCTGAGCAGTGCTCATGCACACGAGGTGTCTTCTGTTTTTCACACTGTCTGGTCAGCAAGGAGGCTGGGGGTGCACAAGAAGTTTGGAGGGGACACAACCACAACAGGTGACCCCAAATAACCAAAGGGATATTCCATACCATACAGCATCGTGCTCAGCAATAACAGCTCTTTGGGGGCAGAGGGATAACTGGTTGCCTATGGTGACTAAACCACAACAAATAGGGCAATAACTCAAGAGCAGTCAAGAGTATTTATTCCTTCCCTCTCAAAAACATGCTTAAAACTAAGCACAGGAGACAAGAGTTATCAGTGCACCCGGTGATGCTACCAGGAATGCATCAGCTCTCTGGCTCCCAGGGCCAGAGCAGAGATGACACGTAGCAGAGTGAGCACTTCTTTGAAGCTCCGTTACATTTGAAGAGTTTAATATCTGACATATAATATTTGACATAATTTTTGACATAATATTTGAAGTTTAATAATTGACAATAGGAATATAGTATAAGTAAGGATACATTATTGAGGTTGATGAACTAGTACTGAGAAGCTAAACTCAGACAAAGGAAGCAAGTGAAATGTAAAAAAAAAATGTAGTCAAAGGCTAGAGATTATTTATGCACACTACATTAGATGCCAAATTAAAGAGCCTCAGCGAGGAAACAGCACAACAGGAAACTTAATAGGATGATGGGTTAAATAGCCTGTAAGTCTCAATAATAAATTTATTATTGTTTGCCTCATGTCTGCCTTACTATTTACTTTGTAAAGATTTGAGGCCTAAAATACTTCTTCCTACATGTTCCTGTAGAAGCTTGTACAACTGATAGAGGCTAAAGTCTTATGGTGTTTATATATTGTTAAAAAAATAAAAATAAGAAATCCTTATCAGTCTAATTATCACACAAGAAAGGTTAAAAGACATTTGGAAGAGAAAAAGGCACCTTATCTTCTGTAAGCACTGAAGTTGGAATTCAAAAAAGAAATCTGCAAGAAAAATTCTCAAAAAAATCAAGAACTTTTTTTCAAAGTAACGCGGTGACTAATTTATGGAGGACAGAAGAGTTTGTAGGTAAAGAAAAAAACCTCGCTGCAACCAAAATGAAAACTGATATCTTCAAACTGTAAAGACAAAAAAGTTAGGAATGAAATAAATGAGAAAATATTCTGAATGACATAATGCAATAAAGGCAACCAAAGGTACTAACACAAATGATCTTACTGAAATACCTGAGGACTTCAGAAATATTATCCTAATAGAATTCTCCAGGCTATGTTGTTTTGCAGACTTGTCAAGAACCCACTTAAACTCATAACCAGGTATCTTTCTAACAAAGAAATATCTTGTGTATAAGCTATATAAGCATAGGAACATTAAATGAATAAAGCCTAGCTTTGTATTTTATTTAAGAAGACTTTAGTATTATATTTAAGCAGAAAAGCAACAAAGTAATTACGAAATAGATTTACAATGGTCTCGTATACCAGTATTAAAACCATTCAAGATCACTGCTGTCAGAAATAAGCTATTATTTGTCTGCAAACCTTCCTCCCCCAGAGAAGGGAAGGAGGGACTTCAGGCATGGTTTTGCTTCTCTTAGCATCTAGTTACTTAGTTCCTTTGATGAGTTTATGAATTTAAATATTCTCTCATCTGTCTTTAGGCTCCCTATAAACAGAACGAACGAACACTAACGTTTCTACATAATGAAGCACTCATTGCAGTTTAATTAATTTACCTTGCAAAACAGTATCCCCATCTGATAGAAGCTTTTTTTAAAGCCTCTTTCCCACTAACAAGTTACCAATTATAAAACAATCAAAAAAGAGCAGTTATTGTTCTTTTCCTGTTTAGCATCAGGGAAAAACTGGATTTCAGAAATTACGCTATAATGACTTAGAAGAATTAATTATCCTCATGATGTGAGCATCCTGTTGACCTCTTTCATTTAACAGCAGGGAGAGGCCTTACTGCTGAAGCTCCTTAGGCCAGGCTGTACCAAGCAACGCTGTGCTTCCTCCTGTCTTACTCTGTGATTCTAACAACCTTAAAATTGAATTAAATACACACACTGGATTTCTTGGCCAGAGAACCAAGAATGTACACAGAAGGAACCTCGAAACACCCAGTTCAGGGAAAAAACCTCATTAGTATTTGCAGCAAAGAGGATTCTTTGCTGCAAAATCTTGGGCAAGTACCTTCAAGCCTGGATTTCTTAATCATTAACAAATACAAGTTGTCTCTAGAACATCTGCCCAGCTGTTCGAAGTGTTTGCAAAGTAATTATTTCTAAAAATAGTAAGCCAAGACAATGTCATGTTTTAATGGGATGCACATTCTTCTGTGGTATTATCTTGCATGTTATTAGGCTGTATTTGCACAAACCCAACTTCCAGAGTGGAAGCCTATGAAACACAAAGAGAATGGCATGTTCCTGACCTAACAGCTAGGATCTTATAAAACTTGGTGACTAGGTGATAAATGTCAAATGAAATTCTGTATAAATATATGGAAAATAAAAACAATCTTAACATTAAGTGTAAATATTCTTGTACAGAAGCAAGCTCGTGGAGCTGATTCACAGATTCATGAACCCACCAATTCAACACTGAGGAACGGTTAAAAAAAAAAAGTAACCCAGGTGTGCATTACTGCATGATTGTAAGGCAAGTAATAGAAAAAGTAAGGAGCATCATTAGGTCAGTACAGATTCACAGAGATCACCTTTCAAAGAGTGTACATAGACTACCTCAAGGATATAGAGCCGACGGTGTTCAAAAGGGACAAGACTGAGAAATAGCTGGCACTCTTTCCATGACAAGGACAGCAAAGCCAGATAGAAATCTTCAGACTATGAAAGAGACTACTGTGAAAATAACACTGGGAGAACACGTAACATCGCAAGTGTCAGCACGATGTTTAGGAGATGGATTGTTAGCTGTTCCTTGCAAGGCAGACACTAGGTAATATCAGAAGGATGCCAGTAGGTTGAAAGCTGATAAAAGTAATTTAACTGTGAATCCTCGTGGCACAGCTTGCTGTACCAGCCTGGCAGAGAGCGCAAAGAATGTTATGACAAAGAAACCCACTGAGAATGAGTAAGAGTGCCTAAAAACAGAGAAACTGTACCAGACTCTGGAAGTTCCACAGCTAACAAGTCAGCACGCAAACACCTAAAGGCAAGGAGCATATATGTTCAAAATTTTCCCTATATTCTCCCACAGGCATCTGCTCTTAGCCACTATCAGACAGGATATTGGACTAGACGGTCATTGATCTGATCCTGTACAGCCACTCATGTGTTTTTGCTTCCTTTAATCTAGAAGAACATCTAACATTTTTCTTTACCAGACAGTATACCATCAACACACAAGAATTAGATCAGCAATTCTGATTGATAACTTAGTTTACTTTCCAATTGGATAAGTGTATCATCGCAAACATCTGCAATTTATCCTCTCCGTCCTATCTTCAGATTACAAACAAAAGGAAACAATTTCAGCAGCAAATGAAAACAGATCAAAGTAACAGATGCCCGGCTAAGGACATTACTTTTAAAAGACAGAAGTATTTTGATCACCGTTGTAAATCTGGTCCTCAAAAGAAAAAGGTACCATAGCTACCATATGATTAAAAGCCATGGCAGAGTTGCCACTGACTTTCTTAGCTCTCGATTGTTCTTCATATCAGGATGCTACCTGCTTCTTTAAAAAGTACAGTATTCATTCAGAGTATGAATATATATATATATATTCCTTCAAGAAACACAGAAAAAATACAGTAGCAAGTTAAAATGTCCGTGTACTTAGCATTTCTACAAATACTTTCAAATTGCACGTGGTACACGTCCCCCAAAGATACCAGACCTCTGAACAAATACTAATGGATCCTGCTCCTTTATCGTTACTGAAGGAGAAAACACTGAATTCCTTCCAGGCTATAGGTGAAGAAGCTGTAGACAGAAGTAACAGAGTAATAATGTTCTTCCAGGATTTTTTTCATAGCTGGTCACATAAAAGTAGGATTTTTTAATTTTTATTTTTTAAAAAATAGGCCCAAATCCACTGTTCCACAACTGCTTGATGTCAGTAACAAGAAGAAAACATGTTATCCTCTCCTTCTCCAGCATATTTTATTTGTACATTATTTCACCTAAAAAGCTGCTGGGAACGTGTAGCTTTGTAGCGCCTTTAAAGATTTTGGAGATCAGGTCAATGGCAGATTTTGTTTTCTTTTTCTGAGAGTTACAAAAATAAAGAGAAATAACAGAACTGGCACTAAAGGGCATAACATCTACCTTTTAAGATACTGACTTTCATAATTATTTGGCAAATTACATTGATTACATTGATCAAGTTCCTTCTCATCTCCATGACTCAGATTCCTTTCCTATAAATGTCAACTAGAAGGACAAATACAAATAAAACCGAAGTTTCTGAAGTTCAATTAAAATTTTGAATCAACTGGCCTATACCATTTTCTTTACCATTTCAAAAGCCTTGGCATAAAAATAAGTGAAAAATGAAGTCCTGCAAAGCAGATCTTATTGTTACTGAACAAAACCCATAGCTTTAGTAAGTCCTGATTTTTTTTGTTTTGTTTTGTTTTTTAACTTACGCATTTTATACCAGTGAAGTTTAAAAGCAAAGAAGTCTTTTAAACTTTATTAACACAATAAAATGTCTAAATGCATTTGCAAGACAACTCGCTGCAGAATTTGGTCCCTTTTGCCCTGAGTAAGCTATACATACCATCTTGTTCTATTTTTTCTGTTTTGAAAATATTTGTATTTTAATTACACCAATAATGCACACCTGCAAGTGAATCCTGGGAAAGAGTCCAAATAATAATTAAGATATGGTTTTCTTTAAAATACAGGAATATCTTGTTTTGGCAAGTTAATTCAATTAGTGTAAATATAGCAGGCAATTGAAAAAATACAGAGTATAGCAATTACTCCAGTAAGACTTTGTGTTCATCATAAAGAGGAAATCCTTATTACAAGTATCTGGTACTTGTAATTCTGGATAATTCTAATACAAGCAAACGTTGTTGGTTTTTTGTTTTTGTTGTTTTGCTTTTTGTTGTTTGTGTTTTTTTTGTTGATTCAAAAGAAGCTACGAGTTTAAGCACACTTTCTCTAAAATATAACTATTAGGAGGATTACGCCCTATGAGTACGTCACTTCTGGCAAAACTGCAGTCAGCCATTATAAACAATTCTACAAGCTCAGATAATGAAATAATCAACTTCATGTTCATTTCTCTTTAAGCCCACTGCTGTTTGTAAACTCAATTTTTCTTCATTTTCTTTAGATAAGGATGCAAAGGGACGCATAAATGGAAGAATTAAAAAGAATCATGAAAGATTTAAAAATATAGCAAGATGATGTCTCATAGTGAGAAGTTTTGGTCAAACTATCACACCCCACATTGTCACAAAAACTCAGTCTTGAGTCCACACACCTCACTGAAGAGTTAGTTGCCTTTGCATTACAAGACAGAATATGGAAACATGTAGCCACATCACATATAATGTATTAAAAAGAACAGCACAACAGCTGGATAAGTGCTTCTCAGAAGGTCACAGAATCCTTTTAAGCAAGAAGAAATTAAGAACTCACCGTCATTGAGATCTTGCAGAAGGTTTTCTTGGCATGAGAAGTCCAGCTTCACTTTGATGTTTACAGTAAAAATTGCAATCTTCCCAGGTCTTAGAGGGAACTGGGAGAGCGTATCTTCTAGCTTCCAGCTCAAGAAGTCACCATACAGCTTCTCTGTATTAAAAAAAACAATATTTCATTAGCATAACCACCATGCCAAGAACGTTTCATTTTATAGCTGTTGTACAGAGCATTAACTGATTTGCCATCTTCTGTTTAAATTCTAAAATATTTAGAATTAAGACATCGAAAGTGAATGTAACACTAGAATGACATCAAAGAGATTACTGAGATTGGCCTGAAAGCATGTAGATGACAGAGCTGAAAAAAAAAATTAGGTGAAGAACATTAGCAAGAAAAAATTAATAGATTGCACAATAGGCGGTATTAAATATACAATTTAAATACTCAAGAACACATCAAAATATTGCACCAAAATAAACCAGTTACAGTTCTGAAACACCCGTGACATCATTATACAATTCCTTTTCAAGCAATAGAGAAGACTAGGAAGATTGCTGGCTTTCAGTTATTTATAAAATAAAGTCCTTTCTCAAAAATGAAAAACATAAAGTACAGAAGACCCAAACCTTAAGGAATAGCCTGCCTTAAAACTTATGTATCTGAGAAACGATTTACCAGTGGTCCACATGAGATACGGCATCTGTCACTATTAGCTCCTCTGTCCTAGGCCTGAAGTGCCAGAAGGGATAATACAAGGAAAAAATATATTATTTATTGCTTATCAATAGCTTGAGGTCCATTAACCAGCTCTGCAGCCTCCTTAGTGCTCCAGTAAGATCCAAAGATCCATTTTGAAATAATGAAGAGCAGAAATCAAGTCCACTTTGGAAAGAGTGGTGAGTTAAGCTGTGCTATTTCAAGCTCCAAGGTAACATGGGGACCACAGAAAGTCACAGAGCTCATCTCTGCTTCGTGCCAGCCTACTGTATTTAACAGCACATCGGTGTGTTGGTGCTTCAGAGCCTCTCCAAAACCATCCTCTAAGACCCATCTTTGAGAAACCAGGCTGGGAAGGCTGCCTCAATAAACTACAGCCTAGCATTAAGGATCTAGCAAGAAAAGTAATTAGAATACCAGTCAGAAGTTTATTAATTTGCCCAGAAACAACTGCATCTAGAAGAAAAATATTTTCCATTAACTGCAACTTAAACAGTTGGTCTGCTTGAGATAATGATCTTCTTTCTTTCCACATCAAATCCGTTTTAAAACTTCTCTAGAAGAAGAACAACAAGGTAAAAAATAAAAAAACCTGCTAACAATTGTTTCCTTGAAGTCACCTCCACTTCATCTCATGATTTAGTTGTAACCATATCTTCATTCTGATTTTATTTTCAAGAAGTTTAACGAGTAGAGTGATCTCTATCCCCCTTTTCTAAAGAAGTAAAACTGTAATGGGCTACAGGGATGTTTTTGCCCAATGCAAGCAAAGCAGAATGACGTATCCCAAGCACCTGAGCGTATCTCCAGCATGATGAACAAATTGTTTCCAAAATGTATTTTCATTAAGGAGGAGATTTATCTGAAGATATTGGACCGAAAAGACTTTGAGTGAGAACAGCCCCTGCAGGTATTAAGGTACCCAACAGATCCTCTCTAATTTAACGTTTGTAATTACAAGACAAAGTCTGAATGCTCAAGCTCAAAGTTTAACTGCAGAGAAAAATCCAGTTAATACTTAGCTGTCACTGGTTTATCCTTTAATATTGTTGTTTTCTTTACCTTGTTTAGCAGCCATTATCCCAATGAATTATACTATTGCATGGGGATTCAAACCTTTTAGCTGAGTGGTAAAAATTCTTGGTGTGGGGCATGTCTGCAGTCAGTTTCTAGAGTCCAAAATTCATGTTTAACAAACTGAATTTGCAAGCAACTTCTAGTAAAGAGTGGAAATTAATGACTTGCTTTATCTTTTACCTAGAGACTAAATCACTAAAATCATAAAAATATCTAATTGCGATTCACCCACAATCTAACTTTGGGTTCGCTCTAAGTTCTACAGGTTTGAAGATCTGTAGAAGCCATTCCACGTTAGCACTTTATACAAACTCCATAGAATTGTAAGTCTTTCAAGATTCAATTCTTTCCAAACTTAAGCCCCCAGACAATTCTTTTTTTTTTTTCCATGACTTACCATACAAACGTCTATAAAATTCCTTACAGAATTAATTTTACTTTGGGTGGAGGCATCTAAATTTGCATAACTATTAAAGCCATTGCGAGGAGTTGTATCTATGTTTTTACCTTACAACCACCACAAGTTCCCAAAAAGCCTGTAGCAGGATTGCTAATATTTCTATCAAAATTATTTGCTTATAACCAGTTTAAAAAACAAACCTAAAATGCCAATCCACAGAGGCAGGCAGTACAGGAGGCTTCAAAATGTGATTAGATTAATTAAAGGACAAGTTCATAATGGGCTACTAATAAAGGAGCATCTCTGATGTTCCTTGGGATGTAGGGCAACTAAGGATACTGAGCAAGCACAACAGAAACACAACCATGACTTGCATGCTCTCTCTCTAAGCAGCATCTCCTAAAGTCCTGTGAATTCTTGGCTAGGTGGACCATAAGCCCTAAGAGGGCATTTCTTAAATTCTTATGCCTTTGTCTTTCTTTCTGTGGCAGGAGGAGGTCACTGGGGGCACTGAACTCCACTAACTGTAACCTTAAGATCTGCAGACAGCCTCGAAGCTGCAAAAACGAAGAAAAAAACTAACAGACTAGAGCTGAAAGGTGAAGTCTGGGTAAAGCACAGCCAAAACAACTGCTGCTCCTCAAGCTGAGCTGCTGAGGGGAAATGGAAATGCAAAAGCATTCACCAGCTGGCAGAGAAGAGTCAGGCAAGTGTTTCATGCCTCTGATATGAATTCAAGATGCACAAAGGTACCCTGAATGCAAGTAGGATCGGACTCCTGAAGATAAAAACCTTTGTTTCAAGGCAACAAAACTCTTCAGACTTTTATGGTAATCTGCACCTCTGCTTCTTGATGCCTTTCACCAGCTGAGGAAGAATACACAGGACCCCAACGCAGCTATCAGTTCTAAATGCATTGACATTGGCATTCATATGCATTGACCTCGAGTGCCTGAAATTCTAGTGAAAATAGAAGTTGTGTATTTACCACTGCAGAGAAACCAGCACCATTTACTGTTTTTTTTTTTCGAAAATGTGGAACTGTGGAGTGTGTAAATTAGAATTACAGGGTTAAAAATACTAATAGTTTGTGCACTCACGGGCAGTGAATCAATATTGTTATTAATTTTCCTTGAAGCCTGCTTTCAAACTGAGGAGACAGTAATAGAATATTTTGGATTCAGACCTAGCAGACAGAAATAGATTTGCAGGAGTTGCTATATTCTTTGCAGTGCAGATGTATTTTGTAGAGCTTTTTCCGAGCAATTAACAAGTATCCTTAAAAGGTGACAAAACTTGCTGTAAAATCATGAACCATTTGACATTCTTCCTATGAGTGGGGAAAAAAAGAGTTAGTAAGAATCATACAAAGTCCTGAATATCTGTGTCAGCTAGTGCGGGCAGAAAGAAAGAGACCTGAGCTGAGAAATCCTGATAGTAAAACCCAGCAGATAAAGATAAGAGTGGGGCTGGACTACCAACACTCACTGTCCTTCCCTAGCAATGATGTTTACACTAACTGGTGGAACTGGTGTCTACATTCACAGCTCTCCAAGGACCATAGCCCAACTCCAGATCCAAAAAACTTTGCAGTTTTGGTTGGAAAAAAGGTAAATAGATCTATTCTAGGATACTCACAGTTCTCACAACCTGATCCCCAGAGTAGATTTCTCATTTGTGGTCTAGCATGGTTAAACAGCTGAGACCGCAAGCAGATGCATTCAAAGACCGTGAAAAAAATAGAGCCAGACAGGTAAATTGATTTCTCTCTGTTTAAATTCCAGAGGTCAATCACTTCTAAGAAAAACCAATGAGGATTTGTTGCTTCATCATCCGAGTTCATTCAGTGTGTGCAGCTGGTGCTCACTACTCCAGCCTGCGAGTCTGGTGAGAAGGCCTGGCAGGCTCCTCTCGATGCTTCAAGCTTCAAAAAGACATCAAGGTCACACTTCACCCTGCACGGACTAAATCGTTGAGTTATCAAAGCTTTTGGAGTGAACTCTGACATCAGGTAGGCTCTGACAAGAGCTGGCTGGAGACGGAGGATGGAAAGGCAACCCCTCACACGTCATCATCCTAAAAAAGCATCGGGCCATCTGACACGGGTAGGGACAACGGGAGGTGACACGCGGTTGACCTTGATGGGATGCGTGTGATGTCCAACTTAGAGACACCACAGCCTGGTAGATGAGCCTGGTATAATGAGACATTAAGAGAAATGACAGACACGTTCGTTGTGGCGCTATGACAAGTCCCTTTTGCTGATTTGCCCCAGGATCTGTTCCAGAACGCGTGGCTGCTAAAGGACTCGAAAATCCTATGCTGACCTTCTGAACTGCACAGGGTGAGCTGCGACTTCTTCTCATTTAATCCAAGGGCTAGAGAGGGAAAGTCAAAGAGCTGCAGCTGAAAGAAGCAGAGGAAATCAGAGGGAAGCACGTTTGAAAACACGATCCCCAGAGCTCCTTACTAACAAGACACCATTAGAAACGATGCCAGAGAAGTGGGCTTCCCCACAAAAAGTGACCAGCTGCAGCAAAGAAAAAGGTCTGGCCATTGCACTGCAACAACTAATTCTGACCTGGGTACTGCACCACAAAATGAGAATGGCTCCTATTTACAGCACCAATGTTTGTTCCAATAGTTGTGGCCCCAAAAAGAGAAGGTAAGGAGACAGGGTAAAAACTCAAAGTTGAATGCATCAACGTTTCCCCTTTTTCCCCCAGTTTTTAACAAAAGTTCTAACAGTGATGTGATGAAGGTTTTAATGTTGACAAGTCTATTTTTTTAAATTTTGAACCATTTTAACTATGTAATGTTACATACTCAGAGTCTGCTAAACACCTGTGATCCAGAGGCCCACATATTCCAACATTTCACTGCAACAACTCCATCATTTAATACACATGCTGCACTTGGTCTTTCCAAAACATACAAAGAGCACCTAGCACAGTGGGAGCACCTTGGAATTACTGAAATAAGAACAGAAAGTCCTTTTACTTCGGCTTTTAAAATTATTCTTGGTAACAAGGCTCTGATAGAAAACCTATTCTTAGATGATTGGCAACTCCTTGTCTCTGAGATCACAGAGAAAAGGATATTTTATTGAAAAAAAAATATGAGCCTGAATACTGAAAAGAGCAAAAATCACATTCCATTTTAATATTCTAGCACTGACAATAAAATCTACAATCAAATGAGGTATTTCTATTGTAAGTAAAGATTATCTTGCTTGTCATCTGCAGTTCTTCTGTTAATATCATTTTCATGGTGATGAAATGTTTTTTCCCCAGAGGAAAAACCAAAACCAATAAAACACATCATGAAAAAGTGAGATTCACCTATCAGACTAGTTATTAAATATTAATAGGTACAGAGCATTTTAGGAGAAGTAAGTGAAAGCAGGAGATGTACTTTATTTCTTTTGTACCTTCCATTCTGCCTTTTAATTCATAATACCTCATTTCATCTATTGCTGTGTTGTTGTGTTGTGGTTTTTTTAGTGTTTTATCCCACTTTTTCTTATTGATTACTGAGTAAGCTAGAAGTAGGCTGATTTAATTCCACTCTTTCAAGGAGGAAAACTTTACTGCTAATGGCAATTTATTTAATTAACTAATCACTGTACTTATATCTAAGGAGAAAGTAATTCCAACCCGTGATTCATGTCTTTTTTTTTTTTCCTTTTTTTTTTTTTTATTTTTTTGCTTCAGGATGTTTTGCCTTTTATATACATATACATTTATTTATTTATTTATTTATTTATTATTATTATTATTATTTTGCTTTCCACTGAACTTGAAGAGGAAACCTAAACATCCAAAAAAGCAGGCAATCCCTTGACACACAGATAGTACTACAATTTCTTTCACTTCTTTTCTGCATTTTCTTATTTTCTCTTTCATTTTTATGTTTCTATCAAAAAAAAAAATCAAACTGAATGAATCCAGTTCTTTAGCAGGGATTATGATATTTGCTTTAAACTGACCTAAAATAAATATACCACAACTAGACCCCCTTTTAGCTAAGAACAAGCAGCGATTATTTCCGAATATAAACCAGCACACCTACCCTTAGTGTTGACTGTTTTCGATGTGACCTCCAGTGTCTCCAATGGTTCCGTTCCAATGTTTTCTAACTTAATGATAAGCTGTTGAGTCTCTCCATTGTAGAGCTGGACAGATACATTCGTGGAGATTTCATCCCCCGAAGAAGGCTGAAGTGTATGAGCAGACCTACAAAAGTGACAAACGTGAAAATGCAATATTAGAATAAACATGGTAAATCTTGTCCAAGTTATTATATTCTATTGAAGATTTTAATAGAAACTTGAAGATTCAATAAATCTTCAACAGCATATAAGATCCTTTGAAGATTCAGAAACCACTCCTCTGAAATCCTGAAGATATTTGACATAATTTTCCGTTCTAAGTTTAGCAAGGATCATTTTTAATAACCACTGAGGTCAAACGTTAATGTTATGCATAATACAAGTCAGATTTCAAACAATGTGAGATACATATTTATTCCTGACTGAAAGCTCGTTAAAAAAATCGCTGTAAAAATCATACGGAAGGGAACAGGGCAAAAAACTAATAGCAGGTCATCAGAAAGAGCAAACTTGAAAAAAGTGACATGTGATCTACCAAGAGTTTGAACACTAGGGTTGAATACTAATGAGTGTCAAGAGCTGAATGTAAAAGTAAAATGTAAAAATAAAACAAATAAATAAGGAGAATAAATTGAATGCTACATAGGAGATCTCAGGGTGAAAGTCCTCTGCAGGATCCTGAAGTTCATGCCGCTTTCTGATCAGCCCATCAGAATTACAAAAATGAGCATAAAACCACAAACCAGGAAGATTCCTCAGCTGAGATGAAACCTTTATACTTACAAGGGAGGATACATTATCTTACATTGTTAAGCATTCCCAAACTTCACCAGCTTGTTGTCAATGTGCAATATGAAGACAGAAACACCTTTGATGTAAGCAGCTGATCAGCCACAGAAACTGTTTACTTCAGGGATCATAAGCAGTATGAGAAATATGAGGTAAGATATGCTCAACAGCAACATACATCATACAAAGAACTTCGAGATGATACAAGCAAAAATTATTTTACAGAATTACATGTGCTAGAGAAAATGCACGGATACCTAAAGCGTCAGAAGGATGAGAATTTATCTCCATGAGCACCAAAAATTTCATTTTAAAATAACAAATGTGGCAAACCAGCCAATTACCGAAATAGGAGACATTCACAGTGCTGTAACAACACGGGGGTAAAGCAGAATTGAGCAGTAACCTTGAACTTTGCTAGGAAGAGGTAATATGGGAGCTGGCAGAGTGCAGTTCTAGTGGACAGCAGGAAGAACAAACCTCATGGGAGTGGATCCTGGAAGAAATTTACTCAGCAAAAGGTGAAATAGTGAATATAAATGAACTCTTTAGAACATGAATGAGGGAAGGAGAACTGCAGAACAAGACAGATGGGCAGAGGTTCAGTTTCTGACTGTATTTTTCACGCTAATGCAAAGTGGTCAGAAGGGATCAAGGACACAAGGGCAAAAGCTATTGAGATTAATGGCTGATAAATTTGTTGGTAAACCCACGGTCAGTAACTTCTTGTGGCAGGTATTTCTGCTATCCTTCCTTCGTACCCTATTTTTCCCTTACTCAAGATACACAGCCTCCACAAAAAAAAAAAACATCACCGCAGATTTTAGTCTTTCAGAATGCAGCTTTGACAACAAAAAACACACTTTTTGATCATTTAAATGCTACAGAAATATATCGTTATCACTGCAGCACTCTGAAGTGTGGGCATCTGGAGTGGCAATGGAGGAAAATAAAAAGAGAATTTCTTCATTTCTTTTCCTCCTCATATTCTGAAAAAGTAGGAATTGCACACTAACAAAGCAAAATAATGACTACTCTTCATTTCCATACAAGTGTACATGTGAAACCAAAATCCAGCTAATTCAGCTTGCACATCTTTTGCTTTAACACAGGTTCTTCCATTAAGGAAGAAACCCATTTGAGTTGGGCCCCTCACAAAGCTGCATTACTGCCTGGAATTCCTTTGGGCTGCTCTTCAGGTGCCCTCCTGCTGACCCACGACCCTTCAGGCTCTGGACATCTGCCACTGACACTGGCATCAAACCGGGAGGAGCAGGATGGATTGAGGTTCCCCTCCTGCAGCAACTCACCAGCTTGGCAAGCCTACGAAGAAGGTTTCTGAACATGAACGTAAAACAAATTGGAAAGATGCAAGAAGAGAAATTACTCAGATTTAATCCTGCTGCCTGTAAATTAGGAGTATTCTCTCTGTCATTTCTTTACCACGTCTTTTAAAAGTACGTCATTCTCCAGAGGATCCAAAGGATAAAACAGAGCTGACAGGAGTTGCATGGGTCAATTTACAGATATCATAGAGGCCAGGAGAAGGAAAAAGTGATGGTAACCAAGGACCTCTCTGGCACACTGCAAGGTAGCCAGAAGCACATCTGAATTCCCAGGATGTCCCAGGAACTGAGACTGAGTACTGAAACTAAAGCATTTGAAGGAACCAAGAGCAAATTTAACACCAATGAGGAGGGAAACATACGCCAATAGACAAAGAATCTCGTTACTGCTCCACATTATCAGCTGAACATATATCCAAAAAGAGCAGATATTATGCTCATTTAAGAATATTTGCAATTCCCTCTGTATTTCAAACTCATCATATTCTTTAATATATTCATAACTTCGGCTATCCAATACTAATTTTGATTACAGCTAAAACCACCCAGACTCCATATCTAGCAACATTTTTATAGACAATTTACCAACATGCAACTCAACTACAGTGTTTTATTAGTTTGCTGTCTTCACCAGGGTATTTCTTTCATATCTTTGCAATACAATCCCATCAAGACAGGCTATTCCACATTAGAAAAGTAGAATTCATTATGGAAATATCAGAACCAGACTTTTCTTTTTTTATTGGTATGCTATATTGAATAACATGGTAAAAAAAGAAGTAAGTAAACAAAAGGCTGTTTGCTGATCCATAGCTAAAAGGAATATTAAAAAGAAAACCAAAACTCTATAACTATTCGCAAAATGGTACATGGATGCTCTTGAACCTGTAAAAGTTCCAGAAGCTGAATTGAATTGGTGTCTTATGAGCTTTCTCTAAAGACATGGAAGTAGTCAGTCTCATTCTTCACCCAAAAAAATGCTCAACAACCCTCCCTAAAAAACACTAAGCCCTCACGTAACAATTTTGACACGTTTGGTGAGTGTATAACGAAGTTATTTTAATTAATTCTTCCTGTACCTCTTAAATGTGTTTTTTCTGTAGTATGGTATCTAGTTTGGAGCTTCCCCATACAACAGAAATATTGACATGTTGGAGCAAGTCCAGAAGAGGGGTATCAAAATGATTAGGAGTTACACAGGGCAGGTTCAAAGGCTGTTTGTTCCATTTTGGAGAAGAGAAGGGGAGAGGGAACCTCTTCTGAGTGTGGTCAGACAACTAGAAAATGCCCTGAGCAACCTGCTCCAACATTAAAGATGTATCACTTGTCAAAGATGGTCCTGCGTTGACCAAGGTCCTAGACCAGCTGATCTCCCCCTTCCAGCTTACACTAATCTGTGGGTTACCTCTTTACTTCAACATTTTATAAACATTTATGAACACTCACACAGCAATATAACCAAATAAAAGCCTGATTTTATTAAATTCCTCACCTTGGAAGGGAGGTACTGATCTGCAGCCTTGGCAAAGCTGGAATGACTTCAACAGTACAGCCATTGGTCTTCACTCCTGGCAGATTGTCCAGAAGGCAATCACTGAAGACTCCAAAAACTGACGTATGGTAACCTGATTTTTGGAAGAAAACACAAATATTGCACAAGTTTTTTTGTTTGCTGAGATGTCTAATACATTAACCTTACTAGTCAGATCTTGCCAGTGTTTTTGCTTTGCAAAACACCACCTTCTTTACAGAAGAATCTTCTCAGGACACAAAATATGTATTAAAAAGATTTTCAAATACCATATATAACAATTTTTTTTAAATAAATGACATCATACAAACAACGCACATCTATGCCTTTGGATCTATGACATACACAATTATTTTAAAAATTAGACTCCATAATTTCTACTATGCATTAAATTCAGTAGGAACCTTTAAAAGATCAACATCACAAGTTGTATTATAAAATTCAGTAGGAACCTTTAAAAGATCAACATCACAAGTTGTATTATAAAGACCAGCATTTCACAATACCATATCGCCTAATCCACCACTGCACATATACCTGCTACCCTTCAACATATGTTGAGAGCCCCTTATTTTTTCCCAAAAAAATGAAATTGTTAGGAAAGAGCATCAGCAGCATCCAGAAGCTATTAAAAAAATCCCAAAGCAAATGATTTAAATTTATTTTTTGAATATCTATGTATGTATACTGCTGCCATAAAAGACTGCAGATATATATAGACATTATTGAATATGTATATATGTATGCGCCTGCTATACAAGTCCACAGGTCATCTCCAAAAGTTTGATTTAGTAGGCAAATACCTCAGCAGCAATTCCTTGCCAAGCAATATATACAACTTGTATCTCAAGTCAAATTTAATTCATTGACACCCAAGTAACGGCCAAATACAGAAATCAACTCCTCTACTTGCAATACATTTTTAGTGTGTGAAACTAAAAACAGACAACTATAGCACAACTGTTCCTCAATGCTTTGATGCTATTCTGTATTTACTGAAATAGTTTCTGAGGGAAAAAAAAAAAAAAAAAAAAAAAAAAACACAGAAATGAAGAAGATTCTTTTTATGAGCAGAAAACACAGTGAGAACAGAGTTTCTTCAAGTTCAAATTCATCTTCTTTTGGTGTTTAATTTTATTAAAACAGTTCTTTCCCTGAAATTCTATATTCCAGGAGCATGTACCTAAAATTGTGTGTTGTTAATATGATTCAGTACTACTGCTTTCTGCATCTATCATCTCCTCCTTTTCTAGGAGACCGATCTGCTGGTCTTCCAAAAAAAGTTCTTTAATTCTCTCCACTTACTATGAACACAATTCTCTTTTTGCTTATTAATGAAATGACATCTCGAGTGCAACAGACTACACACAGCAGCTAAATTGTTTCTACACAAACAATCGGCAAACATTTCTGTAATCTTACATGAACACGATTAAGAAAAATGAGCTGCAAGATTATCTTCTGCATTCTCATGAAAAAGTTCGTCATTTTTCTCAGAAGCTTTCCAATGAAAACATTAATAAGGTGGAGTTTGTGTTCATTAGCCTTTTCCTCTCATCCTGGAGATACTGAAAACATATGTTCGCTGCTGCTGTCGCAACCAAGTGAATTTTCAGCATCACAGGCTGTGGTTTTAATGAAGTCTAGTGTATTAAACAGCTCTATTTGTTTGGGACTTTTTGTTTGTTTTACACACTGAGGAGAATTCAGAGTAGCAAATATATAAAGCACACCAGTTGAAAGTGGGCCAGACAAACGTGTAATTCACAGAGACATAAAATGTTGTCCTGCTAGAAGGAAAGTGACAAAATGCATCCCTTACCATTGACAGTAATCTGTCCAGTGGTTTGAGGAACACCAACGAGAGTTACCGGATAGAGACCAGACTCTGCAGGTAGAGAAAGGGCTGCAGGAAGAGATTCAAATTCTACTCCTGTTGTCAGGAGACCCTGAAAAAAAAGTCATATTACACAGATAAATCCATTTATAATATACACTCCCAATCTCTTGCATTATATCATCCAAGAATTTAGGGTTTATTCAAATTTGCTCCTAGCAATTGCTTTGGTTTAAAGTTCCAGTGACTTAAGTATGCTTCCAGTATTACTGCAACATTTGTCTTCAATAAAGAAATGAATGTGTTTCAGGATATTTCTGAGGTGGGAAAGATACATGAAGTAATATTATCTGCAAGGTGTTTTGTTTTTTATCTACACTTAATTGCACCTGTACAGCATGCATTTTGGACAGTGGAAATCAAACGTCTCTAGCTTGCTTAGCTTTAATTAAAGTTCCTGTCCAGAAAAGACTTATCTAAATGGAAGAAACAAATGAATATTTACAGAAAATAAAGTCTAGTTTTATTAGCTAACCTACAAGTCTAAATTAGGAGTTGGAATAAGGCATTCACCTCTCTCAGTTGACCACGTAACAAGCCTAGGTGCCTGCAGCTAGACTGTGTGATGATGGAGAAATCTCTGAGCACCCTAAAGTTAAAACATGGGACAAAATATGAAGTGGAACCAAAAAAATAAATTATTTAATGTCCTAAGAACCACGGCATTACTTTCTTGAGTCAACTGATTGCTTTTTTTAAGCTCAGTTAACAAGTTTAAGATGCTTGAGCACAGTATGCGCTTAGAAGTAACATAAATATTGCTGTCAAACACGGGAGACTAAGTTAATGGCTGCTTCTATAGATTTATTAATTAAAAGTGATGATACCCAACTATTAATGCAGTAAGTACAACTGGATTAAGCTTCAGCTCAATTAAGATGCTTCACAGGAAGTCAAGAGTCTCTATAAGAGGTAGGTGCTAGTTTTGGAAAGACAGATGGGAAAACTTACACTTTCAGACAGAAAACCACAGAGACTGCAGACTACACAAGGAGGTGAAGAAGCAGCAGCGGTACCTGCACAGTGCCAGAGCACTGGCCCTGCTTTCCTTTGCAAACATCTGATTGCCTACTTTCTCCTTCAAGAGGTTTCTGAATGGCGTACCTCTGCAGTTCGCAGCTGCTGTAAAAGGCAGACCAGCACTCTTCTGTTTCTCCTCCTCAATTAGAAATGATCCTAATTGCTACTCATATAATAAGGAAAGGAAAATGGCACGGCCTGGATTATCCAGGCAATGACTGAGTCTTGACCTGTTGATTAAGTCTTCGATGACCTGATTTGCACCGGGACTAACCACCACCACCTCATCAACAAATTCCTGGGCAATAACTAATTAACTATTCACACATCGCCTGATGTACCCAAAAGCTTAAATCCTTCATTCCAGCGATTACTTCTTTGTAGACGACACATTGGTGAGACAAAGCTGATTTCAAACCAAGCTGTCTTTGTGGAAAGGTTCTTCAGAGACCTGTATCCTTCTCTAACACTGCACACAATATAATCATTTCACTTGAAATGCTATAAGAAAATCCTGCTGAACCCTCCTTTCTACTGAATTTTACTTTTCCCCTCGTTTCTCCTACAGAATTCTGTTCTAAGAAGCAATCCCCACAACAAAACCTCATAAATCAAATTCTGTCTCACTCTGCTTTCGCCAGCCGGTCTAGCAGAGCATCGATGCTTTGTGACTCCCACCTCATCAGCGTAGGAGTGGGCGCTGCTTTCCAAAAGGGTGCTTTTATGTAGCTAGGAACACAACCAGGCCTTGCTTGCAGTCCCTTCTGCTGCATTCTTTACACGATTTCATAATAAAGCTTATAAAATTGTAGTTGCAATAAGCGGTCAATACAAATTAATTTTAGATAGGATGCAAAGTAATTGATGGAAGGAATCCTTGCAGAGGGATCCACACCCCAGAAGAGGGATGAGCATTTACACTTTACATTAAGGCTCACTCTTCATCGTAATCCTTCCGCTTTTGCTTTGAGTGAGGCAAATCCTACAACACAAAGGTGACCCCCACACACTCCAGAACTCACCTTTGCAACAGGTACAGAAGGCTTTCCGAAATTATTTCAGTCTCCAAAGCACTGAGCTATCACTTGGCCAAATATTCATATACACAGGAATCATTTAGGATTCGCCTCAACTAAATCCTGTCATCCAAGGACTGAAAATCCTAAAAAATCAACTATTAAAAAAAACCTCCAAAGTCTTGTTTAGTATCAACTGTAGTAAATAAGGTGTCATTTAAAGTGTCACATTAAGGTGTCATTTTTGTCTAGGGTATTTTGGAATTTCCTTCAATGGGAGTTTCTAGGAGGGGATTAGGTAACAACACAGTGCTTCAGCAGCCTTCCCACTTCAGTCTTTCTCCTAATGACCACACTGAACCTACCTTGGAACAATACAGCAGCATTTTTCCATTCCTGGCTATGTCCCCAAATACACATAAACTCTAAGAAACTACAACACCACTGCAAAACTATGGCCCAGTCCCTTTTCCAAAATACAAGAAGCTTCTCATTAAGACACGGTCCTAATTAGCCCAATTTTCACTGGGCCAAGGGGGAGGGGGAAGCTAATTGCCTTTCTGGCTCAGTCAAGGAGAAATTGAAACCATGGGGGGGGAAAAAAAAAGGGGAAATTTTGACATTATCCACACTGATCACAGGGTAACTGATAACGCAAAGTGCTCAGCACGATATATTTTTCTTATAATGTATTACAAATGCATTCCCAATTTATTCTTTAGCAAAGGAAAATGAAGAGATCTTTAGAGAACAAATGCAATGGAAATGCCAAAGCATCTGCACTAAGCAAAACTATTCCTGGGCTAAAAAATTAAGAGCCTCAAGTCCATTAACACATGAAGGAAAAAACATCGTTAATCCAATTCTCTCATTCTGACAGTTTTTACTCTCCAGTGAAACTTCAAGCTTTTAAAAATAGACATCAAGAAAGCATAAAAGCTCATCGAATGGAAAAAAAAAAAAAAAAACAATACAATATAAAGCTCAACAAGTCTTCGGTGTTCCAGGCATGAATTGAAATCAAGATAATTATTCTGAAAACTTGACCCACACAAATAAATTTTACATGACAGTGACATATCTACAATGTCTGAAAGACACTTCCAGTTCTGCTACGTGCTGGATTCAGCAATATTTGCCCAACATTGCCCTCTGGTGCCTAAAAAGAATTAATTTTATGGAGACAATGAAAGCAAGGCTGAAGTGCTATTATATCCTTTACCTAAAGGTATCTGATGTGGAGAAAGAAGAAAAGGAAAAGAAAAAGGAGGCAAGTGTCAGATTTCTTTTTCCCCAGAGTCTTGTACTTGATCTCAGTAATAATATTTAGTAATCATTGCTGTTTTCGACCAAATTGAAAAACTGTATCTGTATGCAAGGCTACCTCCAGGGAATATATGAATCAGAAGCAAAAAGATTTTTATTTCCTTGTATTCCTATAAAACTATCTAAATTGTCTTAGAGAGCATATATGCACGCTATTACTACAGCCTGCCTTTCAATCACTTCCAAACTAGATTTAGTTTCAAAGAAACAGAACAACTTGTATGCAAATGGTAGCTTTTGGGGATGCTTTTAAAACAACATCAGTATCTAAGTGCCTTTTTAGGCTTTACTTACCAATCCTGATATGCAGTCGCTGTTTTTTCCCCCAAGTACCACTGCCAAAGTTCGTTTTCTCACTCAACATACTTTATACAACGCTGTCAAATACTTCACATGAAAATCACCAAATATTAATTTAAAAGGAAGTTTCTCCCAGTATTTCCAGCGAGACTGTTTTAAGCAGACCTCGGAATTTTCAACCACAACCATTTTTACCCTTCTTCCACCAACCTTTTCTGTGTATTTTCTTGTCCAGGACAGCTTCAATAACATGCAGCCCATCAGTAAGTAAATATTCTCTCAAGACTACATAGATAGGAACTCTCCAAAGAGCAGTTCATGGAAATATTTTGAATGATCATGAGCTAAATTCATGGACAGGTTGTACAAAAAGATCTATAGAAATTTTAGATGTTATTTTTAAATATCAACATTAAAAGTGCTCTTGGCTAATAGCATAGTTTTGAAGTTTACAAAATAAAAAGCAACAGCTATTCTCAAACTGTCATTAATCAAAATACTTCAGTTGTCTTGAAATGCTCCAAACAGAATGAGACCTATAGAAAAAAGACTATTTTTGAGTTATCAGCTTTAAATACTCTAAATTACATTAACCCTATGTGTTGTGGCAGTATTTTTCAGTTTGTCAATACTAACTTACTGCAATACAGCTTCCACTGCTCTGTATGTATCAATGGTGGTTGTAAGAAGGCTCCATTTTCTACAGAAAGTACGTAAAAAGATGCTTTCACTGAATAAATAACACTCCCACAACAATTCTCAGCCTGTGAAGACAGCTCATTTGTTTTGGAAATGAAACTTGAGAAACAAAGAGGAAAAAGTAGTTAAAATCTTATAGGACTTAAAACACTTTGCACTGCTTTAAACATTTTTTTCCAAGATACAAAGTAAATACACCGGAGATTTCCCAGCTTGGTTTTGTGGGTTTTTATTTGAAGGTCTGAAATCCAAAGGTCATTTTTTTCCTGGATAGAAAAAGGGCTTGGTAACTGTATGAGAGATAAAGGCGACCATTCAGGTACCTGAACAAGTCTAAACAGAAATCGATATTCCTGGAAAAAAGTAAAGTGCTGTATGTACTTATGTAGAGCTGAACGTCAAATCTACTCTTAACTTGGGTTAGACCACAAGGACAGCAAAAAATATTCTGCCTGATCTGCTGCAGACAAAGAAAATTAGGCTCATTTTTGCCTCTCCCTCACTATGCTGATTGAAGGTACCTGCTAAGTATTACGGAAACAATGCCTCTGATCTCTCCTGCTTTGCTTTACTGACCAAAATATGCAGTTGTTGGACCTAACCACCTCGACAGTCCATGCTTAAACATTTTAATTTGTCATTTTGCAAACACTACTGCACCTTTCATTGGATTGGCCTTCCTGCTATATGGACCAAAAGAAGACCGGGATACAGAAGACAGGAAAGTTTTAAGAAATGGGACACACATGAAAAATATGAAAAAGAGGTATCTAAATAGATTCCCAAATCATGAATATGCATGTCAAGGAATAAACAGCAAGAACAAGGAAGATGGGCAAAGAGTTTTGAAGAAAAAGAACAACAAAAATAAACTGTTCCAACTTTATAGGGCTTCTCATCTGAATAATACTGATCAAAGTCATGCCTCCACAGTCTCATAAAACTAAATATATTTTACATTAATGCTTCAAATAATGAAAAAAGCTAGAGGAGCCTTTCAATGAGGAATCGTGCTCCTTAACAACTTGTGCTGTATCTCAATACTAAGTTGTTTATCTGATGTCACAAGGAAAACTATCCTGATAGAAGTTTGGATCAACGCTTCCATGGTTTATTTAACATGCAGCAAGTAAGCTAAAAGAACAAAATAAACTAAACTGAAAGCTGACAGAAAGGAAAATTAGAAAAAAGGAGTGAGACGATGGATTTCAAGACCGTTTCGTTTTGATGGTGAGCCACGATAAAGGGAAAGAGCACAGGAAACCATGTGATGGAGAACTCAAAGGACTGCCAGGCATTGGAAACAAGGTTGAGTGAGCAGTCATACTGCACAGGTAAGATGCTGAGTCCGAAGGAAAAAAACTGTGGGACAGACAAGCTAAAACTGACATTAAATGACAGAAAAGGATGCACTCACTATGCAAATGATTCTGAGGTTAAATAATGTGAAAGAACGTGACATGAAAAAAAGACAAAAAGGAGGCTTGAGGCATAAGTAGACATTAATAATAAAACAAATCACTAATAATAAAATAAAATACTTTAAAATATTAAACACCCTGAATTATTAAAATAAAAACAAAAGATTTCGTTCTTGTGATAAAGTAATAATTATTCCCACACTCTAGAGAACCCACAGATGAGATCAGAGAATCAGAGCAAGTTAGGCTGGAAGGAGATGCTGGAGGTCCTCGTGTCCAACCCACTGCTCAAAACGGTGCCAGCTTTCATGTTCGTACAGGTTTTTCACTCTCCTGTCCACTCAAATTTAGGAGATGGAAATCCCACGTTCCCTCCCCGGTGAGATGACATCAGAGCAAAGCAGAATATCTCAAAGCACTCTATTTATAGATCACTGACTACAGAATTACGTTAGTCATCTCTATTAAACGTCCAGTCTGCTTGCCTCCTTCCTCTCATCCTTACCAATAAAACCAAAATTCAGTATTAGTTCAAAACATAGCTATCATCCTAACAGGAAAAAAGGAGGAGTCGTGCTACTACAATTAATTTGTAGTATCCTTCCTACAATTAATTTGTAGTAATCCAGTGAATGGATGGAGCGCACAGCCTTATAAATAACTAGACCAAGTTCTTAAGGGTATGCAACCACTCACAGGAAATTTCCTCATTAAAAAATTATCCCCCCCAAATTGAAATATATAATTACATCATTACTTCCACGATACAAATTAGACTATAAATCAAAATGCTCTTAAATTGATTTCTACACAGCGTCCTTTGTGATGCACGGCTTTACAGTTACTTCATATACGTTAATATATTAAGTAACCTTTAAGTAGACCTGTTAATAATAATAATAATAAAGAGCAAATAAATATACCCTAACTCACTTAGCCCAACAGAACAGTGGGCTCTGTGAGACAGGATTTATTTTTAAAGCAATAGTAACGATTGGAGAAAAGGTGGAAATATTTAACGTAAAGGCTAACACTGCATTAGGACTGGCTGGAGATTAATCTGGTTTAGCAGTTTAAGGAGTCTTAACCTTTAAATGGTTAACAATGAAAAAACTCCTGTTAATTGGCATTAAGGGGGGGAAAATGATCCACTTTGTTTCAGTATCCACTGGAAGCAGTCCACAAAAGCAGTATTACACAGTTGCATGAAGCAGCAGAGAGCTTGGACTTGAACCTTCCAACCTTAAATGCTACTCTGGTATTCTTGCCTTTTTTTGTGTCCTCCCTTCTGATCCCTTTAGCTTCCGGTGCTTTCAAATCACATCTGTCCCTGGGAAGAGCAGATCCATAAGCTGAAGCTTCTATTAACAAATCAAAGCTTCCCAGAACTAGTTATCTTAATTCCTCATTTTTTAAAAAATGTAATCAAGGCAGGAATTTGAAAAGCTAGGATAAATGTAATTTTTTTTAAATAACAGGAGGAAGAATACACTGATTTTAAGGTTTCAAGATATGATTATTACTTGAAAACCAGTACATTCTTCAGCATGAGTTCAAGGCAATGCAGAGAGACACAGAATTAATTTACAGATCAGTAACAGTAAAGCATTTACACACTCCAAGTGGCAGAGATTTTCATTTCAATACCTCATCATCACAGCAAAACTTGATAAAACTGACACGACTGCACTGTTAAACTGAGGTTGGACTGACTTAACCAGGTTTTAAACTATTTGATTACTAGAAAACCATATTTGAAACTCTGACTTCGGAAAGAGCTGAGAAAAAAATAATAAAAAGCAGAAAGATACATACCATGTTTTCTACCCGGAGCTCAAAAGGCATAGGGTTGTACACCATCAACTGAACTTCACATACATCTCCCTGGACCCACTGGAAGTCTAAGAGAAAGGATTACAGAATTAAAGCAGGAATTGCCTAATCATAGTGGTACAAAAATTAGCATCAGCCGAGCTGTCAGGTTGTTATACTGGCTTTATGTTCTAAATTAACATCTCTCTGTAAGCTGCACAGCCCCAGTCCTGTTCAAGTGCACCGAGGGACACAAGCCATAAATCAGAGGCAAAGCAACGGGTTAAAGGACCGGAAGCATTCGTTAATACACTCATTATATTAATAATAGTAGTGCTCCAGAGCCCCTGCGTGCCAACATTGCATCGACAAAATTAACTCAGGCATCAGTTCAAAATAGTACTTAAAGATATCCCAAATGTTGGCCACTTGAAAGCTTCAACACTCCCGTGGTTGGAGGCAGGTACAAGGTACACAGCACTGCGCATCATCAAGACTTGGTTAAAAAGCAACCAGATCGGGAATAAACACCACGGGAAAAAGGATATTAACAATAACGGGAGCAAATCTTCATCTACATACAGCTGAGGATATATAATAAATCAATATTAATAAATAAAAGATGATTAAGAAGAAATTAGAGAATCATAAAATCACAGAATGGGTTGGGTTGGGTTGGAAGAGACCTTGAAGATCATCTAATTCCATCCCCCTGCCATGGGCAGGGACACCTCCCACCAGCCCAGCTTGCCCAAAGCCCCATCCAGCCTGGCCTTGAGCACCTCCAGGGATGGGGAAAGCATCTGCTCACCAGCAAGATGATTTCCTTTAAGGACAGGTTGGACGTGGTGCTTAGGGACATGGTTTAGTGGGTGACATTGGTGGTAGGGGGATGGTTGGACCCGATGATCTTGGAGGGCTTTCCCAACCCGAATGACTCTAGGATCCTAAGATGCCATCTCCACTTCCTCCTCCTAATTCTCTATGGAAGTTTGGGAAATGCTGTAGGAGGGGAAGATATTGTGAGGATCCGTTGATACCAATTGTTATTCATTTATTTTTTGAGGTTCACAAAAGGGAGACTCTTAAGCAATAACACCAATTATTAAGTGACTTCTGGAAATATTTAGGAAGGACACGACCAGTAAACAGGCCAAGATATAAGCTGCACTTTCAGTTTATATCTCACTGCAGACAACAGAGGTTGAGCTTTAGAGACATCTCACCCTGCCAAGCGTAACATTTGGGAAGTTTTATTTTGTTTAAGGAGGTGAGAAATTTAACAAAGCGAGGACAGCAGCACAGATACGATTTCTGAGGAGCTTCTCAATGAAGAAAGATTATTTTACAGCACCATTTTGTACTTTTTTCAGCCCGCATGCTTCCATCTACCTTCCAAATTTCTCACAGTACCCACATGCAGCCCTCACCAACAAATATTCATTAAACAGATTAAATAAATCATGCCATAACCTAATCTATAACACACACTGATTATCTTTTAACTACTCTACTCAGTGATTTTAACACAATCTCAACACTTTTTTTACCAGGATATTAGAGAAAGTTCTGTAAAAAGACGGGATTATTAAGACTGTAATTCACAATTAAAACCATCTGTACTCTAATTGCACATTCACAATCACTATCTGATTACATTTTGCAAGCAGTGTTAGATAGCTCGAGGGACACATACTTAATGCAAATGTCTAACTCCAATTAATGCTACTGGAAATTAAAAACATACATCCCGAGATATTAACAGGTTATATTACTACGAAACCTGCAAAGTAAAACAGTCGATTAAAGCCAAATGTTCAAAAGCACAATTGTATGGAATGTTTTGTACAATTTTATTTTAATCAACTTCCTTATGAGCATCCAAAATCTTATGCATTTTGCAGTCCCCAAAGGAACTCTTCCAAAGAGCACAGAGCTGCAGAGATGTTTGAGCACTGACCCCCTGTTATGGTTAACAGTCACCAGAAGAAGGCACTTCGGTCCTCAAAGTTGTATCAGTTCTGGATTTGAGCTACCATGGGATGAGAATGCCTTTTTTGACATGCATTCAATGAAAACACATTGAAAAAGTGATCCTAAAAAGGTCAGTTACTGAAAAAAATATACATATATCTGTTGGAAACTCATTATTTCATCTAAGTTTTACTCAAAACCAACAAACCTGTTAATTTGTCCGACTTTTTAATATCTCCCTGCTTTCAAAGAGAAAGGATCCTAGGCTCATTTCTTGGTTTATGCAGGTTTGACCCCTCAAATATTCCGTGAGCTACCTCCCTACAAAAGCGTTGATGATTATTTTCAGGCAAACAAACGGGACACACTGTGGGATCTCGTTCCTGCAGAAAGACCCCGCTGGTCACCAGCAGCACCAAAAAGGTGCTCTCACCAGCGACCTCAGGTTTGCTTTCCAGAAGACCTTCCTAAACATCTTCAAAAGACGTTTAGATGTAGAGCTTAGGGATATGGTTTAGTGGGGACTGTTAGTGTTAGGTCAGAGGTTGGACTTGATGATCTTGAGGTCTCTTCCAACCTAGAAATTCTGTGATTCTGTGAAAAAACACCAGGACAACACTACAGAATTGCTTCCCTAGGGGAAAAGCTGTTGAAAGGACAGGTAAAACCCAGCAAGATGGTTCAGAGCAGTATTTAGCCCACCTGCACTACTGGAGCTGTTACAGTACAAGCAGTGCCGTTTCGACTATCAGCACTTCACAACAAAAATCACTTTATGTCATAAATCTTGAGGTTTATTTCTCACGACTAGCGTAGTATCAAAGCAACTCAACCAGAACGTAATAATCCAATTTCTTGTTTCCAATCAGAAAAGCTTATCAGGCTGAAAGCTCAGAAGCCAAAAAACATTTCCTTTAAGACTTTTCAAAAGGGCTTTGTTTCCCTTTGGTTTGTCAGCACCACTTGATTTCCTTTGCTGTAACAATGAGTTATCCAGAATACAGCTTACATATTTCCATAACAGCAAACAGTTCATTTGCTATTGTCGTTGTTTGTAATTAAAGCAGATTAAAGACACGTCTTTAAATATTTTAATTATTTTCTAAGTTTATTAAATTCCTCTGCTTCTTACAAAGAAGTATCTGCTTTTGTTCTCTGTATTCTTTTGTTTGTAGAACCAAACGTTAGAGGCTTTTACAAGTGAAAGCACTGCATATGTACTTCAAAAGACAAAAGCTTCACAGGCTCACAAGCAGTTCAGACATCTCCTAATGCTAAATAAAAAACTAAAAGGAGAAGCTACTTTGTATAATGCAACACTCCTGTGGTACCCACTGCACATGAACAAAGCAACCGGCGCTGCTACCAAAAACTGGAGGCTCTGTTTTGCATCCATCCAGGAACAAGAACACTACATAAAGCACCTGTTTGACAGGATCAGCAATAAGATGTTATTTAAATTAAAAATAAAAAAAAAAAAAAAAAAAAAAAAAGTGGTATACTTATGAGATTGAATGTTGAAAATTTAAATCCCAATCTATTTTTTATCAAATTAAGAGAAATACGAACTGTTTTCCAAAAAAATAGATTAAGATACACCTTCTGATCTACATTTTTAAGAATTTCTTATCCTTTATTGGCAATTTTTTGAAATCTAAGTAGTACTGTGATTGCACAGTACTGAAAAGAATATCATAATGAGCCAAAATTAAGAAAGACACCCATCTGCACATTTTTGTATTCAGGTTTTCACGATCAGTTCTATTCCAAAGTCACACGAGTCTCTCCTCTGCTGACACTAATGCCCGTGTTAAAAATTATCATGCATTTGTGATATGCACAAAAGCAACAAAAAGGACTACCAATATTTGTAACTTAATCCAGGATTTGAAACAAGCCTTTTAATCTATTTCCAGTGACACAATTACTGTGCTGAAGAGTTTGTTTATAATAAATTAAATAATCCTCTGGCAGAAAATGACTAATCAGCTAATCATTCTGTGTTTAAGTTAAATCAAACTAGGATATTAACTAGACGCTCTCTTTTTCTTCTGAAAGAAAAAAGCTGAAAACCAATTTTAAAATCCCAATTATCAATTAGTTATTAAAGTAACAATTTATTAACCAAAAATAAAAATTACAGGGGTGATGAACTACCACTGTCAAGCTAATTTGCATTTTTTGTCCCCAAAACTGCAGCTTATTCATCTGAATGTCTTTGTGTTTTATGCCCTTATCAGAAAAGAGAAAAACCCAACTCTGCAGCTAGCTCATGGCAGCACACACAACTGGCCAAGCTGCCTGCTGCCACCGGAACATGTTAGAACTAGGTTTTGTATGAATTCTCTTTTGTTTGAGCAGAAAACAACTAGTTACCTCCTCTGAAAATGAATTTGATCCCCTACGTGACTCAATCCTCACTTCGAATTAGGTTGAACTGTCCCAAAGGTTCAAAATCACTGGGGAGAACAAAGCTTTGCTCCTTCAGCACAACAGGCTAAAAAAACGGATTAAATCAAATAAAAATTCAGGTTTGCTTTCCTTGACCAAGAAAGAATTTCTGATTTACTAAAACAATGAGAAATCCTGGGAAATATTCTTAGCCTTACCTATTTTCTTAGTTCGTTCTTCCCCGCGATTGTGAGCGATAATTGGAGAGTATATGAAGGGGCTCTTGGTTGACACGTTCTGACCCAGCAGGCTTTTCATTTTGTGAGGTCGGAGACTGGTGGGGAGGTTCAAGAGCTTCACAGATCTGTTGAGTAAAAATAGCTTTTACAGAAGGTTGTATTAAAAGTGAGCCGATAAATATTAAGTGACTTACTCAGTAAATACTGATTAAAGTACCTGAAATGGAAAACATGAGGTAAACAGCTACAATACAAAAGGAAAATGACACCAGTCCCAGAAAACTAAAGGGAAGGCCTCAGAAAGGTATCAGAACACCAAAACCATCTTGATGGCAGATACACCACAACTCCAGTGCAGAAAGCAATCAGATATTTACCTTAAACCCAAGGCAAAAGCCAAACAAAATTTCAGTGGACAATGTAATGCAAATAAAGAACTTCTCAAGGTGAATAAAACAGGTTTTCAAACAGCTGGAGTGAAGAGCTGCATCTGGAAGGAAGGAAATCTGACAGGAATTGGAGTGGCCTTGTTGAAGGCCCATAAAGCAATCACAAATAGACAAGAAGGGGATGATTTATTAGACCATCTCTCTGCTAGACCAAAATCCCTGTGATACTAAGAGAGAAAACCACTGGCCCTCCACTGCTGGTGGGAAATTACAGACTAAATATCAGAAATATGAACAAGAGAGATGTTAGTGGATATTCAGCAAAAGTAACAGCAGGAAGAGAGCCCAGCCCAAACCCTAGGAGACCAGAAATCAGTTGAGGAGTCACGCAGAGGAATCCTAGAAAACACCAACCCGTTCAAAGACGAGCTCCCCTCTTCCCTCCTTTCCCCCATTCACCTGTCACAGTAAAATTTACCTCACTGGACTGCTTTGATAATGCCATAATAAACCCAAGAGGCTATGAATGTTGCTGTATGTGATTAAATTCTTGTGTTTTATGAAGTTTTTCAAGTACACTGGAGGATTATGAAAGAGATTTGCCATCCTCAGCTGTACAGGTCACCGAAACAAAATCAAATGTCTTTACTTTGAAAAGCACATTCTTTTTTACATGTTAAAATGATTTTGTAACATTTACACGAGATAACTGAAGTCACTCACCACAGTCACAGAATCACACTACATTTCAGAACAATAACCTATTACTGAAAACACGAAACTACTTCAAGTCCTCGGCACGTCTGGGAGCTGAGCACAATAAAGGACGTTAGAAGTTAGAAGTAGATTTTGTATGAATTCTCTTGTTGTCCACCAACATCCCCACTAATAAAAAGCGCATGCATACAAGAAAGCAATTTGCTTTTAAAATAACCCAAATCATCCCAGATGATGTGCTATGGCTAAAAATGATGAAGGTCTAAGAGGAATATCACAAGACGAGTTCTCTCTGATATCAAACACCTGATAAGAAGTTACGGGAGAACACCCAAAGTAGTTTGGAACAAGAAATGTAACACACATTATCAGCTGGGAACACTTCGGGTCAGCATCAGACCAACAGACTTTGGGAATAAAGAGAAACTATCACAGATTGCTCCTCGAAGCAAGCACAATACCTCTTGGATTGGGTTTTAATTCAATTTAGAATGCAATTTAAAGCAAAACGTGTGAATGACACTTTGTTGAGGAAATGAACAATACATTTGGATTTTATTTTCCGTGTAGAAATGCTTTGTCTCACCCACCCCTCTTCCATAAATACCGTTGGGTAAGCTTTTTTATCTCACTGCAGAGCAGGGGAAGCAATGTCCTTCAGCCACCTGTTGGAGAACTCACAGGTCACACACCGAATACAGCAACTTCTTTAATTCCTTTGGGTGAAAAGCTTGAACAAAATACATTTCCTAGCCTTGGGCCCAGCCCCAATGAATTCAGATGGGTGACAATTGGGAATTACAAAAAATTGCAACACCCACCCAGAAGAACAAAATCTTTTCTTTGGAAATAAAATGTTTTAATTGAAAACAAACTTGCTCAGAGGGGAAATGAAAATACTTTTTAAACACTCTACATAAGTAAACAGTGCATCTATTAGAATACAAAGACATTAAATTCTCCTATTTTGCGTTTGAAAAAATCCTAGATGATGATTTCATAGTATGCTACAATGGAAATCTTCCCATCCTGCGTGCTCTTAATTTCTGGAGCTTCGTCAAAACAATTAAAAATGCAAAAAAAAAGCTTTCTATATTGCACTACAACATTTGAAATGTTAAAAAAAAAAATCCAAAGGTTACAAGACAATATATAACAATATTAACACGTTTAAAGTCTGTAAATAGTAGACCGAGTTTCTAGTTAAATGATGTGGTAGAAAAAATAGAAATGAATCTGCCTGTATGGAATATCAGGAGTAAATACTTAAATAAGGGACAGCTCTAGACTTTAAATGCTAACTAACATGAATAATGAGCTATGAAGACTTTTCCAAGCCAAATCTCTTCAATTCCTTTATAGGTGTGGGGGGAAAAAAGGTAACAGTGCTACTAGGTTCTGACCTCACCAAAGCATTTCAATGCTTGACAGTACTTTGATTAAGAAATCTGCATCCAAAATAAGCACCGCACATTGAATGGATTAGAAACTAATAGGCTACAAAACGCCAACAGTAAATAGACCTCAGCACCAGTAGAAGTTTGTTTCTAGAGGGCTCTAGCATAGATTGAATCATAAGCTTGGGTTATTCAACCATGGCCAAAACCCCATTGCCACGCATTTATCATTTGTGTCTCGAAAATTAGCAGGATTGAGCTCAAAGAGTGCTGCAGTCCTGCACTGAGCTGTTTTCCAACAAGCTGGACAGCTGTAAAATACATGAGCTCTGCTGCGTAGATGTAACTGGAGGCTTTTATATGTAAATGCAACTAAATAGTTTGTCAGCTAACGGATTTTTATCACTATGGCTTTTATAGGATTTCCAAAAGAGAAGAAGGGGCAGGGGAAGAGGAGAGTGATCCGCAATTCCCTGTTAAGGAGCCTTGCTGTTTGTCTCCTCAGTTCTGCCCCGTGGCAGAACTGCAGGAACTATTTTCAGCAGCTCTCCAACGGCAGCCAGGTCAGCAAAAGCTCACACTGATCGCTGCACCTGGGTGGTGAGCAATTTCTTAACGCTAGGCATCGGAATAGCAAGGAAATGTAACGTGGTTCTCAAAATAGAAAATGTGCTTCTCTCCGAGCAGAAAACATTTTAAGGGAGAAAGGCAGAGCCTTTCCCCGCTCAAATATTGTTAATCTGGTGGCAAAAGTTTTGACTGGCCTTCAGAAACTCACCTTCAGGATGTATTTAGGGATCTATTTTATATATTCAGCATGGAGACAGGGAAATTGTGTAAGAGACAAGTACCTGAACTTGCCATCAACCATCTGTAATGTCAACGGAAAACCACACAATGGGATTCAGTCATTCAGCTCATCCTTAAGCAGGAATTCAAATTTGGGCAGAAAAACCTAAATGTGCTCACCTTTCTCATGACTGCAAGTACGTAGGATGACTAGTTTAGAACTATCCATAGAGTTACAGTGGAATTAAATCTACCTCAAGGTCAGCTGAAAATAAATTAATCACACAACTTCCCCACTCCCACGTGTAACTGTGGTTCTGCCAGTTACAGATTTAGGATCCTAAGTGCACCCTGTGTGTTATGTGGCAAAGAAGCTGGTGTCAGCTGCCTCTCCAAAACGTGTGCTGTGCCACCGAGCAGGCAACACAAAGCAGCTACCTGCAAAGCCATCCCAAATACCTGCTCACTGCTAAGCAAATCCTGCCCAGGCACTGAGAGGACAAAGCTGGAAGACCTTGGAGAAGCTGCATTTTTCCCCCAGGAGCAGACATAACATGTGGCCTAGGTGGCAAACCAATGCACAGCTTTGTGCTTGGTCCCAGCAGGGGACAAAACACTTTTAAGAACCCCACCAGTGCGTTGCCCATGTGCATCCAACCTCAGGTATGTGCTCAGGTTAAATTTGCACTGTCAGAGAGCAACTCCCACACAACAAATTGCTCATGTGAGCAGACATCACTGCAAATGAACTACAAAGAGTTAGACAGCATGTATTTCTTCAGTAAAAGTTAGAGAGGATCTGGTAAAAGTAGCTACAGCATGAAAACCGGTCTTGGTGTAAAACCTTGATTTAATTTCAGAGACATTTACTGAAAGTAATCTGCAAATAAATGGACTTTTCACTCTTTGGTTATACATTTTATTATTTTCTTGTGATACCAGAACATTGCTTCATGAAACATTGATGACATCCCACAGAGAACTCAAATCTCTCCAAGAACTCTTTTCAGGAACTTCCCCCATACTTCTTCTGAATACCAATTACCCTTCCTCCCAAAAACCACTTCTTGACAAAGATTTTGTTATCAGTGATGCCAAATGGCTGTTTCTTCTCTCTCTGTGTCTCTCTCAAATACCAGGCTTTAGTCTAAACCAGGTATTGCTCACTGGAGTGACTGCGTGGTGGGCTTTGGAACACAGGCACGAAATGCAATGTGGGTTTAGAACAGGCCACTGAAAGGCCCAAACTCAAAATGCAACATCTGGAAAGGAACAGCTACCACAGGCATCAGTCCCAGCCAAGTTCCAAGCTCCATGGAAGGAGACAGCAACCAACTAGTGGCCTTTCAGCGTCGTCAGGTATCTAACTTAAATCTCATCTGCAATTATAAAATATTTTCTCTTAGATTGTATCAGAAACTCTTGACTGACAGTTTAAAAAAATTAATTCTCTCTCCTTCTGAAACTAAAGACCACGGAAAGTATTTTCTACTCAAAGGCTCTATTTTTGCTTAAGAACTTCTCAAAACAATTTGACATTTTGACATTTTTTCATGTTATTGTGAACAGCTTACGTAAACTGAGAAGACTACATCCTTCCAGTATCCTTTAAAATCTGACAGGTCCTGTGGAAAAGTTAAAGATTGCATTTTGGAGTCTTACCTCACAATAGGCAATTTGGTGAACGGAACAGGAGGTAGCTTCAAACCATCTGGCAGAGTGATGAATTCCATTGTGCCAGGGCACTTTGCTGTGTAGCTTTCCAAGCTCTGCGTGACATCTTTCTTTTCTAGAAAATAAATTTGTTTTAAAGAGAGTCAGAAACGTTTTCAACTTGCACGCAACAAAAGTTAACGATGAAGTTAGAACCTGAAGCATTACTTGCTTTTTTTTTTTTTTTTTTTTTTTTTGCATTTTTACAAAATATCTCCAATGGAATGCCAAGAAATGTCTGCGTTACAACGCTTACATTATGCACCAGAAGCCTCAATGGATGGACCAAAGCTACTTAAATGGTCTTTAATGAGCAAGATAGTTTTATGGACTTTCAGAATTTTTAAAGTATCAGCATATACCTACCCTTCGTTAGTTTTTTTCATTGTCAAGACAACAATTTCTATAATTGAAATAGAAAATCTAAATATCCAGAGCAAGCACGTAAAGGTTATTGATAGGAACGACGTTATGTGAACAAGCCCTGTCCTCAAACACCAGCTGAAACAATACTAATTGCAAAGGAGAAACAAATTAGGTTTCATGCTATCTCGTGTTACGACTCCCTAATTTTTAAAACAATTACACTATGCTGCTAAACTGTAACAGACAAGATTTTTTTTTCTTTAGTTTTATGTAAAAGTACAAGAACATTCAAGCCAACATACATTATTCACGTCACCTTCAATAATATACAATAAAGGATTCTGAATTTCATCCCTTATTTCCACCAATTCATACGAGTATGTCTCCAGGAAAAAAAAAAATGTCTATTGGGATATATATGAGCTGAGTATAAAATTGTATTTGTCTGATGAGACCAGAGTCTGCAAACAGAAACACACCTGGAAGTGTGTGCTTAGATGTGAGAATGAGGTAGCTGAAGACTGAGACCTACCTTGGTTAAGGTACAGCGTACACGTCCCTCTATACATGTGCTGCCAGTACAAATAACTATTAAATAGCTATATTGTTTCTTGAAGATACCCAGAAATCTAAATATATGAAGATAAAACAAAATAGAAAAGGCACCACGAGGAGCACAGCGTGCCTTCAGGAGCAAACCCAGTGAGAAGTCCCAAAGATCCCCAGCTACAGAAGCACAAAAATGTTTGAGGTGCAATCAGGCACGGTTGGAATGTTACCACCAGTAATCTGAAGCCCGTGGGCCATGAAGAGAGGTTGAGACGCATCCAGGGGAAACTAATCAGCACCTCCACTAAGCTGGTGGATCCAAACCTTTCCCAGCAGGGCCAGCTGGTGTAACGAGGAGCACCAGCCACAGCCAGCAGCTTGGGTGGCTCACGTTGGGTATCTGGAAAACCTTCAGCAGAGCAGAGCGAGAGCAGCTCCCAGAGAAACTGCCCCAGGGGCTGTGGAATCTCATCTCTGAAGGTTTTCAAGATGCTGCTAAATAAAGCCACAGCTGGTGACAGTCCAGGCTTAAATTGGACTAGGTGGCCATCAGAGATGAAGTCAGAGCAGTGTTTCTACTGCTCCATTATTTCAAGCAGTTGCTGCTGCCTCCTGGCCATCCGCACCTCACCATCCTTCCCAGTTTTTACCACTTCACTCCTTTTTAGTGCAAAATGCAGCAGAGCAACTTCCAGAGGCAGCCAGATACGCCACGGAGATCACACAAAGGATTCTCTTATTCATATCTTTTCCCCTTAAAAGATAAAGGAGGGCTTCATTTAAAGGGAGAGTGAAGTGTGAGATACTGAACTACTCATTTCAACATAAGAACAGCGGTGAGCTGTCAGATTTACAAACAGTGAATGATTCTACAACATCCTGAAGCTGTTTCTTTGCTCCTTTACAGATGCAGATCCAGCTCCTGCCCAGTGTGAATTGTCAGGAAATACAAAATCAGCAACTTTCACAACGCAAACAGGGGGCTCTCCTTTACCAGGACATGGCAGGGAAGAAATATTCTTAACTTGCTCGGTTTTGCCTGCCTGATCTTCCTCAAAACCTGTAATAACAGCGAAACACCGTAAATAGAAACAGCACGCTCAATAATAAAGAACCAAATCATTTTCTCCTTTAAGGTTAAACTGCTCATGGCTCAGGGAGGTCCTGGACCTGTTTCTGGAAGAGCACATCTCACCAGGTGCTGCTGCGAGACAGCTAATCCCACACACTCAGCTCAGCAACATCAAGGTTCAGGATTCATCCAAGGATTTTCAATGCAGAGTCATAAAGCCCAGTGAGAACTAAGCAGTAGGATCCCCTTTTATTGTTATAAAGCATTTGATTGTTTATTTCCTAGATTGTCTGCTGCCTGTCAGACCAAGCAATGAGATGCTGAAGCTTACATGCTATTGATACCATTCCACACCTGTGCTTGCTTTCTTTTCATAAAAACGACAAATTGCCCTGCTTATGTCTCTGTTCCACTAACAAGTCTCAGGCTACTCACCACATTGTAATGGGGTGTACGAAATAACTCCAGAAAACATGTTTTAGACATACACAGACACTCGGAACACCATAGCACAGCCAGGAGTTGTAGCAATTCCAGGCTATTTTCATAACAAACTTCAGGCTACAGCATTGAGGATGCTATTTGCCATTTTCTAGGAGAAAAGCACCTGAAAAAAATCTGTCCTATTGGCAGTTTTCTTCCTCTTTGGACAGAAGGGATGGAAAACGGCTGCATTTAGAGGTGGTTGCCCATCAAGCATCTTCGTGCTTGTGTGTGTCAGCAGGAAAGCAATCGCCACTTGATCCTCTGACCTGTGAATTAGCCTCAACAGCTTTAAAAGCCTGCCCCGCACCCGGAAACCCCCCTGAATGCTCTTGTGCAGGTTTTAGGGCGGTTGATTTATTGAGTGAGAAATGAGGGGTTATTTTCTCACGTGGAATAACTGTTCCCGATCTTCTTCTCCAATTTCTCTGCAGGCTCGTTGAAAGCTCGGGATCACAAAAGGGCTGCAACCAAAACAAAGCTGCACAAAGCCACGGTCAGGACTGCCACTCGAGCACCTCAGTGTGCTCATTACACCCTCATAATGCAATTCCCCTATTTCATACTGAATTATTTTCCTTACCATGTTCTTGCCGCTTCTGATAACTGAAAATTTTGCAAGTCCACCAATATTATTGGTATTTTTTTTGCTTAACTACTTCACGTCAACACAATCAACTTGGTTTTGTCCCAAACCTGCTTGGAGCCTTTTTCTAAGATGAGAACGCAAAAATCTGAAAGCCTCAGTTGCAGAGTTAGAAATCATTTGTGACTAAAAGCTACTGAATATGAAAAAAAAAGTCTTTTTGCCAGTTTCACAATAACGTGAAGCAACATTTCCCAATTATGGAGCCACTGAAAAAATCTGAAGAGGACAGGGAAGAAGGTCAGTTATATGGGAACATTTTTAAGGACTTTGGTAACCAAATGTTTAACCATATCACACAAACAAGTAACAGAGAAAATCAGAAGAAACCAATTGTTTTAACTCAAGAAATGTAGAATATACCCAGCCACAGCCACTACCCCTTAAAAAGGAGTCAAATATTAAACATACAGTGTATTTTGGCAAGCACGTGGTGGGTCTTGTACTGATGAAGATTTTCTGTCCCTCGCAGAGCAATCTGCAGCAAGGCAGACTGAGGAAAGGGAACGGTTTATGTCTGACCTGCCAGTTGCACTGAAAGACGAATGACTTTCTGGTTCCTTCCACAACTTGCTAAAATATTGAAAAGGAAAGGAAGGAAACAAACAGCTACAAGCCTTCCGACTTCAATTTTCCCCTGGTGCTAAGCCCAGAATCTGAGGTTTAACACAAAAAAAAGCTGGTACCCAAGGTTGTTTGTGCTGGCTGAGCTTTTCCTTCCCCCTTGAAAACAGCAAATGGCATCGGAGAAGAAGTCAGAGGAGACCTCATGCAGCAGTCAGCTCCGTCAAGTGGCAGCCAGCTGGCCCACCCCACTCTCTCAGGAACAAAGTGTCAGACTTCTCCTTGACAAATTACAAGGAACAAGACAGAAAACAGTCAGTCTGACAGCAGAAGAAGCACAAGAAACGGTAATTTCTGTACCCAGAAACTGCAACTTTTCCCTTCACATAACAGAAAGTTGCCTGATGAGCCACCTTCCAACTGGAGAAGATAGAAAAGTGCCTGCTGCTGCGGCGATCTGCACCACCGTGCCATCGAGATGCTACTGATCCTTTAAAGAAAAAAAGCAATTCAGAAAGGCCAGAAAATGTTTTAAGACCCTCAACAAAAGCTGGAGCAGTGAGTATTCATGAAGAATCAGCTACAAATTGTTTTTACCTTGCAGTTAATCACTAGCTTACAGCACACATGCAGAGGTCTTCATGACCTTGCAATGAGTCCCTCAAATTCTCGCTTGGGAGAGATACCGAGGGACAGTTAAGGATCCTATTTGTACATTCAGTGCATCCCTCTTTGCTACCACAAGAAAGCTAACGTTGTAAGTGAAGCATCTTAGCAAGACTTGCCCGATCAACCCACTTATTCACTATTTCAGCTGTTTAATTCAGCAGAACAGAGCAGGTCTCCTCTAATTTGCAGGCAAGCATCACCAGTTTTTCCATTACATAAAGTCTGAGAGGAATTAGCTGACAGCATTTTCTACATTTGTAGCAAATCGCACCTCTAATATTTTTCGGAAGAGCAAGACGTGGAGCGAGTTAACCTTGCTTTCGAACTGCTCATGGGTCTCAAGCAAGTTGCTCTGAAAGGAACACTGCAAGTGTCACCTGGAACAAACTTCACATCTCTGATCTCCGCGTTTAACTGAGCAAATTGAACATCCCCACGCCACTTTTTGTCTATTAAAAAAATCAGAAGATATTCTCACAGGGAAAAGCAGAAAGCGCTGGCAGACAGTATAGTATATGAACCCGAGAAATCAAGCAAAATAAATCTCTAAATAAATACAGCGGGACTAAAACTAATAAAATTCAGTTTGAGATGGAAAATAGAAGGAACGATAGGAAAATAATTTATCTGTGCCATAGAGAGCTGGATAAGACCCACTTTGCTGCTTTTCATAATGATCTATTCATGAAAATGGCTCCATCCTTACAAGGAAGGACTGAGTACGAGGGGATTCAGTTATTTGCCATGTAACAGTTCATCTTTGAAAGAGCAATCATTGGTTTACTCCTAATGCTGCAGGGGAGAGGGAAAAGAGAAATACCTGGTTTCACCACAGCCGAAATGCAGAGGAGTTGTCTGTGTCAGGATAATGCTCCCTGCTTCTGAAGACCACCACAGAGGAAGAAAGAATGGGGAGAGGCTGCCTAAATAGACCAAGTTTTTTTGGAAATTTGGTCTTTTAATACAAGAGGGTTTAGCAATCGCATAAAACGTGTACACGTTACATCACAGTGAGTCTGAAATTCACGCCCGGCACAGAAATATTTTGGGATGGAATCTCAAAAACTTGACACAGCCCAAGTGAGAGTTCAGAAAAATGCCATTAAAATTTCAGCACCTTGTTCTCCACCGTACCTGAGCTAACTCCAGATGTCTGTGCTCTCTGAAAAACATCTCAGAATTTATTTTGTATGGACAAGATCAGGATGTAAACCACTGAGCAGTATTAATATAGTAATACTGTAATATTGAGCAATAGCAATGAAGAGGCTCCTCTTGCCTGAGAAAAGGCCAGTTTCATTGTTTAAAGAACAAGACAACTGTCTGAAAGCTGATAACGAAAACATGCCAGCTCTCTCAGCTAACAGATTTGAGTTTTCCAATCCTTTCAAAAAAGCATTTTTTCAGTATCACTCCTGAATCTTTTTGTTCTTTTCGAAGCACATCCAAATGGACATCAAATGGACTCAAATGGACATCATACTAGGAGATCACCAAAGCAGATGGATGATCTTTTAAACACCCGTATTTCTACTTACATATAAAGTGCTCCTTTCAGTAGCAGCCTTGATTGGGAGGGCACTGAGTCTATTAAAACCATGTAAAATGTATTTGGATTTTAGTAAAATAGTTAATAAAAAATACCTTCCTTCAGCACAAAACGTTAGCAAATACCCCACAAATTCTTCACCTCTTCATATTGTCAATTCAAGCGTGTCTTCCTCAAAGTAGGTTTTTTTTCTGGAACAGCTTGGCAAGTTGTCTTCGTTTCAACATCTCTCAGTTAATCACATAACAAAAGTTAATCTTTTGAAGAAGATCAGGCTTCTTCAAAAACAGAGGCAACTACGTGGAGATGGGAATTCTGACGTACAGCTTGGAAATTTCATTTTATTCGCGAATGACTTCAAAACAAGTTAGTAAGAACTTTGTGTCATAAAGAAATGCACCGTTTTATTTTAGTGACGGATTTGCTGTTTCACATAACAATTTGGATAAGGCAGAGGCTGGAGGTTTTGTCTGCACCTCATCAAGTCCAACCGAAGTCTAAACTAAGGTAAATCGTGTGAGAGACATTCAGGTTTGTGTGTAATGCCAGGCAGTTTGAGTCAGTGTTCATTTTATTCACATTACAGCAGGTTTTCCTTCATGTAACACTGACTCAAACTGCTAGCCTTCATATTTTGTGGTATCCAAATGAATTTAAATCTCGTATTCCTGTTGGTGACTTATTCAATCTCATTTATTTACTCCACAATTACTAAAATTCACTGAATTGGGGGTTGCACCAGAGTTCCTCCAGCCACACAGGGATAAGCAGACCGCTATCTGAAACAGAGAAACTACTACAGGCATTTTGGTTTTCCTCTCAGTAACCTGAAGTTTCAGCATAGTCTACAAGATGTGTATTTTATTAAAAATCAATTACCTCTTTTTTTAAAACGTGGTTTTAGAGTGAAGTTGTTTAACATGCCAGCTCCTCTAGAAAACACCAGTTCCAAAATGAGGTTTTAAAAGAGTCAAATAAACCCAGAGAGTTTTACCTGGCTGCTACTATTCTGTATTAAAAGTAATAATAATAATAATAATGGAAAATGAATAAGAATAAGAATAAGACGAAAGGAAAAAAGATTTTAAAATATTCAGGAGTGCTTTTGAGTGCTGTTGACTCCCAGCAACAGGAGCAGGTAACAGTGCTGAAGTTTTTTAGCACAGAACTGAACAAAAGAGCACTAGAACCAAGGCAGAAAAACTCAAATCTTAACTCCAAATCTTCAAATCCTAAATACCATCCACGTTACTGATGCCTTTATATGTCAACCTCGTATGGGAAAACTTGAAGATGAGCATGCAGCGTCATTCTTTGCAGTACTGCAAGAGAGGTGGAAGAGCTGGAGGAAAAAACAAAACTTTGGCCATTGGGCTTGTCTGTGGTGCGTTTCCAGGTCCCCTCCATTTATCTGATTATGCAGAGTACCATGATGAATGAGTTAAGTGAAACTGGTTTATTTTAGCATTACAATACCAAGCAGAGTAGCTCCTGTGTGAAAGATTTACTGGTTTCACAAAACCCCCTCATATGGGCTTTGTCAACCAAAACACCACGCTGTGGCCATGGCTGTATGAGCAACTTCTACAGCACAAAAGCTGAGAAGCCACAGAGGGAATCAGTCAGTGCCCACACTTTTAGCATCTTTTAACTTTATCTGGTGCCAGGAATTTATTATTATTCATCTTACAGGTCGGATCACTCCCCATCATAAAACCGTTCCGAGTTACTCTTTGAAAGAATTCACTGGGTTTATTCTCTGCAGAGGAGGGGCTCTGCCTTGGAATCTTTCCTCCTAAATTTCCTCCTGCGTTCCCCTTTACTTCCCACGTTTGGACACAACATCCACTTTTACAGTGTACGTTTTCTCCGTTTGTATTTATTTTGCCCTGCTTTTTCACTATTTTCGGATTTATTCTAATGGAGAAGAGGGAGAATACACTCATAGAGAATCCACTATGACATCTTTAAGTGGTCTCCCTGCAAGCAGCAAACACACCACTCCTCATTTCTTCCAATTAGCTTCATTACTTCTACATAGCTCCTCTTTTCAAAGTTCAGAGCTAATGAGAGGGTTGTTTTTGTTAAAAATCAGACATTCTTACTTGTTTATCCTCATTTTTATTTCTAATACTTACCGTCTTGCTGCTTATGACCTGAATATGATGAAGAAGAAAGGAAAAAACAAAGAGGAACACTGGGAAGAGGCAGGGGAAATGGCAAACAACCAGCTCAAACTGAAGCTCTTAAGGACTCCTACTAGAGCTGTCTATAAAGGGAAGAATGAGAACATCATAGCAAGACATAAACAAGAGAGCAGGACATGGTGAGGTGAACACACACGAACAAGTTGCTCCTACAGTCCTGCAAATTGAGGTGGCTTTAAATTATCCCGTGCTCGAGAGGAGCAGCAGTTATTTAGAGGGCTGTAGGTTATTCTGCATCCCTTTCTTCACTGAGATGCCATTACTCAAATCCGTGTGGGGAACTACAACTCACTGAGTGCTGATGCAGTTTGATTTAATCCTCCCCAGCGTTCAGGGGCAAACTGAAGACAATGTTTTATGTAAGGATCCCCCAGAAACTAACTCTGGCCTTTACTGCTGCCAATATACTGGCAGGAAGGTTACACCTAAGGGCATTTGCACAGTTGGTTTTGGTCTAGCTGTCAATTTTTACGAGCTTGGTTTAATATTCTTCACTCCTTCGTGCATTTCTACATTTGAAATTTAAATATCGCCAAGCGAATGCATATGCAAGTTGTGCCATAAATAAAAATGTCTGCAAAATACTACGTAGTTTCCTCCTTCAAGCCATGAGATAGGAAGGCGTATTTTAAGGGTTGTCAGATGCCAGGTTTGACATGTTCAAATTACGATCGGCCCAGGTTTAACCACAACTTCCAGAGATAAACACGGTTTGGGGATTTTTTCCCAGATTTAGCCCATTGTTTCTTTGCAAAAGGGCCAGACCTCACCCTTGGCGGTTGATGTGTCATCTCCTGAACGCGACAGCGCTGAAAGGAGCACGAGAAGGTTCTGAAAAGAAATTCTGAAAAGAAAAGGGTCTGGAAGTGATCTCAGATTATTGTCACACAGTCCGTGGTCCTCCAGCTACCCCCAGCTCTATCAAAGCCATCTGCCAGCCAGCACTGACAAGTCCAGCACGACTCATCTAGAGGCCAAGGGGAACCGAAAGAGCATTCAGCATAAGGTTGGGCAGAAATTCCCTGTCGAGGAGGATGATCTCAGCACCGGGGGAGAACAAGCAGCTTGTGGACAGCGAGAAATTATCTGCATGAGCGAACAGCCCAGAGCCCAGCTTGCAAACCCTGAAGTTTTGAATGGCATGGATTAACACGCCGCGTGATTTTGAAGCGGCAAGCAACAGCCAGCCCTGCAACGGGGACATTATTGTGCCCCCTCAGGGTTCAGAGTCATGTCCCTGACATTTATACAACTCGGGATATTTTTGAAAAATCAACACGGGACCTCTGAAAGGAGCAAAGACTTTTTTCTTCGATAGAACCACGTTTCTCTCCTCCCATTTCTCTCATCCCCAGCCACGCTGGGGTATTTCCTGTGCAAGGCTGTATGAAGATGCACAAAGCATTCACACTGCAAATGAAACTCCACACACAGAAAACCCTCTTAAAGGACACTGAAGAACTCCGTTAATAAAGTTTGTTTCTGCAGAAAAAAACCACACGGCTACTGCGAGAGCGACCCCCCAATGTCCTTCATCACATGCAGGACTTTGTCTGTCCTCTGCCTGAAGAGAAATGTCAAAACAATTTTTTCACTGAAGATTTCACGTCCTTCAGAGAATCACTGACAGTGGCCAGAGCGATGACGACGTGCTGTGCAGAGGGCACGCCTGCGTCCAAAGCATGTCTGTAATGAAGCCCAGGATATCACTTGCAGTTTAGCTAGGGCTAAAACAAATTTTGTCGTGACGAAACGGAATACTTCTCCTCTTACCTTTGCCTGCTGGTTATCCAAGATCAGAAGATAGAACCAGCATCAAGAAGTCAGTGTGCACTTTCATATTTACTACCACGATCTCAAACTGCTTTGGAGACCAATCTACCAAATCTGCAGTTTGGCAGCAGAGGCTGCAGCTGTATTTAGTGATGTAAGAAGAATCAGTGCTGCAGAGGGATGACAGAAAGGCATCCTCGCACGTTACGGGAAGTATTTCCAGATCTTGTTCTGTCTCTCACCTCGTGTCACTCACCTCAAGAATTGGGGCATCCAAAATGCTTGGTCAAGAGATGAAACATAACCCCTGCATGTTTCACACAAGGCACAGTAATTACACTACTGATTAAGGAAGTATTAGACAGGCAGATCAGCAGAGATCTCGGATGTACAGCCCAACGTCTTATCAGAACGCTGAGAAGCGTGAAAGCAGCCAGAGGACAGGAAGATCTTAATGGCTGAGATACACTAAGAAGCAACAGAAGGTGGCTATTATTTCCCCAAGCAATAAAAGAGACCAACTTTGAGAATTTTTAATGAACTGAACTGGTCCAAAGAAGGCACAAAACATCCCTCATTGCACGCCATACCACGAACAGTGAGAAAAGGTCACTTCTGTGCACTTCCATCCTTGTCACCAGAGAAGTAACCAAAGCATCAGGTCTGATGGAGTTCAAAACCCACTGAACACCTGGAAGAACCTGAACTTGCAGGGGTGCCACATGTGCTTTCTGTAGGTCAATTCTGTGCGGATGGTCATGCTCCAGTAACTGCTGTTTTGAAGTAACTCTCTGTTTAGAAAAGCCCTCTCAGAATCATTTGTTCGCAATATAAATTGCAGTCCTTTTACGTACTATGGATACTATCAGAATCAATAAAAATCCACCAGAAAATGTTGTTTTTCAAGTATCTGACCTCACTCAAATTAAATTTAGCGTGAGCTGTACGTGGCGTTATGTTTCAAAAAGTGTTATGCAAAAGAGATGGATTTAATTCCAAGCAACTTTGCAACTGCACATTTTAATTCTTATTGAAAGAAGTGATTCTCGAGGGGTTGTTAACATTAAAACATAATGGTTGGAGATCACAGAGCTTTACAGCAGAGTTTGGTACCTCTTTTTGCTAACCAGACGATTGCATTTTACAGATTTATGTAACTAAATAGCTTAATTTTAAATCAGACTCTGATAACTCCCATTTATTTGATGATACTGTTACTTGGATTTGCATGCTTGGAAATTGTAGTTCCAGTAAATATACACAAAAATTGCGTTCTTAAAATAATTATCAGTGGCATTTAATTAATTCAAATACAAGAAAGCTTTGTTTTAAACACAGACTATTAGACAATGCATTTGTGTTCTGTGAATAGAAGCAAGAGCTCCTAATGAGATTTTTCATTACAAATACAAAATCTCATCCTCTTAAATTCGACTTGAAGCGGAAAGAAATCAAATTCTTCTGTCTGCTGAAATCCCAATTTCTCAACTTCAGCTGAAGCAGTAAATGAACAGAAGTAGATTAAGAAGATAGAATGAGCCAATATTCATTTTCTGTGTCTACAAGAAGCAAATCCTCTGACATAAAAGGCTTACATTATGTTCCAGTACCAAAAGTTTGCCTGGTAACTTCCGTCCAGTTTAGAGTTCTCACTTCCATTGGTTTTATTTTAAAGATGATGACCTGCAAATTCTGAATTTTAAATATAAGCATAGGATTTAACATGTATCCTCAATTAAAAGTTTTAAAAATAGGAAGTGTGTTTTATTTAAGAAAAAAAATCGTTCTGGGTAAAAAATTCATTTTAAAAAGAGTGAATTTTCCTCTGCCTCTTAACTTCTAACGTGGCAACTTTCCATAGAGAATAATACTAAAATCTTACTATTCTCTGGTGCTACCGTGTTATTTCAATTTCATAATGAAACCTTTATTTGGTAAAGAAAACCTTGAAGTTTCAGTCATGATTACCAGAGAAGAAATACTTGTTATATCTTAAAAAGTGTGAAGTTCTACATAGTTATAACACTTTGTAAGAAGTTCATGATATAATATAAAATGTTCACAGACTTTAAATAAGCAGTAAATAGCAAAATTTTATGCATCCAAAGCATCTTGCTTTAGTCCTTTACTACAATCCATGGTTCAAGGGGGGTTCTTTGGTTTGTTTTGCCTAATAATAATGGAAGAAAAAAAAACACTATAAATGCACAATAATTTTCTATGCTAAATGAACCCTTGCACGATAACACACAAGAACAGTCCCAGAAGAATTAACCAAAAAGTTACAATCCAGAAATATGTTTCTGGTGCTCCCTGGTACTCTAGTTTGGAATACTCACCATGCCTGAGCACCACACTATCAGCAAAAGATTTCAAACACAATAGCGAGCTCTATTTTGGACCCCTTCAGCAGAAATGGCTAAAAAGATTCAGCTACATTTCAAACGTTTTGGAAAACACTGAGTTTTAATTTTTCAAAGACACTAAACATCAGAGTTAAGATCTTATGAAGCTTTACTCAGACATGCAATGTTTGAAGACGAGAAAGACTTGAATTTCAGCTTTTTTTTTCCATACAGAGGAAATTGAAACACAGAACATTCATGAGATTCAAAACCTCGTGGCAAATACAAAAAAAATGTTGTTTTTAGGAACTTTTTAGGATTTGGGATTAGCAACAACATGTGGACATCTGTGGAACTGCTCAAAGCCTTTTCTTAAGTGAAGTTTCCCATACATAAATCAATGAAGCTTCATGGAAGAGCACAGGAAAACCCAAAGACCTTTTCAACAGCAAATACGACCTACAGAGAGGCAGATAATTTATTCCACCAGCTCCTCTCTGTTCCTCTCCTTTCTCCATTACTGATTTGAGCCACTAAATGAACAAAGGAATTTGTGAATAGGCAAAAAGCTGAAGCCTGCCAACAAAATTCTTGGTTGCAGGAGTCACCAAAAAAAGACATTTGCACATTACTAAAGAAGAAAGGAGGAAAAACAACTGCTCAACTCAATTCCATCTTGTTCAGCTGCTACAAATTCATTGTCATGAACACAGGGACAATGACTGTGCCTACTTCCTTCAAGGGCTTCTTTAGCAGAGAATCTTCTAGATTGGAAAAGACCTTCAAAGACCATCGAAGTCTAACCAACAAGCTGACCTGCCAAGCCCCATCACTAAGCTACGTCCCTAGCACCACATCCACACATCCCAAATTAAGCCCTCCAATCATACACCAAATATTTACAGAGGAAACTGAGCATTAGGCTTGAGGCAGTCAATCAGCAGAGGGAAAACATTTTAAAAAGTTTTCTTTTAGCTGCTACATATCAAGGTCAGGACACTGCAATATTTAAAATTAATAACGCTGTATGCTTGATTGATTGCCATCAAACAGAACTCTAACTTCTGTCCTCTACTTCTCAAATTAAGCATACTTCAAAACAAAGTCACGTTATTTGACTGTAGGACTGAAGAAAACGTAGGTAACTCTCCTCTTTTTTAAAATCATACCTTGGTCAGAAAGAAAATCCAGCATGGTCTGGAGAAGGAAGGACAGATGCCTGACAGACAGCGCAGGATTGCCCATTCTCCTGGAGGCATACACGAGTTCATGAAGCAAACGCATCTGTACTGCAGCCCAGCCTCGGTGAGTTCCTACAAAACAAACAATTTTTAAGCTAGAAGTCATCAAAAAACAATCAGATTTGTTTTTCTGTATATTCTAAGCAGCAATTTAATGATACTTAGATTTAAATCACCCAATAGAACCAATAATTACAGAACCCAAAGCTTGGACTCAAAAAAAATAGGGGCTTTGGGTTTGTTGTATATTTGAACGTAAAGCAATTTTTGTTTCATATGCCTGCCTATTGACTAAATTTATCATTAGAACTGAGAAAACGAAGTTAACACTTCTCATAAAGAAAAAATAATGCAATATACAATTTTTAACTTCTCCGAACAAGAAATTCATTCAAGATTTAAGACAGAAACTTCACTTTCATCTAAATTCAGTACTTCCTAAATCTCTCCAAGGATCAAGCAAAAAATTTTCTCCCAATACTTTCCTCACCTTTAAAAGTCAGATAAAAAAAAGCCCTAGACTACAGGACACGAGGCACATCTCCTGACTGTTAGTCTTAAAAACTAAGTTTCAGACTACAAATTATTTCAAATTTGCCAGGTTTCTATGAGAACAATAAGCAGTACATCATAATGTAGGCTTTCTTTTGAAAATGTAATATTCAGTACACTTTTTTTTTTATGAAACTTAACCTGCTTTTAGGTAATTCAAGGAGTTATGGTTTTAAACTAAAAAAGGGAGATTTAGATTGGATATAAGGAAGAAATTCTTCCCTCAGAGGGTGGTGAGGCACTGGCACAGGCTGCCCAGAGAAGCTGTGGATGCCCCATCCCTGGAGGTGCTCAAGGCCAGGCTGGATGGGGCTTTGGGCAAGCTGGGCTGGTGGGAGGTGTCCTAGCCCATGGCAGGGGGTTGGGATTAGATGGGCTTTAAGGTCCCTTCCACCCCAAACCATTCTGTGGTTCTATGATCAGTAGCAAGCAAAAGCAGTAATCATTAAATAACACACATTCTAAGATGTGCAATACTTCATAAACTTCTAAACAGTCTTCTTTCTAGGACTACCCTTCAGCAGTTGGCTAACTTTTCTAGAAACTCCTTGAACCAAATCTTAAGGAGTTTTTATTGTTTATATCAACATGAGGTTATTTTTCACGTGTGAAATGCCATTCTTACCAAGCACTGCTTACAATTTGCAGTAATCCTTCCATGCCTCTGCAATAGCCAGGGCAAGATCTGACAATTTTTAGGGGTAAAACCTGACAAAGCACTTCAGTGCAACATAAAGGCAAGGTAAAAATGAAAGATAAACACCAATCATCCTTTTTTCCTTAATAGACAGTTCTCGCAAAATTTCTACAAATTCTCCACCCAAAACAAACCCACACCAGTCTTCAAACTGGAATCTCAACAGTTGATAGCCAGTGAATTTGCACAAAAGGGAGAAGAATCTTCCAGCTGCAGTTTATTCTTATTTAAACCAGTTCAGTCTTATTACTAGGGAACCTCACTGCCTTTTCCATTGATGTTCAGCCCCTGTTTGCTGCTCCACTCCCGCAGCAACATCATTTAGTGAATGCTCACAAACACTACACAAAAAGAATTCAAGATTTTGGGCAACCCAGGAAAGCTTGCTCAGGACTCCCAAGTTCCCAAGCACCACATTATCTGTCTCTTCTTTTACAGGGAAAATGTGGTGCAGTATATTAACATAAAGACTTTTTAAAAATGATTATTTTATATACAGCTTTAGATAACATTGATGCCAAATTAAAAAATGTTCAAATATAGCTTACCTAAAAAAGGACAGCAGACAGTAAAAAAAAAAAAAAACTTGGAGAACACAGTACTTAACAGCAACAAGAATAGTCACTTGTTACAGGCTGGTTTGGGTGGTGTTTGTTTTTTAAATAAATGCAAAAAAAATAGCAACTTTAAAAATATATAGCATCTAAAAATTGCTTAAATGTCTTAATCAAGAGCTAGTCTTGCAGATAATGTCACACCAATTTAACTTGTGGAAGAATGTGACATTGATACAAATAAATATATATATATATATAATATAAAGTATGTACATGCTTGTAATTATACCTGTATATAATGTATATGTGTCTATATATAAAGACGTAAAAGAATCTTTCATTCTTCAAATAAAAGCCAACAAATACCCAGAGGAATACAATTTCTGAGACACAAGTCAGAGGCAGCTAATTGAAAAATACTCAGGCATAAAACATGACCTGTTCTGTACTGAGAAATGTATCATCACAAGACATTTTTGAAACAGTGGAAGGGAAGCTCTCACTAATAAAACGCATTTGCTGCAGGCAGATGAATTCAGCAAGACGTTCAGCAGTGGCACTCAGAAATTCAGAACTACTGGAAGCAGCAGCAGCAAGAAGTGAAGGTGCTGCTTTAAAGAACTGCTTTATTTGTCACAAGTAGTGACAGATAGGTAAAGGATTTGAGTTTTATTTGAAATATCTCAAGGAAATGAGTTACAGAAAGCCAACTGAGTGACCTAGTAAGCAAACACACGCTTTCCCAGCGACACTAACCTTTGCTGAAATCCTTAGGATCCAAGGATAAGCTATAGCCAGGGAGAGTTTCCAAAAGCAGTTTGTAGCACGCCCTCCAGCCAGGCTCTGGGATGCTGGGAGCAGCGCACTGCATCGCTGCTATACGCTTGAAAAAAGCGGATTTGCGGTGAAAACCAATACGCTCGTACAGCTCGGAAAGAATGCTGTAACGCTGGATTTTTTCTTCTTCTGAAAGCTGAAATTTAAAGGGAAAATAGGAAATAATTGGTTTTAATAATAATAAAAAAAGCATATATCTGAGTAACAGAAAAAAAAAAGTGGCAGGGGGAAATGTAGCAGGCAACTCCACCAGCCCAGAAGGCCAGCGAGTTCGCACACAGCCAGTCCTGGCAGCTCCTACTGCCAGGAAAATCTACACTTGCTTCAAGTTCAACTGCTACCGAGAACAGTGAAGATGCATTTCTTTATCAATTAGTCATTTGTACTAACAAATAAGTAGTCAAAGCAGTTAAACATACCTAACCAGCTCTGTATTTAAGGGATACACCACGACCAAACTCAATTGATTTAACAAGTGAAGTGTCTTCATCAGTTTAAGAGAAAACCTACCTGATAGATGATCTTGAAATCTCAGGCTATGAAAGCAAAGAAACTTAATGCCTCGATTTTTATGAGTCTCTAATCTTGTAAACCACAAAATATGCAGTGCATGATACCATACATATGCAGACTGTCAACTAGCGAGCTAGAATTTAGTGAAAGGTTAAGTGTCATTAAGCTTAAAGTTCATACAAACTTGGTAAGGAACTACCAACACACACTGTGGCTCGTAAATATGCTGGCACAAGTCCCAGGTAATCATTCCTTCATCCTAGCATGCACTATTTCTTCTATGCAAAAGAAGAAACTTCTGCAAGAGTCTCAACGTTATCAGCTACTTCATGTCTACGTCCCAGCAACAAGCATTTATGAGTCCTGAAAGTGGATCCATGCTGACATCTAGTGCACAACATCCAACACACACAACCAAAAGCATTACAAAATATTTCCCATTACTAAGAATTATTCCTGAAAATAGGTTAGCAGCTTTACAGGAAGGCACAAAGTTCATACAAAAATAGCACTAATGGACAAGAAACACTACTTCTGCCACTCTTATTGCAAAATTCAAAGCATCAATCTGTGAATTCTGTTTAAATTCAGATACTTTAAGACTTACAAAGTCAAAAGATACCAGCCACACTAGTAAATTTTGCAGAAATCATTAGGTGTTATGAAATATCAAAGTGTTTTTAGTCCTGTAAATCCTGGCAGAATTACAAAAACTTGATCTGTTTTCACAAGTCACTAATAATTTTAGGAACAGGGATAGGACCAAAAAAGGCCCAAAGAGACCTGGAGTTTTCAGGATGCACCATGACCTTATCTGATAGCTCAAATTCTAGTAGGTCAAAAGATTAAGAGACATAGACAGACTAGCAAATGCTTTGGGGCAGTTTTGCACAGTTTTTGAAGCTGAAATTGATATTTCCATCAGACCTGACAACACAAGCTAATGCACAATGCAGAAACAAAGCCAGCCACGTAACAGACCAACCCTGTAACTGCAGTTGTGAAAAGGCAACTGCATCAAGCTGAAAACCATCAATAAATGCAGCTGGAAGGAAAACAAGGCACAAAAGTATGACGCAGATCAATTTTAATGCAGTTTATCAGAATCCCCAAAAGCTAGCATCTGGAAAGAACGTGAGATGTTACATTAAGCTCACCTACTCTAGCTGAGAAGAAGCTGCTCCAACTTTTTTCTTCTTCTTTTCCCTATTTGTATCATTTTTTAAAAGCTAGAAAATCAAAAAATGGCAGCAGAATTGAAAGGGGCATGAGCAGATCAAGTATTGCATTTAGAAAAGCTTAAATAAATTATCAAAACGATTTCTCAAATATGAAATCTGTGTTCACAAACTATGGAAACTGAAGTTTAAGATAGGAAGAGAAAGGGCCACGATAGCTCTTTAGATGAACATGAGCACTGGCTAACTGGAACAGCTAGCAGATAAAAAATGCTCTGCAAGTTTTATTTTTGTCCTATTTGAGTAAGTTTTTAACACTTCCCTAGCTTGTGGCTCAATGGCTGTCCATACAGCTACTCAAACATTTCTTGCAGTTGCAGGAAATTGTGTTTCCTCCTGGCAACAAAGATAGCAAGGCTGCATTTTCCCTGTGCATAAATAGTTCAGTGTTACCACCTAGGGGCTTAAAAGAAAGAAGAAAACAATCCCACGCAAACACAACAAATAATTAATTTGGGGAAGATTGCAGCAGGGTTCAGCAGACAACATCTTTCCTGGCCTTATAGATTTGTAAAAGATACTCCATGGATGTGAGATAGCCAACATGTGAGGCACAGCTTCTTTTCAACCTGGTTCATTTTCATTTGATTGTTGTAACAAACCGAGTTAGCACCCACAGCTGTGAAGGCTGTACTTCACTATCCAAGCAGCCGAGCCCACAGTTTTAAGACAAGCTTTAAAGAGGGAAGCTTTTTACATGGGTTAATTATTCCTTGCTACATTCAAAGAAGCTTCTATAACCTCACTTTCTTTGTAATTGGCAGTTACAATTCATTCCTCACAACTGGATGCAACGAGAAGTCTTATTGTCCTGGAGCTCTCCTACCATCAGAAAACACCAGTTACGTTATTTTACCAGACAGGCCTGAATTTTACAATTCAGGAGACTGGATATATGTGGAAAGAAATCAGTTTTCCTTCACATCAGAGGCACACACTTTATATTTTGAGGAGTTTTTTTGCTGCCTACCATTAGTTGTGCTGACGTTCTGCCTACCTGCAAGAAAAAGACACAGCCCCCAGTTTCTTCTCTAACTTAAGACGACTCCTCTTTCAAGTTTGCCCAAATTAGAAGTACAATTGTTATCTGCTTCCAGGCTGTGCACAATAAATCCTGAAAAGGCAGAAATATAATTCCCAGCCACGCTGTCCTATATGGAAAACTGATCCCCCAACACTGGCAAGATCCCATTACTCACATCTTAATACTGCTTCAGAAACATTTCCACCTGAGAAAATGACAAAATAGCAGATATGATCGTATGATGAATGATGAGTTATGTCATCCTTGACTGAAATCATGGCAGTTTAAGGCTAGTTCTCAGCACTGGATAACCCAGTATCATCACAGTGACGTGTTGTTGTTGAAGAACCTGTCATATAAAACGCTTCCAGAGGGGCATCACCATGATCACCACCATGATTAGACAGCTGACATCAGGAAATGGCTAAGGGATAATCAGGCACACGGTGCAGAAAGGAATATACAGTGGGAAAGAGCCACCCCAAACTAATAACATGATTCCAAAAGAATCGCTGAATACCACTTGAGAAGCAAAAAAAAATGATCGTGCTCCTTAGTGTCAAAATTTAACCTGTTTCTTTCCCAGAACGTATCCTGCTGAGTACCATCACCATCTGGCTTCATCTCCCACATGATGCAAACACTCCCTGCATTAGCTCCCTAAATTCAGACTGAGCTACAACAAAAATACACAGTATTCCCCATTTTTATTTCAAGGTTTCCCAGACAGTGGGAGACGGGGCATTTATAGTGTGTACGTGCACAGAGATTTATCTGTGGGGTCAAACAGCTGCCATACATCGAGTTCAAAGTTCCTCTAGGGAAAAAACAAAGCAGAAAGACGGAGAGAGCAGCTAGCTACTAAGATAAGCAGCAGGGCCTCCAGGATGCCCTTCTCTGATTGTTCTCTCCAACGCAGCAGGTGACAGAAGTGACGATGCCTTCTCGCCGTGCTTTCTCACTACGTCCTTCTCATCGGGACCTGCTCAATCCCGAGTTGTTTCTGGTTGTGACACTACAGAGCTGGCTGGTACGAGCTTTGATCAGGACAGGGGCTGCATTCTGAGCAGCTGCCGAGCTTTGTGCATGTTTATTACAAGGTAATTATTAGCAGCTATTTAAAAGCCTTATAGACTTTGCCAGTTAGTAAAGTTAATCCTATTTTTTTTTTCCTCTAATATAAACTTCAAGTTACAGCATCAGTGGGAAGGAGGAGGAGAACAAGTGATTCTCATAATAATAATTGCTCCCTTAATCAACACAGCCTAAGAGCAATACTCAAGTTTGCAGGCCAGGTAAATGACAACGCAACAACGAGGGAAAATTACTGGCACAGCAGCTTCACAAAAATCCTGCCACAACAGCATGCATGAGCTGCCAGTGTAAGCCACTGGAGAATAAAGGGGAAGGCAAAGATTGCAGCAGTTAAGACATCCCATGACAAAATTCATAATTTATATGATAGTTCATTAACCAATTAAATTTTCATTCTTCTTTGGTTAGAAAAAAAAATGAGACATTGAACAGATTTAATAAGCAAAACATTATCTACAAATTGAAGAAATTATTCTACCCCCCTTATAAATTTTCTGTCCCAATCTGGGCTTTAGCTCAGTGGTGTGGATTTCAACTGCTGGTTTTACCAAGGCGTAATGAGCAAAAGAGGAAAAATAGTTAAGAAATGTAACAACTTTTTATGAATTGTTTCCACCACACCAGTTTGGTTTGGTTTCCTTGTTGGTTTTTTTTTGGTAACTGGTGACACCAAGCATGAGACACTGATAATATCTTGTTCGGCTGTATTACTGAGCATCAGCTTCTCAGTAGGAGAGTGAGCTCACCAAAACTCACCGTCTTCATTTCAGACTGGAGAGGCTCTGGATAATCTCCGCAGGAATTGTGTTATAGAGCCAGTTTTGTGATTACAAATAAACATTTTCAAGTCTTCCCTGAAGTGAAAAGGTCTACGCCTAATTTTCTCCTCCCCATGTTCCCCACTTTTCTCACAGTTCCAAATACTTTTTTTTTTTTCCCCTCTGAACTCCTTTCTGACTTGGCATCACCCAGACACAGCACTGCACAACAAAAACTCAACGGAGTAACAATACCATTTACACTCTAAGCTCACTCTGTGAAAGGCCATTCCTAGTTTCATTAAACAAGATACAATCAAGAAAGAAATCCAAGTCAGGAGATCTGCCTTAAGCAGCTATTTTTCCCTAGCACAACAACTCAAGAGAATAAGAATGGCACATTTTGTCTTCAGGAGAGAAAATAACTGCTAGAGTCTCTAATCTCAACCTAAGTCCTCCTATTTTTAAATGAGTTGTAAATACCTTCTTAAAGCAGTCTCAGAGATATGAAAGCCATCAGAAGTCCTAGTGAGAAGCAAGTAGTAGATGGTTTCCACATCTGTGATACAGAAATGAAACTGGAGTCTCCTAAATCTCTGTAATTTTAACATCTGAGTGTAACCTCTCCAACAGGAACAGGAGAGTCATGGGATGTTGTGCACATACCTGACGAAGATTGATATAAACTGCATTCTGAAGGAACTCAGAGGCTTCCATGCTCCTCTTCTGTATTGCGAGGACTCTCACTGCCTTCACGCAGGCTTCCAGTTCAATCACACCCGCATTCTTGTACTTGGAGAGAGAAAATTTAAATAATATTAAGTATGGCACCTGTTAGATTTGATAAGCATTTCTCCCCAGCACGTAAATCAGCTGTCACAGCTTTCAAACCCCAACAATTCCCTAACACTAGTGATTATGCTTAATTTACAACATGTGCCCGAGTGAAAATTAAGGTGCCATCTGAAATGTTATTATGTAAATAACAATTTTCATCCTTTTCCCTCCTTTTTATTATTTTCAGACAGCACAGAGCTTCAAGTCTTTGAGTTCAGATGAGGAGAAAAGTTGGGAATATGGGCATCAATTTAGGTAACCTCATACACACGGTGCGTGTCTACAAGAAAGTAACAGATTCGACCTGCACAGGATAATACCTCTATAAGCTCAAGGCTGGTAATAGGCAGGTCAATTTTACAATTACTCTTCACCACCTAAAACTGTTCTATCAAGGTAAATGGGGGATTTATTTTGTCTACTCTACTGATCACAAAATGCATTATATAGCAGAGGAAGCTGTACCAACAGAACTGTAGTTTTTACTCCATTGATTTTCTCTTTAGTTAAAGCAGTATCATTGATCACAGGTGAATTACAAACCGTTCCAAGTCTTCTAATATCTAGCTGATACCGTTTTCTGTAAATTAATGTTTTATTTTCATTACGCAGCTTGCCTAAGAAAAGCCAGAAACAACACAGAGGTGCATTGATCCGTTTGAGCTCAGGCATCACAGGCAATCTTCCAGACAAACAATCTGATCTCGTTATTTCCCCAAACAGTGCCCATATTGGACGCGTGAATCTCCTGCTTAACTTAAAGTCTTGTATGTTTGGAGCTTAATGGGGGGAAATAAAGCCCTGAATGAAACACAGAAATAGCTCCAGAGAAGCACAGATCCATCTTCCTTCCTTAAGTGCTCGAGACATCAGCAAAAGCGAAGTGTGGGAGATCGAATCCATTTGAGAAGCTGATGTGAAAGTTTTTTATGCTTAGTGATGACATCAAAAAATGTGTAGAAAGTACTGCTTCCTCAGCATTACAGCTGAGAGCTGTTCTGCCTGTAGGGCTTAGACAACAGCTAAATAAACTTGTCTTGAACAGCCACAGCTCAGTCCCAAGGCAAAGTTCTTTGTTAGTTGCAAGTGAAGCTTATTATTACTTGCTGAGAGCATACCAGATATGATTATAATCAAAATATAAATAACCTCCCCAAAACGAAGTCCAAAATTTAAAGAAATCATATCCTTGCTAGATGAGCAACTTAAAGTAACATAAAAATCTGAATACATACTTGAGGATTACTGCTGTATTGGTGAAACTGCCCCCCAAACTACCACATTCTCTTGCTTCTGCTCATAAATTAACTCATGGACATGATTTATCTTGTCTCATTTGGAGAGTCTCCCTTCAATACAAGTGTGGGAATGACATCTCATCTTTAAACATACTTCTAAAATCAAAGCCTAACTGAAATGAAGAAATGATTAAAGCGTATATAACTACATCATAACGCAATTAAACTCAGCTTTAGTGTTGACGAGGATATTGAGCTACTCGTATCACAGTATGAAATCAAATTTTTTCCTCTATACTATACTACCAATGCAAATATTAAGCTACCTTACTACCTTAAGCTCTGAACATTTGCACAAAAAATCCCCCAATAAAGTTCCTGTAGAGCTGAGAACTATTTAATTTTCTAAATCCTCATAAATGAGCGTTTGTCCTTCTCGTGGCCTTTCCTTTGTCCTTTCCTCATGACCACACACGTTAAATACAAGCTTCCCTTAACAGTCCTGTAAAATCACATCCATCATCAGCAACCCCTTCATAAACTCCTGAATTCCCCAGAGATCATTCCAGCAGGCACAGTAAATAAGCTCGCATTCAGCTCCCACAATGCATAAAAGCATCCATAAAGTTGCTGAGGTATGTAATAAAAACTATAAACATACCTAATAGTTAACAAACCTCCCCAACATTCAATACTTCTGCTTGAGAGTGCTTTAAATATTTAGGACAATTAATCCAAAACCTCCAGGTACAAGCAGGCACAGTGAATATTTCACTCAGTGCCTTGCTATTGCAGGTGTAATGCAATTTGTAAAAACTGTAATGCTTTAGAAGATACTCTCAAACCAAAAAACACAGCACTTCATTATATACAGGAATTTCAGTGAAATTTTAGAGCTAGGTAGAATTACCTTGCCATAATAAGAGATGGCTTCTTTGTATTTATCTATGATGTCTTCAGGGCTCAGGCAATTCTTGGCACGTCCGATTTCAGCGCTGGTATCTGCATTTATACCATTCGAAGTCAGCGCGCCTAGAACAGGACAGGGGAAGAAATGAGCAGGAGGACTTCTAGCAAGTAGTAAATATTTAAGAAAAACAGCGACGACAACACTAGGATATGCTGTAGGTTTGACCAAGGCATACACAAAGAATACCTGCCCTACCTTTTTTAGCTAGCTCTGTTTTACTATGTCATGTTAGAGGGAAAACAAAAAAAAATGGATTCAATCACCAATCAGCAAATGGGAGATAACCAAATTATTCAATCTTTTAAGGTTTTAAGTATCTGAGTATTTAGGCTATGAATAAGATATTAGGCTGCTAAAATTCAACTACACAGCCACATCTGGATATGCAAATTTAATCTGAGTTTTTCTTTGTTTTACTTACAAATTTTATTTCTAAAGCACGCACACAAAAAATGTGCAAGTTCTTCTATAAACTGATGATTAGAACAGTGATCTCCTCCTCCAATCATTTAAGACAAATGCTTCTCTTCCCTATGTCCAATCCCAGAAAAACAACTGTTACAGCAGCATTACTAAAGGCCACCCAACCTGAGCCTTCCATGTTAAAACAGAAAACTACCTGAGGCTCAAGTAAAATAGTACAAAATTGCTTTTCTCATATAAGAAAGAAGGAAAGAGACAGAGAGAATTTTCATGTCTACAAGGGTAAGAATCTAAAGTAGAAGCCAAGGAAATCTGGGGTATTAATAAGCACCTGGAAATTTTATTTCTAGAATTCAATTTTATTGCAGAGTTAACAATAAAATTGAAAACATCCATCAAAGGTTTAGAAAGGCGCTGTATCTCCTTACGTGTTATTTAATCTGTACGATTACACGCCTAAATTTAGACAGTAATTTATTTCTCCAAGAGGCTTCTTTACTAGGACGGCAAAGGAATCTTCATGGTTCAGAGCTGGACCTAACTTTTAATGGACAGTTAAAAATTGTGAAAGATACTTTCTACTCGCTCTGTATATTCAGATATGTTATTTATATCCTCAAACACTAAAGAACTTTTTTCTACGTCTGTCAACCTTAAAAGAATCAGACCACAAACACCTGCAATTAAAGCTTTGGGGTGTTTTATGGAAGCTAACTGCAAAATCTTTGTGATGATTGAAGGAGTACCACAACAGTGTAAGGCTAAATGTAACCATTCAGGCCATTAAAAATTTTTAAAAACCTCACTACTCATGGGAAGGAAGAGTCTTGATCAGACTTTCCAGGGACACAATCATAGAATTACACCATTTATTTTGTACTGGTTACCCTTCACAGTCTCTTTGCTTCCTCAAGATTTTGAGCCAAAACCTGAAGCAGGAGGATCAGGACTGGTTTTGGCAAGTGGCAGCCACTACTTATACAAATACAAAACAAATGCAAGTAATAAAAAGAAAATACTTCGGAAACATGCATGAAAATAATGTACCTGGATCAATGAGAACTTCTTGTGCCCCTAAAAGGAGGAACAAAAATTGATTTTTTTTTCAGCCTTCAAGAAAGCCAACAGAATAAGCTCTTACAATGTTTTATAATGATCATCAGGCTTGAACCAAATTACAAAGTGTATCAGAATCATCGTTCCTGTTTTGAAGGACTACCAATTACACTTCAAGTAGTCACAATACGTTAAATATCATTTTGTAAAAAAACCAAGGTGAAAATTCCTGTAAATTTGCAATTAATTCTGAAGCACGTAAAGAATTTAAGAAATTTCACTGTACAATTTAAAGGCAAATGCTTTTTCTCCATTCTTGTTTTAGTTGGCAAGTTCCTGTCACAATCCTCTGGTATTTTAATTTCAGGTCCTGCAGTGCTTAAACCTCTCCGTATGAGCTCCTTTAGTTCACAAAATACTCTGTGATAACATTTTCAAAGAACTGTACCCAACATATCCCTTTTTGATTGCCATTAATTTCACTCCATCACATTTTCTGAATAACTGAGTAAAAGCAGAAAAGCCACCGAGCCAGGCTGTTCTCATAAAACAGCAGACAAGATGGCTGCACGGAAGGAGGATTATCAGATAGGTAACACCTTGCTGATTAAGCACAGCAGTAAAATTAAGACAGAGGGTTAAGCAGTTCAAAACAACACTTCGTGAGAGGAAGGACCTCCCTTCAATTCATTTGCTCAGTTTCAGGGTGAAATAGAGATTCAAAATCTGCTTTTACATTCTAGGTGTAAAAATCTACTCCCAGTGTAAAATTGACTTTTACACTCCAGGTGCTCCAGCCAAAATTTGGCATTCAAGTCTCAGAATGGTGGAAATCCCACAAGATTCAAGACAAAGATGCTTCTCTCAACCAGGTCTGAGCACGAAGATGGTACCAAGGAACCCTGCTGTGGCCAGGCTGAGCTACAGGCACAAGAAGAGGAGCGATTCCAGGCAGGCACATCGGGAAGCAATCCAGGTACCTCTCAGATCTACATCCCTCAAAACTCGGCACAAGTTCAGTGCCCAATTCCACATATGCCATTTCTTGATTTGTCTAGAATTTGGGAAGCCCTTCTGCATCTGGACTGAGGTACACTGGAAGTAGTTCTCCATATTAATTATTGTCCCCAAAAATGAATTAAAATATAGTAGATTATAAGCCAGGGGGTGCCTTGCAGAGATTTGAAATGAAAGGCACTGAGGGGTCAAATAAAAGGTAGTGAAAAGAAACTTTCGGAGAACCGTAGAGGAAAAAACGCATCACAGCAACAGCTGTTTGGCTAGACAGAGGTTAGCATTTCAGATCTCAAAAACATTAAAAGATCCTAACTAGTGTTAGAGAACAATATCTAGTGAGCCATAAGGTAACACTTTCATCTGCAAGGGATAACCAAAAGTCTGTAATCAGTTTTTCTTGACGTTAACGTTTGGTTCATAGCCCTTTGAAAAATCTGGTTATGTGAAGTGACAGAAGGACTATGAGCTATAAAACATCTTGCACAAAAGCAGCAGTAATGCACCCAAAAGTATTTTACTGAATCATTCTCATAGCTGTGACTTATTTGTTACCTACTTCAGTAACAGACTGCAGTATATAATGTTAAATATTTGTTAAAAAGTGGAGAAAGATTAATAACTGCAGGAAATTTTACCCTAGCAGGCAATAAAAATAAACTTAAAAGTCTTGGGACCAAACAGACAGATTTTAACCACTAAATATTTCCTGCAAAGCTAGTGTTTTCTCCTTAAATAAGGTAATTTTATTATCTAGATCATCTGGTGTCAACACACACAGTATGTATTAAAGGTAATACAAAGCAAACGTTTACTATATTGTGATTTACAGATGAATAAAAATGGGTGGAGTTTGGTTTGTTATTATTATTTATTTAAGGAAGGACTTGATTTTGATCTCACTGCACACAGAAATATTTAAACCAGCACGTAAACCTAATTTCTGTTTGTTTCAGCACTGTGGAAGCCCGTAAATACACACATACAAACTGTACTTTACAGCTGTGTACAGCTTTTTTTTTCCAGCCTCTCCTGGAAGGTCCCAGAAGCTTTCAGGAGCCTGAGCACCATTTGTGAAGTGTTCGTTATGCAATTAAAGGCTCAACTCCACAGTCACAAAAGAGCACAGAGGAACTGTGACAGCTGAACCCCAATAACCTGGAGTCAACAGAGCTGTCCAGGGGTGTTATCTCATCTCGCTGGGTTTCCTGAGCTGTTCTCCACATCACCTGAACAGGCAAAGGGATGTTACTGCCTACCAGGGTGTGGATTATAGGACAAAAGGAAAAAAAATACCTTGGGACTGTGCAAGACTTCTCATGGGAGATACAGGGGATGGACCAAAGGCAGGGAGAAGGAGGGACACAGCAATTTGAGGAGGAAGAAGCACGGAAAACTAGAGGAATAAGGGGGGAGTGTGTATTTGTGTGTGGATATCTAAGCACCAACAACTGGAGCAGAGCCCTGAGGCTCAGAGCCCAGAATAAAAGCCAAGTCCCGTGCTTACCTGGTCTGTGCCTGTTGCCTGCCTCAGCAGAAAGAGAACCTCCTTGTGCCCTACGAGATCCAACTTTACCTCCAGTGCCACCAGGGTAATGGTAGATGACTGATGCTGAACATAACCCCTCGAGGGCAGCTAGAGATAAAAGGGAAAGAAAAAAAAAAAGAAAATTAGTAGAGACACTTTCAAGAAGTGAATTATCATGCAGCTGAGTTAATTGACATGAATACAAAGTATGTTTTAATTGGAAAGGAGTGACAAAGGCCATGGAAAAGGCTGAGATACTCTGTGTCCTTTTTATGTGATGCACCTGAGGAGCTGCCCTCTACCACCTTGAGTAGGGGGAGGTTTCTAATGACAGACAAAAGGAAACATCACACCCATCTTCAAGAAGAAGCTACCAGGGGTCTACAAGCAGGGCGATCTCAGCTCTCTGACAAGGCTATTAAAAATCCTGGAAGCCATTTCCAAGCACACGAAGAACAGGTAGGTGACTGGGAACAGAAAACATCGATTTATTGAGTAGAAAACACAAAGGAAACAAAAGACAAAGGAAAGCAGTGTGTGTGGTATATCTTGGACAAGTCTCCCAGTAGCATTTTTATAGCCAAACTGATGAGATACAAAGTGGAGAGGTGGGCAATAAGGACATAAAAAAATGGACTGGACTTCCAGGCTGCTTTGAGCAGGTCAGAGCAGGAGACCTCCAGAGGTCACTCCCAACCTCAATTATTGTAATTTCTAGGAGTATAATTTTGTAATGCGACAGCTGGGCCTTAAAATATCCTCATGCCCTGCACAAGTAGAGAAGTTTTCTTGTGCTTTAAGAATCCTGAGCCATCTAACCTTCTGCAAGAGAAGGAGGAAAGAAGAAGAAGGTGTTAAAGTTTTCATATGTAATTCACAAAGCACACAGAAAGCTAAAAGGATTTCCAAGTAGAATGGGAAAGTTCAAAGCAGAAGGAAGATACACCACTGGAAGTTAAACACTTGTGGCTTTGGTAGATGTAAAGGCAAAAATCTTTGGCTAATAGTCGACAGTAATACCTGCAGGAAAGACTTCAAAATCATCTGTACTATCCACTGAAAAAATAAATATTTTCAAAAAAAAAAAAAAAGTATTAAAAAGTAGCACTTTTCTTAAAAATATTTTTAAAAAGCTTTACTACAAAATTACATTTTGCATTGCAGGTTTTCTGAAACACCTTTCTTTCTCATTTCTTATTAATTTTTTGACTTCATTCTTAGTCACGCTTGAAATTCAGATTTTGGCCACCAAAGCTGCTCCTACTTTTCATAACACAGAAGGAAAGCTATAGAAGGTACTTTCATTTTCTGCATTTTAGCAGCTAACTATTTGATTCACTATCATCAATTAATCCTACCTCCGAGCCACAGAAAATCATTTACAGACCGCAGCAGCTCCACCGCCATGTGGTAGTGCACCAAGGAGTCCTGCAACATCCCAGCTTGTAAACACAGGTCCCCAACGTGCTTCCGCATCCGGCCTTGGCAACGCTTCTTGTAGTGTCTGCAAAATAAAAAGTGCAATTTGCAGTTATTTCCAAGAAACACCCATTTGAGGTAAAGACAATGTTCTTTCCTCCTTAACAGCAGATCAACGTTTATTTATTCTGTTTCTCTGACCAAATATTCAGTATGAATTCTAAGCAGCATAGTATGCAGATGTAAAAGAACCAACGTTTTGAGAAGACGTTGGAAAAAACAATGCAAACTTGGGCTAGACAGAATTTATGGAGTCAGATAAAGCTAAAAGACTACCCTTCAGTGTGCCACAAAAGAAATAAAATACAAAACACACTTGTAAAAAGTAAAGAATTGCTTATGCTTATAAAGAAATACAACCTGTTTAGAAATGTTATGTCACAAGAACAGAATATTTTTCTTTCAAAGCAACGATGAGTGAAAGAATTGATGATGCCTTTGTCTCCTTTATATTTTTACCCTACTCCACACTTACAGACCCAACAAAACCACTGTCACTTCAGGCAAGCACTGACTGGGTTTCTCTTGCTACTCCTTTTTTATTTTTTTTGAATAAAAGCTGAGACAGCACCAGCAATACAGTTTCTTTCCTTTCCTTTCCCAAATGAAACCAACAGCCAAGGTGGAACTAGAAAGGAATCGGGACATCAATCAGCATGATAAAGACACTAACCTTACTTTTTTCTTTATTTATGTTTAAGTTGCATCTAAAGCAAGGTAACAGCTGCAATGTAAGACACAATACTTCCAAAGCACCTTCTTCCTTCTTAAGACAGGAGAGATCAGTCGTGGCTCAGGCCAACACTACTCTCAAGTTCATCAGCAGTGCTTCAGATCTCCCCTTCTGCAGAAGTATTCCCTAGCCAGAAGAGCCTTGCTCGACCTCACCTCATTTTCTTAAAGAACCAAACCTCAGCTTAGGCGATTTATTATTTTATCTACGTTACTGCAATTGTGTATCCTTCTAACAATGCCTTCCAAGTATGTGGAGATATAAATACCTACACACACATGGTATATTTGATGTTCCAGACTTCACACCAAGATTTTCTTTTGTTGTTTAGACTAAAATAAAATAAAGTTATCTGAGACTGAAGCTTTAATTATAAGAATTCTTGTAGATGTCACTTCTTCTCTATATACATGAAGGATTGCCAAAGAATCTGGACAACAAGGGTTTCCAAAACTACAAGACCACCTCAGACTGCCTGTCATAGCTTGAGGTTTTTAGCTTGTGATAGTTGCAATTAGGCTTTTCTCATTTAAAAAACGCCCAGCAGAATATCTTTTTTTTACAAAATTTCCTAGCGTATGCGAACCTATCTAGCGACTTGAAACAAAAACCAAACAGGTAACATCCATTCTCTCTCCTACCCTAAAGCACACTTGAAATACGAGGAAACGTCACGACCAGGCGATGAAATGGGGCTCGAGGTGGTGCTTCCCTGCCACGCAGAGCTTCCCAGAGCTGAATTACTGACTGACTAAGATAATCTCTCACTGCAATTTCAACACTGCTGTTTTTATGAAGCCTGACGCATGAAAAAAGTAAAAGGAAGAATATATGAAGCTTAAGGAAAGGGCTAAGAGGCATGTTAATTTCTATCCTTCAGATTTTAAGGCAAAAAGGCTAGAAGAAATGTGTACAATAAGAACAATCACACATTACTGGGGTTTAGTTTTGAGGGTTTGGGTGTGTTTTTTGGTTTAACATCAAAGACAGCCATCAAGTGCTAAGGGTAGATCCTGCGTTCAGCCATCAAGCAATGTCTTACTCCTTGTAGCTGGTTCAAAAAGAAAAGAAGTTCAAGAGGACAAAGAGAGAGTAACTGATTTGGATGGATGGATGGAGGACACCAATCTAAAAAGAGAAGATATTCGGACACGTGCACTGTCCATATAAAAATTAAACAGAAAAACAGTCAGAAACAGTGTCATTGTTTAGAAAAAAACATGGAAATTTTAAAAGGAGGCAAGAAGTCTGTCTCCTATTGCTCCTCTCCAAATAAAATGTTCCAAATTAACTCAATATAAATGTATGGTCCCACTTTTCTCATCTATCACATCATGTTCACAACTGATGTGGAGGTGACATTAGATGAAACTAAATACAACAGCTGCTCTTTATCTTTCAAATACATCAAGGAATTGAAGTATTTATCTTTTACTTTTTCTAACCTTAGCAAGATGTCAGCCTGAGCTTTAGGTGATAGAAAAACAAGGTGGCCAAAAACGTGCTTTGTAACCTTGTAAACAATTTACACTCTGCTATACAACCCTGATTAGTGTCAGGTTTTACTGGTTACATCAAAAAAAGTGAAGTGTTACATCACTTTTAAGTTTTAACACAAAACAAGTAGTGGAATTAAGAAACAGTTTCCTTCCAGAGCTAAATTTCCTTTCCAAGATGCTAACGCTTCTGATTTCCTCCCCCTATATTTTCAAGTATTCTGTGTTTTTATGGACAAACTACACTCCCTGTTCTCTCAAAACTGTAGGTTTTAAGGTGTATTGTTTTTTTCCAAATTTTCTAGCTTGTCTACTATTAACTTCATAAATAGGAGTCAGACAGCAAAAGGGATATTTCCAGGCTCCTCAATCAGAGCCTAATACCCAAATTATTTCAACAGCACTGCTTCACCAACAGCTCTTCCTAACCAATCCCTAATTTTGCTGAGATTTTATATATATTATACATACACATATATTTATATACTCCAATATATTCAAAACATGAACACATCTATTCATTACAGTAAAACTTGGGTGTCAGCGAGCATTGCTCATTCAAAACATTCCCCTTTTAGGAAGATTTCCTGTTTATAAACCAAAAAAAAAAAGATAATTTATTCCCAATGATGAAGAAATATACTACTATTTATTAAAAATTCAAATTCATTCAACTTCATTTAGCTCTCACAATCAAACACGAGGATTTCTGACCATTTTTTTTAATTTAGGGCATCCAAAAAAGATAGAAGGCAAAGATTCCATTGAAACTAAACCCACTCTCCACAGAGAGTAAAACTCAGCTCCGTTGGTATTTGGGAAGCTTGGTTAGAAATTCCAGGTCTACAACATCGAGTCATTAAAAGCATGATGAGACTGATTGATAATTTCTTCAAACCGTATTGGATTGCAAATTTAATTGAAAAAACAAACTATAGATGCATATTTATCCCAGCATAACATTCTGATTATTCATTTTAATGTTTAGCTGGCTTTGCTTCACAGCTTCACCTGCAGAATCAGGCCACAAAGCTGAAAGCTTATGGATATTTTCTCTCCAATTTAATTTTGATCAGAGCTTTGGTTAATTATTTTGGCTCTCCACCATTGACCCTACTCGATGGCAGGAAGTTGACGCCCAAGAATTGGTACTTTTTCTACAACAGGACAACAATTTTTGCAAGGTCAGGTCCTTGTTGCACCCTGCTGCTAAGAGCCTTTTCTCTTTTCTTCCTCTAAAGGAGAATTTAGGACATGAAATCTCACCCCAGACAAACCCATGGCTCACCCAAACACCCCAAAAGCTCTTCTGGAGCGCGTCACGCACTCAGAAATACCCTCAGAGAAGGTAACACCACATCGTGTAGGGCTGTATGTGGGATCCTGCAGCGTGCAGGCAGCCAACCCATCTCCCGAAGATCCTCTCCTCAACACAAAATCGAATTAATACAAAAAAATACTACAAAATTTAAATTCTTCTTCTCTGAAGTTGCTTGGTTGTGCTAAGCTGTTACCTAACAGGCTCTTTATGTGCTCTTCAGAATAATACTGCCCACCATCAGCACCAGTAACCATGACTGCTGCTTCAAGCTGGAGGCAGTAAACCTGTTCTGGGACCCAGAAAGCCCTACTCATGTCCCTTTCTACTTCATTTGCTATATAGGATACAACATCCTCAACTCTTTTCTAGGCTACCAGCATCATTTTATGCAAAAGGCAGAGTAATATACTTTAAGACATAATTTATTTTCACTACAAACCATCCAGCAACAAGTTTGAAGGACTTTCTATATCCTCCACATTTCGTAAAGGGCTGAATTTAAGAACGAGAAACATGCAAAATGAATTTGCAAAATTCATGCAGAATGCTTCAACGAAAATTTCCATCCGACCCCGCTTAGCATGCAAAACTAGAGACTTCACCGATCATACCAGTGTCTGGACTTAAAGGACAGCTACAGCATTTCATCATCTGCCAGGACTTTTCAATCTAGAAACGAAACACGGGCAGCAACAGCTTCATGGCTTTGGAGCTTAAAAAAGAAAGCAAGTTCCAGAGGCCAGCAGCCGCCTAAGCAAATCATGTGTGCCCTACAAAAAAACTCAGCATCGCTACCAAAAGATAATTGCCAAGTGTGCCCAAAAGTGTCAAGCACGGTAGTGAGGCTCCAGGCAGCAATTATTTTTGTGTGTACCGAAAAAAAAAAAAACAAATAGAAAAAAGCAACGCTAAACTATGCAATGAATGCAGAGTGGAAAGGCGGTTCATGGAGGAAAGCTAACTACTTTTAAACAGACGCAATCACAGCCTACCTTTTTAGACCCAATAACAAACTCACAGGGCAGTATGAGAGAAGGAGGGAAAAAAAAAAGAAAGGAACAGAACAAAAATTAGAAAGACAGAGAACAGAAAGAAAATTAACAGCCACATACACATCCTGAGATATCACAGAGGTTGGCAAATCAGTGAACAAATCCCATCCGCTACAGTACAGAGAAATGCACATCTGTAAACCCCTGCTTCCTCCCCACTCAGTAGTGTTACGTGGAAGCCTTACCAGTAGGAAATAAAAAAGGTCCTAAGACACAAACCGATATAAAATACATTAAAATGAGCATGTTTCATTTGTTAGCTGAAAACAGAAATATAATAGGAAAATTAAAGAGATGTTTTCTGGTGTTTCTGACGAGTGTTTCCCAGCCTGGAGTTTCTAGGACTCTGGTATCACCACGAGAAATTGCAGTTCCATTCTCTTTGATGGGTCTCCCGACCTTTACAAACAACTACCAGGTACATCCAATTTCAGAAACTTTTACACTTATCCTTAGTAGCTCCAAGACCAAATACTTCACCTAATTTACAGATGAGGAAACACACACTGGAAAAATCAACAGCTTTGCCAAGATGACCTGCTGGCTGGCTGGCTGCTCCAGGAATTAAACCTATTTCAGCCTCCAGCTCCTGCAGCTTTTAGGTAACAGGACAAGCTTTCTTCAAGACTTCTTAGGACTTAATCCCAACCAAAAAACAGATCCTACACAAGCCACACTGATTTTTTCTGGGTGTCATAGTCACAGTACAAAGCCCAGGCACGTTGTCTCGTGCACCTTGCAGAAGACAAAGGCCAGCTCCCCTTTTTCGGAGAATTCTCTTATTTGAAGTTCAGCATAATAACCCAGGTTCTTAATTTATGAACTCTGCTTCTTAAAACAAGGTCACAATGTTGCATTTATTATGTAAATTAGATACTGATATTAATGCTAGTCACCCAACTGAGCAACAGAGAGCATCAATCCTATCTATCTAGTCCCACTCGTTAGTATTAACCTTAATATTTCACACTAAATTGCTGGAGGAGAGTCTACCTTAAGAGACTAAAAAGCTCCAGTCGTTTTAATTTGTTTTCAAACCATGCAATCTTAATTAATATGTCCCTTGTAACTTCTCAATGTACTTTCCCTCCATATACCAGCCCCATTCGTTAGCTGGGTGTTATAGCTGTGCTCTAGCTCTAACGAGACCTTCGCTACACACCGGGAAATTCACCTTTAAATTTAGATGTTGCAGGAAAACTCTAAGCAGGCATCTTCAGCTACAGCAGCAAAACATGTTCTCTGTGTTATAAGCTAGCTTCCATCAGTTTAATAAAGAATATTTGTGATGGTGTTGTTTTTAACCAGTTACACACCAACTAGTTAGGCCAGGATAAGTAGAGTAAAAAGAGGATGAAAACAGAGGGACAATCTTTATCTCTAAACCTCTAACAATTTTCACCTGTTCTCACAAAAGCTGTTTCACTTAAAAGCACTTTATTGCAACCCAAGAAATAAAATGAAATATGCCAGCATTCCACCTTTGAGCTACACTTGAAAGTGCAGGTTACTTTAATAAACCGGTCTTAGTTCAAAAACTCTCCTTGGTCCTCAATTTCTGTCAGGAACACAGAAGCTGAGATTTGTCCTGCTACATTAAAGGTGCCAGTGCAGAGCAGCTCATGCACACCACGCACTGATCTTTACTTGGGATTAGATTTCTTCTTTCTGTTACAAAATTCAAAAGTTTTTTAAAAAGTCCTGGGATTTTGGATCTCCTTACATTCCTCAGTCTCACAAAACACTAAAAAACTGATTGGAAGGATCTCTTTATTCAGCTTGCTTGCCCTATTTATATATAAATAAACTCCACAGCAAAAGAAAAGCTGAAAAATGCTCTTACTGCCAAACCAAAGAAGGAAAAACTAGAATATTGATCACCTTTTCTCTGAACAGCAAAGCACAGCAAGCACTTAAAAGTATAGAATTCAGGTACAACACTAGATCTGCAGCAAGTTTTCAGCTCAACAGCATAAAGTAAGCTCTTGGGCAGGTAGGGGTAAACATCCTGCCTGTTACTGAGCTCCCCACCTAGTCAGAACCTCACAGGAATAATTTGGCCACTGGCTTCACACACCCCCTGCTCCTAAGAAATAATGGCTGTGAACAAGGAATTGATTTCCAAAGTACCACATGGAAGCGTGCTACTTAAAAGACATGATCAACGTAATTAATTTGGAAATTAAGGCAAAGATTTTGGGGCTAAAACTCATAGTTTTCTGCCCACAGAACATTTAAAAAAAAAAAAATAACAGTAAAATAAATTCTCCTGCCCACGAAAGCAGAGTGCTGCAGGAGCTAACCAGCACACTCAGGACAGAGTAAGTTCAGCTGCACACAAGCAAAGAGCAAGCAGGGATAATTTAATACTTTTAATTCTAACTATTTAGAAACTTTGAACACTTTCTTCTAGTCTATCCCATTCTCACACAGAAATTCTAAGGCTGGGATTAATTACCCAGGCAGACCTGATGAGCATGATCAGGAAGCTTTGTGAACGTGCCTGTACAGCTCCTGGCAGCCCAGCCTGGATGCCTCTTAGCTTCCACATGCAAGAACCACTACTGGCATCCCTAGCTGTACGAGATGGACATGAAAGATGTTATTTTCATGCACTCTATGTGTTTTGATAGGACTTCCACACTCCTATCTTCTGCAGGACCAAAGGATGGTGCATTGGAGTTCAAGCAGCACAGTCAAGCAGGCTTTGCACCTGTCGAAAAGCTAAAAGGCCACAATTGCCAATTCCTAACACCAGAAATGTTTAACTCTCAATGCTGAAAGCTCAGTGTGCACGTGGTTAGGAAGGGAAGATGCAACGCGAGGAGGAAAAATAAAAAATAAAAATTACAAAAAGCAACTGACAAAACAAAAGGGAACAGTAGCAAAACAAGATGGGTCAAGAACATCAAATAATTAAAAAGACAAGGAAAGGCACTGAACCCAGACACCAGAATAAAAGGTCACTACTTCGTGGGATGAAAAAGACAACAGAAGCTTAGAAAAAAAAATCAGGATTAGTGCACTACTCCTCAACATAACATCAAATTACTTCAATTGATGTTAATTGAATTTGTTTATTAACACCGTATGTCTATAAGCCATTTGAATCTTTCAAGCAAAAAGTCTCATTACAGTGAAATCCACCAAACCTCTCCTGTGAATACTTCCTGCTACTTGACTTGCCTCATAAAGTAAATTTATTTATATAAACTCACAGCATCAAATACAGTCCGACTACTAATTAAATTCTCTTAAACTACATCAGAAATACACATGAAGATAGGGGCACGACCTTTGTGGTAAAAAAGCAGGCTTTGTTTTTTCTAATGGGCTTATTCTAGAGGCTAGCACTTGCCGCATAGATTTTTCAAGACCTGCAAGCTGCCAAAAATAGCTGCTTACCTACTGTCTGTGTCCAGACCTACAAAATCCTTCTTCTCAAAGGGAACACAGAGCAGCGGGATCTTGTCTCCGGACTTATCAGTGGCTCTGTCAAGCCGCTTAGACTCCAGCACAATGAAGAGGGATTCAATAAAATCTTCTATTCTCTTCTCCACGGTTTCACATTCATCATAACTGGGATAAAACGCCACATCCGTGCGGGGCTGCTCTGCAATCTCTCCTTGCAGGCCAAAGACAAACAAGCGGGAATCGTAGAGCGTGGAACCGTACATCTCCTTTTGGAGATGGAATTTTTCGAAAGTCTGAGGCCAGTCCTTTGCAGAAGAGCAGTCTGTGATGGTTATCAAGCCCACAACTTTCCGGTGGGTCTGAAAATCCCCCCATTCGTTGTTCTCGGGGGGATAATGGTGCCTATATCGGATGTACAACACGCGCTGCGAGTCGCGCACGTTCACTTGACTCACGGCCGAAATTCGCTTGTAGATCCTAAAAAAGCTCTCTTCGGGTACGATGCCGACCGGCTGAACCACGACCAGGAGAGTCTGGTGATCCTCGGCACACTGCATGTAGTCAGGAACGCTCATTTTGCATCAACTGCAGGCTAGGAGAAGAAAATAAAAGTGCATTATTTCTTTTAACATTCAGAAGCACGCGCGGCTGCCGAATGAGACCGGGACTTTGCTCCTAAGCACTTCTGCACCCTGTGCATGACTTTAAAGACATACTTGTTCATTCCTTGTGCTTTAAATAAATACTTGTGGGTTTTTTTCCACCTGGCTGTGTTCTCCTGTCCCGTTCACGGTGCAGCTACGTGGTGCACAAGCCAACATCGTGCTCAGGGCAGCTGATTAAATGTTTCCTGACCCACCACCACCTCCACACGGCTTTCTCCTGGCCTCGGTCTCCAGCCTCACACCAAGGGGAAAAAAACACAGGGAATAATTGCCTGGAAGGTGGAAGCTGCGTGGGGATGGCCCAAGTGGGGATTAAGCAACCTGGCACTGCCCTCACACAGCCCGGGCTGTGGACAGTCAGCTCCCAACTCCTAAATTTGGGTGAAGGAAGCAAAATCAGCATTTTCTCAAAGCTCCCACAAGAAGGGGGCACCACACCATCAGTTCTGCCTCAGCACGGAAACATTTACAAGCCCCAAAGCCCCAGCTGCGGGGTGTGGGGGGCTCCCAAACCCCTTTGTACCCCCGAGCACCCCCCACACACCCCAAAACCAAGCAGCAGGCTGACCCCCCGCAAAGAAAGCAAAGACTTTTGAGGCAAAACAGATGGCGGAAAGCAGGATTTGTGGTGTTGTTTTGGTTTTTTTTTTGGAGGTTGAGAGCGTGACGGGGGGGGGAGCCGAGGAGCTGCCGGCTCTGTGAGGGGGGCACCGCGCTGAGGAGATTTAGGGGGGGGAAGGAGGGGGGGGGGCACTCACAGCCGGGCCGGGAGCCGCCCCCGCCGCCTCCTGCCGCCGGCACGGAACTGACGGCAATGGCCGCCCCCGGCCGGGCAGGGCGGCGCAGGCGCCGAGCGCTGGGCGGGAAGGTGGCGGCGCCTCAGCCCCGGTGCCTCAGCCCCGTCTCTCCTGTAGGATGATCCCCCTACCACCAATGTCACCCCAAGCACCACGTCCAACCTTTCCTCGAACACCCCCATGGATGGGGACTCCACCGCCTCCCTGCGCAACCCGTCCCAGTGAACCCAGTGAATCGTCTGTTTTCCACTATGGGCAAGGGTGATGGGAGTTCCCCGCCACTTGGCACCTCTGGCCCCAAATACCGGCTTTCCCTTCCCAAATTGGTCTCCAAACTGAAATGTCTCAGGTGGTGCCAAGCCTCTGAATTTATATCTCTTCCCATTTGAGGTCCACTCTGTGTGACTGCACCCTGAGGGATTTCTGTAATCCAGAACCCTGATAATCAACTTAATTGTGATACTCAATTAAGAGACCTATTACTGAAGTGATCTGATAAAGCATTCACTGTTGATATGGGGAAATTCCTCAGGAGAGCAACCCAAAGAACATTGCCATCTCACAGACAATTAATGGAAGCAGTGCACTCTTCCCAAAAAGAAGACTGAAGAAAATGTGTTGTGTTACCTCTGTGTTTAAAAAGTGTAAGTCTTCAAATTCCCTAAAATGTACAATTTTAAAACTAGTTCCTACACAAATATTTTGGGGATAATATAGAATATCAGCTTTGAGCTGGCAATTAAGAGCGAGCTCCCTCAAAGCTCACTATTAAGGAGACCTTGTTACAGGTGTCTTGCTGGGAAAAGATTAAAGTGTCTGGGAAGGGTCACTCAATCACAAACCTACCTCCAACACATAATTATTAAATATAAAAGTAGATAAATGAACAGGTCTTAACCCATTGTAGGAGAATAATTACTTTAATAACCTGGTAAGCAACATACTTCTCATTGACAGGTCAGAAGCCTCCACTAAAAAGAAACGGAGCTGTCAGCTGGATGCCTCTGTATAAAATGTGCGGCATTTATTAGATTTACAGAGCCATGTGAAAACACAAGGCCCATATTACAAACTTGTTTGCACATTGGTAACCTACAGCTATGGGGAGAGAAATAAACACTCGGTAACCATACTCCTCGTCTGGAAGTTTTATTTCATATATTTATATGAATATATATATATCCTATGACCATTGTCAGTCCAGTTATTTTCTGCTTGCATTTGTGGATTAGCATTTAATTTACCAACTGCTCAGACTTAATCTTGCATTTTGAACAACACAACCTTCTTTTTCTTACTGTGTAACATTTCGTCAAATCCCTTCAGAATACTTCTTTTGCCTTGTACAAGACAGTACTGCTGCTTCATCAAGAACTTGTCTGTTTGCATTGTTTGTAAATGCAGCTTTTGTATTGTTTTGTATTGTATTTCATATTTGTAATTCAAGTTTAGAGAGCACTACTACAGAAGCTGTTTTCCTCTGTGACAGTATGCATCTAGTGCTAAACATCTCTTTCTTTTAATATAAACTTATATTTATTGCCTGTGCCAGCTACTCATCCACATCTTGTGTTTCTGCTTTGTCAGACTGACTTCAGCTCCTTCCCTTGGTTGCTGATACAGGCAGATGTTTCCTCAGTCCAGCACTTATCCGCTGTTCTTTATACAATAATGGTGAATTTCTATAATCTTTTGTGTGTGTGTGTGATTACAGAGCATAAATAATTACAAATCTATTATCTATCATTAGTCTATTATATTCTATTATCTTCTTAAATGTGCATAGATTTTTATTTTTTTTAATAAAGAAAATTTATCCTTTGGGTTTTGGGTTGGTTGGTTGGTGGGTTTGTTTTGTTTTGTTTTGGCTCTGCCAAACAATTTACAGTCTGTCATATTCTCTCTAGAGTAACTGGAAGATCTTCAGTGCAGCTAGAATTGCCTCAACCTCCTGCTCTTTCTCTAACAGTACTCTAATTTCTCTTAGTAATCTAGGGAACAGACACTTTCTCCAGATTACATTCAGGAGCAAGCCCCGGGCTGGAGCTGCAGCCCGTGGAGAGGAGCCCACGCAGGAGCAGGGGGTCTGGGAGGAGCTGCCACCCACCCGTGGGGGACCCGTGCTGGAGCAGTTTGCTCCTGGGGGATGGACCCCGTGGGACGGAGCCGTGTGGGAGCAGTTCCTGAAAAGCTGCTGCCTGTGGGCAGCCCACTAGTATTTGTAAGAAATTCACTGTCACAGTAATGTCAGCTGTTTCCACAAGATGTCACAAGACGATAAGGATCAAAGGAACCGAGCCTGCTGGATGCCCATATAGCATCCCTGTACATTATGCTTCACTTCAGGTATAAGTTACAGAGCAGCCTCACCAAAGCTGTAACCTCAAAGTAATTATGCAGTCTAAGGGATTTTGAGTGTCAGTACTGAGTAGCTGTAAAAGTTGTCTCCAGACACAGTAGTGCTGGAACCAGTGCCAAGAAGCACATCTGAGGTGCTGGCAGCTGCTGAAGGTGCTCCCTTCCATTAATAATCCAGTGTCATCTGTATGAAAGCCCTGTCCTTGTGTACTTGCCAAATTCTCTATCAGCTCATAATACTGAGTTAAAAAATCCCCTGTATTTTCCATTTCATGTGATACTTTGCAGGTGCATCCCTTTCTATAACGTGAACTGTTACTGCATGCTATGGACAAGCTCCCACAGATCCCTCCCATGCTAAGTAGAGATCAAATTAGTGGTCTTTGCAGATTTCTCACCACAAGCGACCAAGAAAAACAATTGTGAGGCACGCTGGAAACCCTTAATTAAAGCCATTAATGAAACCAAGTGCTCTGCCACTCAGTGGGAGCACAGCAGCTCTTTTCCATGGGGACTCCTGGCTCCAATGGCATCAGAAACAGAACTTTCGGGTCACTCAGGAAAAATAAGGGTGAATGCTGTGCATGTGGGGAACGTGTTAATAATATTAATTAAGCCACTGCCCCATAATGAGGTAGTGGAGTCTGGGTGCCCTCCGCACCCCAACGTAGCTCTGACAGGTGTTGGGATCACCAGACAGCATTCCCTACCACCGTACACCAGCAGCTAAAGAGGTGTTTAGCGGCTTGTAATTACGGTTTAAGTTAATAACTCTGTAGCCACCGGCCTGTAATTGGGTTACACACAGGATGAGCCTATTTGCCATTAAACACAACTTCCCCACGCTTGTATTGCGGCCCACAAGGGGAAGTTGATAAAGGGGAAGTTCTGGGGCTGCCCCTGCCCGTGCTGTGGCCAGTTTAGGCCCGGAGCAACCCGCCCAAATCACTGAGGGAGCCGCGGGGATGTCCGCCATCCCCGGGCCGCCTCAGAGAGGCGCCGCCATCTCCTCAGCGCCGCGGGCAGCCCGCGGTGCACCACGGGACTTGTAGTCCTCCCGCCGCCGGGCGAGCGGGCGGGCAGAGCAGCGCGGCCTCACGGGAGTTGTAGTCCCGCCGGCGCCCGCTGCCGGCGCCGCGCCGCTCCCCCGCTGCCCGCGGGAAACTACAACTCCCAGCGGGCCGCGCGGCGGCGGCCGCCCATTTCTTCGGCGGGCCGGCCGGGGCGGGCATAAGATGGCGGCCAGGTTGAGCGGCGGCGGTGGGGAGCACCGGCTGGTGTCGCTGCCCCTGTCCCGCATCCGAGTGATCATGAAGAGCTCCCCGGAGGTCTCCAGCATCAACCAGGACGCGCTCTTCCTCACCGCCAAGGCCACGGTACCGGCTGCTCCCTCTCTGTGCTCTCCCGGGCCCGCTGCTCCTCCTCCTCCATGAGGCGAGGCGCTGAGGGGCGGCTCGGGGTCAGCCCCGGGGCTCTGGGGGCTGCTGCTGCCTCCTGCCCGGTCAGCAGGGTCTAATTAGCTTTGGGGGAGCTCATAGTGCAGGCAGCAGGAGCAGGGAGGTGATCGCCCCCCTGTGCTCTGCTCTGATGAGGCCGCACCTCGAGTGCTGGGATCAGTTTGGGCCCCTCACTACAAGAAGGACATCGAGGCCCTGGAAAGTGGCCAGAGAAGGGCTACAAAGATAGGGAAGGGCCTGGAGCACAAGTCCTGTGAGGAACTGGGGGTGTTTAGTCTAAAGAGGAGGCTCAGGGGAGACCTCATTGCTCTCTGCCTGAAAGGAAGGTGTGGGGAGCTGGGGGTCGGCCTCTTCTCACAGGTAACCAGTGATAGGACCCGAGGGAATGGCCTCAAGTTGTGCCAGGGGAGGTTCAGGTTGGAAATGAGGAGACATTTCTGCTCAGCAAGAGCAGTCAGGCACTGGGACGGGTTGCCCAGGGAGGTGGTGGAGTCACCGTCCCTGGGGGTGTTTGAGGAGAGGTCAGGCCTGGTGCTTAGGGATGTGGTTCAGTGGTGATATTGGTGATACAATGATGGTTGGACCAGATGATCTTAGAGTTCTTTTCCAACCTTAATGATTCTGTGAGTCCATATCCTGACTTTCTGAAGTGTATCAAGCCCTTTTCAAAGGAGTGGGTCTCTGCACAGGGTGCCCTGTATATGTACAGTTAAATGTGGTGGTTTTGCCTTTGGGGATTAAAGAGAACTGCTGCCAGCTCTGTATCTGAATTCTTACTATTTGCTTTAACTCTTTAGGAGCTTTTTGTCCAATATTTGGCATCGTACTCCTACAAACACGGCCGAGGCAAGGAAAAGAATGCTCTGACTTACAGTGACTTGTCTCATACTGCAGAAGAGTGTGAAACCTTCCAGTTCCTTGCAGGTATCTATGGAGTGACAGTAAATCCAATCAAACTGGAAAAAATGAAGCCTTGCCCTCATAAAACAACTCAGTGAGAGCACAACCCTCCTGCTTGGTTGTTAATCTTTTATATAACGTTAAAATGGAACTCATAAGCTGCGTCACTGACAACCCTTCTTTGGCAATAGAGATTTTTGTGGTGTTTCCAATTTATACACGGCTAATTAGTGCTCAGCATATTGCCATAAGCCTTCCACAACTCCATTTGAAAGCGCTCAGCCTATAAAACAAGATCAGTGCACGTCTTGGGTACAAATTACATGGCTCACAAATTATACCTTTAAATCGGTGAGTCCTGTTTCTCGAAGTGATTCATCGTATGCTTCCTCTCCCTGTTTTAATCTGTATATACAAGGTATATACACGTGTGCACGCTTCAAACTGGTAATTTTGTTGTAACAATTGGCTCAGAAAAGTTATCAGCATAGGATATGAAGTGAGAACGAGACATTGTTAGGCTGGGCTTTCTCAGGGCCCTTTTTATTGTCCTGAATGGAGACAACGTGTTTTTATAGGACATAAATAAGATCGTTGTCCTACTGAATCTGTCAGAGGTGGCTGAGCACTCCATTTTACATCAAATAAATAACATTCCTTGTGCTACATGTGGGTAATTCCCTTCTTTTAGTACAGCTGTATAGACTGATTTTATTATAGCTGTCAGACTAATTAATCTGGTTATTAAATAATAATGTAAAACAAACAAAAAAAGCCTTTTTTAGGGTGTTTCAGTAGTGGTATGGATGCAACATTACGAATGAGCCAATTGAAGTTTCAAACTGACTCTAACAGAAGCAATTCTGCCTTCCAGATATCCTGCCAAAGAAGATCCTAGCTAGCAAATACCTAAAAATGCTCGAAAAAGAGAAGCGAGACGGAGAAGTGGGGGAAGGCGAAGAGGAGGATGAGGAGGAAGATGATGAAGACGAAGCTGTGGGTGAAGATGTTGGATCTTAAGGCTAGAGGAGAGCTACTTCGTAGCCGGTCCGTTCTCTGTTGTATAAAGGATGTTATTTTTGTGACTGAGATTCCAGAAGCTGGATATATTTATATACTGAGCCATTTGCTTTTGCTTTAAGAAGTTGAAAAGAAATTGAACTTTGGTCCTTGCTGAAGAATGGAATTCTTCCCTCGGAAAACTCGGTGGGGAGAGCAGTGCTCACGTAAATCTGACATCACTCACTGAGGTGATTCGCAATGGGACTTCTTCAGACAATCCTTACCAAATTTACAAGTCCTTCAGGGCAGCTTTCAGTCCAAAAGCTGTTTCAGCTCTCTAGGAGGGGGCTCTACCCTGGTTTCTTTCTCCTCAGAGTGGGAAAATGAGGGGAGGGGAGGTGTTTTACACAGCATCTTACTGTCTGCTGTCCTGGCCTTCTCTGAAAAGTGTTGCGTAAAACTGGAACGCAGCCCCCGGCGGTGTCCCTGTGCAGAAACGGGGGGAGGATGAGAGCCCTTCTGAGAGCTGGTGTGGTTCGGTGGCTGTGGTGGTAACAAAATAGATAGATAACGTTAGAAAATGATGTAAATATGTACATGGAGAACCTTGCTCTGTACCCAGCTCTCCACATCTGCAGTGTGTCTGTGGTGTCTGACAAAACGCGCATTGTTTGAGGCCTGTTAAAGGTGGGTTGTTGAGTGAACCATTCACCATTTAAGTGAGAGCTGGATTATTATTTTTTTTTTACACTATAAAGGTAATTTTCCTGTGTACAACTTTATATGCGACTTTGAAATAAACTTTTTTTTTATGAAAAGTGACAGTTGATGCAGAAACTTTCTATGGTCCTTTCCAGCTTCTGTTGTATGTATGAGTAACACGCAAGCCTTGTGTGCTCACCCTCCTTCCTTCCAGAAGGGAAAAGTAAGGGCACAAAGAGTGCAAAACGGGGGTTTAGACAGCTGAGATAAGAGCCTGGCAGAAGAGTCAAGCTGCTGAGCCACAAAAGAAATGTTCTTACTCTAAAAGATCAAAGCCTGGAACAAACCAGAATGGTCATTCTACAGCATGAACTAGGTAGAGGGCGATGAGATGTATCACTAGGGAACCCCAAAAAATACCTGAGTTGTCTTAAAGAGCCACATTTACCTCAGGTGGGCCACGATGGGGGGTATGGAGAGCTCCGAAACAGCCTCAGCACAGAGGGCTGTGTGCTGGCAGCTGTATTTTTCACAAAAAAACAGCCCAAAACCAGCACATTTAAACCTGAATCATGATTTGACAGAGGACATCACCTTGGTTCTGCCATCAGGACTTTTATCTGAGCTACAGACTGCAGCAATCGATAGTTTTATATTTCACAGTGCACAAGTAACTGGAAAAAAACAAATCAAAGAAAAGACAGCAAACAAGCCCGTAAAGATGAGGAATTTTATTTTATTGACATACTATGAGGCAAAACAAAATTGACACCATACAAAATAACTTTATAAAATATCATTCACATCATTATTTTGTCAGGAATTACAGCATTCTGAGCTTGTTACGAGTCTTATGTTTTGAGGTGAGAAACACTATGCTAGATCTTTAGTATTAGTTGTATATATACAGTAAGAAACCAGAACAGAAACTGTTAGGTTTTTTTCATGAGTTTATTGCAAAAGTAGTGCAAAACTATTTTACCTTGCAAGCTGTAAAACAAACTTGGAAAAGGACCCACCGAAGCTTAAAAACACGACAATAAATGCTCCACTTCACAGCCTTTGAAGCTTCCTTCAATGGTTCTCAACAGCAATTCCCCCTCTTTGCACGTTTTTCGGGTTCCCCTGGCTGGGAAAGGCAGAGGTGAAAGAACCTCTGGTGGGATCCTGCTCCGTGCCAGGGCCCGATGCTCACCAAGCCTTAATTCGGGCAGCTCGGCACCCCCAAAACATCGACCAACAGGGGAAATTTGGTCCCTTTGGCTTTTTCCCAACACGCTACCCCTCTCCCCAACCCTACTTGAGAAAAGAGTCCCGAAAGCAGTACAAGCTAGGAACACCTATTGTCTGTTTTCGGGGGATAAAATCCTTTTCCTGAAGTCTACGGAAAGCGAATTTCCTCGTGGTCCCCCCCCCTCCCCGTTGCGTACACGATGCAGGGCAACCCCCCCCCCCCGAGCTCCTGCATGAAACCAAGGACGGACGCTACACCCTACGAGCTCGACAGAAAACACCGCTCTAAAAAAATGCTACCGGGGTCCCCCGAAGCAAAACAGGTAGCTAGAAATCTACTAAAAAATAAAAATACAAAAAATTAAAAGCAAACAAATGCTACATGAAAAATGTGAAAGGAACAAAATGCAGCATATTCAGGCTCTTTTTTTTTTTATTTATTTTTTCTTGAGGTACCTATATAAATATTACCTTCTGCCCAAAGTACTATCGGTTTTGTTAAAAAACTAAAGTCCTTATCTCGAGCCAATTGCAGGGCATACATTATTACTGAGAAAGTGCAACCATGCTGATAATTTATCTGCAGCATATTAAAGGATGAGTAGAGGCTTTAGAAAATATAGCTTAACTATAGACCTGATGGAGCAGTTTTATAAAAACATTTAACAGAGGCATCTTCCTTTTGTTTGAGTCTCTCTGCAGCCGAAAGCCGTAGCAAACAGCTTTGAAGTCCTGCCAGCCCGGCCTGTCAGCACTTGTACAGTTCCATACATAGATTTGCCTTTAATATTTAAACTAAATACAATTCTACAGAAAAAAAGATTTCCCCCTCTGTATTAAGTATTGGTAGAAAGTCGATTTTTTATTTTATTTTTTTTTTTAAACTTCAAAAAATGATAGTATATCACAACTTAAATTTCCCCAAAAGGATTATTTTTTAAGTAAAAAAGGCTTACATAGTAGAAAAACTTATACATAGTTGTAAACTGTTAGATATAAAACTGTGTGGAAAAGTCAAATTACATTTTATTCCCTTCCCCTTACCCATGGATCCCTTCATTTTTTTAATATATATTCATATTTTTTATATATATGCATACAGAGGTACCCACACAGCTATATGCTGTATGTGCACCTATGTTATATATGCATATATAGAGATATAAATGTATATATCTCGGGTGGGAATTATTAATTTCAAAAACTTCTTTATTGGGTATTTCTCTTTTTGCCTAGTTCTGCTCTGATACTGTACACTTTACGGTTCGATACACTGAAAAATATTCTCCAATTTGCTAAAAATATGCTGCTTTTCTCTTCTATTTTTTTTCTTTTTAAGCTTTGCGGTTAAAATTCGTCTGCTGTTTTCGATCAAGAGCAATGACTTTTGATTGTTACGCACTGGGAAGAAACACAAAGGCACAAAGAATAAAAACTGAACGACAACGTTGTTGTTTCCGAAGAAGAAACCCAAAAGGTTTTGGTTTGCAGACGACCGCCTCCGCCCCGAGGTCGGCCGGCACGTGCAGTTTGGTCGCTTTTTTTTTTTTTTTTTTTTTTTTTTTTGCCAATCTCGTCGACAATTTGAGTTCATAGCACCCAACTGTTGAAATGAGGTAGATCCAAATCAAAAAAGAAAGCTGGGTCCCCAACCCACCACGTGATTTGCCCCCTGGCCCTAACGTTTGAAGGATCAGATGTCAGCCGGAGAAGCGCAAGCGATGGCACTACCTGAAGCAAGCACGGATCTCGAGAACGGTTGGATTTGGGTTGGTTTTGTCCCTTTTCACTGCAAAATTTCAGCAATCCTCCTTCGGGCAGAGATTTCCTAGCAGGGGGAGGGAGGAGGAGACGCCTAACTCAAGGAGCTGAGATTTCAGAAAGCCCGTTTTTGGGGCAGACTGCCCGAGAAACGCAGAGAGCCCGGCTCCTGTAGGGCAACGCCAGCGCCCGAGGAGCTCGGTCACAGTATAGAGATCTACAGGTTTTTCCCTTTCCTTCTCAGATGAGCCTTCCTTTATCCGAGTTTAGCTTTTGAGGAAGATCCTACTCTGGTTAAACAGTATTTTTGCCTGCTCTGAGAAAATCTGATGAATTTATCCTTTTATTTTTTTTTTTTTTTGTTAAGGCTTAATTCAAAGCGGCGCCGCCACGCAGCGTCACGCCAACACCGAGCCACGGCCAACGCGTCTCCCCAACACATCTACACAAAACCCCGCCGGCTCTGGGGAACAGAAAGCACCACTTCAGCTACACCAGCAACCCTACAATGCCTCTGATGTGTTTAAAACTCAGTCAAGGGGTTGTGTGTGACAAGTGCTTACCCCAACAGCGCTACATCATTTACACACCGCAAGCACGAGACGTTTTAATACGGATGCAACACGCAAGCTAGCCAACAAATACTTAGTACCACTTGAAATGAGGCCCTTAACATCTTAGTTTTTTCTTTTTTTTTGTTGTTTTTTCTTCTTCTTTCAAAAATAGTAAACTTTACACGGTCATAAAAGCATTCGGATTCGAGGGAGCACGTCCAACGGGAAACTTCCGAGTTCCTTTTTTGGTTGCTTTTGAGTTATTTTATAAAAATAAAGAAACGAAAATCTTCCAGGAACGGGGTTTTAATAGATGTCAGTTAAATCTGCAATGTACCAAACTTAAGATAAAAAAAAAAAAAAAGAGGGGGGGATTTAATCAATACATTCTCTTTTCCACCTCACCCTTCCGTGACCAAGTCAACCACTTGGCCGCAGAGAAACCTGGGGTGAGGTCTCTATTTACAGACTGCCCCGAAAGTTTGAGGTTTTGGGATTGTACAGACTAACAAAGGGCTATGGAAGCCAGTGAGATTGTGCTTATTGTTCCCCAAAAAGCTCTGCCTTCACACCTTCGTGTCTGAGCACTCTATTTTTGATTTTGCATCTCCCTATAAAAAAAGCACGGCTTTCCCAGGTGCTCGCTAGTAATCACCCCTTAAGTATATCTGCCATCTGCAAATCCATCCATTATCTTACCCTTCAGCCCCATAAAATCAAAAAAACACTATTTTTGCTGCCCCAAGCTCGACAGCAAAGGATGGGGAAAATGCAACAATCTTCACTTAAGCTGGAGACATTCTGGGGATTGAACACTGAGAGGCAATTTCAGATCAGTTGAGGATTCAAGTCGGCCAGGCAATTAGAGACGCGGTATTTACATCAAAATAAGACGGCAAAATTGTCACGTGTAAATGAGATGAGGAGTTTAAGGGGTCAGTCACAGGAGAAAGTGAGAATTAGGATCAATTAGGGTCAAAGAGGGTCAAAAAATTAGGGTCAATCACGATCAAGTGTCAGCCACAGAGCTGAGATTTTGGGGTGCCCACCCAGCGTGGACCAAGCAAAACCAGGCAGTTTTATTTATGCTAAGAGGGGAGCTTCCTCCCTTGATGCAGAAACAGGAAAAGCTGATAGGAAAAGAATAGGATCCCGATTACACAGTGTGGGGTTTTTTATTTTCCTGCTAGGAAATGTAAGCTAACAAAGTCAAGACAAAGAGGAGCGGGCAGGGGAGTAGGAACTCCCAAGGTTGCTTGCTGACCTTTTCACAATTCCTGCTTGCCAAGCACAGGCAGGCATAAAATGGTCGGAAATGTTTAAATTAATGCTTCAGGGACAATTATTAGGCTCGTTCCTAAGCTAGCTGTATCTGTAACTGCTGCTGCTGGGCAGAGGAGCTATTCCAGCAGGTATTTCAGGTCTTAAAGGGAGAAAAAAATAGAGCAAAACTAAAGCAACCTGGTCCAGCAACACATCCAGACCAAATCCGAGGTGCTCTGCGATGCCGAGAGCAGAAGGCAGCTTTTGGGAACTGCCCGCCAGCCTTCCCGTTAAGGGGGAAGAGGCTGGAAGTTGCCAGCAGAATCTGCAGGGAAGCCAGAAGGAAAACTAAAGCTTACTGTCACCTCAACGAGTGTGTATTTGGCAGATTTCTGGTAGAAATGGTTCACCTGGTCTCCCTCATCATGTTAAGGGGATGTGCTCACAATCCCCTGCCTGCACAGGGAAACCTCTTCCAGGCCACAGCAACGTCAATAGTGTCTATGGATCCACGAAACCAGGCTGTAGTGAAATATTTTCCAAAAGCAGCTATTTATCCTAGAGCAAAATCCTATTTTTCATGCTTTTTTTGGGGGGGTTTGTGAAGTTAGAATGAAGAACTGAACAAAATGTTCAGGATTTTACCCTGTTCAATCATTACCGAGCTTATTTACTCCGTCACTCGCCATCGCTCAGCAAGAATTCTTCCCAAAAGCCACAACTTCATCCCCGCCACCGACAGGCTTCGTTAGTGTCTATGGCCAAAGATTAAAGGTGATGAAATGGCAGGTAACAAAACGTATTTATTTTTTTTTTTTTACTTCAGACTCAAAATATATTTCAAGCACCTTGATGTCACTTGCGGTGAAAGCGTGACATTTGTTGGCCAAGAGCTGAAAGACGAGAAGAGGCTTCGTTTGGAAGCAAGAGTGCCCAAACCCAGCAAGTGAATGGGGAGGTGACACTGAGTCGCTTCTATCAGATGACCCTGCACAAGAAGAAACGTGCCAGGCGTGATGTGCCGAGCTCTTTCTGAAAGCTCAACACCACCTTAAGCCACGCCGACGCCTTCGGAAGACAAGAGGAGCGAAAAGGAGATGTTTGGGATCACAGTATGGCACCGCTGGTTCTCCAGCACGAAACAGCAAAAATAAGAGTTCCTCAGGGAGCGTTTTGGCTGCTGAGTAGTAGGCTCACTTCAGAAATTAATCTATCTGTGGAGGAATTGAGGAGGTAGCCTTGAACTGCATCTGCTCGCTAACTAACAACCACCTTCCGTAGTGATTTGGCTGAGCCGTTACATTCATCTGAACGCTGCAGGCAAGGAAATAACAAAGCAGCAGCAACTGAAACAGACAAAAGGAGATAAAACTGGTTCTGTGCCACACACACGATGAGCCCCAGCTCCTTGGGATTCAACGCAACACCTCGGAGGGATGCAGCCCCGGTCACTGACCCGCCAGAGACAAAAATTTGGGTTTTATATCCAGAAATCCCAGCCCAAATCCCTGTTACCCTGCTAATTCTGCCCCGCAGACCGGTTTTCCTCAACACGACACGGGAATCAAACGCTGAAGGAAGCCAGGAAGGCGCAGCAGGACAACAACTGGAGCTGAGAGTACAGACACTGCATTAATTAATCAGCTAATTGCTACCGAGGATTGGCAAACGCCCCCTAACAAAGCAACTGTGGCCTCGGATTCACACCCTAACGCAAACGAAGCACGACAACGTTTAGAACCAAAGCTCATAGCTCAACACTGTAAAACATGGCAGTATTCCTACAACGTAAGAGCAAGGAAGGGCATCCACAGCACTGCAGGCTTTGCTGTCCGTAGCACTATTTACAGTATCTTTAAAGAGCTACAGCAGATGGGAGGAAAAAAAAAAAAAGTCTTACAGTAAAAAGGGAGTTTAAAAACAATCAGTGCAATTACCTTCTACTTGAAGTTTTCCTTAAGACTGCACGTATGCAACAAGAAGCATTGCCAAATGTATGTAAAAGTTTAAAAAAAAAAACATAGTACTGTCCTGTATTAGGGAGAGAGAAAGCCACACAAAATAAAACATATAAAATAAAAACAGATGCTACTGTAGGAGGAGAGTATTAAAAGGTAGGGAAAAAAGTTATTTTCCTACATTGGTATTGAGTGTGGAAAACAGAACAAGATTATTTTTTTTTTACATTCCTTTTTTGGGTGTAAAAGGTATTTAAAAAGAAAAAACAATCCCCTGTGGGCTACCTGTGCCACCAGAAATGGTAACTGGGTGACATCAAGAGGCAACTATGTCCCCATTTGCACCTCCATGGTCTTAGTTTTACAAGTGGTCTATTAATGCCTGGACAAGAGATGTTAAAAATGGACAGAGGCTGCAGGAGTTATTGATAGTTGGATTTCAAACTAAAGCTTAGCAACATTTTGGCTTTAATAATCAGGGAACGTAATGCCTGGATGAAGATCAGAAACGTGTAGTACAGATTTCTTGCTTTCAACTTAGGTACCTGTAGGTTTTCCATGCTGGCTGCAGCAGGTTAACACACAAAACCTTCCCTAACAGCTTAGGTCAACGACTAATCCCAAACCTTTCCCAGCTGCCAGATCTAAACCCAAGGAAATTAATATGCCAAAGCTTCTGCAACGTGGAAGATCGTTGATTTTAAGTCAGCAAGCCAAACATTGAAGCAGCCTAACTTGAAGCAAGCCAGGAGGAGGAGTCCTAATAAAAAGAAGTGATCAGTGCACGCGGCCATACCAGCAGTTACGGTTGCATAGGGCTATCTGGAAGGCCAAACTGATGTAAGGCTGAGAGAAATCCCCCTACTAAATCCCCCTCCTTCCTACATTTCACAGTGGGACATCTGCTCCTAAGGACTGACCGACGAAGAGGCAGAGCGGACGTTATCTGATGGAGCCAAAGGAACAGAAGTTTCTCACACCAGGTAATACTGTATTACAGCTAGCACATTAAAAGAGAGGAGTTTTAAAGTATTTTAGTCTTTGTTACTACGTTGTGATTGTCACAGAACCACACGCTTTGGGAGGGCTCTTTGGAGATGCCAAGGCCCCTGCCCAAAGCAGGCCCAGCAGATCGAAGCCCTCCCAAGGACAGAGATCCACAGCCTGCTCCAGTATTTGGCTGTTTCTCTTTCTATAGTGTTACCATTTCAGTACAAAGCCAGCAAAGCAATCCGTAGCGGGCAACTCATTCATAATACCTCTTCACCTCCTCAGCACCCTCTTTTAAAGATGAGCTGCACCAAAATAAATACTGCGGGACTGCCACCCGTCACTTTGTCCCTAACAGCGCCGAGGCCTGGAAGGGGAAGGAGATATTTTCCTCACCAGGGTGCCATCAGGATCAGCTTTCAGCCCGCTGAGCACCTGGCCAGGCTGCACCAACAGCAAAAGGTCACTGCCAGGGACATAACGGGGAGCAAATGCAATGGAAGAGGTCCTGCCCAGTGCTCTTTTGCAACTGCAGTCACACAACTGCTCTGCACGGCCTCAGAGAACAGCTGCCAGGGGGGAAAACACTTTGGGTTATTGCTGGCCTGAGCTGCACAGTGACTTAGTGGTTATAACTGCCCGCCTCAGCCACGACTTCGGCAGCAGGAGTACGTGAGAGATGGAGACGTCTTCAGCGTTGCGTTTACCTGAGATATTGCTGCTCTTACAAAACACAAAACAGGAGAAAGGGGTTAAAAAAATTAAAAATAAGAGTAGGGGTTTAGGTGTCTGTCCGCCCCCTTCCCTTTTTGTGAGGGGCAGGAGAGGTTTTGAGTATGACAAATATTGCCAGAAAATAGCTCCTGGGCTTACAGCACGCTGCTTTTCCAAGTATAATACTTCATCAAAAGTTTTTAGAAAAATGCTCTAAATTAGTCATTAATTCACCACCGGGGCAGGGGCAGCAGGGGAAAGGAGGGAGAAGTCAAGCTGTCGACTTCGTGGCACCGGAGGCTTAAAAACCCGTGCAAGGTAGAAATGTGCCGAGCCTGAAATGCACGCAACCATCCCAAGTTCTTCACACTCCAGGAAGGAAAGCTACACAAAATTCCTGGTCTTTCCAAGAGGATGCAGAGATGAGAGCTACACTGAGATTACAGGGTCTGCCTGATAGCCCTTCTGCAACAAAGAATGCATCCTAAATAGGGTGCAGGGAAGCCCCCCAGTCTGCTTCAGAAATAAGATTTGGGGGTGAAGACAGATTCTGCCCTCTTAGCCTGACCTGACCACCGTAAAGTCCTTGGATCAAGTCCTTTATTCCAGATCTGCAGGGAGAGGGAAGAGGAGGATGAGATTCACATCCAAGAGGTCTCTGCAGGAAGAACAGCAAACAAAAATAACTGGCGCTTTATTTAAAAGTGTTCCATCTCTCCTATTTGTTAAGAATAATCCGTACAAAAATAATTCTGATATAAAACTCTGCCGAATTCAAACCTTGGCTGAAATCTGAAACTTCTCAAGCAAGCAGACGGAGAAGTGCAACGTGTCCCTTACGGAAAAGCTTCTGCAGCTTAGCAGCGCTTGTGAGGGAGGTATGTGCAACCTGGCTGGGAAACAGGAAGACAGATGATGCGACCTGGAACTTGCTTTCTGTTACACCAGCGTCATTTAAAAAAAAACAAAAATCTAGGTTTACAAAACTGACCAAGAAGAAAATCCGACCCAGCAGCCCAATCAAGGAATGAGAACACCACAAACACCACTCCTCTGTTACTAGGATTTGTGTTATTTCACCTAAACACCACCGAAAATCAACACACTGCTACGAGGTGCACGAAGTTATGTACCTACAGCTCTTTTTGCAGCACAGCTCGGGCATTTTCTAGCTTATTCGACAGCAACCAGGTTTAGTCCCTCTGCTATATGGCACAGAGCTCCGCGGGGGTTAAAGCTACGCGCCCGCCTCAGTGGCTAGAGGTAAACGGACTCAGAGCAGTGACTGAGCTTCTGCTAAGAGAAAAGGGGAAAAGACAACGCAAAATGGAAGAGAAGGACATTTTCACAACCTGCCTCTTACCACTGTATTTAAGTTATCCTATGACAACGAACAAAATCAAGTCAACATCAACATTTCCTGGGCTTTTACCATTTCCTCCTAAACCTGCTTGTGGCATCGTAATTAGTGCAATGGTTTCCATATGGATTATGGTTTTCTTCTGAACCCAGTGTGCAAACTAACAGAAGCGTTTGTCTAACAATTATCAGCTTTAATTAATGCTTCTCCAAAGAGAATGGCAAAACTCTCACATTTACCATTGACCTTATGCATAATGAAGAGAGCTTCCCCTCCCTTCACAAGTAAACTTCAGTTTCCTAAGATTTATCTTTACTGCATAGATTCTCTGACTTCTGTCTAAATCACCAACACTGAACCACTCTCCTCTCCCAGAGCGCCCGCTTCGCCAGTAACCAACACATAAATAAAAAAAAAACCAAGTGTTTTGTGCTTGAAAATACAGAATGTTGGTCTCGTGTGCGTCTCTGAACGGCACAGGTAAACCCTGCTCTGCTGTGTGCACGCTCGAAAAGCCCTTCTACACATTACAAGCTCCACAACACACACTGCACGTATCTCTGAGCTCTCACAAAGTCAGTTGCATATTTTTTTTTTTTTTTTTGCATTTGAAGAGTAATGTCCTCACGAGAAGGTTTTAATTTCTAAATCCAAAGCATTCTTGATATGTTAACAGAAGCATAATGAGCACTCCTTAGTAAATAAAAATAAATAATAGCATCTAGTCTATCACATTAATACTGTGAAACATATATAAAATTTACATTAATTCAAACATAACAGTGAAAGAGGATTGTACTGTATTTTATCACCACAGACCCGTATTCCTTAGAGACTTTGGAAAGTAAGTGTCACAGTCCTGTATGACAAATTCTAAAGTTAGCTGTCAGTGTGATTAAAAAAATCCTTTACAATTTTTGTTTCTCAAAAATGGCACGTCTTCTCTTGCCAATCTAACTGGACCTATTAAAAGTTTAGGTACGAGTTTGTTTGTTTCTTTTTTTTTTTTTTTTTTTAAATTCTTCTTTAGTCTATGAAAAAACATTTTTAAATGCAGCACAATAAAAAACATTCAAGAAACAAGCTTCAGAAAATACATTTGCCCTTAGACACAGAGAGAACAATCTTTGTAAGACAGTTGAAAACCAGGATTTTGTCACTCTTTTGAAAATAAACATTTTGTAAATGCATCTAGAATAATCGAGGCTTCATAAAGAGCCAAAAAACGCTTTGCTTTTTCTTTGTATTAAAAGCTAATTCACAGCATTTTTGCCCACCAACTTGAGTATGAATTAGATCTCTCCAAATTATTAAAAGCAGTTAAATGAATAGCAAACTGAACGAAGAGGTCGGTGTTTTGTTTCTTTGTTTTGTTTTTCCCTAAGCCCTGAGATCACAGCTCTTGGTTCAATTATAAAATATGGGTCTGTTTTATAACAGACAGCTTAGAGATTTTGGCAAACCACATTTCCAACAATCGTGGGGTTTGGTACAAGAACGCAGTTCACAATCAAGTCTGAAATTCTGGACGGAAGGCTTTCTTTGCAAATGGGAAAGAAATTAAGAGGCGTCCCTCATGGCTGGCTGTCACTGTAGCTTGGGCAACTGTTGGTCTAAGTGCAGCTGGTCTCATGTGAATCCAACTCTCTATTGTACTGAGTCGCTAAACATTAAAACATGTCAAGCAAAGTACATAGTGCGCAACGTGTCCTGATGAACTTGAACTGCTTTAGCAAGTGCTTGATGATCTCTGCCATTACTCTGACCCGAAGTGTGGCTGCCTTCAGCACTGAAAGAGAAGGGAGGGGGGGGTAAAAGGGAGGGCGAAAAGAAACCCTATTTAATCCGCCTCTCCTCACACGTAAGGTTTTCACGTCATTTATTTCTTCTGAACAGTTCATTGCCCTTAAAATACTATTGAAGTTCTGAAAAAAAGGCACAGAAGCATACAGGAAGATTTCCTGCTTGTTGGCTTTGGTTCTTTTGTTTATTTTTGGTTTGTGGGTTGTTGGTTTTTTTTTTTGGTTGGTTGTTTTGTTGTTGTTTTGTTTTTGTTTGTCCTCAGTTTTTTCCCCACCCACAATGTAATTCACTGGGGAAAAAAGCCAACAAACTCGCCCTCAAACCGCTAAGCGAGGATGCCACCGATCCCAGAATTAACAAGCCCTTTTCTCTTCCTGGGAAATTGGGTAAAAATCTCAAACCGTGCAACTCACCTGTCGTGTTCTTTATCCACCAGATGGTACCTGGCTCGGAAGGCAACCAGGTGCGCGTAATAGGCAGGCGCAGGGATGGAAACCGAGCGGGTGCAGCGTACGTACGTATGACACAACTGGTAGGTGAGAATCTGCAGCTCATCCGAAGAGAAACGATTGTCATCCCAGAGGACGTGGTAATGCGAAGGTCTGCTTGTTCCCTGCAGGCAGATCACACAGGAATTAAGTGCTTCGGGAATGTCTCTTCAAATCTCTGCGGGTGAACTGCAATACAACCTGCTACTTCCCCAAATTACGTGTGAAATTCTAGACTTCGGCAAATTTTTCCTTTAAAAAGGCAAAGAATTTCCCTCCTTGCTCCTTGTGTAGCAAATCCCTTTGCATTTTTGGAGAGGATTGCATTTTCTAGAATTTCATCCACGTTACTAATATTAAATAATCACACTGAAGTGCACTTTGACCTTGTGAAACTTACAATCTTACAAAGAAGCCAGGCAAAGTAGCTTTATGCAAAATATTCACTACTAACAGTAACCTAACCCGTGCCTTCACTGCATGCACTTCTTTTTAGGGAGTACTGAATTTAGAAGAGTATTAAGCTTCCAGTGCTGTTGTTGATTAATAGTTTCCACTTCTGGTTCAGAAGAAATCACAAGAAAAAGTGAAACTATAATGGTGCTGTCTGAACGTACCGGAGATTTCCTGTGCATGTTTCAAGAGAATTTAACATAAGAGGCAGCTAGGAAAAATAGCCCAACTACCTCACCACCATTCAAAGCAGCACGCTGGCAGGAAAGAAGCACATTAAACTAACTGCACACCGTGTGCTTCCTGGGTGTTTGGGTTCATTATTTCTTCTAGATGTTAGCAGTGATGGAAGAGCATTACAGACAGCACAGGAAAAAGCAGAAATGCGTAGAATGAGGTCGTGTCCTTTGTCTCTGGAGTAAAGAGCACATAAAATACCAACAGCCAGTGTTAGCACTGAAGTTCTCATCCCATGCAAAATGCTGTACCTGAATACCAGCATGACTACACAGGTAGAAGTCAAACTCTGATGGATGGGTGATTTTTGTGTCCACTGTGGTGCCAGCTGGAATGTTTCCACTTTTTCCAACCTGCGTGAACAGTAAATGCAAATATATTAAGGTGCACAAACTTTTTTTTTTCTCTTCAGCTGTATAGTAAGGAAGAAGAAAACATTTAAAAAAAAAAAATGTAAAAAGTGGGGGAAAAAAGAAGAGATGAGCTGCAAAACCTTTGGGTTTCTGTATAATAATTAGCTTTTCTGATTAATGCAAAAAGACTTTCCCACAACTGATTTTTCAATCTCTTTTCACCTTCCCATTCCAGAAGAGATTATTTCTCTGTGACTTTTCTTGTTTGTACCTGAAAGAGGACAACCCATGGTTGTAAGACAGGCCTCACCTCCCCTTAAAAATATTCTACTTGAAAGCAGAACTTAGAAATACTCTTTAAAAGCAGTTTAAGGGCAACCACATCACACTATTAATATAAAACCAGCTGCATGTCAGCCTTAGAAGTAATTCTCTGCTTAGGCAGAGAAGCTTGACAGCAGGAAATCAAACACAAGAAAAGCCCTGTCTGTGAAAAAGAGGTTTGGGGTTCAGAATTCTCCATTTCCAGAAATAACACCTACAAATGTACGCTGCTACATATAACGTGTTATGACACTCCATATGCCCACACCAAATTCCAGATACCCAAGAGATTAGATACCTAAGAGATCTTACACGTATCATTAAAGGAAAAGAGTTCATCTCACCTAATAGTTTCCATGTCTACATCCCAGCTGGCTACCTAAGAGTCACTCTACAGTCAACAGGAATCAAATCAGTGAGCTTGCTAACACTACTTTAGGAGGAAGCACACCTTAAACTGTGTTGGAAATATCCAACAGTCCTCTGCTTACAAAAAAAAAAAAAAAAAAAAAAAAAGTACCTGAACTATTTCAGAGGTAGATTTCTACATTAGAAGCCTTACACTACTTGAGTCAACCTCAACCCTTATGGATCTCCAGATAGGAGAAAAACTGAAAAGAAACAGGAACAATTTGATTAACTTTAAAAGATGATGTAAAGACTTATATGATGCACACTGTTGCTCTTTCATAAAATCTTCTTGCCAATTATGATATGGGATAAAACCCAGAAGCTTTCCTTTCCAGGCACAATATTTCACCCAATACATGATGTAGCTCTTTAAACAAAGCAGGTTTTTCCTACAGCACCCGAGCAGTTCGTATGTGTGCTATATACTTGTTGGTCACTGTCAGAACGTACCCGTTCATTTTTATCTGTACAGAAGAGTCTGGTGTGATGCCTTTTCTGCACAACTATGAATGTAATTCCAGGCTGGTAATCCTTTTCTAGTTTAATGCATGCTTCTCTGATAGCCAGCAATTCATGATGGAGAACCTGAGTCAGAAGCAAAAAAGATACATGATAAATATGAACGACAGCTTAGAGATGACTCTTTTATCGTGTTCCTTCTTGCACTGTCACTCAGACCAATGAGATGTCAAAGCTTTCAGGATCAAACCTCAATTTCTCCACTTAATGAGAACAAATTAGATCACCAGTTCCCTGAGCCAGGCTGGAGCTGGTTCCATATTTGTTCAGTTCCAAGCATGAGGCTTGGGCTAATAAAGCTGTGTGTCAAAATCTTTTCAACTGCCAAAGACAAATGAACATTTAATTAGGCTGTTGAACATACAACAGCCTAATTATTTTTTAGGCTAGTACAAGGGATAAAAATCCAGAATTGCTCAACTGTGTACGCTTTTCCAGCTGTGTAAAGCAAGGCTAAAGGGATCAACAAAAACAAAGATAAATGCAGTAAGCGAAAAACAATTTGGGATTTATGGTAACTATAAACTGAAATCTCAATGAAAAAAATGGAAAAAAAATAAAAGAGGAGTTTTATTAATTGATGTTTACTAAGTGACCTTTCCTCCCTTCCCCTTTGATTTTGAGAAATAGATCAAGTTCTCTATCTTTACATTTACATGTAAGAATATTGGAAAGGAAAGCATATTTAATATCTTTAAGATATAAATAAAAATATTTAATAAAGCATGGCATTTGTAAGCGAACAAAATAAATACATTTGTTGAGTTTTAAACAGAACAAATGAGAAATGACAGTGTGAAAATGGAGAATATTACACCTGGTTAGAAGTAGGAAAATGAGCTTACACTTCAGTTTTTCATTACTGTTCACATTCTATGTGATCCAAATTGACTAACGTATCTTGAGTAGGTCACAGATGTTGAACAGACTTGAGTTCTAAAACTATACTTTATTGCTTATATTTTTGCAAAGTTAAGTACGTTAAGGTGATCAGGTATTTAAAAAAAAGTTCCTAAAACAACTGAAATCATTTTCCCTGCTCCTCTTGCTCAGAATGTAACAGATTTGTTGAGGGTACACTACTTTTCATAGCTCCATCCACACAAAACTACATTTACCACCAGAAACCAACAGAATAAAAACCTCAAAATGAAAAATGTAACCTGTTGAAACTGCCCCTCGGAAACGCCATCTCTGTAGAAAATGATACGAGTTGGTTTAAATCTGGTTGATTTGTAGAACTGGATAAGCAACTCCCTGACCATGGCAGCCAAATCTTGGATGATTTCTTGGCGGTGCTGCTGGACCCGAACAGTGGCACAGTATCGATTAGGGTGAGCGTCCATGCTTCCTACAACCTGGGGAAAAAAGGCTTAGTATCACACCAAACTTAAAAGTAGTTTAATAAAGGTAATTGATGAAAATAACTGAACTGCTTTTTTAAACAGGCAATTTTCTGTTTATTAAACCTCAAAGTTCGTTATTTTTAAAATTGCCATTGGACTTAGAAATAAACAAACAAGAACTCTACACATCAAAAATCCCAACACATCTCCACCTGGCTTTCCAGGACACGTGTACAGCTTTTTAAAACAGGTATTTGTTTATTTAGCACCAGAGTTAAGATGAATATTGCACATATGGCCTGCAAAGATTCTCATTATTAATGAAGCCAGAGCATCTATTACAGGTGTTGGACATAATGCAAATCATGCCATTCCCTATACTTAAGATTACTTGAATTATTTAAGAATACTTGAGGTTACGGCACAGTATGTGTCATCAGAAAGCTCGAATCCCCCCAGAAAAACATAAGTGAAGATCTCAAATTCCTATTCAACAATGGATACATTTTTAACATTCTTAACTGCAGGTTAAAAAGATCTGAAGAAGCAGATTTAGACACACATCAGCTTATTACAGGTTGATAAATATCAGCTAATAGAAAAGCTCCTCTGTGCATTAGCATCTCGGGCATTTTACAAAGCAATACACACATTGAAGTAATTAGCATCAGAGTTCTCTCCAAAGTTTCATTAAGTTCTGCAGAGAAATAATTTGTAATACTCTAACTAGGCAATCAGAAGAAATAGACCGCAAAAGAATTGCAAGTAATAAATGCTTCAGAACTGAGCAGTGGGAGAAAGCAGGGGTTAAAGATAACTACACAGTTTACTCACTGCAGCAATGGAAGGCTTTTTTCCATCCCCAGCTGGAGGATGAGTTACATCTGCACCAAGGAATATGACAGGCTGTTGAAATACTGGTGGTCTGGTAAAGAGAAAGCAAGTTTATAAAAGCAGCATGGCTTATGCCTAATAAAGCACATTAGAAGCCAGCTAAATAGCTCTCTATTCTCTTGCCATGAATTAGCCAACAATTTCAACTTAATCAGAGATGGTCACAAGCAATGAGACAGTACTTTGTCCTGATCAGGGCTCTCATGCTACGTACAAAGTACTGATAGTACTTTATAACTGATAGTTCATTTTCACTAAAAATGAGAAAAAAGGATTCTTCTGACTTGTAGAGTCACCGCCTCTATTAATTAAACCACACAGAAGGATCAAAAGTTGCTTCTTCAGCATCAAATAGCATCTGATAAAATTAAACTGCACACATGATTTTGTTATGATTTTGATTATGTTTATGATTATGATTTTGTTTCCAAATGAAAAGACAACCACATTTTTCCTTATCAGTGCAATCAGTTACTGCTTTAGAACTAGATTTGGTAAGCTGTGCTTCAAAGATTAATTAAACCCTTAAGATATTAGTCTACTGCCTCAGAAATAAAACTCCAAAACACTGTGCTCGAAATGTGAAGCTTCAGCTCTATTCCTCAACAAAAGGATTTTAAATGGGAGATTTTAGGCCACTGGTATTTCTGGTGTTCGTGATGTATGAAGGAATGGTTAGGTAAGTTGATAGACTCAACTGTTCTCAGACCTCCTCTAAAAATGAATTTGAAGGCAATTATAACAATATAACTTGTAATGCAATTAGAGAATTGTTCTTTTATAGAAATAACTGTTCTAGTCCTGCCCTGCAACCAACAGAAAATACTGATGGAAGCGTTCTGTTCCAAATACCCCCAAAAAAGTACTTTTCTGGAGCATTCAGGCACTTTGTGCAGTTGTGCTGCTCTGCCTTTTCCCCTTTATTTAACTCCATTTTCTTGAATGCATAGTTTATTGGTACGAGGAGCAGAATTCAACTTTCTGCCCATTTCATTGCTGTTAACACATGCACTTAACATAGAATTTCTGTTTATGAAGCCTGCTTACATGGCATGCAGCTCTTTCTGTCTTGTTTCCACTGCAGTATCTTAACTCTGCTCTAAAAACCACTGTGCCTTTTTAAATGCAGTCTCCATAATACAAAGATCTTCTGTTGCTTTAATACTGGTTGACAGAGTCCACACTGCCAAGGCTTCATATATTTAGTGCAATAAACAGAATTTGACAAGATAAACAAAACATACATCCCATCCCTTCTCATAATGTGCCCCCTTCTCCCTCCCACCAGATACTTTTTGGATTATTTTTCTGCAGCTGCCCTCTGACTAGCCTAAATATCAAGTGAAAATTTGCTTATCTACGCAAAACAGTGTTTGCTTCTTTGATACAGAAGTCCAAGAATGGTGTAGCAGGCTGCTCCATGGGCTCTCTATAACTTGAAATGCAATGTGTGTAAAAATGCCATGTTTTCACTGATGTAGAAACCCAACTGTTCATTTTGATTAAAGATACTCTTAGTAATAGTGTCTGTGTGTGTATGTAGAACTAAAGCTTCTCACTGTAATACTAATAAGAAATTGCAAGGTAAACCTGGAAATAAATTAGTTCTGTGCCCCCAGCTTCTTTCTTTTTTTTTCTTTTTTTTTTTTTTTTAAATATCTGTTGAAGTTGAGATGTACAACAAAATAAAGAATCTTCACCACAGCTAATCTATAAAGGAAAAGGTGCTATTATTTAAGATGTTTTCTATTTGTTTGAAAACTCAAAACAAACAAATTTATTTTTTTTTCTCCATTGAAGTGGAAGCTGTGTATTTCAATGGCCAGATTGCAATAAGAGCTTTTTTTTTTTTTTTTTTTAATAAATTTCAGCTGGAACATGTATTCCTCTACAGTCTGTAACCCAGCTCGTGCAAAACTGCATTTGAAGCCAAAAGATATAGTCTGACTAAAGACTCACTTAAATTACAATGTGATTGACTATCAAAAAAAACACTTAGTTACTTAGTTATCTTATACCATGCACGTTCTTTTATCATACAATACCCTCTTCCTCTGTGAAGGATGCCTTACCTTCCCTGTGGCAGTAAAATGTTATTTACACCTCCTAATTTGACGTTAATTTTTAAGCAGAGGTTGGACAGAGTTTGTGGTGTTGTTCTCTGCACGTTCTTCATCTGAACACACTGCGTGGCCATTCCCAGCACGGTGTCACCAACACGCTTCACCTCCGCTGCAAAACAAAGAAAAAAAAATTATATATATATATTTTGTGTATCACAGATCAAATAAATGTAGGAGACATTGAGTCAGTGACACCTGGAGTTTTAGTAAAATGATTGTTTAAAGAGAAAAAAAGAAAAAAAAATTCCCTGACCCAACCCTGCTCTCCAGAAATCCTCTTCCCAGTTCTCTACCGCTTCCATCAGTTCCCAACAGAGTACCTCAGTCCTAGACATCACTAAAGGCACTGCTGGCTGATTTTAACTACAAATTATTTTAAATTAAACTAATTGTAATTTCAGAATTACAGTGCTTTAGCAGCATCGAAGAATCTTTGGCTAATGGAGTCAGGTAACAGGGATAATATTAGGATGATGCACATTTTATTATTAAACACTGGACTAGTAACACAAAATTAGTATTAGTGTGCTAAATAACATTGAGAAAATCATGGTCATGTCCTTCCAGTTTATCATCTTTTGCCCTGACTTGCATAAAAAGCAGCCACTTTAGCAAAGGATGGCCCATAAAAACTCCAAAATAACTCATTAAGAGCCACACTCCTCAAAGGTTAAAATGAATCCCATTGTTAACAGCAAAACTGAAACTTAAAAGCTTTAAGGGAAGTGTATAATCTTACACTCAGGAGAAGAAATGTAGGCTCCAAGACAGCAGATATCCATTTATCCCAAAGGAATAGAATCAATACTACTCTTGGAGAAGATGCAACACCATTTGGCATCAGGAGAGGGAAAGAGACTTTCTGAGGAGCAGGGGGAGAGAAGGAGAAGAGACAAGAGTGTGTGTATAGACGTGCAAGAGGATGGAAGAGCACAGGGAGAAAATGAGAGGTAATTAGAGGGCGCAGAGAGAACCATAATTGAAGATAATGAGAAGGAAAGCAGATGAGAGAGATACCACATCCTCTCAGTAGTCAGAGGGAGGAAAGAATCCCCTCTTCATGCCAAGCAGGAAAACTGCAAGATGTCATTTTGCACTGGATTGGTACCGAACAACCTAGAGACAGACAGCTTTCTTTGCAAGGCTGAACTAAAAAGGAAAAAAAAAGTGTTGTTTTGTGGAGGCTTGTTCTTAACTCTCTCACTTTTGAGTTTATATCAGATAATCTTGGGAAAAGAATTAGGAACCTATTTTCTACTGTATTAAATCGGTGAGAGATGGGATGGGGAAAACAAATCCACAGCTGCTTGGCAGATCGGGGCTGTGAGAAAAAGAGTCCTTGAAGCTATGGGAGAAAAAACAGTGGATGGTGCTGCAATTAGGCAGGGTTAAGTGAGAAAAGGAGGAAGGCAGGACAGGAAAAAGAGCAGTCCTGTGTTTAGGAAGAGCTAGGTAAAGACGAGGTGTATGGTTTGTCTCAAACATTAAAACTTATGTCTGTGTGTTAAGTAAAATGCTCTATTTGTCAATCTGTTGCCAAAATCAGTTGAAGTTGCTGACTTTTTTCACCCGTGTAATTCCAGACATTTGTGCCCTCGTGATTCAGGAGTTAAAAATTGAAACGGGAAAAATCCACAGGCAGAAATTTTCTACTTCATTCAACTTCTTTTGCCAAAGGCTGATGGCATGAGTAAGCAAAGTCCTAAAAGCTACACAGCTTCTGAGCTCGTTACTTCAACCACTTGGGACTTTTAGGACACCAATTACAGTAAGTTCATTTTAATCCACAACATAACACTTCAATCAATTTCTGAAAAGCCCCGATTTTACCTTTCTCACTCACGAATGCAACCAACAGGACGAACATGCAAAAGCGAATTAAAAGCATAGTCAGAAATACGAACATACGTTAAGGTATTAATACAAAGCATCACACAGCACAAGAAGAGGAATAAATTTAATTCATAGGCTATTTCTAAATTGAATTTATACAATTGAACCAGAATTAATTTGTTTCTCAAATAATTCCAAAAAAAAAAAAAATGCATGAAATTGTGACTAGAACATGCTGGTTGGTTTGGCTTACTGACCATAGACTGGTGTCTTTCCTGGCAAAATCACCACAACAAGCTGCAGGCCGGTGTAAGTGTTCTTGAGATGTCTGAACATGGGCTCCACGCTGTCGGCTCCCTGGGCATATTTACAGAAGCACGGCTGCCCTTGGATTGGCATTCCTGCATCTCTGGAAATCTTCCTCAGCTGTTCCGTAAAGGACCTACAAGGATGGAAATACATTAGATTCTCAGAAAAAGGAAAAAAAAAAAAAAAAAAAAGAACAAAAATCAGATTTTTGTTGTTATTTTTGATGGAGTGGTCTCTAGACTTGCAGCGTTTGCTGCCCAAAATAGTTGGGAATTTATCCCAAGCACATCTTCAATTTATTGTGCCTAGGTAGTCACTGAAGGGAAGGTAGGAGAAGATAAGGAAACACACTGTGTAGATGATGCCATTGCTGAAAATTTGACTTCCAAAGCAAAGGAGTTATTCCACTGTATTTGATCTTTCTATGGGAGAAAGAGTATGAGCTTCTTTTTGCAAAACAAACTACAGGGATGATAGCTTGGATAGCCCACTACACCAGACTCTTGTGTGTATCACTATAGAAGTTACAGGAACTTGTTTTTTGGTCCTGGTAAGAAAAATGACCAACAGAAACTAGCAGCAATTGCATCTCAGAGAATTAATCTAACATCAGTAATAACATACAAAAAATCACCTTGCTAGATCACCAGAGAAAATGTGTACCCTGGAGGTGCAGACAAACCTTCTCCAGGTTTTTTACTGCGCCTCTTGCGAGCAAGACTACAGAAAGCACTTCAGTGTGGCATGATGGAGGTTTATAAAGCACACTGAGTCTGGAAATCGTGTTCAAAGTCCAAGCTTGTCCAACTTAGATGCCTGTAAGTCCCACACAGGCAAGATGAGCAGGCAGTGAGGTGCCACAGTGCGGATCTGTAGAGCAGAGAGCTTGGTACCACCTTTATTATTTTGGAGTGGATGTCTCCAGAGGTGCGTAACAAGTTGCTCCCCTTCACCAAGAGGCGCCACGTAGCACTCTCTTGCCCACAGAGGGCACGAAGATTTTTTCCAACCCCGTTGCTGTTCTCGTGAATCATAAAGCAGCGTGAGGTTCAGCCCTGCAGCTTGTGACTTCTTGCAGAAAACATGCACGTTAAGCATTTTCCCTGGCAAAACGAGTATTTGCCACTCTAAGCAGAGAGAGTCAGTGGCAGAACATGCAAGTCTGCACTGCTGCAGGTTTTGAGCCTTTCATTTTAGGATTCTGTCTGTAGGTACAGTGCCTGAGACGAAAGGTGCACTCAACATCCCCAAAAGCAGGATGATTTTGAAGACTTAAGGTTTTTTAAGGTGTTTTTTTCTGATGGATCTACAGCAGTTGAGTTCCAGTTAACTGAGGATGTAACAAGATGCAACAAGGTGCAGCTGGATGCAGCCACTTTCCCAGTATGAAGGAAATTCCTTTCACTACAAGGACAAACCCCATCTGAACCGTAATAATCTTAATAACCTGCCAATCCCTCTAATCTGTCTCATACCCTCCCAAAAACTGAGTTCTCCTATGCCGGAGCTCCACTAGAAGCAACATGTGTAAGGGAAAATCTGCTGGCAGATTAATTCCTGTCAAACACCTGGAAAAAAACAAGTCCTTAGCTTTACAAAATAGGATGTGAACTAAAAGGTAACATTTCCACTGTTTTCTCACCACTTATTAGGGAAAGGTTCCCAAGCTATTTGGCAAATTATCTACAAGAAGCTTGTTATGGGAATACCGCTGCGATGAATAACCACGGCCCTGCATTCACCTGACAAAGAGCAGCTGAGTCACCTGCCAGGGCAGCTAAGAGCCACACTTGCCCGTGCACGAAGGGCAAGCAACTGTGTACAAAAAGATTTAGGCAAATCCACCTACACAGGCATGCACACTTTCTCCTTGATCTGAGAAAGGCTGAGGTCACTTTTAACAAGTCTTCCATTTGTTTGTGACAAAAGGTAGGGAAATGACATCCAAGAAATTAATTCTAATGTTGAAAGTCGATAAAATAACTACAAGTCCTACTGAACTTGTGACTACAGTAACTTGTACGCTGCTGTACTCCTGCATCTGGGCAGAAAGTTGGAGGAAGTTGGATTACTTCTGAAAATATTCCTTTGAGTAAGTTCTGCATAAATTACTCCATTCCACATAAGGAGGAAAAGAACTAAGAAAAATACAAGCTAGCTTTCAGTCCTGACAAATACTTGGTGCTGAACATCCTTCATAACATCACTTGGATCATCCGAAACTCAGACTTAAGGCCTCATTGTGGTAGGAACTTTGTCGTTCAGTGTTAGGTGGTTTTGCTCAGTCTGATTTTGAGGATTTCATCATGCCAACATTGAAATCATGATGGCATCACTCAAAACACTAAGAGGAACTTCAAAAGCACTGTTAAAGATGTACTGCCATGCGTTAAACAAACCATATATTCTAATTAAATTATGATATTTCCATACATGTAAGCAATAAAATCATCATCTTACGCAGCGCACTTACTTAAGATGAACTTCAGTGCATTGGCGCTGGGGAGCAAAGCAAGCGATTGCCCAAACCTTTATTTCAATTCCAGTGTGAAACTGTTTATTCCTCATGTCCCAGACTCCTTGAACTGGCGTAGCAATTGCTTTATTCTGGAAGAGGAAAAAAAAAATACAGTAACACTAATGCACAGAATGATTCATGCTAACAAAGATCAGTTACGTTTGTGCTTCTCTCCAACCAGCAGATTATTTATAGTCCGAGGTCTTTCTCTACTGTTTACACCTATCCTACCTTATAAAGATCATTCTATCACTTTAACAAGACAGCTGGCCAGGCTGGTGAAAAGGAAAGCTTGTAAAAAAATCAAGCAGGCATTGTTCATTTCTCCTGTTTATGGTTTTCTTTGGTTACATAAATCAGCCGCAGACAGAAATTATACACGGATATTAAGACAGATGCTATCAGGTGGTATATAAATCAACAGGAATGTACATTTCTACAGGAACTTTTTTTTTTTTTCTGCAGGAACTTCACAATTGCTGGGTGAACTTTCCAAGAATGACTCGATCCAAGTGCTATCAGCATTTTATCACTAAGTAGAGGCAAATAGTGGTTCAGTGTCAACTCAACTCCAGAAAAGACCCAAAAGAGATGACAAACGATGACTGGTTACTGAACTCTGACCTCTGCAACCATTTTCTCCCATCAAGTGGGTATTACTGTGATGGATTATCTCCATTAAGGATGGCGGATAATGGATACAGGACAACAAACTTATTCTGGTTACATTAATTACCTTAATAAGTGTCAGTCTGTAGTAGATGTTTTAGACAAGTTACCACGACGTCTGCCTTCTCATTGAGCAGACGAGGCCAAAAATTTTCAAGACACAGACAAATTTGATGATTCATTTTGCAAAGAGTTGGGTTTGCTGAAAGCAGCACCTCCCCCAGCTGCCATTGTCTTCCCCCTCTGTTCTTGCACCAGAATAGTTCCTAAGAGCACTCTCCCCCGTCAAGATCAGGCAATGGCAGCTGGGTTACCTTAACCTGACACTGGAGGAAGGTTTGAGCTAATCTGGCTGATTTTGACTGAAGAGCATTAGGCAGAAGACAGAATCACAATTTAAGACATGAGATCCCTGCCCCTTGCAGGTTTATGGCAGTTAACAGTGAGTTGTGCACTGGAACAGAATTATCTTCAGCCGGTGATGCACGATGTAGAAAAGGTTCATCAGAAGCCTCCACAAATTAAGTCATCCTAAACATCAAGGCTTTCATCTTGCAGAAAAACAAGATGCTGTGTCATTGATAGAAAATACTACTTTTAAGCTTTTTTTTTTTTTTTTTTTAAAGACAATGAAGTAGGATGACTATATCAGACATCTGAAAACCCACTGTAAAGAAAAACCTGCAAATAAATACTGTGACAGGAAGAGGAGTCTCTAGAGAGTAATGTGCTGAGAGACAGAGAATACCTTAATATAGCTGTCCTAAACAGGGCTGCTTCACCCAGAACACTCAAAACCACCCAGAAGTTTAGCTTTAGTGAGGGAGACAAAAATAACTTTAATTATTACAATTCCTTATCTCTCTCCTTTTCAATGCACTGCAGTTTGAACCACTGTGTGCAGGTTTCTTCTTGCAACACGCAATAAAACAGCGTGTCAAAGAAAAAGGCAGCTTGCAAACATCTTCCTCTGGTTTATACAAAGGCATTTTACCCTAGCCTTGCTTTCAGAAATAAAAAGGGAGCGCTGAAGAAAGCGTTGTAACACATAACATGGCCACTGAATTGAAGGATTTCTAAAATTAAAATATTTAAGTGCTACATATGATGACTTTATCCCGTTACGCCCAACGTCATTCATTGCAAGCGAGCATATTACAAAAATTATCACAGGCAGTAATCAAAGCAACCACAGGTAATTGTACAGCGTGTGTTCAACATACCCTGCCTCCGTAGAGGATTGATGGAGGCTGCAGGACTCTACCAGTCACATCTGTCATTTCGTCCTTGACCATTATCCCAAACTCACGAACATAAGGGTCAGTATTGAAACTTGCACTCCGCATCTGAAATTAAAAGGACTGAGATATTACTTGAAGAAAAAGAGGTCCTTTTTAGGAAAGGTGAAAACATTTCTGAGGTAACTGTATTTGGGCATATATCCCCTATATATGGGTGAAGTCAAGCATTCAGAACCTCAGTTAATTCTTCTTGGATACGTGGATGCCTCCAAATTCAAAATAAAGTACCAAAACCCAAACAACAACCCTTAAACCTTTTGAGAGAATGCATTTCATAGTGGTTAATAAAGAAAGTTTTAGAAAAACAAGGTTACAACCTGCGTGCAGCATGCAAGCAACTTAGTACCTGCTAATGGTAAGAGAAAAAGTAAATCCTCTGCTACACTTGACTCATTTTTGACAGAACACTTACCAATTTGCTAATCTCTTCCTGACGGTCAGGTGCTGATCTGGCAGTTGCTCGAATCATAGTGGAAGTTTGATTGTCGGTGAGCTTTTTTATGCATCTTTGTCCTGCCACTATGTTGCACACCTAAAACACCCGCACACAAAGCTAGTTAAAAAACAAGATGCAACTGTGTGTAAAGCAGCAGGAAAAAAAAAAAAAAATAAAGAACATTTTTAAGTTGGCTACTCATAATTTTGACAGCAGTTCTTCCTTTTTTCCCCTCTGCCCGCCTTCCCCAACTCCCAGAATAGAGTAATATCTAAAGGTTTACTTGCCTCCAGAGGAAGGTACGTGTGCTTCTGCTCCTGTCCAACTTGTAAACATGGGAGGTGAGGATAGCGCAAAACTAATTTGTGCCTGTCCTTAAAATACTGAGCTACAGTGCATTCAACTGTTTGTCCATTCTCCTGCTGAAGCGGGAATCTATTGGAAATCAAACATGAAAACAAGCTGTTATTTCCCATAAACTACTTTCCCACACTTGCTCAATACACTTCTTGGCACAAGTTACACTTGCTGGAGATTTAAACTATCTTGTTTAAACGATGTGTGTGCACTTCTGCAATTAGGAGTCCATCACAGCCACTACCACGTGGCTTTCAACAGAAAGCTGTTTCTATAACTTTTTTGATACCTGAAGCTACAGACTGTTTCCTAAGAATGGGTACTCAGAGGCAAAAGCTAACATTTTCTGCTTGTGATACCTGCAGTTCTACATTTCAGGATGTGCCATGCACAGACGATTGTAAGCTTACTGTGAGGCACAAAACCAACTATTGTTTCCACAAATGCACTTCTCTCTTTGTATTCCAAATAGATTACCACATATGCACTCATTTGCATACAGTTATATCAAGCTGGCACACACAGTCCTTTCATTAATATAACGTGTCATTGAAAGAGTAGGAAATGAAGTCAATTAAATACTGTATTTAAATATCAGTGAGCTATTTTCTTGTTAAAAAAGCTGGTATCAGCTTTGTTTCTCAGACTGCTGTCTTAAAAACGGGTAAAATACCTGCCTGTTTAAGCTCTCTGCAAAACCTTCAACAGTGATTATTAATGAATATTTTTCCAGGCTAAAAATGGATTGGCAATAAGCAGGATTAGGAACCTTATCCCAGTTGCCTTCGCTTCTCTGCTTAACAGCTCTGGGAAACATTATGCTACCAATGGGGTGTTTGGTTCTAATGCTGAAGAAATCCATGAAGGAAAAAGAAATAAAGCACAGATCTAAAATCAAAAGATGAGTTGAAATGCTAGGAATTTCATTATAGCATAAAAACAGAACAAAATGAACAACAAAATTGGGAAAATACTTTGAGGTGTACTTTAAATGTATCGAGCAAATAAAATTGCCATTTTGCAAGACTTTTCCTAGCTTAGTAAGGAAGTCCAGGCCCTCTTCCAGCATAAAATTAAACATCTGCTTAAGAAGCAAAATATTTTACGTTTGGTGACTTGCTGGTCGTCTGGTGACATTGCACACTCTGTATTTTCTTTTCATTTGTCCACAGTGTGTTATCTCCACCTTCAGACCTAAAAATTGGAAAACATGTTTCACTATTTCTTTAAAAACAAGGTGTCAGCCCCCCCAGCTACCAAACAAGACTATGTTGTGTAGTAAAGTTCAGTCGTTAGCTTGTTCTTAGAGCTTTGAAAGGTATCTAAGGTAGAACTCAAACAATTTCCAGTCTTACAATTCAAAACCCCTGACCTTCAGCCAAAGTTCAACATAGACTTTTAGGTACAAGGCAAAACCTTACAGCCCCAAGAGTTGAAAGACAAATCTGGACATAATTAATTCTAATTCTGTACTTCTAAGGAAGCCAGGGATGGTGGTGGAAGGACAAAAAGGGCATGAAATGAAAGGCTTGTTTATACTCTGTCTAAACACACAGTGTCTGTGAGACCTCCAACGCAGACCTGATGAATCTGGAAACAAAAGGCCCCTACGCAGCCTCTAGGAGCCCACGAGAATGAGGCTGCTGGGCTTTATTCTCAGTGAAGACAAACATTTGCTACCTGTACAGAAGTATTTCGGATCTACCACTACAATCAAACATAAGCTTGGAAACAGCACTTTTTTTTTATTATTATTACTTGCATGTTCAGACAGAAAGAAGTGTAGGTGGACTGTCACAGTTAGGAAGTTGGATGCGTGGGAATAGGAAAGAGGGGGTTGTAAATACAAATTCCATCAATATCTGCACACGTGTATAAACTCATGCTGCTGCTGAGCAACACTGCACATTCCCCCTATCTGTCAAAGGCACTCACTTGCCAAACAAACTCATCTTCCCACGTAATTTGCTGGGGCTCAAAGTGCTATCTATTATGAAACCATCAATAAATAGCAAGTTTTCAAAAGGATCTGTGAAGTCTGCATCGCAGTATTTTAATCAAAAGATCAACTGACTGCGATACCTCAATTTACAACTAGTTTTGCTGCAAATCTGAGGTAACTGTTACTTCCTGAAGACCGCAAATCCCATGGAAAAGAATAACAGTAATAACCAGATGCTGAATTGCGAGCTATTCTTCCAAAACACTTACAAATGGTACAAACTCGATTTATTTATACTTTCCTTGCAAACTTCTCATTGGGCAAATACATGTTTTCAAGATGATTTTGTAGGAATGAGGAAGACCTAAAGCTGCTTTCACCACAGAACAGATTTATGCAGCTTGTTTTTCTTGTCTAACTTAGTTTTTATCATGAAGGAAGGTGTCCTAGAGATGGTGTTTTCTTTGTAGTGCCTGGTATGGTGCTGTGTTTTGGATTTAGGATGGGAATAATGCTGATAACTCAGTTTAGTTATCGCAGAGCTGTGCTCACACTAACAAGTCAAGGACTTTTCAGCTTCTCACACTCCCTGCCAGCGAGGGGCTGGGGGTGCACAGGGAGCTGGGAGAGGACAGAAGCAGGACAACTGGCCCAGGCTGACCAAAAGGATGTCCCACACCACACAGCGTCATGCTGGGGGGGAGATGGCTGGGGTGGAGGGCTGCTGCTGCTCAGGGAGGGTCTGTGCACGGGTCTGCAGGTGGTGTATGTTATGTGTCACTTGTTTTGTTTATTCTTTTTTCTCCTCCCTTTTCTTTCCTATTAAACTGCCTTTATCTCAAGCCACAGGTCTACACAGAGTCGCTTTTTTCCAGTTCTCTCCTCCATCCCACGTGAGAGGGAGGGAAGGAACAGCTGCATAGTGCTTAGCGCCTGCCAGGTTAAACCACAACAGAGTGACCCTGATTCTCCAGAAGAAACATTCTGGGTATGGACTCAAACAACACGAACAGCACAATTCCCCTCTCCTCTTTGATTCAGTCTTTCCGTATTTGAATAACTAGCATACTTCCAGGAAATTATACATACAAACTATACTTAAGTATGCAAAAATACGTTGTCAATGCATTAGTAAAAGCTGGAATATGAAAATCTTTACAGCAGTAATCTCAAAAAAAAAAAAAAAAAGACTGAGTAATTAAAAAAAGAAATGAAATCCCAGTCTTTACAAACAACTTGAAATGACTGGATTAGAGACAGAAAATAATGCAACCCTTCCACATGTCTAATTGTAACTTGCATTTACTCTAGAGATGCAACTATTTTAAGAAGAGCAAAGCATAAAGTAATATTCAAATTCTAAATACAGGGTGAAAAAGCAAAATTCATTTAAGATAACTTTTTTCTAAGGAGACTGACAGAACAAGGGATGCTGCTGCACAAGCTGAAAGGCTCTCAGTTCCTCTGCACTGAGATGCTCTCAGACATCCACATGCATGAGTAACTTTGACCTGAAACTTGATCAAGTGACTGGGTGGTGGTGAGGCACGATAAAAGGAAGGTATGTCAAGAGAATCTACACTTAAAGGAGGAAAAGCTTATACGAGCCAGTAACTGATCTCAGTAATTAAGTTACGATCCATCTGCTGTTAGGAGAAGAGTTTATCCCAACACTTAGAGACTAAAATCTATCATCTTCATGGATTCACTGCAGCACTTTCATTAAGGGCAAAGCTAATTGAAATTACTCTATCTGCCACAGGCTAAATGTACGTGCATGTACAGTTACCAAATATTCTCAAATGTATGATAATTTACTTCTGTGTACCCAAGCTCTGAATGTTCCTGCTTCAAAAATAAATGAAACAAAAAGCTCACTTAACCTTTCATACTAGTGAATCATGTCTGAAGCCATAGACTTTTCTGAACTGACACAATTTTGCTTGTAGTTCAAGGAACTCTGTCAAAGTCTTGAAATATATGCAAGCAATAAAATGTTTCTTGCCTCTTAGTTTGCTCAAAAAGCACATCCACTGTTCCTTATGATAATCTGTCTCCCAAATAGTCAACAGCTAAGGAAAATCTTTTGAATATGTGTTGATAATACATCAGCAGACAGAATAAAGCAGTAATATGTAATTATTACCTTTTATTTCTTTGGTAAACTTTACCCTTTGGGAATCTGTCAGAGGTTTTTGTTGTTCTTCAATACTTTTGAAGTCCAAAACTTCACATACAAACTCAATAACTGGCTGTGCTTTGTAAAATGCAGTTGCAGATACTGTAGACAAAAACAGTAAAGATTTATTACAAAAGTACTGAGGACATTTTAAAAGAAAACCAGCAGAGGGAATTCGATTTTGGCCTTTCCACTGAAAGAGAGGATAGGAGAAAGAAGGAATTTGTGCAGAACCTACCATCAATATTTAACATCATTTTCCATAAGGAAGGTCTGACTGATTGATGGAATCCAAACCAAACCTCTCTGCCACCGCCTAATGGATTTGAGCACCCTTCTGATGCTGTAAAAAAAGATCGCCCCACAGGAGTATATCTGAAATAAAAGAAAAGAAATTCAGGTCGTAAAATTAAAGCAGAAGGAAAAAAAATAGTAATAAGGACACACCTAATATAAATTCGTACTCGAAAGCATAGAAATACGAGTGTTTCAAACAATAATCTGAAATCCCTTTCAGGACTCTAGGTTATACTTCTTAAAACCCATCTAGTTACATTAAATAATTGGGTACTAGTAGTCAGGTTGGTTTTTACATTTATTTTCAGTATACTGCCTTTACATACCCACTAATTCAACCCACGAAGCATTAATAACTTTCTGGTACCCTATTAACCATTCAGCCATGCTTCAGTAAGAGAATAATTAAAGACCTCTCCTATTAAAACAGCACCGGAATAATCTCTCCCTGTACTTGTGCATGGCTTCCTCTAAAACCCATGGAAACTTTGTGCAGGTGAACGACTGATCTAAGTATTTCTGACACATCTTTCAGCTGCCTCAAAATCACTGCACTGGTAATTCAGTACTATATATTTAATATCAAACTAATCAAAAGCAGTGCTAATATGCTTCTCTGAAGAGAGGTGCATGAAAAACTAGTCTTGGCTGCTTTATTTACTGTAAAAGCTGACTGAAGTGATTTTTTTTTTTTTATCCCTAATGTGAGGATAAAGTCAATGCAATATAAGGCTGCTTAAAGATATTTGCATAAATTTAATTCTCATTGTCTGTTTAGTCCTTTAAAATGGGAAAGTTCAGCCCTATTAAGCTTTGTTCTTTACTTCCCAGCTGAATTTAATTTGAACAGCGTTGTTAAGCGAGTCTTTTCGTGGCAGCAGATTTAAAGAAACGCAGCATCTTGGGTTAACTACAAATGCCATAGATCCCACTGGCTTGGGAAAAAGGATTTTGAAGGATATTTTTTTTCTCCTATAAAAATAGCTGTACTATGTGACACTAACGTCTCTCTAGCACGGTAATATACAAAATTAGCAATTAACATCTGCCAAAGAAAACACAGGAATAGGGCAACAAGTTTTAAAACTGCCCTTCCACGTCTCCCAGCCTCCAAGGACTTTCATCTCGGGGGGTTTCCTTCTCTGAAGCCCCCAGAGAAACAGGGGGCTGCTGAGATGGGAGGGCACACTGGTGCGAGCACACCAGCAGGGAACAAGACTGAAAATCAAAGAGGAAAGGGATTTGTATCCAGGCTTGAGGCTATTCCCTTCTCCCAATGAGCAGACAAGTGCCGTACTGCCTCTTACCTGGCCCCACAATCTACTTGGTAGCCATTATTTGGGTTGATCTGTGTCCACCTACTCAAAACAGCTGCTACAGCGATTCAGACAAATTTCTTACGCCATAAGGCAATTTCCTAAGCAGTAAGGCAAATTTCCTGAGCCGTGCCAACGTCTGCTGCTTACCTCATGGAAGGCAAGTGCCTCATCACCACATCCAGAGCCTGGATGGTTTCAAACGGGACGCTCGGAAGCCGGCCAGAAAGAGCATCGTGTAAAGCCTGCAAGCTCACACAGGACATCCACTTGATTGCCACCTTAAATATCCTGTCCTTGCCTTCTCCCGGCAGCGTGACCTCCAGCTCCACCTGCAACAATGCCAAACAACAAACCAAGATGATTCTTTCTATTGAGAGGGAAAACTGAGAGGGACTTAGAAGGGACCACGCTGAAAAATGCTGTAAAACATGGGAGAAGACAAAGAGCAATGATGAAGCAACAACATATATTAGCTACAGCCTCTTTTTACAGCCAGATTTTTCCGAAGATATATTTCAGAAAACTGGCAGGCTTCCCAGCTGCCATCTATCTCCCTCCGAGACAAAATTGTATTTTGGAAGTGTTTGTGTACAAACAGGGAGGTCCCCGTGAAGATCTGATAACCCCATTTCAGATACCCAACACAAACTAATGCAGCAACATGCCCGTCAGCTTCTGCATGCCCAAAATAAAATGTGGTCTGCAATTACCTGCCAGGATTCACATAGTTCAGGTACAAATCCTTATCCTGGTGATATTAGCATGTGGGAAACAGGCACGTTTCTTCGCTGTGTTAGGCCCTACTTTGAATTTTACATCCCAAACCAAACTACATTATCGTGAATTACTCTAGCTGTGGAGTATTTGGTACTGCTGTTTTCTCATCTTTAGTAAAAGACAAAGTCTGAGCACGGTTCTTAAACCAACAAAGATTAAGGCTTGTCTGAAATTATTCAGACTTGTGGGAATGGCTACAAGAAATAACACGATCAGAAGAATATCCTTTGTGCTGGTTACAAACACGTTGCATTTTCCTGTCCTAGGGAGTTTATTTTTTGAATACAGAAGGCATCCACTTACAGACAAACTGTAATTAGCGGGCTGCTGAAGACAATACACGGGTAACAATGAGCTAATGTATGCAACCAGCTGATCTTTCACAGCAGTCAGCTTCTGCAGTCAAAAAATAGGAAGCAATGATAAAGCCCAAATAATAAGCCTCCCTACAAGCCAAACACCAAGTTGACAATTTACAGTAGACAATGACAATTAAAATTGCAGCCTCGTCTCCCCTTTAGTACAAACACCATTCACCAGAGGAGTCACGTACAGGAAGGAGCCACACACGAGAGAGCAATGGAAAGCAGAGATCCCTTGGTCTGAATCTGGCCAAGACTGTTTATTCCATGAAAAATGCATACAAAGGCACAGGTTTTCACCTGACACAGGCTGGAAGCTCTCTATAAAAACTTTTTGCTTGTTTTTACTTTACAAACTGTGCCATCAAAAGGTCTTCAACACCATTTAGAGTAGATAGAAGACTGATGAGATGCATTTCTCTTTTAAACTTCTCTCTCTTCCAAATAAAGTTCCATCATTTCTGTTATTCCTGACACTGTTAAAACATAACTAATGTGATTATTAGTGTTTTTGGTACATTAATCTAGATATATATCTATTTTTCCCTCCCCGATTTCAGTTTACAAAGCTCCCAAACCACCATGAAATGGAAAAGGATAAAGAATTGGACTACTTGTGTTGAGGTATCCGTGTCCCTGGTGGAAATAAAAATCACAGGACTGAAGAATTTCTATGCCAATGACCAGACCACAACCTTGTATCTGTCCTACTCCCTGGTTTTAATTTTAAAAGTAGATAATCTGTAATTTGAAAGAATTTTACCCTTTTTTTTTTTTTTTTTTTTGGTAATAACACCCCAACACAGAGATATGCTCAGCTACCTTCAACAAACCTACCAGTGATCAGAGCAGTACCTGAGCCAGACACCCACCACGCGTAGTTTAGCTCTAACAGTGAATTTGCACTGCTGAATTTAGTCCAGTTCCTGCTGTCAGATCTAAACCCTCTTCAAAACAGTTGAATTAAGAGTCTTTGCTCAAATAAGCAAGTTTAAATCCAGCTTTCCAGGGTTTCTTCCTCTAATATCTCAACTGAATAAAAAGCTATGGCAGAGTAGTATTTCATAGTAGAGGAGTAGTACTTCAAGTAGGGAAATTCAAAATAGTAGTTTGACATGAGAATTTTGCTATATAACTTACTAAATTGTAAAGCTGAATTTAAAGCTGATTGCCTGCAGTTTCTCCAAACATAACCTGCCTGAAAATAAAAATTCACAGTCTTGATCACTAACCTGTCCTGCTCGAGACATTGTGCTGCAGTTTAGCAGTTAACATCACCTGACGGCTAGGAACCCAAATGAAAGGGACGTTACTGTAGTGATGGGGAAAAATGGAAAATCGTTCTTAAAAAGAACAGGGCTTGTAGCTGAGGTTCTCATCTGATTCATGCATACAAAATGGCATATCGGTATTTAATTTTGGTGCTGTTGCTGCTCTCTTAAAACCTAACCACACAATCATGGGGAATTCTCAGTTCTCTTTTCCTTAAAACTTGCATCACTATGATTGTTTTGTCATGCTTTGAGTATATGATGTATAATTGCTCTCTTAATCTAGAGCTTTTCCTTCCCACAGATTCAAAGGAAAACCGATACGCAGTTTCCAATCAAATGTGTGCCTACCTGCCAGGGCCTCAGCTGGAAAATTCAAGCTAAGGATGTACAAGAGGTCAGCTATCACATACCATGTTGTTAACAATACGTCAAAAGAACAAAAGCAAGAAGTTAGAGGTGAACTGGGCTCACTATCAGAACCCTATGGCAGGACCCAATTCAGATTTTTATACCTTGATGATGTCCTATACACATTCAGAAGCAAGAAGTGTAAGTAAAAACTCAGAAAATACTCTGTTAGCACTTACCTATTCCCTACTTGTCCTGAAAGGTCTAAAGAAATGAAGGAAGAATGAAAACATGGTGTAAGGAATGAATGAAAACAGGTTTAATTATCATAAAGGCCAAGCAGAAAAGTCTGTACATGAGGAAGTTATGAGAGAAGCACGTTATCAGCAAGGGAAAAAAAAAAAAAAAAAAGGTTAGAAAAACACCACTGACAAGAGATGAGAACAGAGTAAATTAAGTTGAGGAGCAACTGGTGAAAGATGATGGGAAATTAGTGTCAGCCTTCTGCTTAGCAGAAATTCTTCCGTTACTGACATACATCAAAAGATAATCGAGGTATTCTCTCATTTAGATGGAGGGCCATCTATTAATCACTGTACGTTCGTGAATTTTTTCAATATGATCCTAAACATAATCAAACATGTTGTAAACTTGCTACATTTGTTCTGTACAGAACAGCCAAAAGAAAGCTAATCTCATTGCCCTGGAGGAAGTCTGAATACCTACAAGCTTTATACTGGTTTAAACCATGCTTAAACCAATTAAGAATCCATGTAAAAAATGTCCCTCATTAAGCTAAATTTCCCAACACCCGATTTAAAGCAGCTGAAGGTTTATCTCTATTAGCTCTTTCCTCCAGGGTAATAACTTTAATAACTGCATAAGGCCTGTACCTGATGGGAAAAAGGGAAAAAGAGCAGTTTGTTAGAAGTGAGCCTAAATGTGAGTCACTCACACAAATAAAGAGACCTAAACTGTCTTTGGGTTGTTTTTTTTTGTTTTTTTTTTTTTTTGTTTTTGTTTTTGTTTTTTTTTTTTTTTTTTTTTTGGAGATTAACACCTCTTCTCTGCTAGATCTATGATCTAGCACAAGTGGGTTCGAAAATCCCAAAGCATCTCGAGTAGTGGCTGCTTCCTGAGCACAACTCTCAGCCACACAACAAAGAGGGGCAGAGCAGCTGGAGGTCATCCCAGCCAGTTACTCCGACTGAAGTCATCTTGCATCTCACACGCTCGCACTAGATCAGAGGATTACTTTGATCCCATGTTCCTTTATCCTCCGCAGATGGACCATTTTTCATTTACTTTTCCTTTTTAAATGCCAAACTTCATGCTTGTCATAAAATGTAGAGTTACTCATGCACAGCTCAGCTGGTATTGTAGTTATAAGCTCAGCCCGTGTGGCCAGAGGACCTGTTTTACCTCCCCCATAGACACACACCAAAGATCATTCCAGCTCTGGCAAAGACTTTGCAATCTTGGGCAAACCTGTAGGAACTTGGACACCATATGTGAAAGTCAAAAATGTCTCTAATAATCTTAAATGATTCCTTTATGGTTTTCCTAGATATATCAGTTAATGAAAAGTAATTAAGCCTGGAGCAGAGGCTGACCTTTACTGAATTGTACTCACTTAAGCACGCTTCGGGGAAATATAAATTGCAGCTAGGAGAACAAGAGCTTGATTTGGGTAGAACCTCAGCCACGTCCTGCACTGCCCAGGCACACAGCAGGAGACACAGAAGGTCAGTCTAACTGCTAAACAGCACATTTCCCAGATTTAGGGAGACCTGAGCTGTTCTCCCAGCTGGAGCACGCAGCAAGTTTCCGTATCCCTCTCTAAATTCATTTGCATTTCACTTTGTCTCCTTTTGTTGCAGTCAACAGGACAGAACAGGCTTTGTCCCTAATTGCACATGCCTCACCTTGCACCCACAGCAGAAGGCTGGAATGGCCTCCAGAAACTACCGCAGCAGAAACAAATAACGAGCATGACTCCGTCCTCAAGCATTTAGCATAGAAATAAAAAAGGTCACGGAAAATTCAATCTGATATTAGACCACAGCAAGCGTAGACTAAATTATTTTACAGGGTTTGTGTGTCAGCGTGCTCCAATATGCTCCTTTCTGCCTAACGATGCGAGTACACTCGGCCACGACAGCCGGAGTGACTGAAGAGGTCACTTTCCCCAAGACAGAGCTGACAAACAGGACACACAAACGCTCTTTGCCTGCCCCAGTGCTCAGCTAGCAGGTCTTTGCCTGGGCAATTAAAGCCAATTTGGCTCTCTCATCACAAAAGACGAGAGAAGAGGTTCCGTAGTGCCAACCAAGTGGTGCAGGAGTTTCTTCCAATTAGTGGATAATAATAATCAGCTCTTGGTTGGCTTTGATGACATAAATGAGCCAATAAAAGGCTGAGAAAGCTGGGGATGTTCAGCCTGGAGAAGAGAAAGCTCTGAGGTGACCTTACTGCAGCTTCTCAATACTTCAAAAGTATTACAAAAAAGATGGATGGCAAATTTTGCTCGGGCAGATTATGACAGGATGAAGGGAAAGGGTTTTAAACTACAAGAGGGGAGATGTAGATTAGATATAAGAAAGAAATTCTTCACTCAGAGGGTGGTGAGGCCCTGGCACAGGCTGCCCAGAGAAGCTGTGGATGCCCCATCCCTGGAGGTGCTCAGGGCCAGGCTGGATGGGGCTTTGGGCAAGCTGGGCTGGTGGGAGGTGTCCCTGTCCCTGCAGGGAGGTGGAATTAGATGATCCTCAAGGTCCCTTCCAACCCAAACCATTCTGTGAAGCCATACCCTGAGTAAATTGGCCTCCAAAGGCAGCAGAACGCATTCACACACACACAAAACAGCTGCTATCAGTTATTAGAAAGGCTCTGCAAACATTACATTAGAACCACCCTCTGGAAACTCTTCTCTTTAAAACTTACTTTATCTCTTCCAATGGGAAGCGGCATAGCTGTATAAAGGTTTTTTCTTCCATCAAACACTGGCTTGCGATCCCCAAAGATCTGTGTTTTAAAGTGCTGAACCATATGCTCCACTATTTCCCTGGAAACACAAAAAGATGACGTTAATTCAACTTTTTAAACTTTTCACGTTAAGCAGCAAGTGAACGCTACCATTTATGAGCGGAAGCGTGAAGAAAATGAAAGGGATGCCCACTGCTGAGCATTAAAGCTACGATTTGTTTCGCTGACCTGCCCGAAAGCAACCTTTCCGCGGCCTGAACTGTTTTCTCAAAGCAGCTATTTTTAGCATTTTCAGATTGAAGCTTTCCTTCCTGTTTTCTGTGATTCACTAGAACTGGCAAAGCTATCTCAGGCTCTGAACAGCAGATGCATGGCACTCTCCGGGGCTTCTGCTCCCCTGTCCTACAGATCTCTTTCAGCATGTCACCAGAGCATGGCGGGCCAAAGAACCACCACTAAACCTTGCTGCCTCGGTGCTGCACTAACACGATGCTCCTACGATGACAGCAGCACACAAGCTTTTTGCCTAACACTACAAAAGATGTCTTAAATGCATTTTTTTTCCCCCACAAAAGCAACAAAACTCGCATTCACAGGGACTCACACGTTTTAAAAATCTATCTTCATTCATAAAGCATTGCTTGCAGGAATGAAGCAACCACCTCAAGTTTTTGTCCAGCCACTGTGGTTTACACGCTGGCCGTGCAGTGCACCAGCAGCTTGTTGGAATAACACCGCCCTCTGATGCCAAAAGCCTTTGGTCCAAACGTCCCAAAAAGACATCCCTGGAAGATCCTTGATGTATGGCTGCGAGCAAAAGGGCACGGAGAAGTGGAGCAGACACAGAAAGGAAAGCCACGGGATGCTGTTTCTGCAGTACCACTGTCAACTTGCTCAGGCAGCTATTTTATACACCATTTCTTGGAAAGGTAATTAGCCTACTTGGATACTGGAGCGGCACAAAGCTCTGAGAAGAAACGTTGAGTTCATCCAAGTGCTGCAGCCAATGAAAACTTTTAGCTGACGATTTCTTTGCTGTGTCCCAAGGCTTTAGGACAACACAAGTTCATTAAAAGAAACTTGTCTGACCTTGTGAGAAGTGGGAATGAAACATGGCCCAGTAATTTCTGCCTTGGATCTGCAGTATCTGACTGGACAAGTACATACTTCAAGGACGGGAGGAAGGAAATATATTTCAACCTTAAGTTAAATGTTTCGAGTAACAAAAAATCCATTCTCTTACTAAGCAAGTTTTGGTTGTAAACTACTCTATGAACATGAACGAAGCTTAATTAAGGCTTTCAAACTTCAAACCACATTTAGCAACTGTGTTTCTCAGCTGTGGGCTGAGACATCTAAATGAAAAGTGAAAGTGTTTTCTCCATCTGAAGTTAAAAGAAGAGTTATTTACTCATTCTCCAACTTCGGCCCCTTGGGACTACTATCCCACAAAGACCATGCGTGCATGCAAGAATTTGAGGCTGCTGACCAGAAGTGGAGCTCATTTTGAGCTTTGTACAATCCCAGCTATCCTCAAAACTTAAACTGAGGGCATCCACAGTGCAGAACCTGATGCCACATTGCCTGTCCTGACTGTCAGCCAAAATAGATCTGGACACGTATCTGCACAGTCGCAGGCCAAGCCACAGCAAATCCTAGAAGGAAACTGAAGAAGGAAGCCAGGACAGATGAGGGAGTGGTGTAAATGAAATTAAGATGTCTTCCTATCTTTGCTGGAGATTATAAATTAACACAAGCTATTTACTATAAATATCTGTATTAATGGACTTGTAAAAAAAGTACAATTTAGTCCTGGATTATACATGCACCCCACACAACCCTGTGTATATACCCAAATACATACACCAACACAGGTATACGTGTAGGATTAGAAGGTTCTGGCTAACAAAAACCCAGGCATGGGCAAAGGCATGTACATCTACAGGGTAACAAAGCACGAATCAGTGCTCAAAGAAGTAAAACACACCCTTCATCGAGGGAATCCTATTTGTATTCTTCCCACACCGCACCAGAAACGCACACTGTAGCATCATGAAATGCATTTAGGACACCCCTGCTTAATGCAAAAGGCATTTTGTCCATGCACTTTTGTACCTGCTCCTGAAGAGAGTTTACCAAGCAGTGTTTGCTTTCAAAACTAAACCCAATTCTCAACTAGCTTCAAGATTAAATAGCTAGCCATAGGAAAAAAAAAAATAGAACAGCAAACCTTAGCAGTGCTGCTTTACGGACATCCTACCATTAGTGGCCTCATCAGGGTAACAATGGGTAGCACGCTCCAGTTTATTACTTCATGGTAGGAGAACTTTGGCTTTCAGGTGGCTTTTTTTTTTTTTTTTTTTTTTTTTGACTCCACGCTTCGCTCCCGACTGCATATTCCACCCATGTGACCTTTTTTTCATACGGAAAGTTTCTGCTCCTGAATATATAAACACGCCATTCCGATCCCCTGCAGTCAAGACATGTAGGTAGTTACGCTGAAGACACTTGTGGTTTCCAGTCGCTGCCAAGTCTTGCTCTCAGTTTCACTTCTGGCAACGCCACTCTTCTCCAAGTTAACGAGGTTGCCACACTGTGACTAATAGGGCACACATGCAAAACGCGGGACCTAATTGCCTGGTTCCTTGGCCAACTGATGCCTGTTTTCATCTCGCTATCTGTTGCAGGAGCATATCTTTCCCTTATATAGAATCTCCTGATGAAGGATAATTTCTTACCTAACTCAGTCCCTCCACGATCCTCTTGCAGCAGCACAAACAAATGGGTTTTACCTCTCTTTTTCCATAGGGGAAGGTAAGAAAACAAGCTGGCAACACCAACTCCCTGCTGAAGAGCTTGCCAGCCAGCTCCATCCCAATACTTACCCAAGCAACACCAAGAATTGTATTTATCAAGTTATTTTATACTGACCTGACCCCTCTAGAGTTAACACAGTGGCTTTAATCACAAGCTGACAAGCTGCATCAAAATAAGGGACCACTGGCACTGAGTTGGTAAGAAAGGAAGAAAAACTCTCAGAAATAACTCCTGGTGATGAACGTGCCAAGCCAGAAGCTATCAGTGCAGATAACGAATAGATAGAAAAACTCCTCTGAGCTGTCCACAAAACCCAGCACACGGCTCCAGCATTTTCAAATCACCGCAGGAATGTAAACAAAAAGAGGAAAAGCAAAGCACGCCATTTACCTGTTAACTCTTCTAGGGCATTTTTCTGGCTTTATGTCCAACTCATAATGGTAGATATCAATTTTGGGAATGTCCATTTCAAAGAAGTTGGCCTGCAGTTTGATTGTTCTCCCAGAAGAGCCGAAATCTGGGCGAGGAGGAGGTTTGAAGGCATATCCCTGGATTGGTGGTGGCATTGGTGGAGGAGGTGCGAGCACTGAGGAAAAAAAAAGGAAGAAAAAATTAGAAAAAAATTAGCTACGTGAGCTACATTCAACTGGCTTTTGAGCAAATTTACAGCCTAGTTGACCAATGAAGTAGAGCACATTCAAACCTGTAACCCAAACTAAGAACAACAACAAAAAAAACACGCTAACAGGAGTCCGTAAGTCTCTTCTTCCAATGCTGGTTCGTTATTTGCTGTATTTCCTAGTCATGATTACTGACCAAAAACCTTAAAACTAGTTGCATTTTCCTACCCTGGACAGGATTTTGAGATGCTAAGCACGTACTGCTGGAAAAGCGAGAACTAGAGCATCACTTTCTTGCAGGGAAGGTCTCAGTTTCAAAAGAGATACAGAAGCAAATCACCTACCCGCTTTTATTTGAGCAAACACCTGTAGGATGGAGTTTACACTACTTAAGCCACCTTTGAAGTCGTTATTTGAAAGGCTTGTACGCACGTAAAGCAAATACCACAGGCGTATTTCAGCTGTGTGCATTTTGCTCTGATCACCGCAGCCTGCCAGGAGCAGGAATGAAGCCCAGGAGCCCTTCCTGCACATCTCTGCTCCCTGGCAAACACGGCGCGTTAGAATTCAGCTATGCCCTGCTGTTTCCTTGATGCAGAGAGCAAACAGAGCAAACAGCCTCCGGCTGAGCTCAACCAACAGCCGGCTGCTATAGATCGGGCAAGGCACAGCCGAAGCACAATAGCTGCTTGCTTTAACCTAGGAATTCCATGAAAAATCCACCAGAAAGGATCTGAGAGAGCAATTTGAGCATCCAAAGCTCCTCAAACAGCAGTGCTCAGCTTGCCAGAGGTCTAGAGCAGCAGTAGCTCGCTGCAAAATGCTCAGGTGGGCATGAGCCCAGCGGGCTCCTCACTGCATGTGGGCACCCAGGTGGGGCTCTGGGATCACCCAGCTCAGTCTTCAACGCAGAACCTCCTTCATCCACACGGCTGTCACCTTCTCTGCTGGAAAGTGCTTCCAGAAGGGTAATGCTCAGCAATATCCTCCTGCTTCTGGCTGATTTCGTCCTGGTCGGGTTATCCTCACGGCCTTTTAGACTCAGCACTGATTGTGGTTTCGGATTTAAACCTGGCTAGATGTGGCCAAGCTGCCCCTTACCGTGGCACCAGGCTGCTCTGTCATTGCCCCTCCTCTGCAGGACCAGGTGAGAAAGCTGCTCCCACAAACATTTAGAGCTGCAACGTTTCAAAGCTTTCCATTACTCAACGAGCCATTTTATTGCTTTTATTGTCGTCTTAAAGCCCTTGTTTTCATTTCCACTTTTCTCTAACATCCCCGTTCAACCACAGTGGCCCGGGCACTGACACGATAATGTATTTTTTGGGGTTGTTCCCTATCATTCCCATAGCACCAGCCACTCCAAAAACATTTCCAGGTTCTGCCCAGACTCCTGGCGTTTGCCTTTGAACATTTCTGCTCTTTTCATCCACACTCTATCCTAGCTGGATCATGGATTGCCTTACCACTAGTACCTGTTCAACTGTTATCCCATCCATATGAAGCATTTCCCTTCTCTTCACCCCCTATTTTTATGCTTTCTGACATTTTATCTATTTCCCAGGTATTTTCCAGCCTTATTTCCCTGCCCTTCCTTTTTTCTGGGCCAGGTTTGATGCTGCATTTTTCACCTCTCTGAAAAGTAGCACGCTGCTGGGCAAGACAGGGAGGCAGTTTGACAGCACACCTGCACCACGTATTTTTAAACCTTTTTATTTTTATTTTTTGAAATGATCCAATTAAAAAAGAAAAAAGCTATTTCTGGCTCAGCTCACCAAGCAAACTTATTTAGGGCAGGGTGGTGCTTGAAGGAGATAAGTCCTGTTTATTAAACAGCAGCGCTGACCCGATAAGCAGGCAGCCTACGTCGCTGCACACGCTGCAGCTGGAGGACTGAGGGATGCGAACCTAACTGCAGGGGAAAACCCAAGTTAAACCAAAAATTACAACTGGTGGCATGAACTCTTTGTAGGGACCACCACCTCAGACTAAGAGTGCTGAGAAAAAGCAAGGTATCTTGTGGGAAACGCGTTACAGCGACCATCTGTGAAGTTCAGAGGCACAGCACGCTGAGTTCAGAGCATTGTCACTCTTTTTTTTTGTTGAAGAAAACCCACAAAACGTAGCTGCTGTGTTCAAAGCTGTCCCAACACACTGCCCAGCTCCCGAGCAATTCCCTACACCCACCCGCCAGGGCCCGAAGGGCTGCTGCTGGCAGCTCTCCAAACACCCCCGTGGTTTTTTCCTTGTTATTTTCCTCCATCCCTGCTTTTCCAGAGGCTCCTTCGCAAGCACGGTCGCTGCCTTCAGAGACAGCATTTCAAGAACTCCACATGGATACCTGGACCTAACTCTTAAAGCGCTGTCAGGGGGAGAACAAACTGGAAGATGAGTTATTAAAGGTGAAACATCCACGCGATATCTATCAGAAGCTCCTCACTACACAAAACCCCGAATACCGAGGGTGTTTCAGCCTTGATGTGAGGCTTGAGGCCGTCACAAAAACGCAGAGCTCTGTTTTAAGGGTTTGGAGCAAGGTACGCTGGAGATTTAATAGCGAGGTGCCCACACAGAGCATCTTCAGGCTTATTTTTTAAATCATGAAGTCGCTTCCTTTTATAATTCACCCAATTTACACAGACCGAATGTTCAGAGTTATCGCTCGTAAGAAATGTGATTTCTCAAAAAGAAAGAAATCTGGGAAAAGCCAGATATTAGGAAAATACCATCCTTGTAGAGGGAAGTAAACCCCAAGCAGCATTGCTCTGGGAAAAGAGAAGAGGAGGAAGAGGAAGGAGGAGCAGAGGAGCTACACACCAACAGGGAAACGAGCCCAGAAATGCTACTTTAGCATAAATTAGGTGTTTTTGAAATGTACAACCTGCCTGCAAAGCCAGGCCGCCTGCGTGCAGCTCCCTCTGCATCCAAACAACGCCGATCAACCCCGAGATAAGAGTGACTCAGGGAGCCACCTGGCCAAGACACTCCCAGCACATGAAAGGTGTGAATGAGCCGCGCGTCTCAACGTGGCTCTGACATCCAGCCGGTTGTGTAACTGCGTTTTTGGGGCCGTTTCATTCATTTCTAACCACTTGGCAGGCTTCCAGCGCCGTCCTTCATCCTTCCCGATGCTGTAAAGCTTCGCTGCCGGGCTGCTCAGTACCTGGAGGTGTCACAGGTCAGCGCCAAGCTTGGATATCACAGATTTTCGGCAGCTAATTAGGCCCTGGTAATAATATCAGAGCCTAACGAGTTACTAAATAAGAAGGGGCCGAGCTGGTTGCATCCGAGGGCTTGTCGACACAGGAGATCGTCTGAGCGTAATTAGACCAGGGTAATTATATCAATAAGTTTCCCAGCGTAGCAAGCCCTGACACATCTTTAATAGTCAGGTGATGTTTGCACAACTCACAAATGTTTTAGCATCTGTCTCCCGTAGCCCATGTTAGTCGATAGGAAGTCTTTTAAACTATTCTTCTAAAAATACAGCCCCTCGTTTGGCAGCTCTGCTTTGGATCCAAGTCGCTGATAGCAGACATCGAGGCAGTTCCTCTGGATCATCAGGACGGGCGTTTGCAGATGCTGAAGCTGCCGTTTGAAGAGGATGCTTTAAGCCCTTCAAAAACATTTTCTGGTGCAGTTTGACTCATCTTAAGCAGGACTTGAAACAAAGCGAGCTACAGGCAACAAAGCTTAACCTGAAGACAGAATAAATTCTCTCTGTGCTAACAGAAGAGGCACAACAAACACTTTTTAAGGATATCAGATGGACTAATTACTTGACACCCAAGTATTAAAAGAAGTCCAAACTTCAAGCCTGCATAAAGAATTGCAATTTAATGTTAATTCCGCTTCCCCTGCAGCACCTGATGTGCCCTGCTCGTCCACCCCACACCACAGGCAGCACAGACCCCAAAACGACTGCAAATACTGCTTCTTTAACCGAATTCTGCCGTTTTTGTGTGTCAGAGGGGCTTTGGCTTTTCCCTTTTTCCGCCCCAAACCAACTAAAACCACTTAGGACCACCTTCAGGTTTTTCCACGGTCCGTGTTTTGGAGAGAAGCTCAACTTTCAAACTGTCTGTTAAGAACCGCTAGCCGCAGATAGGGAAGAGGCTGGCGGTGTTTTCTAGGAGATAAGGAGAACTCCAAGCTGCAGCTCACGGTCCCTTGATACTACGAGGGCAGAGGAATCTACACGACTGTCTCTGCTCCTCACTGAGCACCTCTTGGCATCCAGAAAGCTCCTCACTCAAGGCACAGGGCTCTTGGAGTAGATTTCAGGCACCGAGGAAAGGTAACGGGCTTAACCTCATCCCTAGGAATAAGATTAATTCAGCAAACCGCAAGGAAGGTGCTGGAGGGAAGTAGGAGGTGGTGCAGGTGGGTTTGAATCCAGGAGCTGCGACGGCATTATCTTAAACATCACCTCCTGAAAGGCCCCACACGAAGGTGGGACTGCCCCGAGATCTCCTGAGGTTTTCTGCTGATCCCTCCTCTGGAAAACAGCACTTTGTGGGGCTCAACGGGGCAAACAACCCGATAAGCATCTGGAAGGAATGGGAAGAGGTAAGGTGCAAAGGGTAGAAACCAATTCTTCCTACCCGTTTATGCAAATAAAGCACGTCCAGGGCTGCTTCGGGCAGCTCCTTTAACCACTTCTTGTCCTACCTATAGCAAACTGGGCAAGCATTCAAGTGGGTGGAGGGCAAATAGATTGCTAGAGATCTCAGGAAAAAAAAAAAAAGAAGGGAGGAAGAGTGGAGAGGAGGCAAGCCTCCCAGTAATTCACCTCCTGTATTCTCCTCGAGTTTCCTAGCCAGGTATAATCCAGTTTTTAAATCATTATTGCCTGGAACGGCCCCTAAAACGCTCTCCAGTTTGGTCACTCAGGTCCCATCCAGTCTGCTCCTGAGCTCCTCTCCAGCACCTGCTCGTCCCAGGCCACCACGTCTCCATCTCCACTCGGACCCAAGCCGTGAAGAAACTTAAAACCACCACAGGCATGTTTTCAGGCCCTCGTACAACATCAGTGGGATCTTCAGGGCCACCACCAGGCCACGATGCTTCTAATTTCTTAGTGCTGTCGCATGAAATCCAGTATTCAGGTAAAAAGTGGAACATCTCGGCTAAACAGCATCGCCTGCAAACCTGTAATCTCCTTACATTCAGCAGACTTAATCTAAACACGATTTTTATGCGATAATTGTCACTTACCACGAAAGAATTCGAACTATGTTAATTCTCAAGCCCGCTGCTGTATGATTTTGCCTGGAGTAAACACTTACAGATCCAGACCCATGGTTATCCTGGCTCCTTCCCTCCTGCTGCATGTTATCAGAGGCATCGGTGCCCGCACACACACGAGCACCACAGAGCCCAACAAGCTCTAAAGGCTCGGGCTTCTGCCCCTGGCATGTGTTTCTGGTGAGCTGTGCCTCGCCAGCTGGAGACTGGTGCCACGGAGGCCCCAAACCTCCGTCCCCAGTGTAATCCACATTGTGTGCAACTTAATGAAACACAGAAGTGATTTGTCCTCAGCTTATTAGAGAAACAGCCCGGGATGGACACATTTGCTCTGTCCTTTTGCGAGTACATTCACACCCACCCCACGCTTTGAATAGCAGTAGTTTTGCCTGAAGTCTACAAATCGGAATTTTGAGTTAGTCTCATGCCTAAAAATCTTTTTACTTCACGAAGCTCAGCTGTTAAGCTCTAACTCAGAAGCAGCCACGCTTTGCTCGGAAAAGAAATCTTCGCCCAGACCCACACCACATTAATCTTTAAAAAAAAAAAAAAAACAAAAAACAAAAAACAACTCGTGTCTCGGTTTGGAAGTAGAAAATTCACAGCTGATTTATCATTTTTGGTAGTGAAAGCAGCTGCGGGAGCATCCCTACTAGGAGATCCAGCAGCATGCGATGCGGTTTGGAGAGATAGGGCTGTGGTTTTCGGCGCTGCTGGGACGAGTGGTAAAATACAGGTTTGTACGAACAGAATAATTGCGATATGACAGGAGTGTAGGCTTCCAGCAGGATGCCTCTGTGATATTCCCCCCACACACACCCCGTTACAGCTTGCTTTCCCTCCACCTGCCTCCTGTAAGCAGCTCGGGTTCTCCGAGCAGTCAATACGAATTCAGGCTCGGCCGTGGCACCACGCCACCCCTGCCATGACAGCAAAAGCAGGGGAGGAGACCGTAAATAATGGCATTTTACTACAGGGAGATCAAATCCCCGCAGAAAAATTAAGTTATTCAGTTCTTCCTGCAGTGTCACTAGGAAAACCTTACTCAACGTCACACCCAGTCCTATAAATTTTCATCTGGGGGCTGTCCTTTTCTTCTAAGGGATCTATAAACGTAAAAAGAAGTGTAAAAGTGAAAACAGAAAAGGTGTAAATGCCAGCAGGAAGCCGATATCTCCACTGAAGTTTTACATGACTACAGATTTGCAAATCAGAAACACTTGGGGAAAAAAAATACCACTACTGTACTCTAATCACACAGCAAAATCCAAACAACCGAGCTCCAACTTCCTCGCCCCAGCGGGAACTCCTTTTGAAGGTTCCTCTTTCTGAGCGAAGCTCTCACTTTCTGAGGAACACACCCTGACTCAGCCTGAATCAGTGCAAATCGTTCCCGAGAGTGCCAGCACTACAGGATGAAGCAATCCCCCAAAAGAAACGCATTTGGTTCACCACGACATCCATTCCGTCCTGGCTTTCCTACCTGCATCTGAGCGTCTCCAAGTCTGTTTTTGTTTTGTTTGGGGTTCGGAGGGCTGGTGGGTTTGGGCTGATTTTTTTTTTTTTTTAACCTATGTCTCATAAATATTTCTAATGAGGAAGCTAGAAAGCCCGAAGAGCTGAAGGTGAGACATCCGATTGCTTGAGAAACCTCACATTTCACCAGCAGTTCAAAAAATAAATCACAAATCACACAAACAAGAGACCCCCCCGCTCAGATTTGTCCTCCACATGGGAGCAAACAAAGATTTCAGAAACGATTGAGGGCAGGAGAGGACAACCAACAGAGAAAAATAAATATATTAAAAAAACAGCAAAAAAGGGGGCATTCACTGCAATCCCCCGGTCGTATGAAAGGACAATGAAATAAGTTTGTTATCAAAGGATAAGAGAAGCCAAGAACCCAGAAACATTTCGATAGGAGTTCACCCTCTGCATGAGCAGCCGCCTGTCCTTTAATAGCAACCGCTTGCTGAGCCAGTTTCAAAAAGTACACACCAAGGCCCCAGAAATAATTAAGTTTTAAAGCCTCGTTCATCTGCATGACAAGTTTAACTTCAAACAATTCCTAGATTGATCCAGCTAAGCCAGCGAAACCTCCCTTCTTGGGAATTCTTCTCCAATTGGCTTGTTTTAAATAAATCGAGATTGGCACATCCGCACGCTTCCTAGAGCTAAATTAAAATTCAGATTTCATTTTCTCGTGTTAATTAGAGGCGCAAAAAAAAAAAAAGCCCTGCTAGGACAGAAAGCTCTGCGGGGCCGAGCTGCCCGGGATCCCAAAGGCTGCGTTGTCGTGCACGTTCCTGGAGAGGAGCAGAGCAGGAAGAACTTCCCGGGGCAGGAGGTGGAGGCAACGAACGAAGGAGCTTTGGTTTCAGTTTGGATCAGCTTGCCCCGCAGTGCCTCGTGCAGCCTCCCACGCCAGTGTCAGCCCGACTGTTTCTTTCCCCAACACTGCAGGATTAGTTTGGGGTGTAGGTAAACTTACTGGCTTGCACAGACAGCTTTTAGACCTGCTTTCAGCAGCGAGGAGCTTTGTTTCTTGGGAGGCTGTTTGGTGAAGGCTGCACGACGACTGAAAGCTGCAGCAGGGCCGAAACGCGGCCGAGAAGCGCTGGCAAAAACAGAAAAGGGGAAGCAAACGGCAAGGGGAGAGAGAATGAAGTGCTCTCGCAGGCGCTGTGGTTAAAAATCACTTTCACAACCCAAAAGCGACCAAGATTTGGCAGCCCTGTGGAAAGCTCAATGAGAACTGAATCCGAAAGACAGCACTAACGGCAGCAGAGAGAGAGAGGGGGGGAAAGCCAACTTAATGAGTGACTTAATTATGTCATTAGCACACCGAGCCAATGGGTTGCTTCTGCCTTGGCTGTGTCACTTTGTAAAGTCCCACAGTTTAAAAAAAAAAAAAGAGCACACGGTCACCAGGTAGCGCTTGGCTTCTCGGCTGCAGCAATGCTGTGAGGGTATCTACAAGAAATGCTTTTCCGTAATGCAAGGAAACAGAGAGACCACGCAAATTTGTCAAAATGCTCACAGGAGAATTTTATTCCGAGCCTCTGCTGAACCTCTGAGGCTCACTGAGCGCGCTGCGAGGCACCACCTACCGAAACAGCCCCGTGTGTACAAAAATAGGGGCATCAGCCCTGCCCCGGGGTCACAACAACACTTCCTGAACGCTTCTAAAAGGTCTTTTCAAGCTCTACTTCTTAGAAATGGCTACTAAAAAAATCATCACGCTAACGAATTACAGCTCTGGTGTAAGACCTGGGAAAGGCTGGACTTGTGTGACGTACCTGGGGACAGCACTACTCGGGTCTGTCTTTTACTTTCCCCATCTTGCGAGCATAAAGCTGCCAAGGAAACGTTTCAGCCCATCCCTGGGTACTAACATAAATGGGAAAAGAACAAAAAAACACCTTGTGTTAAGTTTAAAAGTGCAGCACTTTTTATGGACAGGCCATACTTTTCGTAGCAGCTGGCTGCTCTGCGTGGACATCAGAAAGGAAGCAGAGCAGCAAGGGAAATTCACTCAGTGACACGCAGAGCAGGTCCCTGCCCACTGACACTACAGTTAAACACACATCATATTTTCCATCAGCTGATTTCTTTCTTAACTTCCCAAAAGCAAGCTGCTCAGGGCTGACTTTTCTTAATCATCGCTGAAGGCAAGGATCAAATTTAAAAACGAGCAGCGTTTTCAGGTCGTTTGAGCACTACAAACTCTGGAACTACAAACTAAGACCAAGCACCCCGCTAAAAGGTGCAGGAAGGCCGGCAAGAAGCCACGACACCCTTTGTGACGAGTCTGGCAAGTTTTGCAAAGCTATTTGTCGGCACATGCTTTGCTCACCCCGAGATGACTCTCGTTACGCATACAAAGTTGCTAATTAGCACGAACCGCGGCCGTTTGCGACGCCAAGTTAACACGGAGATGTTTACTGCCCGATCCCCACAACTTTTGGGGGGCCAGAAGAACTCAGAAGGGATATTTTTGGGAACGGACACTCCCTGCTAGACTGCTTGATGAGGGTACTGAACCTCACGTTTCTGCACAGCCAAGGAGAGAACCACTGCTGAAAAACAACTTCCACTTTCCGCATCGTGAATCTTTTGTGTACCTTGGCTCGCTACGGAAAAGGAGAAGGTTTCATTCATCGCTTGGCTTTGCACCTCATCGCTGTCACATCTTTAAGATCCCTTACGATTACGCAGCAGGCTCAGCCAATGTAGTAAGGAGTCGTCTTCTTTAGGAAAACACCCCAGCGTGGTGACACTGCTCCTGAAAAAACCTCACTGTGATTTGTGGGTACGGCTGACAAAAGGGATTTAAGCTTCAGGAAGAAATCTCACGCAAAAAGGGAGAGCTGAAGGTGCACGTTAAATTATTGCCTCTTTTATGTATGCTTACAATGGATTTCAACACAGCTCGCTGTCCAAACAAAGCCGAGGAAACCACACAACCCTGTGCCACCAGCTGAGCTGGCACATTCAGAGCAGGACCCAAAAAACCTTTCCAAAACGCAAAGAGCAGCGACAGGAGGTGCCAGGCGTTCTTGCTGCCCTTGGGGCATATGCTGGGAGGATGCAGGTGGAGTTCAGATCCTCCAGGTGAAGATGCTGCCACTTCCAGCACCCGGTGTGGGGGGGAGCACACCCTTCCCTGCATGTTTTAGGACTAAAGAGAGAGAATGTGCAACCACGGCATGTTGTCAAGAAAATATCGGGAGGTTAAAAGCGAGTACACATGCATTGAAACTCAAGAAAGATTTTAAAAGTTTCAAAAGTCTATTAACAGCTTTTAAAGAGGGAACTTTCAGCCAAACAGCAACTGATAAAATAGCCTGAGTTTCACTGCTTTGCTACAGAGAACTCCCAAGTAGTTTCGAGCAAAAGAAGCAGAGTCTGTGTTTCACATGGAAACCAAAACCCCCTTTACAAAGTCACTTTTTCAGACAACTGCTGCTTCGACAACAAATGAGGACGTCAGGTAGCAGACAAAATCAAACATCCTTTCAAAGACTCAGAAAGGCACCTGCAGCACGCAAAGGAGAGAAATTAGAAACAGAGAAATGCTCTGCAGTGGAAGTTACAGAAGTTTATGGAAGTTTTAACCACTTCTTCAAGCCAAATTGATAGAAAGACAGAGTTTTTATTGTGATGACCCTGCCCAAGGCAGAGGGGTTGATGATCATGGGGTACATGATCCTTAAGGGTCCCTTCCAGCCCCAAACAGTCTCTTTTTATACCACTTCTACACGTTTCCATCCTGGAAAAGATATCCCGAGATGTAAGACTATCAAGCTTCTTGTGTTAAAGAAGCAAAGCAAAAATCCCACCCATGCTTTCACATTTCTTACTTTTAAGTTTCTTGAAGGCAACAAAGTGTAGGGATTGAAAAACGCAGCAAATTAAATACTAAGTCAAGAAGTCAATACTTGGGAAAAAGGAAGAGGGATCACAGCTTTGCTAAGCATGGAAGAAGTGATTTTGGGATATCCTGCTCTGGTACTAAAAGTATCTTCCCCCAGCGTAACAGCGTGTTTGAACAAAGTTTCCACGCTCAGCAGCAATTTTGTGAAATTAGTCAGATGCGGCCTTCCCAGCTTGCTTTCTACCATTTCCAGGAGAAAAAAAAATAATAATTAAGAAAGAATGAAGATGAAAATAGCAAACCCTGGGCAAATGGAGCCAGCTCAAGGGGGCCAAGGTGACAGAACGGGGGTGGTGGCAGCCTGTTTTGGCAAGTGGAGCCGGAGCAGTGAAGCAGCTCGGATGTATCCACGGGCTGGAGAGGAGCAAAGGGCAGCAAGATCTAAGCGAGGAGGCGCATGAATGGAGCATTTACGCGGCGTCGAGGATGTGCTGACAGCCACGCAGGGGCTGGAGCTCTCGTGCACTCACAGCAGCCGCGTCTCTGTGCGTGTTTGCAAACCACAGCCCGTGCTCATTCCTCTGAGGCGGATCTCAGCGCGCGCTCAGGTAGCAGCTGAGCATGTGGAAGGGAACTTTCACTGGCAGCAGCAGACCGCACGGCACACCTCGCGCAGGACGGCCAAGCGTCCTGCTGACAGGCCCCGTTTCCACGCCTCTTCGCTGCTCTCTTCACAAATAAAGTGCTAGCTGAATGCCCTGCCTGCCAGCAGGAAGGTATTTGGGACTGCTGGAAGCCTGGCTGGGGAAGGATGCAGGGAACCTGATGGTGTGAAACGCTCACAGCTTGTACCCCAGGACAGACACTGCTGCTGCCCAGCTCTGAACAGGGGAAAGGGCTGAGCCTCCGAGACTTTTACTGAGCCCACAACTCAGTAAAAGTGCAGCATTTGTGGCATCAAAAGCCCAAGGCTCAGAAAGGGATCTTCTACTATGAGGAAAATATCCTTACACACCAAATCCAGTGCTGGGGAAAGACCACTCTGAGTGAAAGGGAGAGCAGGAGGATCAGAGAGCAAAGGAAGGAAGACAGAGGGACTGCCACCTTGTTGCGTTAAGGGTTCAAGTAATTGGGAGTGATGCCCAATTCATCAGGAGGTATCTTCCCCAACACCCCCTCTCCCTTAAACAGATCTATTTTTTATCTTTAGGTGGAGATTGACTGACACGCATACCCTTGGTTGGTGTGAAATGTTCTGACTTTACTTTTAAAGGTATAGACTGGAAAAACTTAAAGCACAAGCTCAGCGACGCACGGTTACACCTTGGATACACGTAGCTTTTAGGCTGGAGGTGTGTTTCGGTATCATTATGCTATGATAATGGGCAAAGTTCACCAAAAGGGCAGCATTTTCTCAAAAACCATGGCAGGCCGTTGGCCCAGGCTAGCAAACAGGCAGCTTATCGGTTCTGATGTACCTTCAAGGTCCCATCTTATCACCGAGCCTGGCCGCGGTGCCTGCACTCCACTCCACCCTCCACACAGTTAGCACACCAAGTTCCCCTCAAACCCCCCAATATTTAGGGTTAGGGAACTTTTAGGGAGTGCAGCTACAAAAGGCTTCCACCCTGGAGCCTTCCTCAGTGCTGTACCTTTTCTTTAAGATGTGAGTATCAGCTTAATTTCTAAGTCACCTGCAGCAACTATCCCCCACACTAGTAGTAATACTCTCACTCCACACACTGGCAGTATTTTCAATAATTTGGCTCTCCCAATTTTGAACAAGATGTATTGACAGGAGGCGAGCAGCCTTAGCAACAACAGCACAGCCTGAGCTCCACGAATACCTGTATGCCAACCGTGGAAACAAGAGAACCTGACACTGGAAGCAAAGGAAATGATTAAATCAACGTTTCCTCACAGTTATTGGTACGAAAGTGTGCGAGAGGCAAAGCCTTGAACCCAACTCAGCTGCAGAGCCCCATCTTCCCAGGGCTTCTAGTAAAGGCCTTCAGCACCGGAGGGAGAAAAGCGAGAAGTACAGCTCCTCTGCTTTCCCTGGCACAGCAGCAATCCTCCTCCTGGCTGCCCTTCTTGATTCCTTGGCCCCTCAAGGGGAAAGCAAAGAAAAAAAAGAAGGCAGCAGCCAGCCGTGGGTGCCGGGATGGGAATGGTTCGTGGGAAGCAGGAGCCACCTCAGCTACAGGTCCCGTACCTCGCCGCGCTGCTCCTCGCTAAGGAATTCAGGAATAAGGGCGAGAGATTTTATGCAAAGCTGTCAGGAACAGTAAATTAAAGTACAGGAAGTTCGACTTGTTCTGAAACTTTTCTAGGAAAAAGAAAAAAAAAAAAAAAAACACCACGCAGCTATGAGGCACCAGCCGTCCAAACACTCCAGTTCCTACATGAAAATAGAAACTGCCTCACAGAAACAGCCCAGAATCAGAAAAAGCATTGTCCTGTAGTAACAATACACACTTATATGATATTAATATATTTCTCTTAAATAATATCGGGGGTCCTTGAGGGAGCTGGCAACCTTTATTCTGCCCACATTCATCTTCCAGCTCCCGGCACTCGTTACACGACGGAGCCTGAGGACACCTAAGGAAACCGATAACCTCTTCCAGCCCTACCTGGTGCCAGGGTAGGGTCTGGGCAGCTTTTCCCAACACCTAAAACCCCCAAAAACGAGGCAGAGCCCATGACAAGCGAGCTCCCCCCGACCTCCTTCAGCCCCGGGGCAGGCCAGGAGGATGCGGCCCGCTGCCGGGAGCGGGGATGGAAGGAAATGGAGACCCCAGAGCTGCCAGCAGGAGGCTGAGCTGGCAACACAGCCGGCCTGGAGGGGGGAAAGAAGGCGAAAAGGAGCTCACCCAGCCCGGGGAACGACCCCGACACGGAGCCGGGGGACTCCCTGCCGCCCCCTCGCCTCACGGCGGCCGCGAGGGGAGAGTGGGGGGGGACCGAGCCGCCCCTCTCGGGGCCTCAGGACAGCACCGAGGCTTTGCCCCTTCCTTCCCCACGGCCTCAGAGGCTCCAACAGGGCCTAAAGGCTCCAAAACGGCCCCGTCTGGGGGTAAAATACGAAGCGGGGGAGCGCCTTAGGGCGCCTCAGGGCGCCTCGTGCGCCGGCGGTCGCCTCCCCTCAGCCGTCCCCTCCTTTCCCCCCTTCGTCCCCGTCCCTCAGGCACGCAGCGAGCCCGAGCTGAAAGCCCCAGAAAGCCCCCGAGAGTGGAGGCGAAAGCGGTCGGAGCCTCACCGGGTCCGGCGGAGGTGGCTCCCGGGTACATGTCTCCGTGTGAGGCGGCTGCGAGGGGAGGGAAAGGGAGGGAAAGGGAGCAGCCCGAGCCGCGCTTAACGCTGGAGGAGAAGGAGGAGGGGGGGGGGGGAGGGAAAGGGAGGAGGAAAAGAAAAAGGGAAAAAAAAAAAAAAAAAAAAAGGAGGAGGGCCCGCGTTAAAACCAGGTTACTCGGCGGCCCTGAGGAGCGGGGAGAAGGGAGGAGCTGTGGGGTCACGGGGAAGGGGCGCCCCGCCTGCTGCCCGCCTCCCTCCCTCAGCCCCCGCGGCGAGCGGGAAGCGGGGCGGGCGCCGCCTGAGGGGCCCCGCTGCCCCGGCTGTGGGGCCGGCTGCGTGCTGCCAATGGCAGCCGCTTCCCCTCCTCCTCATCTTCTTCCTCCTCCTCTTCCTCTCCCCTGACCGATTTCTTCCTCAGCCATGCCGCCGGGCTTTGCTCTTCGCCTGCCGGTGTGGCCGAGCAGGCGCGGAGCGTTTGGGGGAGAAGCGTTTCTAAGGGTCGCAGCCAGCCGCTGAGGCGAAACAAAAGGGTGTTTTGCCTCAGCTTCTGTTTTAGGCAGGTGTGGTGTCTGCAGTTGTGCTGAAATAAAAGTGTAGGGTGGCTGCTAGAGGACTTTGGAAAATGCAAATTGCTTCAGGCTCCCTCTCTGCTGTGAAAACCTTAGATCACCTCATTTCCCTCACACCTCCAAGCCACATCCACTTTTTGTCCCGTCCAGGAATCCCGGTTGTGTTGTGGTACCTCCCTGTCTTACACAAAGATAGTTCCTGGCCATCCTTACATGAGGTTTGGTACAGGAGGATGCAAAGTAGCAATTGAAATAACGTGAAGGAGGCATAATGTTGGTCAGCGTGATGCACTGAGGCCTGGGAGATGGTCTGTGGTGACTCCTGGAGGAGTTTTCAGGACTAATTGGTAATTACCTCATGGGTTCTTCACTTCAGGAGGAGAAAATAGGAAAAAAAAAATAATAAAAAACAAACCTGCTAAGGAGACTGAGTTAAAGCATGAGCTCACTTCCACCAGAAAACATTAATTACATTACATCAGCTATGATCCATACTTTCCTCCAGCGGCGCCATTTAGATGAGGGTGACTTTTTTTAAAAAAAAAATCATCCCAGAACAGTCAAGCCCCTTCAAAGTCAACTAAATTCCTTCAGTTAATTGTACGTGCTAGGGGACACGGTGAACGTGCTGCTTGGTTATTCAAACCATTTAATATCCTCCTTCATCAGTTTGTATATGAAGTGATAATAGAAGCATTTAGCTATTCCAAATTGACATCAGCTAGATATTTACTCTCCCCTTTGGGTCAGGGGTTGCTGTTAACTGCTCATCTGTCACTGCAAGTGTACTGTTCCTGAAAGCCTTGTCACCACTAGTTTCCACTGGAGTGATTTTGGATTTGTCTGCATTCCAGGCTCCTCATGTTACTGGAAAGTTAAGGTTTACCAGCAATTATGAACAAATAAAGGACAAAACGATGGGTCAAGTTCATTTCTAGAGAAAAGCCAAGTGGCTGGAGCACAAGTATAAAGAAAGACTTTGAAGATGGTCTGCCAAGGCAGCTGGCAAAGGGGTTGCTGCTGTCTCCTCTGTGAAGAGTTCTTTAACATTTTTGTACAAACACCCATAATTTCTTGGTTTATGCTAAGTAAGGTTAGACGAGGCTGAAAAGAGGAAACAAAATCCCCCCAAATCAGACTCAGAAGAGAGTTATCTGAGGCAACCTTGGCCTTTCTGCTGTATCAGACAGTACTAAATGCTGAGGTGACAGTGGGAAATCATGCAGTCCCTATAGCAGCATCTGAGTTTTTGATACTATATTTAAATCAATCTCTCCAATCTGATTAGGAGGATAACTCCCGCTAACATTATGCATACCCGTGTGCCTGTTAGACCTCCTGCATTTAAGTACAAGAGAACATAAAAATCCACAGATAGGTTTCTAGAAAAGCCCGTTGAAAGTGGTGATCATGGAGAAGTTGGCATCCAGTACCCACCACCTCATCTCACCCAGCTAAGTCTAGATTTCCTGCCTCACACCAGCACCAGCTGGATGATGTAGCTACATGCCTGTCTTGGCACCTACCTTTGCCTACTCAGGTTTAAAAATTAGACGTGAAAGAGCTGGGGGAAAAATGTAGTAGGGCTACCATCATATGAGCAGTTTGTTTACTGTTCTAGCAAGAGAAATAACACGACTTATGTTTGCTACACAGGGAATACAAGATGAAAATAATCCATCACAAGTAATGAAGGCATTTCAAAATCTGTGACTTTTAATCCCTGGCACCTGATGTGATGTGGTAGTTAGCATACATCACTAATAGCATGTCAAGCATTTTAATACTGGGTCCATTAGTACTCAAAAAAAAATTATCAAAGCTTATATATACTTCAGTCAAAAATTACAACAAATATTTCAGTCACAAGACTGCACTTAAAGATATTTTGTAAGAAACAGCTCTCATTTTATACAAATTCTAGCACACAACACGCAGATTTTAGGTTAAGAGGGCTATATGTGAGGTTAAGAGGATTTGGGAAACAGGACCTTGGAGCCCCCCACTGCAGGATGTGGTATTTCTTATGGTATTTCCACCTGAAGGAAGAACTCCTCGTGTTGGTAGGCATGTGGAATGAGTTCAATCCAGACTTCCAGGAAAAGAACCACCTCTGTGATGGACAAAAAACAAACAGACACACAAACACCGATAATCCCATCTCACCTTTCCACGTCGTTCTGCTTGTGAAATACCCGACTGAAAACAACGGTCATTGCTGAAAGGATGTGCCGACATGCAACTTCATCTGATACCTCACCCAGCTGCCAAAAGTAAAAATAAATAAAAAATACAGAGTTCGTTTTGGTACTCTGCAATTAGTTGGAAATTAACAAGCCACCAAGGAACAGAAGATAGCTGACGTTTAGGGGAGGTTGCACAAGATATTAAAGACATACCCAATGCTACTTTTGGGTTCTGAAGAACACTGCAATCGATTTCAGACATTCTCTGGAAAATATAGATCCGGAGAACAGCAATGAATATCTGGAACAGGCTAGAGTGCAGTATACTTGTATTGATTTCGAGCTGGTTTCTGTGGGTTTCAAACTTCATAAGCAAAAGGGCTTATCGCTGTGTATACATGACTGCGGGCTTGCACAATCAGTTAAATAGTAAATCAGTTAAATAGCTTTATTTAAACAGTTTTGTTTTTTCATGTAGAAGTCCTGGTGTTTCTGCAGGCTGTTCTCATGCTACTGTACACTCTCTACAAGATTTCTGGGTTACTGGGGTGAGTTACGGCTCTGGTCTTCCCCTGTTCTTGTAGTAACGGCATACACAGGTCATTTGCATTACTTCTCATGCTTTCTGTCACTGCCAAATGATGTTTTGGGGCACACTGAAACCTAATGATGTGTTAATGAGCAATTTCGCCCCCATCCCCCAAAAAAACAAAACCAAAAAACAACCCTCTCACTCCCCCTTACACACAAAACCCCCTCTATTTTTGAAAAGATTCGGGGTTAGATTGGTTTGAAAGCTCTATAAAAGCATTCTTTTCAACATGCTCTTGATAAACTAATATTAACAATTGCTAAGTATTATTAAGAATTGCTGAAATGCTCAAAATCAGGTTTATTTAGAGAAAAAATTGACTGGCAGATACCAACTATGATAGATACCCTATCATAACTGTTGGATTTCAAGTTGAAATTTCCTAGAACTGATATTTCCCAAAGAAGGAATTACTGGTTTGAGGAAAACTGTGCATTTTCTAATATTTTTGAAGTAAAGTGGCATTTATGAATGGCTTTTAAGAATCGTTTATATAAACAGAGGTAACTGGGAGTAAATATTTTATATACAAATAAGCTACTGGCAGTATATATGGCTTTTTTTTTTTTTATGAGAGAACATATTTTGACCTCACTAAGCACAACCCTTCTCTTTTTAAAATAAATTAATTTAAAAAACAGTTTATAATGCCTGATAGTCATATATAATAATGATACAATGGCAAAAAATGTTACTGAGAGAAGAAAGATGTAAATTTGATTCTTGACTGTAAGGGAATTTAAGCTTACGTTATTCCAGCTTTTAACTGGCCGGACTTTTAAGCTGTTATTTTGGAGTGTGCACACTAGATTTGTCACATGCTCTATGTCCTTTTCATAATAAAATATATTTTTTGCTTTGCACAATGAAAATATAAAACAAGATCAGAAAAAAGGTGAAGGACTCGAGCAGGACTCAAGCAGGACTTACTTTTGTAGGTGATCAGTGCAAACACTACAGCAATTAAAAACTATCAAAAAGATGCAGCACCACCTATTGGGGATGTGCTGTGTGCTGATTGGCACCACTGCAAGTAGCAGCAGAGTTTTTTCTTTGTTGTGAGCCCAAAGGAGCAGCCTGTCCAGGCAGGTTTCTGAGCTGGACTTTCCACTATAGTCACGGACTCAGACCTGGAAATATTTCTGGGGTTTGAACGCAGTTATGAGAAAGGGTGAAACAAAGAAAAAAAATCTGCTAAGGAACAAGTTGTTTCCAAAAAGAGGATAGGAAAAGCAGATACTGTACTGATACTATTAATGAACAAAGCTGGAGAAGACAATTTAATGGGGAATAGTTGCTTTGTCAACCAAAAAAAAAATAAATAAATTTGGGCTGCCCCCCAAAAAATAAAAAAGCCCTGGCCTCAGTGTCACTATAGCCTAGTAGGTACAGCTATAAAATCAAAATCATACCATGCAGAGAAAAAGCTGGGACCACCACTGGAAAACAGTTGCGGGGGGGATAACTGCCCTGGGTAACAGCACCCAGATGTGCCTCAACCAACACAGGGCACCCTGATTAACCGCCAGCTCCTTCCCTCTCTCAGGAGCAGAAAGCCTTCAGCCCTTTGGGTAAAGGTGTTGAGCCCCCAATTCTGGTTTGTCAGATCTGTGCAACTCGTGTGAGAGCTTGCTGTGTGAACTGGAACTTGATAGCAGATGTCGCCCGCTGTGAGGTTTGAATGTGGGATAATGGCAAAGGCCTTGAAAGAAGAGGCCCCCAGATCATCAGTAACTTCAGAGAATCACAGAGTGGTTTGGGTTGGAAGGGACCTCGAAGCCCATCTAGCTCCAACCCCCTGCCATGGGCAGGGACACCTCCCACCAGCCCAGGTTGCCCAAAGCCCCATCCAGCCTGGGCTTGAGCGACTCCAGGGATGGGGCATCCACAGCTTCTCTGGGCAGCCTGTGCCAGGGCCTCACCACCCTGAGTGAAGAATTTCTTTCTTATATCTAACCTAAACCTACCCGCTTTTAGCTTAAAGCCATTCCCCTTGCCCTATCATTACCCTCCCTGTGTAATGGGACAAAGAGTCCCTCCCTAAACTTGTGGTCAACTTATTATTGAAAAAGTGCAACTTGAGAGCAGGAAAAAGGCTGTTTAATAAAGGAAGAATCAGCTCAGAAAGGTTAAAAACAACAAAACAGTTAAGCAGTGTCAGGAAAAGAGAAAGAAAATGTGAGATTCAGGTCTCCTTGGTAAGGACTTCTTGAGTTTGGCCACCTCGATGACTGTCAATACCCAAAGTTGTGCTTTGTACAGCACCAGCTCTGTAGCAGTGTGCACACACATCTAATTTAGGAAGAAGTGTTAAGGACTGAATGTTTTGTATATGTAGCAATAACGACTGATAAAGTACAATCATTAATCTATAATGATAACAATTGTGAGAATTATTAGCACAGTGTTTGCTTAATTAATATTAGTAGTAAAGTTCTGTTTTCAGTTTTAAAACTGACATGATTTACCAGTGTTAGCACTCCCAGCTATCTCTAATTTAAATGGTGTATATATGTATACATATCTATGCATACATACACACATATATATACACATGCATATATATCAGCTGCAACAGTGTTTGTTGGAACAAGTTCATCCCCTCCTTCCTGATGTTTTGCTTTCCTGGCTGGTAAGTAGAGCTCAAGTGTATTCAGTCAAATCTCTGCCACTGCCCTTTACTGTCCTCCAAGTATAAAACACCCACCTCAGGAAATTTTCACACCCAACCTCTTTGCTTTGCTTATCAGGAAGACACTCCTGTGCTATCTGATGAAATCTTTATCAGCACAGTTGCATTATCACCCTACATCAGAGCATTGGCTTTCTGGAGCAAGCCCTAGTAACTCATCACTCTGGAAGTAATTCAGGATCCTAGAACTGTAGAATACACAGAAGCATATATATATATATATTTTAACGTAAATGTATTTTTTTCTGATTTTTTATTTGACTTTATTCTGAGCCCCTACAGATCAGCCACTTCAGTGTCACTCGATAGATGCAGCAAGACAGCCATGAAGCAAGGATGCGGGCAAATCTCCTCTAATTAATGTCTTTATCAACTGAAACCTAAGCTTATGTGAAAGTCACGTTTAAATTTCAGGTCATAATATTTTATTTTTAAACAATGCATCTGAATTTTTTTAATGGTTTTCGCTTAAGGACTGTTACCTATGTCCCTGTTCTCTCCTATAGGGTCTGCCCAAATTTCCACTCAGACCTTCACCACAAAAACAGGATAGCAAAAGCTGGCCCCTGTCGTTCACCTGTCTTCTTACCCACAAGCAACAGAAACTCCCAAGTACTGTCCCCAAACAAATGTGTTCAACTTCAGTACAACAGCATGAAATCTGTGGAACATCGCCAACAAGAAGCCCTTGAACACACAGAACCTGCAAGTTCAGTGAAGCTAGATTTTTTGCTGAAGACAGCAAAAATCTAGCTAAAAAAATCTACAGCAAAAAATCTGTCTGAAGACAGCAAAAATCTAGCTAAAAATCAGATTTATAGGCACTATTTAAATCCTGTACAATAAGTTACTTTCTATTCAACGCAGGATGTTTTCAGCGGAGCAGGCACATTTCAGATGCTGAATCTAACATCATTTGGCTTCTCAGCTGGCAGTGTCTTTAGCCATGAGGTATAAACTGAGCTATTTAGCTATCTTCACGTGGGCTGTTCCAATAAAGGCTCATGGTGGTCCTCCTGCATTGGCAATTGATAATTCCTCTTGCTTCCATCTGCTTCAGCAAGTCATTCTTCAGTTCCCTCTCCCACATAGACAAACATAATCTGGGATCTGTTTAGGAGGAATCTTTCTTACTGGATAAGGTTGGGTCTCCTGCAGCTTTTTTTTAGCCTTTCCACAAGCTGCACATTTCCAGAGGTGCTGTTGGAGTTGCTCAGAGATTCCAACGCCCTTAAACAAACTCCAATTTCTGCTTCCAGATATTTCGAGCATAGCTATAGCCTACACGAGAACTTCCTTCTAAACTAGATCTGTGAGTTCATTTGCCTGAAAATTACATTTTTTGGTCACCTGCAAGCAAAGTGCCGCAACATTCAGCATTCACCATCTCCAGCAGTAAGTAGCATCTGATCCTCATCCAGTGAAACTTGGAGATGCTTCGAATTATGAGGAAGGGATGGATAAAAGATGTATTGAACGCTGTCATTTTAGGGTTCTAGATACCCTATCTTTTTGCAAATCCTTAAATTATTCTGCTCAAGCTTGATTTTGAAAGTTTTATTTACAGATCGCAAACACCAGTCTACAAAAAAATACGTATTTTAAGTAACTTTACTCTTATCTGGATATCGGTTGATCACATATAAATAGCAGAGGGGGAAATGCTGGAATTTGCAAAGGTTACAAAGTCACCTCGAAGTGGGGAAGTGGGAATTGATCACAAATGGCTCTTTCCACATCGCTATTTTATTTATTTATTTATTTTTGCACACGTGCGTTCAGGCAAGCAACGTCACCCTAAGGTGCCAGCCACCCAGGCGCCACCCACGAGGTTTGGATGCGTTTTTGGGGCAAAACAGTGCCAAATCGCGACCCCTCGTGGCGCAGGGCGGCAAGCGGCGCCTCAGCCCCAGCCCGCCCTCACGCGTGAGGGGGGCAGCGGGAAATGGCCGCCGCCTCGCCTCCTCCCGCCCCCCCTCCGCGATTGGTGGAGCTCCTCTCCTCCCCGCTCTCGGATTGGCTAACGGCGCTGTCATCTCCTTGTTCGGCTCTGCGATTGGCTGAGGGCGCTGATATAAAGCCGCCCCTCAGGGGCGGGCGCCCTTTCCTCGCTGGCCGCACAAGGTGCTGTGTCCTTCACACGAAGCTAAGGCCGTTCCACCCCGGCGACTGGCACCGCGCCCCCCAGATACCACACCACCACACCATGGCCTCCGTCTCCGAGCTCGCCTGCATCTACTCCGCCCTTATTCTGCACGACGACGAAGTCACCGTCACGGTGAGTGCAAGGCCCCGGCGCCACAAGATGGCGGCCGGCCGCGGCATGGCGGCGGCGGCCTCCTCCTCCCCCTCCTCCTCCTTCCCTTGGAACCGTCCCCTCAGCGCCGGCCTCGTTGCAGGAGGACAAAATTAACGCCCTCATCAAGGCGGCGGGAGTCACCGTGGAGCCCTTCTGGCCGGGGCTGTTCGCTAAGGTAAGCGGGGGGTGGATGGGGAAGGGGGCTCTGGGGGGGGTGAAGCGAAGCTGCCCCCGCGTTGACGAGGCCTTGCCGGGCGCTTTTCTCCTCAGGCTTTAGCCAACATCGACATCGGCAGCCTCATCTGCAACGTGGGAGCCGGCGGCGGGGCTCCGGCTGCGGCTGCTCCTGCGGGAGGGGCTGCGCCGGCGGGCGGCGGGGCTGCCCCGGGTAAGTGGGGTGCTGGGATGGGAGGTGCTGGGTGAAACCTTGGATTGAGATGTTCTTAGGCAGCTTGGGAGGCAGCGTGCGGGTGGGAGGGAGCAGAACCACGCCTCATGCTTAGTAATAAGGCTGGAGTCAGCGTTTGAATTAAGCACGTGGGGCTGGGGTTACCTCAGAGGCACAGGCTGCCCATAAAAGCTGTGGCTGCCCCATCCCTGGAGGTGCTCAGGGACAGGTTGGATGATGCCCTGAGCAAGCTGATGCAGTGGGAGGTGTCCCTGCCTGTGGCATGGGGTTGGAACTAAATGATCTTCGAGGTCCCTCGCACCCCAGGCCATTCTGTGATGAATAAGCTGTCACCGTCCAGGTTTTGCTTCTTGATGTTAAGTCCTTCAGCATGTGACTTTTATGAATTGGTGCAAAAAATTCTCACTGCTCTTTCTTTTATAGCTGAAGAGAAGAAAGAAGAGGAAAAGAAAGAGGAATCAGAGGAATCTGATGATGACATGGGCTTTGGTCTTTTTGACTAATTAGTTTTGTACCTGCCTGTAATAAAGAAGCATTGAACTGTTTGGTTGTCTCTTAAATGCTGGAAGGGAGTGGATGAAGGTTGGCCACACTCCCTGCAGTCCCCAAAACTGCTGCCACTGAATGCAGGCCTAGGGTTTAACTACTCCCCGTGTTGGTTCTTCATCCCCAGCAGCAGTGAAGGCGTAGCACAGCACCAGTTACAGCTCCTAACTGCAGTCCCAGCATGTAGATAGAGGTGTGCACACAACTCCAGTGAGCATGGGAGGTGCTGAGGTTTAGAAGTGTTACTGCTTGGTGTGCGACCTTTTGGGATGCTGCTGCACCCCACCGATTCCTAGCTCACAACACCAGACAACTGAACCTGCTCAGGAGCAGTTAGGGTACAACTGTGGAGGGCAGTTGTTGAGCTCAACATGTTGGAAAAGGCTGAAATGCTTGGTTAAAGTCTGGCTAAAACTGAGTGGCTGTAATTATTCATGTATAGCTGTAATTTAAGAAGTACATGAAAAAAGTTTGCAATACTCAAAGCTTCAAGCCTGGGGTATATAATGCACAGAGGGCTTTGCTTTTCCAGGGAAAAAAAAAGAAAGCATCACAGGAAAAAGCAGCTTTGAAGGGTGGGTGTAGAAGAATTGTTCAGCTTACAAATGGAGTGATGTAAAAGTATTATGAAAACTTTTGAATTGGGCTTATCCTGAGCATGTGAGTCAAGGTAAGGGCTATCTTTAAATGTGTGTCAAAATATTAAATGAAAGGCAATAATAAAGCATTCTGTACGTTTAAAGGAACACTCAAAAGCTGTGTTGGAGGGTTGTGTATCCGGATGAACGGTGGTAGCACTATGCTGCCCCATCTCACAAAACCCAGGACTTTTTGTGGGGAAGATGCAGACACCTGGGGAAATGTGCTCTGGTCTTGATGGGGGACTCCAGGTGGCAGCAGATCCTGCAACTGCATTGCTGCTGAGAGCTTCTGAAACAACTCTGCAGCTGCTGCTCCCCCCACCTCCATCAAAGAAAAAGTGATTTTAAAAGTAAAGGAACGTAAGAAGTGACACCCCGTAATCACAAACGGTTCATTTAGATGGCTGGTAGCACTGGCTGACTTGTTCCTGTGCTTAGAAATAAAACTGCTTTAGGGAAGATTGCTAAAAAAATTTTTGATTTCTTCCTTGGCTGCTCGCTGTAACTTCCAAAACCTCAGGGAAAGGAAGGGAGGGCTCTCCAGTAAACACACACAGACAAAAAAAGAGCCAGACTCACTGGTAACACCTTTTTAATAGGTCAAAGTAACTGTACAGTTCATTATATTCTTCCTGAGAATAATTTATATCCCTCAACAGCAAAAAGGGAGTGTGGTTTTTATTTTAACAGAACCGATGGCATAACTGGAAAAACCAAGGAAAATCTACTCACGCTGCTCTACGGTAACTCCTCCCAGGCAAGATAGACAAAAGGATGGGTTAGTTAGCTACAGTGGGTTTAAAATATTCAACATGGCTTTAATCTGTCTTTATAAATTATATAAAAACGGGGGGCATGAATGGTTACAGGGCTCCTCGAAACGCCGCTCTGAGTTGCTCTGGTACAAAGCAGCATTTTTTGCTTCCAAGGAAAACGACGTTGCTACAAAAAGAACTGGCACGTTAATTCGGGTGAAAGGGACGAGTTTTCAGTTGTGTCCTACAGCTAGCTCCAACCAAACGCATCACACGGGCACGTAAAAGTAAAAGGCAGGAAGATGAAGAGGGCTTTTAGTCTGTCCGGAAACGACCGACGTCTTGAAAATATAGCTTTTTATTTTCTTTCTCTGTAAATTGTGATTAGCATATTGCGACGTTAAGTGTTCTAATAAAAAAAAAAAAAAAAAAAAAAAAACTTCCAGTCTGGATAGTTCATACACTGCGGGCAAGAATTCTCAGCCCTGAGGTTTCCCAGAATTCTTCTTATTCACGATCTCTTTTTTTTTTTCCCCGCTCTGCTGCTCGAACAGTTCTGGCTCCGAGACCCCGCGGCAGCTCGAGGCGAAGCGCGGCCGACGCGATGGGAGCAAAACCCAACCTCGCTCCCCCAGGGCCTTCTGTACAGACTTCGGCTGCTGCCCACGCCGCTGCTTCAATCCCAGACCAGCTCGGCTTTAAAAAAAAAAACTGGGTTCAACTTTTTTTTTTTTTTTTTGTCGCGGGAGAGAAGCGCCGGCTGCCAGGCAGCTGAAGCAAGAGTCACTGGAAAGCCAGGACTGCGCCGGGTGAATCCTCGCTGCTGGTGGAAGGTCAGCCTGTGGCGAGCAGAATTCCTTCAGCCTGCTGAAACTCTTCCCTCGGTGCTCCTAGTGCGGCCTGGACTGGCTGATCATTTTCAGTCGGGCTTGGTCGATGACATCCAGCAAGTTTTTGGCGTCCACGGCCAGAGCGTGAGCGGCCGTCAGCATCTGCTTCTTGTACTCCTGCTGCAGGCTGGTCATGACGTACTGCTGGGCCAGCTTCATCTTGTTAATGAGCTCGGCCAAGTCCGAGTTGAGCAGCTTCTGCGCCATCTCGATCTGCAACGAGAGGACTCGGTCAGCTGGGGAAATCGTCAGAAATCATTTAGGACAGAGCAACAGCACCCTCCACCCTCCCTGAGGTTTCGTTTTGGAGCTGGAGCCACCACGTGGAACTGCTACACAGGATGATTTGCTGCCTTTCTCACTACCACGCTCAAGGTTTTGGAGGAAAATGGTTTTATTCCTGACTCTCCTCAACTCCACTGACAGATCTCAGTCATTTCTTCATCCCAAACGAGGTTTCTAAGGGATATTTTCTCATCCAAAGCTCCCAGCCGCACCGAGCTGTGCTCAGTTTCCTGTGTCATGACTTTGTGTGCAAGCTGTTTAATCAAAGATTAAAATTGCACCAAGAATTAAGGCCCAGATGCTCTCCCTGCACCCCAGTTGTGATTCGCTGTAAGCACTGCTGACAGCTTTTATTTCAACTGTGCTCCTTCACCCACTGCGAGCACCTTCACTTGGAAAAAATGACATCCACACAGCGCTTAGGTTCTAATAAACTTGATTTCATGAAGAAATCGGAGTGTTCACAGTGCCTACTGCATCCAAACGTGTGTGTGCAGGGAAGAGAGAGCCAAAACAGACGGGGACTGAGCAGCACGTGAGCTGTACCCACCTCTCTGTGGGTGCTTGCAGGAAGCACCGGCAGGGTCTCATCCACCGTTGCCAGCAAGGTTCTCAGCGCCAAGCCCACCTCCTGAAGAGAAAAGGAAGTAAATAAGGAAACAAAACAGCCCCAAAACGTGTCTTGACTTCCCAGAAAGCTTCTCCTCCATCAATTCCGTCATTCGGGGGCGAAATCCAGCCCCGATCTCCCAAGTTCCTCCTCACCTTTACCATGGGCACGTACTCCTCCGGCGGGGCCGGCTGGATTTTGCTGGACATCTCGATGACGGCTTTCACCAGCCCCGTTACGTTCTCGTAGACTTTGTCGTTGGAGCGGTCCAGGTTGGCCGTGGGAGGAGGGCTGATTTCCTGCGGCTGAAGCTGGAAGCAGAGAGGAGCTGCTGAAACTCGTGTCCCCCAGCAGATGGGGCTCAGCAACCTCCCAAGCTCCGGGAAGGGCTGGTGTTCGCCACCGCCACCCTGTCCCCGCTGAACACACTCACCCCTGGGGCTGAAGGAAGTTTCCTTCATGTGAAATGAGGGATTTTACCCAAAAATCTCCGAAGAGCTCCCAGTCTGACCCCCACAACAACAAAACAAGGTGAGGAACGAGGAGCAGAGCACTGGGCACATCTCAGTGCTTCGCTCCCGATGGACAAAGTCCCTTTTACAACAGGTCCCTTGTCCCCCAAAATCCTTTTTTTATTATTTTTTTTTTTTGCAGGGCAAATTAACAAAAACCAGTGTCACCAGCAGAGCTGGGACACCCCAAAGGTGTTCACTAGTTTCTTTCCTATAACTGAGGGTAAGGAACCCGGTAATTATTGAATCAGCAGGGAGAGGCCGTGATTGGAATTGGATGAAGCGAGCGAGAAGTTACAAGAGGTCGCATGCAAAGACGTCGGGGGACAGGGCACGTACACACGCTCACGCACTGCTTACCCTCCATGGCTATTGTTGAGCAGAAGGTGGGGGAAGGTTAAAGAAATTTACCGAAAGAAGGGGAAAAAAAAAAAAAAGAGAAAAACAATATTAATAAACTCAGCAGGAAAAAAAAACAAAAAACAAAAAACAAAAAAACACAAACCCAAACCAAAACACGCGCAGCAATAAGAGCCCAGTTAAAAAAGCCTGCAACAAAAGTGATCCTGAAGGGGGCCGGCAGGCGTTCGGGTTAGCTCGTGGCCCCCCCAGCTGACAACTGAAGGGGGGAGAAGTGCTGGCCATGCGCCCACGCCGCCTTTTGGCTCGGCACGTGGGGAAGAGAGCATGCAAAGCTCGAGAGGAGCAAGGCAGGCTGGCAAACAGCGAAGTGGGGAGTGCAGTGAAAGGGCCTCTGCAGCGGGGGGGGGACACGCTTCCTGGGAAACCCTGCTCCCTTTTAACGCAGCCGGGGTTAGGAAGTACCAAGAGCCCGCTCCAAATGCATTGTAGGACGTGTAGTATACTGAAATGAACCCCAAAAACATCTTCAGTGAGCAAAGTCACGACCTATTCCAAACTAATGAACTTTTTTTTTTCTTGAAAGGGCACGTGACAATCCCATTTCAGGAAATCGCTGCCAGGAAAAAGAAGAAAACCAGCACTTTTTTTTTTTTTCCACTGAAGGAGCATAAATAAATCTTCGCGCTGATGATGTTTCTGGCTGCTCAGGTTGGTTTGTCGCGAAGAGGCTGTGTTTCAGAAAACATTTTTCATGTTCCAGTATCAGTAGTTAGAAAGCAACTTTTGGAGAAGCCAAATTCAGCGCCACATCTGCTCCTGCTTTTTTACGTTTTCTGTGGCTTGGCAGCGTGAAAAGCACTGGCACCAGCTGATAATAAATAACCTGGCTTGAACTCGCCCGCGCTGCCTGTTTAGGCTGATTCTTAAATATTCAGATAACCTCAGGACAAAAGTGAGCAAGAGCGAGACAGGCAGGGGCTGAAAGATCAGTCTGTGCCAAACACGGTGCTTTGGTGGCAAGTTTTGAACCTCACGCTCAGAGGAACTGCATTTTTCCCTGAATTTTCTCAAAATCAGCATCAGCTCCATCTGTGCCTGCCGGAATAGGGATTCCAGTTCTCTGCTCGAGGCTTGGCAGGGCTCTGATTAACGCGAGGCTCTCCTGTGAGGAACTGCACTATTTATTAACTGGCTGTCGTAGGAGAGCAGGGATGGCCCCAGCGTATTTACAGGAGCCCGCACCCTAATTCTGACGTTGCTCTCTTCTCAGGAAAGGGCTGGAGTGCACAGAGGTTGTAAAGGGAACTGGGGTGTGTCTGCATCACTTCTGGTAGGGCAGTGCTGACGGGGAAGCCCCCATCAGTGTATCTAACTCCTGGAAATTGCTAATAGCAAAAATAGCTCCAGTGGTTCCCCTCGGGAGGCCCTGGGGTCACTTGTTTCGGATTAGGCAGGTAAACGAGTCCCGAAGGCAGGGAAAAAAAACCTGGAGACATGATTTTCGGAGTCACTGACACTCTTAAGGACCAGTTCCACTTGCACCAGAGGAAACAGGGCAAGGTTTCACACAGCCCTGCAGAACCTCTCTGCTAGACAACTCCACAAAGTTTCATGTCTGGTTTGCTCGCCTATTTACTGGAGATGTGACAACAAAGACAACAGTAAGAAAGTCCTGACCACACCGTTTCCTCTCTTTCCTTGCTCCCCAGAGCCAGCAGGGTTTTGGGAGTCATGGGGCTGCAACAAGGAGCTTTTTGGGGCACCACAGCTCAGATGTTTCTCCTCTACGTGACTGAGGGCCTGGACACCGTGGCAATACCTGAGTAACCTGGGTGTGCTGAGCTCCAAGGCTGGGTCCATGTGAGCAAGATCCTACACTCCTCAGACCAGAAATAAGCTCACCTGGGAAAGATTCTAGGTGAGGAACGTGCTGAATCAGTCCTGGAGGATGTGAGCCACGCAATAAACTCCCTGCAGAGCTGCCAGCGCACGACAACGTCTACTCGGGGAGTTCAGTCACTTTTGCTTTCCATGGGCTCGGGGAACAGCTAACTACCTCTGAGGGGCACCGTTTCATTTTCTGAGACGTGTGCTAGTTTCATTTTCCTGTGCTACCCAGCACTGTACCTTCACGCCTTCGTTGTAGCTGTCCACGGGGCTGTTGAGGCTTGCCAGGCTGCCCAAATGGCCGGGGGCTCCGGGCCGGGGAGGTTTCTTTGGCGGCGCTGTGTGATCTGGGGAGGAAAATCTGCATTTTAGAGGACCAGAGCATCAGCTGTACCTGCTTAATTCTGGTCTATCAACATCACAAAGTGCTACTCCTGCTTTACTGACTCGGTACACCTAACCCAGAGCTGAGAGGTGCTCACCACCTCGTGCCCCAGCTGCGTGTCTGGGCAATCAGGCCTCTTCCTGGCAGAAGCCCTGGGCCTGACTCACTTTAAGACAGAGAAACCTAAATTTAGTTGTCTACCTGTGCTTTGCATGTCTCAACTCCACCCACAGTGGAGTCCTACACGGTGATTCAGCTTCCTCTAGACTCCCCAGCTGTTTGAACACCTCCCTGGAGTTGCTGACTACGTCTCTGGGAATTTAAGCACTGCCAGCACCGAAACACCTCTGTGGAGTTCTCTGGAATCGAATCCAACCTTGTATGGAAATACTGGAAAGCACCTTTGTTGACTACTGCTGCTACAAGACCTGTAATCCAGGATTCAAGGCGACGTGGTAGGATTTGACTGCTTACCTGGTTTCCCCACAGGCTGATATATGTGCTGGTTACCAGCCTACAAAATAAAGCACACATTTATAGCAGTTAGCACAGCGCTCACCATTTCACTAGCAGAATCTTAACCACCTGGAAACAGCCAGTTCTCAGCCCATTTCCCAGTTAAAAACACGTCCATATTCACCATCATCTCCTAATTACATTATTTACACAGTAAGGAAAGGATTTTCATTTATGTTGTAGTACCCACAGCAGCCCTGGCCTGTGTGTGACAGTTTATCCCTCACTATGAATCAAATGTGGTGCCATATTCACGATATCTTTTGCTCTCCATTCAGGGATCAAACTTCTGAGCTGTGAAGCTCTTAATCAAGGTCAATTTGCTTATTCATTTGGAAGTATTTACGGATAGATTCAAGTGAATTTCCTCGGGAATTATGCTTATACAACCTCCAGGCCAAGAAAGATGAAAATCTGTTTGGTCACAAGCAAATTAATACCTTACGCAAAACTTGCCACATTAAAAAAAAAACACACAAAAATGTTACAGTCACATTTTGTGCAAGTGTATCTGTAAAAAGGAGTTTCCATTGCAAAGGAAGACACTGAAGGCAGTTAGAATTTAACATGCCCAGCAGGAAAACATTTCAAGAAGGCATTGGTTTATAAAATAAAGGCTGTTTTCTGCAAAGCCAGAACAGCTCTCTGCATCAAACCTAGGGAAGCTGCTTTTTCAACATGTTAAATAAAAAATCCTAGAGCTCCCTTTAAATGGTGTGAAAACACAGGAGCTGCTTTGGTTCGACTTCAGCTCTGGATAATGCTATCATAAATCACTGCCTAAAAATGTTAATTCACTTTTCTGATCATTTAAGCACCGTTTTTGAATCTCCCACGTTCTCTCTTTTCAGAAACACACCCAGGTGACGGGGGCAGCAGCAGCACCCCCACTATTCCTCAGCTTCCAGCTTCGTAGCTGCCTCCTTCCAGCACTAACACAACCACAGCTGGACAAACCAAGCCCCTTCCTTGCCCAACAGCGTGCAGAAGGTCTGCAGGAGGTCCTCTGAACCGACCTGAGATCCTCACATCTTGCTAACAGGATCATCATCCTGTTAACAAACCTGAAGGACACTCAGAATTTTACTTCAGCATTTATTCAAAGCTTCGGCCTGGCGTTTTTAGAAATTAATGTCAGGGGTTTAAAAATTGCAGGCGGATCTGCCAAGGCTTCTGCGGTTAGGGCTGCCCAGCACTTCCTGAGGCCTCTTTTCAGCTGCTCAAAACTTTTTTTTTTTCCCAATTTTAACTGCATGGACTGAGGATTCCCACGCTAACTCCACTCCTAGCTTGTTTCTAGCAGGTTGCTGTGGAAAACTGTGGCCAGAAGGAAAATGTTCAGGGTGTCGGGTCCCACAGAAATATCTTGCTACCACCATGCCTCACCTACCAAAAAGGCACTCGGTGGGAGGACTGCAGTGACACCTCGGTGATCGGGATCCTGCCACAGAAACCTCTGCGTAATTAATGCCGGGTGATTGTTTAACCCCAGCTCTCCTACGAATGCCTCCTGATTTCTCATCCTCCCGATGAGAAACTGAGATTGACTCAGAGAAGCACCAGGCATTTCCCGCTGCAAACGAAGTCAGAGTTGCGTTTTAAGCGTATTAAATGCTTTAAATGTATTAAGAACTCCAAGAATGCAAACTCAAACTCTGGGACTGAATAAAGAGCCTCTTGTAAAACCCATTTGGGCAACCAGCACGTTTTTCTTCCCACTCCTTCAAGTGGGAAGTGCCCTACCTCACCTGGGAACCTGGAACGTATCCTACAAGCAGTTTGGGATCAGGGGGTTGGATTTTTCAGCCTAACCCCAGGCGGTCAAAGCTGAAATGAGGGTCAGAGAAAGCAGCCTGCCCAAAGGAGCTGTGCTTTGAGGAAGCGGCGAGGAGTTTGATCAGCCCTCTGGCAGGACGGAGGCCATGCGACGCCTCTGGGATTGCATCCCAAATGATCGAGGAAAGTGGATTTTAAATGCTGACTTCCAATGCTTTGAAGGTGATCCCTGGACACCAACAAGGGAGGAAGCGCCAGGTTTCTATCAGTAACACTCCCTGGCCTGATCCCCTGTCCTAGCTGCGTGATTCAGAGGGTCTGATGGCAGTTCAACCACCGGGGAGATGTTTTTAGTTAAGTACACAGCAGTGAAGCCAGGAAGGAAGAACAGCACAGCTGCAGCTGCTGTCTGACAAGAAATGGATGGCTGTGGGGTTTGCTCCATTTGTTTCAGAGCGGGTCAGTTACCCTACACAGATTCCCGGGTAATACAACAGCAACATTTACATTCCTGGTAAGAAAACCCTTCAGATATTTAAACAACTGCTGAAGTTATTTTCCCCCGGCTTCCTGTCGATGGGAGTTTCAGAAAACCATCGAGGGTTTTAAAACGCCCAGGCCCAATTAGGCACCGCAGAAGCTTTTTGAAAATCACTGCGACATCTCTGCAGAAGCATTTGCTTCCACGGCAGCTTCGAGGGGCCAAAACCAACCCCAAAAAATCCTCCCAAGTGCTGCACGAGGAGCTCCGCCTCGGCTGCTGTTCCCGCAGAAGCTGAGCTTCTTGGAAAGCTGGAGCAGCGTGTAAGAGCAGTGGAAACATTGAGCAAAGCCTCTCAGTCATCTCCCACAGTCACGACTGCACAGCGTGTACTACCAGGAAGCTGGAAGAAGGGCTGGGAGCCGAGGAGATCCCACAAGCACTTACAGGGCCCTGGAGACCTCCGTCCTCGCGGTCGATGCTGCCCCGGGAGAGCCGCACGTCGGGTTTCTGCAAGGAGAAGTCACAATTTCACTGCTCTGCTTGCAGAGTCACACAACCTGGGCTCAAAACCGTCTTAAAAACAAGCAAATAACGTCAAAAATGTTATGCTGACATATCCAGATGTCATTTAATTCCCCTCCCTACCATGCTACAGCTACCAAAACGCCCGGTGGGCTTCTGGACTGCTTCTCAGCACACGTGTAAAAAAGGCTTTTTTTAAGCAGTGACGGTACCGTTTCCCCAACACAACACTGGAAACCTGCATTTCCATTTTCCCAAAGGCAAACGTTGGGTTTGGGGCTCGTTTTCCTCCCCACAGCACGATTTCAGCCCCAGGATGAGGAGCGCTGCGCATTAATTCCCGTTTCCAGCTCGGGAAGGCTGAGATGTACTTGGCTGCCTCGCCGAGCCTGCGACCGGGGCCAGTTGCTGGAGCTCTTTAAACGTTGCTTTTGGGCACAGAGGTCTAATAAAGGTGCCCAGATGCACTGGTCTCCACAATTAAGTGACAAACAAATGAATTTCTGCTTTATCTGCTTTAAGAAACATGGGGCCTGATTGTTTTACAAGGTAATGCTACTCACGATCCCTTCCCTTCCTTCTTTCTAAAAGCACCAAAGAATGATTCCAATTCCCATATCCTCCTAAAAAACCCTAAAAGCCATCAGGGGAGGCAGATCAACGTGCTAACGTTGATCTCTTATCATTAAAACACTCGTTTTGTGCCGGCAGCCTGCAGCAAGGGCTTATTCTTGGGGTTTTCATTCAGTCCTTCCCAGATGGAGCAAGGCACAGTCAGAGAGGGTCGCTGCCTGAAAGAGCTTGAGATTAAAAATAGGGAAACAAAATTAGACAGGGAAGTATTTAACCCCTTCTTGAACGTGAAGAACCAACAGGACAAAAACGAGCAACCTGCTCCATGTTTCTCTGAGAATTTGTGGTACTTTTATAGCGAGACCTGCATGGATGAAGCTTCAGTTTATTTCCTTGGTGATGAGGAGGAATTTTTTCTGATGAAAGTCTCATTGGGTACAGATGTTAGATACTTCGGAACATATCAAGTGACTGTGATGCTCGTGGTATTTTTTAGCTAAATATTATCTAAGCACACGACTGAATTTCTATCGCACTGATGCTCACAATTTATCACTTCCATTTCTAGCCAGAGATGTGCCCGAAAGAAGATTCAGAAGCACAATGTGCACATGAGCCCAAATAACACCTTTCTTTCCAGTATTAGCAGGAGAAGTTAAATTTACAGACACAGTGAGTCTTCTCCCCTCCTTGTCCTACAACCCACGGCACCACCAGCAGCCAACGTGCAGCATGTGAGCGACCTTCAGGACATTGCACACACGAACACCTGGCTGCAGTCTAAGAATTGTTGCACGAGAAGGGCGTAAATACACAGAAATTATTATTAAAAGCAGGATTAACAAAATTCTGTTGGACTAGCCCTTGGCAAACAAAGCCATGAAGTTGCCCAGGCTCCTCCAAGAACCTGAAAATGAAGATACCGAGTGCCAATGGGTCCGTGAGCAGTTTGTGCCACTGCACAACTGAGCTCTCCCAGCTATGTTTCATGCAACAAATAAGCCCCACACCAAAATTCACCTGTTCCGTGCTTTATCCATTTATTTTTCTGCATTTCTTAACCTTGTTGGAGCACAAGCAGTGCTCCCAGGTGTGTATGTGACATGTCAGGGGAAAAATCAGGCTGTAATTTTGGCCGTGAAGCCCCCCAGATTGAATGTAACAGGTAAGACTTGTTAGCAAGCCGTGCCTAGAAGCACCCTGCTTAATGCTCGTGTTGTCTCTTCATTTCAGAGCATGAAGCCTTTGGGAAATGGGTGATTTACGATTGCAGATTTTTCTGAAAACGTTTCTCACTTGCAAGGATATTTTTTAGTACAGTGACTGACCGTGATGACGAGTCATCCTCAGATGTGTTTCATACTCACCGTATGATGGGGCTGCTCAAACACACAGACTTTGCTTTTTATTTCTTTTTGGTGCGAGCTTTACCAGACTAAAATGCAAGTTTAAGCAACGTCTTTTCTACTTACTATTGTAGCCATTACAGATATATATTCCTGGTTGGATTTTTATCAAAATCTTGCAGAAAATCAAAGTCCTGGAGAAGTAAATGAATTTCTTTTCCTAATAAAAAATCTGCTATCTGAAATCTCTGGAAACTTTAGGAGGACTTTTCAGACAGGATGCATATGTTGACAAACTGGAACAGAATCTATTTTATTTCCCGAATTCCCGGTCACTCACTAATAAAAGGACCATGTATGTCTTGGCGCTCTCAAGACATGCCGAACTGTAACATCTCGGTGGGATTTTCTCAGGCTAAAAATTAAAATCTTATTTTAGCAACAGTTCACATCAATTATGCTTGAATTGCCGTTCTCAGTGTCAGAACAGGACCAATACGAAAACCACAACTATGTGGGAATTTCAGAAAAAAAAACAAAACCAAGCACGATAAGGAAACTATGCGAGTTATTTCTTCCAAACATTGCAGGAAAGAGCTCTACATTTCTCAGCACAACACTGCTCTCTCTGCTGTGGAGTCACTAAAAGGAGTGTGAAAATGCATCTTTATTTTATATAATTAAAAACGACACCACATAGCATAACTACAACTGCAACAGAAAGGTTCAAGCTGGAAATTAAGTTTAAACGGGGAAGGAATTCATGAAGATGCCCCAAAAGAAGGAAAGTCCTCTGCAAAACGTTCAGAGACGGCCAGCTACAGGGCAAGAAGTTACAGCATAAAACCCACAAATTTCCCTACACCGTTGTACTCAGGAGGTCACCTTGAGAAGGTAACAGCGTGACAATTTCTGTCCCACAACTTCTGCTAAGCATGGCATCACCTCCACCATGGGTTTTCTTAACTGTGGTTGTGGACGGATTCCCCTTTGGGGCCAAACTCTGTCTTAAAATACAGAAGATGTGCTCTTCTAGAAGCAATTTAAAAAAAAAATCAGGATAGTTTCTGGCAGTTCCCAACTTCTGCCAAGACCCCAAAATCAAAGTAGGCCTTTAAGGCCCCCTCAGAGGGCCTTTAAGAAATTATTTTAACTCAATGAATTAACTGATTTGCTTTTAAATTCCTTCTACACATGAGATCAGGGCTGGAAGATCAACATTTACATACCCTGGCCCTGATGGAGTATTTCAGTCCTTCGATCCTGATTTTCTGTGCACACGCACTACAAAGGGAAGCCAGCAGGCTCGAGATGAAGTGCAAGTATCTCAGGATGCGTGCCAGAGTGCAGGGTAACGGGCCAAACCTTTTAGTTACAGCGAGCTGTTGGGCTATTTGTGATCATGGAGCTCTGCTTTCAGGGGTGGAGGCTGCTCATTCAGCTTCTACATGCATTGCACTACGTAAGAGTAAAACCTTGATCAATCTTTGTGTATTTTCTTATTTATTTTTTTTTAGAGTGGAACTACCCAGATGGCTGAGAAGTGATAGGAAAATGCAGAATGAGAGCTTCGTGTACTTCTTGTGATACTTCCCTTGGGAATGAGGTAACCACCCAAACATCCCAGGATAAAAACGAGTGAAAATCTTGTGGACTGCAGCACCTAAAGAAGTGTACAGCAAGATTCCTTGCCCTGAAGGATGAGCAGTGTCCCACCTGTTTGATGCAACGCGTTTATGTGGCAGCTGCCTGCCATACACAACCAGCGTCTTCCGTGGCTGCCTGCGCCACGGGTGAAGTGCTGCAACGCTTCCTCTTTGCTTCGACTTCCTCAAACACAACTCACAGATTTCTGTCTCCTTCCTAGAGGCACTTCTGCCAGGACAGCATGAAAAACTGCAGGTTTCATCCGTGTCCTTTAAACACCTAGTGTGCAACATCCCTGCTGTATCAGGGGATGGGATGGGGTCTAGTCCTGAAGACGACAACCCTCCCCACCTTCCCTATTCTCTTCCTACATCCCAGTGAATAAATTTGCCTCAATTTAAGAAGTTCTTTATGCCTCAGTTTTTACACAACAGATTTATTTGTATTCAGGAGCTTCCCATGAAGAGCGATGTTTGTTTTCTCTTTTTCCAGCAGGATCTCAGCATTTTGGATTCCGTTTAAGACTGCAGCTTGCAAACATTTCTGTCTCCTCTCAAGTACTGACTGGTTGTGTGTTCTCAAAGGACCAGTTTCAGACAAACTGCTTACACAGATAACATCCTCTCTGAAGACTGCTACATTTCCATTTCAATGCCGCTGCGATTTTGTTCTTCATCTGGGGTCTCTCTTCTAGCACACACGGCACCAGCGCCGTTCGTACTTGTGCTAACATGCTTTGAGTTGGATTTTCTCTTTGTAGAAGCAGCAATAAATTTTGGGTCACGAGCGTGTTGCTGCTACTCTAGGGAAATAAAAACTGTACTAACAGAAACCCCAGCGAGGCTTTTTCTTCTCCGTGCAGTGTCTCACATTAAATGACTTGCACTTACCCCTCTGAGAGTCCAATTCTCAGTAGTAGAAGTGCGATACACCGTAGGAGTCTGAGGGCTGTGTAAATAGGGGCTGCTTTTGAAAGCAGTCAGTTTAAACTCAGTGCACTAGGCTGCAGTTGCATAAGTTAAAAATTAAATTCTGGCTCTCCTCTCTCTATTGTTCTCTGTGCTCAAAGGGAAAAATATTCTTCTGAAACCTATAGCAGGGAAGGGAGGGCCATGCTTCAGCCAAACAACGTGACCGAAATCTAAAGGTCAGTTTTCCTGCAGAAAGCAGGAAAAGCAAGCGAGACACATGACAACGATTTTGAGAGAGCAAGTTGCTCTCCTCCTTCAATCACCTGGAGCACAGTTAGAGAAGTCCCTTCTCCTGAGAGAAAAAGGACATGGGACAAGGAAACATATATTTAGTGTTTATAATATAAATATTTCTACACTGTATGTAGTTTGGACTCTCCTGTATAAACTCTGGATATTCTTCAGGAAAAGTGCAAGGCCTCTGGGAGTGCCTCCCCTCAGCATCTTTTCTGCCATCTTCATTTCTTCAGGGCTAACCCTAGAAACACATGCTCCTATTCCAGGAAATACCCACCTATAAAATGAAGCTTCCTCTGACATGTGTCATGCTATGGGTTCAAACACACCCTGTGTCTATCGTGGTAGCTTGCTCAGCTTTTGACAGTGTGTAAACGTGTCATGGGTTTACGAATTCCAATTCCTCGTTTTGGCCATTTTTAAGTTCACGTTTACTTCCTCTCAATCTTTCTCTGCTTTTTGCCTTTTTAACTAAGATTTACATCAAAAATTACCAAATTCAGCTCTGGCAAACTGCAGAGCTGTAAAACTGCTCACAAGTTCCCTCTAAGCAGGATGTGGCAGCAGTGACGGTGTCTCTCCAGCAGTAAAGACTATTAGAGGTCAAAAGAAAAATCACTGAGTCCCTCCTCAGGCAGCAATCTGGGGCACGGTGAACATCCTGCTGGTCCTGAGGCTGACCCAAAGCAGAATTAATGCTACGATTAATTATCACCTATCCTGCAGAACAGGAAGGTCCCACGTAACCTAGCGCCACCGCCGAAGTCACAACTGCCTCCTTCTCAGAGGCATGCCATTAAAAGGCATCCTCAGGAGCAAAATATTAATCCCTCAAGAAGCTCTTGACAATGTTTTAAGTTTGCATCCACAATTTGACTTACTAAGCTTGCGAAAGTCCTAAGCAATCGGAGCCGCTTGAGACTGGAAAAGCTAATGCCTAAATTAGGCAAGAAATTTTCCTTTCCCCTCCCTCTCTTCAAGCTCGTAATTAATTGGACAAAGCAATGTGGGTGCAGTGGTTTCTCTGCTATCATCCAATGGCAAGATGCAAATTCCCACGTGTACGTGCAGAGAAATAAGTCAAAAGCAAGCTGTTAACCAAAAGCAACGTCTTAACTCTAGCACAATTTGGATGGTGGCTAGAACATGAAATGGGCATGTGGGCATCACCAGTAACTCTCAACAGCAAGTAGAGATTTACACCCTTTCTTGTCAATGGTTCTGGATACTGCATCTACCTAAAACCCTGACAGAGTAAGGTTATTCAGCTGGCCAGGAGCTAGGTCTCAGTAACGCTGCCTACACACAAGATCTGCTCTGCATTCCCTCCCACTGGCTTCCTGTAGAATAAAGCATAAATGCTTATTCGCAAGGAACTCAATGTACTGGCTTCGATATCCCTAAAAGACATTTTTTCAAGCTCTGTGGGACAACCACTGCCAGCGAACTTTGATGTCCAAGCTACAAATAATCCATCTGTACAGCAAAGGCTTCCCTGGAGGTCTGCTCTGGACAGTGCAGAAAACTCTTAGAGAAACTGTCTCCTGTCATCATCATCTTTAAATACGCAGCAAGCTTATTTAAACTTACCTCCCCTAACAAACCTAGCACACCTGCACTTATACAAACATGTTTTGTACCTATATACACAGCTTCCAAAACAAAGGGTTCCTTGAAATACACTTATGACCAAACATAGGACTGGTATTTGTCACAATCCATATCACACCACTGCAATTTATTCACCTGCCAGGTGAGGCTCCCCAGCACGAGCCTATTCTGGGTAAAATGCTACCAGCATCTTCTGCTGCATCTGTAGCCAACAGTCTTGAATTTTAACACTGAACTTGAATTTTGACAATAAAGAAGTCAGAATTGAACTCAGAAATGAGTGGCTCTGACAACAAGAAAACCTGGAACTGCAGAGAAACAGTGACAGTAGATGCCATTACCAAAGCATTTCTTCTTCTTTTTCCTGGTGATGCTCAGAGCTTTTCCCCCCACCTCACAGAGCTCTCTTTTTAAATTATTTCTTCCCACTGATGTGTCTCTTTATTCCTTTGGTGCAAGACTGCTTGCAAGTCTAGTCGCAGTCAGGGTTGCTAGATGGCTGAAGGTTATCCCTTTTTTAGGGGCAGAGTGTGCACAGATCGATATCCTTAAGAATAAACAGGCAATCTGCAGATGGCCACAGAACCCACAACTTTTCACACATGAATACTTGACTGAATCAAGTGAGACTCACTAAAAAAAACAACAGCTGTTTGAGGCACCTGTAGCAGAGGTCACACTTCCTAGCTGAACACTTCAATTAAGAATTTCTTCCAAACCTGCATTTTGGAACCGACTCCTGTGTTCATTAATATTCTCATTTCACAGAAGTGATCAGTTTTAGCAAGCTGCAACAAAAAGAGTTAAGAAGCACCACAAAACAAAATTTTACCAGGAACCGTTCCTCCTTTTCAAGCCAGCGTTGATCTTCTTCCATCTCTTGTTGTTGTCGTATCAACCTCTCCTCCATGAGATGTGTGGGTAGAACCTGCCCCATTCCTCGTATGTCCAAAGTGCCTGAATCCTACAAAACAGAGGTAGGTTTATGCAATCTCAAAACCACTGACAATTTGTGAAAACAGCTGCAAGAACTTACTGAGCTTATAGAAGAGTGGATTTTTAAAAGCCCCAGTGCACAATAGCAATCAAGCAGAGTTCCTCGATCTGCTTATAAACTGAAGCAGGTCATCAGAAGAATCACTTTCCAACTGCAAACATTTTATTTGCCTTGCTCCTAATCACTGGAACCCAAAAGATTTGAAAAATCCTGTTTTATTTTTCAATAATGTTGTCACTTCATATGTTGCACTTCAAGTTGGACAACAATAACAATTATCAATTTCCTTTTCTCATGCAATAATGCAACTATCCAGTTGTTAAAGCTGCAGGATACGTATTTTACCCAAACCAAATACCCTTTTCTGTTTCAGCTGACGGGTAAATCATGTCACGAAAACACTTTTAATGAATTTTTGAACAGGTTTTTGTGTGTGCCTTGAGCCTCAATATGCGATATCTCAACTATATACAGCAGGAATAACAACAGCATGGCAGCAAGCTGTAATGGCAGAAAATACGACCAAATCTACCAAGAGTTACCTGAGGCAAACTGAAGGCTCGCACACCTATCTGTTCTACTGTATTTTGGGTGTAAACCTCAGCTCTCACTTAAAGATCTACCAGAGGCACAAAGAACAGAACACTGCTTAGAGAGTGCAAATGGATTTAGGACAGAAACTGCAAAAAGTGAATCTTTGTGGAAGGATAAAATGGAATGAAAAACGTATAAAATATTGGAGGAGAATGGAATAATGGCAGAAGGTTAGAGGGGGGAATAACTTCATATTCCTTGCAGCTATATGCAATTGTGAGAGGCTGAAAAGCGTCTACCAAGAATACAGCTCAAGAACAGTTTTGCAGACCATTTCATTTTCTGTGCCTGATAAATTACAGAGAATCTTTGAGTACAGTTTCTATACTGGATATCTTCCATGAGAGGTATTTTTAACTAGGTAACGATATAACAAATTTTAATATGAATTTTTCCTCCTCTCTTAACACCACTAAGTTTCAGTAAAGCTTTCTTCTAACAAACTCAGGATACCTATAATCACTCGTTTAGTCTCAATGTCTTAGTTAAGATGCTAAGTAGCAGTCACTTCATCAAGAATTTGTGTAAAGAGTACAAGCACTATGTCCAACCTCACATAAGAGGATTTGGTTCAAAAAGAACTGAATTCAGTCATGACTCCAACCCAACTCCAAGAAGGCAACTTAAAAAACACCCAAGAAACATACTCAATTTTCCTACAATAATCTCCAGAGGTATCTGAAGAATAAAAAAGTGTCTTTACTGTACAGAGAGCAACAACAGGTGTGTGAGTTCACGCTACCTCCATGTTTGGTTGCCACACTGATATTTCCTGAGGTCGATGGTTCCAGGAATCTGTTTGATCCAAGAGAGAAGCCTGCCCTGGATAGATGCTGCCTGCCATGGCTGGTATCCCGTGAGAACCAGGGTAGCCAGATACCTTTAGGGAAAACGCAAAAGGTGTTATATTAGCAAACTTACTTCCCCATATTTAATAGATTTTATTTTTTTTTTCTCAAGGGAGCAAACATGAGAGTGCAGAAGGGACTCAATTCCAGTAGTCACTGCAAGGGAGGAGGAGAAGAAACAACAGCAGAAGAAGGAAGCCAAGCCACGATATGATAAAAACTCTTTCTCTAGGACTTGTACTATGTCAGGAAGCCTACCCAAACAGCAGCATTAGAAAATATGTTTCAACCTCTTTAGTCACAACGATCAAAGTCCTCTGATGAACAAAACCAACCGTATCGATACATTTATAAGACCTACACATGCAGAACTCATGTTCAAGTTAATAGGAGCCATGCACACATCACCCTGTGGAGCCATACAAACATGTACCCCCCGTGCATATGACAAGCTTAAGCCTGGAGTGACTGCATGTAATTACTGTGCCTAACTGCACAGCCTGAGAACTTCCCCACAGAAAAATCAAAGTAGTTTTAATGAGCCTGAAGCATTCCAATAAAAACAAGGAAAACCTCCCCCCCTCCACGGGAAAAAGGACCTCGACTGAGTCTGTTGTATGTGGATGTTGATTTGAACAAGCCCAAGAATACCCAAAGGAGGCTATCAGCTAGCAGAAAATAAAAAAATTCAGAGAACCATCAGGGAGTAGAGTATCAAGAAACCCAAGGAAAGCGTGGCAGCTAATCCCTGCAATTTACAACACAAGTAATTTCATAGCTTGGAAAAATGCTAACATGAATATTATATTCCTTCAGTAAATATGAAAATGTCTAATGCATTTCACTTTAGTTTTTAGGAATTTGAGTACTACATCACATTTGAAAGTATCTGCCATCTGGAGTAACCCTACCAGGTCCAGTTCAGGGTTTGTTCTTATGTAAAACAAACCAAAAAAACCCAAACATGTTTAACGCAACTCAATGAAACTAAACTGTTTAAGAAGTGAATCAATCCCACCAGCTGCAACTGAGTTATAGACTCCACGTTTGAAAGAAAACACGCGGAGTATTTAAATTTAATACCTGGTAGTGATTTGGCTGTACCATATGCTGTGGACTCGGATAAAACCCTTCACTGGATCTTGGGCTGGGGTAACCAGGCCTGCTGGGCTGTAAGTATAAAGGAAAAGAGTCTTTTAAAAGAGTCTTTAGACAGAAGAGAGTCTTTAAACAGAAAACTAAACACACCAAATTCCTCTTTGCTGAAACAAACATTTACAGGAGGCACATCACAAAAACAAGCTCAAAAAAAAAATCCCTGAAATAAACATTCAAAGTTATTTACACTTCAAACAAACAAACAAACATCCATATAAAATTAAGTTTTCCTCCACTTTTTTGTCTGGATACAGAAGAAGCTATATTATTTGCTAGGTATTTCATTAAATAACACTCACTCTGTACATTTTTGGGGCTATGTTTGAACCACAGGGCCTTCTCTCTGCTGGTTAAGTCCAGACAGAATATCACAGAAAAACTTAATGCTTAAATCATGTTTCCAGGTGCAAATAGCGAAGTTTCCAAGTTTATAATCTGCATTACGTAAAGTTTTGCCGTTAATTTGTTGTTCTGTGACTGTTCCCAGCAGTTCCCAGCAAAATTCTTTTGCTTCAGTGAGAACACAAATCAAGTTTTGTTTAGCATGAATATTTACACGCGTTATTCTGAGGACTGATGTTAGTTCTGATTATTAACCCCCACGTTTCAGTCATATTCTGAACCCCATGTCCTTCATTATACATGCTATAGGTTGCAACCGATTCCCAGCCAAGAAAAAAACAGAAATATTTCCTGTTAGAAAGGAGCTAAAGAAGAGTTATCGGATTATTTATCTGAGTATCGTGCTTTACCCCTTCAGGAAAAACACAATACTTTGTGCATATAAACAAAGAGGAGGTATAATTACAGAAAACCAGGAGAAAAGGCACCAGAAATTTGGAAAGCCCAGTTCAAAAAGCCTGTTTTCCTGCCCACACTGAACAGATCTCCCTTTTGCCAGAGCAGGCACAGAAACTTCACACTAGTGGACGAAGCAATGCTGGAAAAAGTTTCTCAGAAGTGTACTTTTATCTTCCAAGAAGCAGTATTCTGTTATTTGTACTTGATGTTAACCTCTGAAGGTACATTTGCCTCTTTTCCTGAGAAACAGTGCTGCTGGGTGTTTCAGAAGGAAAAAAAAAATCAACCAAAGAGAAAAAACAAAACCCAAACCCAACCTCATCGTTTTGCACATGGGCTCCTGGTGTCCCTCTGGCAGTTAAAAGCTACTTTCACAGTTCTTTGGAACTACAGAATTTTATCACCACTGCATGAAAAATGTTGTTATCACTCAGCACTTGTTATTTTTGGTTTCTAACTAATCACTGCAATCCAAGTAATTTCATAGTACAGATTGTGATAGCTGTGAATTGTCTGAGAATGTGCAGGAATTTAAGGCTGTAAGTAAAAGGGAGTTTAAGTCCTGTGAAGAATTCAAACTTTTTAAATGAAGTGTTATAAGAAAAAAAGTCAATTATTACCATTAAAAATTTACATAGTAAGTTGAGATGCTTGAAATTCCTTATCTACAAAATTCAACTTGTTCAAATGTCATTAGCATGACATTTTACAAAAACCACATTTTACAAAATCACAATGTAAAGAAAAACTAAGCAACGCTTGCATTGCATACACAGTGAGAGTACCTCAAGGAGTTAAAATATCAAGGCCCTTCTACCTCTTGAAAAAAAGGTGTGCAGTGGTAGGAGCATTAATATCAATCCTAACACCTTTTTTCAGGTGTTTTCATTTATGTGTCACACCCACAGCTCTGATGATGATCACTCCTAACATTAATTAAAGGTATTTTTAAGCCCTAAAGACTACATTCTTAAACAATTTTGCAATAATTAAGTAGCATATTGTTCCAATTCACGCAGTTTATCTGCTTCTGTAATTCAGGATGCTGTCTGTTTACATATACACGAAATCATATAATCTCAGGTGCCTAGACAGGTTGATGGATTCTTTGCCATTCTCAACTCTGAAATGAAAGTAGCAGCTTCAGTGTCCGTATTTCTTGGTTGCCATAAAGTTACCAAAATGAAAAACAAAGCCAGGAAATCTATCAGGCAACAAGCCAGATGTGTGGAAACCAAACAAAAATAAGTTGCCTTCCTATGGCCGTTGGGGCAGCAGAAGGGGCCCTGCTACTACTACTAAAATCCCTATCAGCACCAGAGCTTGAGTAGAGGGCTACAGGAATTCATCACAGACTGATTAGGATGCAGATATTATTCCGCATCATAGCAGTGACTGCACAAAATGAAATCCTCCGAAGTATGGACCCGATCCTTCAAACTACAAAATATATCTTAGGAAAAGCACGCAAGTTATGGAGAGAAGAGTGTGCTCAGCAACTGGAGAGGTTAGACTACCCCAACTGGAGAGCTTAGGGACATCCAAACAGGGCAGACATGCAAGGAAACAAAATTAAGTGTAAACTGAAACACATCTCGTCCTTGGGAAGTAAAACCGTTGTCCAGAATAAGAAAATTACAATTAATTAATTTATACTCCGTCGCTGATGTTTTATAAATAAACTTGACGAATGTCTGAGATCTCACCAGCTAACGTTTCATAGTAGTGCTAGAAGAAAGAAGAAAGAAAGAAAAAGCCAGGAAACATTTTTGTGGCAACTATGGGAGTCTCTTGCAAGTTAAACAAACAAGAAACAGAAAATTGTCAGTGCAAAATTACAGCACAGATCAGTTCTAATAACAGCCTAAGCAGAGCTGGGTCATTTCAGGCAAGCATTAGCAGATGATGACAGAATTGGGCAGAACGCCGTTCTCAACCAACCCATCAAACCTGGCTTTGAAGAATAATCATCGTTTCAATTCCATTTCTTTATTATTACTTTTAGAAACACTCGTGCTTTGTGTTCTGATATCTTAGCTACCTTGGGAGGAGCCTCATCCGATCCTCCTGAGTCCCAGGACACCGTGACTTGTCGCCTGGATTCCATTCTCATTCGTTCTTCTTGCTGCAGCTTCTCTTCCTCCAGTATGGTACTAAGAAAAAACACATCGGAGGTAAGTAAAACTCCAGCTCCACGTCTAACAAACCTCGGAGCTCCCACATCTCTCAAGCCAATGAATATTACACGAAAAGAGTGAGTGAGAACTTTTGAGACCAAGTTGTTTTCTGTATATTGCTTCTGGAAACCAGGTTTCTGAAGAAATGCATCTGTAGGGCTGTCAGGGTGCTTTCAACAACCGAAGCAGCACCGGGCTTTCAGAAAGCTGTGGTTGATCTTGTACAAAAAAGTTTTTTGCATGTTAACAGTTCTTTTGATGTGTAATTACAAAGAGAAATCCTCAAAGACAACAAACCAAGCACTTACTTGCATGAAAGCTTATTTTTCACATGAAAATACCCCGATTGCTGCAAAGGATCAAAACAAACCGAAAATAACGTCCTTTATGGAAGCTCAACCGAGCTTCAAATCACTGGGATTTTCCCCTCTGTTAAACAAAGCAGTCAAAAAAAAAAAAAAAAACCAACATCTCAAATACCATGCTTTCCTCTTACATTTCAGCCTAACCAGGAACACATTCAGCAAAGCAATTCGGCGAGACAGAAACATCTGACAGCATTCACTCCGCTTTTACAAGGCTCAGGTCAGGAGGGTACATTTTCAAACAAAGCACAAGACAGTAGTAAAACCGAGTTTGCTACTTACCACTGCTCTGACTATTAAAAAGCCCGTTTGAAGTTCAACGTGATACTGCTGCCCCCACAGCAGCCTCCTCCCAGTTCTGCTATGTGGATTATTAATGTTGGATATTTGCCATTTCAGAACTGCTCAGAAGGAAGCTTTGGACGAGGGAGCTGCACGCTGCACGGGATAGTCCCGAGATCTGAGCAGGGCAGATTATTGACACGTTGATCTCCCCAGAGTAAAGATAATCCCGAGAAGGAGCTACCCCAGCTCCTTGAGCACTCCAGTTTCTAGAAACAAAGCTCGGTTCTGAGTTTATAATCTCCTGCTCAGACGACTAAATAACCACCCAGAATTACTCATGCAAGGGATGAGATCAACTCCAGCAATCTATTCTCATCTTGGAACTTCGCTGCTTGTTTCAAGAATAAATTCCTGCTTGGTCGGAGGCTAGAGCTTCGCCTTTCCTCCCTCAGCCAAAAAAATTCATGCCACTTCTTAAAAGCAGGGAAGTCAGCTCATCTCAACTGCAGCCTACCCGAGTTTCTGAGTATTGCAGCAATCTCAATCCATCACTGCCGAAGGAACACAAGAATGTGGAACAAAAACAAAATCAGACCAAGTTATTTGCAGCAGTCATTCTGATAGAGCTATTGCAGACAAACAGCTACAGCCCCACGCAGGCGACTAAAAAGAAAATCCTTCTGCTTTACCACCTCTCTCTTCCTACAGAGGAAGGAAAAAGAGTATTTCTTACTATAACTCACAAAGAATTAGCAAAAATGCCCCGTTTTAAGGCTCGGTCAGGCTTTGGATATTCAGCACGAGTTTTTATGTATCATGAGAAATCAGTCAGGACGCATCTGGAGCCACGAACCACGATTACAATCTTTGAAGAAATACCTCAAAACTTAACCAAAAAATGCCAACAAAACAAAAAACCACCTACACGTATGAATAAAATGTGCATTTTTAATTTTTTTTTTTCGTTGATATGGCAGTTGCTCTAATGCGAGCACAAGGAATGGAACAAAAGTCAGCTAAAAGCAGCTGACTAAATTTAGAGATGGCTTATTGACAATTTGGGGCCACGGGTATAATTTGTCACAGCCCAGTCCTGTTTTTCCATAAAAAGGAATGAAACACTGCTACCTATCTGCCTTGCTGTCAAAGCCATTTTATCTGTGGCGTCCCGGTATTTAATACCGTACCGTTAACCTCAATCGTGTCACTGGGAATGACAAATTCTGACTGAAATGATTTGTTTTTCATAACACAGGCTCAGCTTTTTGCCTTACGGCTCTAATTCATCCTGCTATTCCTTCGCCTGTGTCATCACGAGGACCTTTCCCTCCCAGCCCGGCGAGTAGCCTGGTCAACGGCTGATGAGCTACAGCAGAATTTGTACCGGATGCCCTTGACTGCTACATACAAGAAGAGAATATAAAATAGAAATGCCTCGGAGAAGCATCACTCGAAAAAAAACCACAAGGAATATAAATGACTCACAGAAACGTCTTTGTTTTTACAAAGGGAAGACCGATCCATAGACAGAGCACAAGTGTGCCAAGAGATATTTTTGACCTCTTCTCGGTGCAGCTGCTTGAGGACTCTCAACGGTTTATTAGAAATTGCAGAGGTCAGGGAAGTCACATCTAGGCATATTTTCCCAAACGGCACGTATTTTTAGCAGCAGAGAGGCATTTCTACTCGTACGACTTCCCTAGCAAACCTCGAGGTAGAACAAACAAACCTAAGCTGTCTTCTTGGCTAGGTCTGATGAAAAACGTCTACTATTGAAGTTTGTGTAGTTGATAAACTTATTTCATTTTCAAAGAACCTTTTCACTCAATTTTGCCCGTGGCATTGAAAAGGAAACATTTACTGGGAGGTTCAAAGCAGAAATATCTGAAATACTGAAATGCAGCCTTACGTTTTGGAAGACAAAGCAATGCCAGTGTTTGCTTGTATGTGGTGTGGGAACCTAGAGGAAGTGCTGACCCTTCAACAAGCAGCTTCCTTTTTCTTGTCTGGCCAACAAAAACACATGGTTGCATGGAGATGAACACATTTTCCCCGTACAGCCCTAATGTAAGAGCACTTTTGCTGGACTTTATTCCTAATAGTCACTGTCAATGACCAAAAAGCCAACGAAGTGTTGCAACCTCCATCGTATATATCGAGTACGTGCTACAATTTTTTTTGCCAGATGCCATCAAACGACGTGACTTAAACTGCCTTCATTCTTATCAGTTTTGGGCCTTTTATTTATAAGCAACATTTCAAGAGCTGCAGCAAACACAGCCACAAGAAGGCTCAAGTCCCATTTCCATCAGTTAACTATCTCATTGCTGTCATAAAACCAAACTTTAGGGGGATGAATCAGTCATTATTTTACTTTTTGTATTCTTTTTAGAGTTGAATCTGTATTTAACACATGACCTGCAGTCCAGGGATCATCTGGGATCATCTACTCTGGTAAAACCTGTGCTTCTTCATCAGCAACCAACAGAGGGCCCAATCTTGTCACAGCAATGATAAAACTGCTCCTGATTTTGCTATTTCTATTAGAGAGGAATGGCTGGCGACAGGTACTTGATACAAAATTAATTCAATGATGCACTCAAAATGTCATGGCATGACGTTAATTTAAAAAGCTGAAAAGGAAAATCCAGTTTAACACAGAATACTAAAAGGAGTTTTAACAGGATTATTGCCAAGGGATGTGCAGGGCACCACGACTCACAAGCACAAGCCTGGGAGAAGACCTGTAAGAAAACCTGGGAGTGTACTAGGGCTTCCTTACCAACACAAACCTGTAGCATATTGAACACAGCAAAGAATAATTTAAATTTAATAATACATTTATGTATGAGGTGGTATGTATATGTTACGGTGCTGTAAATAGGCAGAACTCATTCTGAATAGCAACACTATTAAGAGTAATAGTGCACGATTTGGGTCTGCTAAATGCTGAAATGGACCTAGGAAGGAAGGATGCGATGACTAACTCATCCTTTACCCACTCTGGACAAACCAAATACCACAAAATTTCCGGCCTTATTTCCCTCCTAATAACACTACACAAATTCTACAGCAATCAGCATCTTTGCGTGGCACAAGCAGCTGCAAGTAACGTTTGTGCAACGCAGATGTCACGACAGAACGGGTAAGGCATCAACTAAACCGAGAACAGCTGAAATATTTGTGCTCCCATCAGTACTCCTTCAGATGCAGAAAAGCAGTTTTTTCCCAAAGCCACGGTCTTTGTCGTTAAAAAGGGAGGAATGCTGCAGTGTTGTATCGTTGGCTTTAGGCAAACAAAGTCTGCTCTCAGCTTGAAAAAACTACCCTGGATCCTATCCAGCACGAGCAGCAGCCACACCACACAGAGAAGGCCACCAGGGAAATGGCTTGTTTTTGCAAGTTCATGGGAATTGGAGTTTTGAAACACAATCCTTCCTCGTTGCCTGAGATGGCCTCGCCATGCGGGACTTGGCAACCTTTCTGACAAGGGGCTGACTCTGCGAGCAGCGTGGAGAAGCCCTGAGGACGACTGTGCTGCCTGATGTCCAGCAGGGAAAGGTCACTGTTTTGGAGGGGCAGAAAACTCTTCGCTTTGGTGAGAACAAAAACTGCATGTTAGGGTTGCTGCGGCCCCAGGAGAGAGCTTGTTCTCTGAATGCTGCTTCAAGTCTCCTAGCATGACAAGAGGAGGGTAAAAAATTAAAAAATCCCCCCCTTGGTGCATTTTTCATCCAGAATCAGAGAACCACTGAGGTTGGAAGGGACTCCCAGAGGTCTCCAGTCCAACCTCCCAGTAAAGCTGATGCACAGCGAGGTCAGGTCGCTCAGAGCTTTTTCCAGGCAGGGTCTGAAAGTCTCCCAGCGACCAGCTTCAGTGCTTATTCATGCACTCTGGGAAACATTTTTCCTGGTAAATGATCAGAACTTGCCTTGCTGCAGATTTTGCCTGTTGTTTCTCACCCTTTGCCTGAGCGTTTCTGACGAGAGCCAGGTTCTGATGAGAGCCAGGTTCTTGGGCATTGGTCCACCCTGTTTATTTGGCGATACCTTTTCCTCTCTTTCCTCTTCTGACTCATGCTGTTAGAGCCATTCTTGCCTTTGCTCTGTTTCTCTGAGTACAGTCTCTGAGTACAGTCTCTATTTTCTTCCAGAGGAAGAAAAAAAATAAAGAATTGCCACTTTCCACCTAGTATCCAAACCACATTACCAAGTCCTATCTTCTCCTTGTAATCCCTACCCAGGCCCACCACTCCTTCCTGTGCACTGATAATATTATGGTAAGGTCCTTGTGAGAAGGGTATGTCCTTCTCTAGATATGTACATTTTAAGTTTACACAAGAGCTCCCAGAGCAACAGACAGTGGAACATTTTACTGAGGAGGAAAAAAAAACCTTAAAAGGCAGCTACAGGAAAAGTTATCCATCCAGCAACTTTGAAACAGCATCAGAATTATACTCAAATTGCCTCTTATTTTAATGACCTGTGAATTCTCTTCTAACACAAACATCCAGCAGCAGCACATATTATGTTACGAAAACAAAACATACCACAAAGCACAACTTCAATGTCAGCTGAAACTGAAGAACTTGGTAATGAATCACAACAAATTCAAGATTGGATTTAGAGCTGTACAGTACCTACACGTTGTTTGAAGCCTTCACATACTGACTGATGCAAAATAGATACTGAGGACTCATAAAATCACTAAAATGGCCACAAATATTAAATGTCTCTATACAACATCTCAGGAATGTTTCTAAGTTTAAATATCACCCTTGTCCTGTGGCTGGAGATATGGGTATATGGACACTGGATTGAATTACTGCAGAATAAACTGTGGTGTGAATTTAGACTGGTGTCAAATGTGCACTCACACTTTACAAGATGAACATAAGGTAGTCCATCCCATTTTACGAAGGGCAGAGTAATTCCTAGCTAATTACAATGCTTTTATTGCAGGCTCCACAGTTGCACACAAAGAGATACCATGGGGAACTTGTGTGCTAGATATGTAATAAAACTGACTTCCAACAGCACTTCAAAATTTTGCTTGTTCTACTGAAAATGCTCAGATGTCTAATTTCAAAGCATCTGCTCTGAAACCTGGTGATTCATTTCTTTAGGAAAATACACGTTTGTACCCCAAAACTGTATACTACATGTTTGACTAGGTAATCACTCTAAATTCTTTCTACTCCTCCCCCTGCCCCTGGAGAACTGTAGCATATATAGCTCAAATTATAAACAAATTACTAGTACAAAATGGAGTTTTTCTTGGCAAAGAAAGATGATTCATATTTCTGATTATTTGAATTCACTGCCTAGTTTAATTTTCTCCAACAGATAAGGTCCAGATTTCCAAGAAAGTATCACCAACCTGGCCCCCTGGAGATAAAGCCTTGCATTTTTGACAGAAAGAAAACACTGTAATGGAAGGCACAGCAAAAAGCAAATATTTCTGAACAAGGAAATGACCTTTCAGAAGTAAAACCCTACCTGAGTTGTGCTTTAAGTTCTGTAAACCTGGGTCGTCTGCTAGGGTCGTATGCCCAGCACTTGGTCATAAGGCTGTAGAGGGTAGGAGGGCAGTTTGGAGGCATGGGGAGCCGCTCACCGTTCTCAATCCGCCCAATTACATCATTGTTCTTCACTCCCTGGAAGGGCTTTACCCCATGCATGAGGATCTCCCACATACACACACCTGGGGAACACACACACAAAAAAAACATTTCCTCCGTGTGAGCAAACAAAAAAAAAACTGGTAAAAGAGAAAGCAAACCTTTCCCCCAGCCCCAGCACACAAAGCCTCGATTTTAAGAGGGAAGAAAGGAGGTTTAATAAGAATGGTGGCTAAAATAAAGGACAAAAGCCTCCTTTCAGAGTTGCTATGCTCAGGAATACTACATGTTACAAATTCCCAGAGTACTTGCTTTGAGAAGTACAGCCAAACAATGCAATTTCTTCTAAACCCTATAGCCAGGGAATCAATTTTTACTTACCGGCTGACAGCCCAAGGAGGGACGTGTAGTAAGATCACACACGCAGTACCAACCAGAACTATTTATGAGGAAGCATGACCCACAGCTGGCTCACAGCAGCCTGCCTGCACATTTAGCTACGCTTTACCTATTGTAAATCAGAATGGTTGCTCATATTCAAATCTACTTTTCTTTCTCTCTCTCTCTTTTTTTTTTTTTTAAAGTAGAATGAGCTGTATTTGCTTTTCCCTTTGACTAGTTCCAACTGGCCTGTTTCGACTTGCATAGTGTATTTTCACTTTGAGGGTGTTTTAACGCTGGCACTGATCCCATTTTTTTTTTTTTTTTTGTGCTGAAACTATGTAATAAAACAGTTTCTGTTGAAACTATGTTAAAAAGCACAAAGGGGAAAAATGGTCTGTCAGGTTAAGATCAGCCAGAATGTTCCACGGGCTTAATTCTTCTGACTGTACCACCAGAATTTTCTTCATACTATTATAAAACAGGTAAAAATCATATACCCTTTGCTTAAAAAAAAAACACACTTTATTTTGTGAAGAGGGTGAACGCTGCTCTTACTTAAAGTCTCGTCGTCTTTGCTCCTTTACACAGCCTGTCTTTGTTTTGTCTGTCTAGAGCAGCGCTCTGTGAGCTCTTGTTCGAGCACAGGTGATCAGATTCATATAAAAAACATGCATATTTAGGAAAAAAAGATGAAGGATTCAGGATATTCCTGAAAGTTAAGCCTAAACTTATACATAGAAAAAAAAAAAAACAGAGATAGAAAAGGTGCTAGAAGAAACTGGAATTTCCGAAAGAACAATAAAAACAGCTGAGTATCTAGAAATTACTCATCTTACAGTAATTAAAAACACTGAACTTCTGGGACAGGACAGTAAAAGCCGCACCATTTGGGTTCACTTACCAAACATCCACACATCACTAGCTGAGGTAAACCGTCGGAAGTTGATTGACTCTGGAGCCATCCATTTGATAGGTAATTTTCCTTTGGAAGCTACAGGAAAGGCAAGACAAGGCAGGCTGTTATTCCCACTGCTGTGTTCAAACAGCTTTGTTTCATTAGGGAAATAATTTACAGGCAAAACCCATCTCCAGTGAGTAACTATCAAATTTGTACACGAGATCTCTGTGCCACCTGGCCAGTTCTGCTGGTCATCCTTGAGAGAGAGGGGAACAGCACCTTGCATAAATATACAGACTGATTAAGCCCCTTCTAATTTTAAGTCAATTCTTCATTCAAAATACAACTATTGTGGTTAAGAACCCACTGGTACTAAGTCTAAAACTCACAAAATCTCAGCTAGGGAGCAGGTGTTTGCAAATGATTGATCAAAATAAGGGTAGCTTGCTTGGCCTTACATGAAGCAGAAAAAACAACTCCAAAACAAAGCATTTCCCCAAACCTCCCCCCAAAAAAAACCCAAAAGCACAACAAGAAATGACCATGTCAAAAACATTCCTCACCTTCTCGGCAATTAAATCAACTGAAAGTAGCTCAGAGTGAAATGAGACAAGTGAAACCAGGAAGCATACTGAAGCGTTAAGAGGACAGATAACGGATTTTTAAAATACACGACTAACTTCAAAATTTATTGAAGATTGAATTTGTAAAGACAGCTACATAATATGCACCAGATTTCAATGTTGCAGTTTGGCACCACATAGAAGGAGAAGAGAGATGGCCTGTTTTTCCCCATCAGGCACTGAAGGGCATCTCACAGCTGCTGGAGACACTTCAGCTCAGTCTTCCATGCAAAATGGGGGTAAAAAGTAATTTCAAGTATGTTTTGTATTGAATCTTGCCAGACCAGTGGCATTTGTGAGTATGCAGCATACAATAACAATGCAGGCTCAAACATCTGTAGCCTTAAAACCATTTTAGGCTACTTATATTATACCATTAATGTGATTATCTCAGGACCCGAAATGGAGAACCTTCTTAGAATTGTGAAAAAAGTACTGTGTGCTTGTCCTAAAAACCAGAATGTAACCTACAAATGCATTTCCTACTTTTTGCAACTTAAATCAGATCCTGTGATTTGCCTTCTTGAGCCATACATGTAGGAATTTACTGCCATCTACTAAATTTTTAAGCAGTTGTCAAACTGAATGTCGACTTACCTTTATAGTAAGTACTATCTTCCATGTATCGGGATAAACCAAAGTCACCTAATTTCACACAGTCAGTGGCAGACACCAGCACATTTCTAGCAGCAATATCCCTGCCAAATAGAGGAGACACTATTTCTAGTCATTTAAAAACTTAAGAGTGGTAAAACACTATTTGAAATATATTATTAAAGTCCAGAAGTATCAAAGTCCCTTGAGAGGACCAAATTATTCTTCTACAGTTTGGGTGGGTACATACAGAAAAAAAAAAAGTCTACATATTTGTCTACTGATTCTAAGAAGCTTAAAGAAATATTCTAGCACATTTGGTCTTATATCTGGGTGTGTATTATATATAGTATGCATATATATGTATCTATGTACAATATATACCATATACATGCAACCTGAACTTAAATCTTTAAGCACAAACAGAAAGTTCAAGCCCTAAATGTTTCATAGCAGTTTGAATTCTGTTTACTGTTAATTGCATACAACATGAGGCTAAAATCAGTCTTTCCCCCCTAGGGAGGAATTCAAAGGGAAGAAAATTAAAAACACATCCAGAAAGAAATTTAGGTTCACTTTCTGGTTAAAAAAGAACTTTTATTTTATAAATATTTTGTTTTCCCTGTTCTTTGCTTAAGAAGCCGGCTGCCCATTGTTTTATTTTCTGTATTTGCAAGATTACAGTTGACTACCAGTTTGAAAAAATGTAACCACAAAGCAACAACTCAGCTGAAATCTATTCCGATTAAAATCAGGCACCATCTCCAAGTCAATCTAGGGCTGAGCCAGCAGGTGTCACTCTTGAAAAGGGTGTTATTTTGACTAAAAAATGCCATACTGATATGGAGACAGACATAAAACACGTAAATGGCTTTTAGGAGTGTCAAAGTATTGCTGCTACACATTCATCATAAGCCAAGGGAAAGAAACATGAAAGTGAAGCTTAAAGGATCCAACTATGTATATTAAGTCTCTTCACTCAGACAACTGTATCTAGTACCCAGAATTACTGCCAACAAGCAATTTGGTAATCTAAGACACAGCTTATTCTATAAAATTTCAAATAGTTACGTATAAAAACACGCACACATGTGTATATACGGGCTTACCTATGTACAAATCTTTTGCTCTCTAAGTAAGCAAGTGCCATGCTAAGCTGGTAAGCGTAGAGTATGAGGGAGGCCAGATCCAAGCTGTATTTTCTGACTTGCAAAAACGATCTCAACTTTTTGCACAAAGAAAAAAAGAAGGAAAGAAGTCAGAACAACAACAAAAAAAAGATAACAGATTTGAACAAGACATATCTCAAATTGTAAAGTTTACCCAAGTGTCAACAGGCCTGCTTTCCCTTTAGATGGGCAAGAACAGAAAACCACTTATGAAAAAGCCCAACTGGGTTAAATCCAAGCAGTATTTTTTCTGTGTGGAAACTGTTAGCCCAATCAAGAAAACATTTCTGCATTGCATTCAGGCTCCTTCTGAGGGCTGAGTGCATACGCTGCTGCTGAGACAAGTGCTCGTGGTCTTGTTACGAGTTCTTCCCTGAGAACTGAGCAAGTTTTTGTCCTAAATGATTTCAGGACATAACAGTATCCAGCAAATTGAAATACTGATTAGATGAATATTGTTTGAGCAGCATGAATTTTACTCTGCATTTACATTTGCTAAGATATACGCATTTAGCTCAGAGTAGCCCCTATCAATGCAGAAGTTTTATGAACCATACTCCCAGTAAAAGGCAGTTAGGACCTAATGTAGGCCTAATCTAGTAGCACTAGATTCTCTTTTATCAATTAAAAAAAAAAAAAAAGGCTTTAAAAAGTAATTTGGGCTCCATAAAAGAAATTTATAAACTTTTGACAGAAAATGCTTCCACTATAGTTTTGCTGCCTTTTTTTGGTCTGTTTGGACAACGTACTGCAGGTTGCTAATTAAAATGTCTTACAGAATGAAATATTACTTCAGCTCACATTTTCAGATATACGTGGCTCAAAGGAAACAAATGAGTTTCAAAAACCTGAGCTCTAGTTTTCTTTAAACCATTCATCCAAATGACGTGATAATGAGGAAAGTCATCTTATCTAAGGTCTCTGCTGCAGAGACTGTACAGAAAGAAAGATAATAAATTCAGGATTCTGAGGAAAATAGCAATATTACTCAGGAGGCTTCCAAAAGCCATCTTTGTTTAAGAATAACAAACCTGCTCCCTTTCATATGCAACGTCCACTTTTCAAGAAACATCTATTCAAGGCTGGGAAAGAAATTTGGATGGTTTTATGTACCCCACTTCCACCCTCCTCCCAAACCCTCTCTGCTATAGTTTCCTTCAATTGCTGCTCACACAACAGCAGCCACTACCGCCACCTTTTAGGAGCAGAAGATGTACCACGTAATTTCCCTTCCAGAAGGCATGCTTGAAAATGCTATTTGTAACTCATTACCATCATCTGACTTGACACAGGTCATGCTCTCACTCTGCAAGAGCAACTGAAGTTCTCTGAAAGCTATGACTAAATCCCTTTGGTACGAGCTGATGCAGTTCCCTTAGTGGAGGAGTGAGGTCAAATCCTGCCACTCCTGTGTCTGAGTCCATAATTCTACCACAAGTATGATATCATGTCTGAGGAGTTTGCCTTTGGCTTAGTAGTGATAAGTGATTTTTTCAGTCTTTTGCAAAGCTAAAAGGGAAACCAAAGGCACAGGGGAAGTTTTCATACCTCTCCAAGGGTACAGAGCTCCATGATTATCCAGACTGGGTTTTCTGTAATAACTCCAATGAGCTTCACAATGTTCGGATGATCAAACTGACGCATCGTTACTACAAGGAGAAAAAAGAAGTTTGTGTTTTTGTTTTTGTTTTTTTTTTTTTAATAAATATAATAATTAAGTTCTGCCCTGGCTGAGCATGATGTAAGTGAACACATTGACCTACCAGCCCAGTGTCCAACCTATAAACCTATCAGAACAGGAGGAGGAAGGAAAAACCAGTATATTTAACTCCATGTCTGAAAAAATATGTCAGTTTATGGCACAGACACACAACCTCATTTGATGATTAAGTTCACATCTGATTTTATTTTCTATGGGCTTAATTAACTTTTCAGTCTCAGCAGCACAGTCGGTATATTTTATGCAGGAAGATGTACAAATGCTTATTAATGTTCTGGGGAGGTCTATTTGGTAGGTTAAACAAAACATCAGTCCTCTGATTACGTTTTTATCTTCCAACATACGCACAACAAGCATCCTTAATTTAATCTTAAAGTAGTCTCTCTTTTACATTTACAGTGTATGCTGTCAACAGAAATACATAGCAATTACCAAACTGGCAAGTCTGCTTTAGTTCACACAGAATTTGAAAAGAAAAAATGTATTTTGGCTTTTAATTAATTATAAACTGAAACAGCAGGTGGTTTTGGATTCACATTCTGATGAGCTCTGAACTCTACTTCTGATACACAACAGCAGTATAACCACTACATCTTGCAACACTAAAAATCCCAAGAAAATCCCTTGGACAATGCTACTTAATCCCACAATGTTTCACTAATATATTTTACTGCAAAGAAGGAAACAAAGATACTCTTTAAAATATTAATGTATTATGAATAAATCAGGAAAAGAATCAATAAAACAAACAACCCTGTCGAGGACTTAGCTTAACACATTAATGAACAGGAATAAAGAACATGCCAACTGGGCAATAAAAACTGGTAAAACACTACATAGAATTGAGACTAGGTTCCTAAATCACTGAACTCCCCTCCTCCCTTTTGAAGTAAAAGGAATTTCAGAGAAGGAAGTTTAACTGAACCCTATTTCAGTATTAAAATCTTGGTAAATAAAATGTATATTCTGAAACACCACCAATTATTTACCTTTAGGCCTCTCTTACACTAATCTAACTCAATGAAATTTGCAGTATGTTTTCCAACACGAAAATATTGCTTCTTTGATGTAGAAATGAAGTGGGAAGACAAAATGATGAAGAGGAAATCAACATACATATTTCTATACTTCTTATGGTCTTAAGTTTTAAGCACAATATATTCCATTGTTGGAAAATATATCTGAGAGACTAATTCAATCAACGTTACCTGACAAACTCACAAATTCATTTTGCCATCAAGATTCTAGAGCCAAGAGGAAGATTCCCTTTCCAGAAGGAATGAACCACTTGCAGAAAGGAGCAATTTACCAAAACCAGTGGAAGATCAGTGAAGATCTCCAAAGCCCAGGCAGTTTGTCTTCCTTCTTGCAAGAATCAACACAGCATCTTTTCAGCACTGGAAAATCCAATGTGAACAACTAAAACCCCCAAACTACCAGAACTGTCTTTATATCATACTTAGAAGTTCTGAATCCGCAGGGTTTACATATGTTATGTGTTATTAAAGGAAAAAAATACACGAAGCTCTTTAATGAAATACTGAAACTCTGGTTAAAATGTTGAATTTGGGCCTTTTATGGGTGCTCTTACAAAGTGGCAGTGTCTTCTCAAGAGTTTGCAATCTGAACACAAACAGGGGAAATGGAATGGATGGAATTAGAAGAAAAAAGGAAGAAAAAATGATTAAAACTAAATTGAAAAGCACTATTTACCTGTCTATGCTGCTGGCATTTCCTGATCTGTTGAGCTCAAGGTCTAATAAGCAGCATTCAATGAGCAATTATTTTCTATGTTGTTAAGAGACAGCAGCCTACCTTTGACTGCTATGTTATTACTCTAAACAATGGTATTTACTTTTCCAACAGCTAGATAGATAGTTGAAAGAACTATAGTAATTTAAGAAAAATCTGACATTCAAAAATAATAAGCCATTAGCACTGAACGCTTTTTCTGAACAATTACAAATCCTTAAACAAAAGCCTACTGAGTAAGAGAATACAGTAACATCTGGCCATAACCAATTAATTTACTGTTATAACACAATGCCTTTACAAGATTTATAGATATGTAATAGCGGAGGATAATAGGCAAAAATTAAGGTCTATGTCTCATATCATAATTTACTTACAAAGCCAAACATTATGGAAATCAGCACCTACAATATGCTTACAAACGTTTTCTGTAAGTATTCTTCTCAACGAAAAGCCTTCCTCGTGTGTGAAAGATATTAGTTGGGGAATGCAATATTTGTGGGCAATTATTTAGAAAATTTGTTTATTCTACTACAATTTTTAATTCTGAAATTTCAAAACAGGTAAGTATTAGACCTAACGTTTTAGCAACTTTTTTAACAAGCACAACCTGACCTTCTAAAGGTAGTGTAATACACTGAAACAAATGCTACCTGATTTTATTTTAAAAATTGGTTGAGGAAAAAAAATAGAAGATCAGATCTCTGACACTGCAAAACTGTTTCTGAAGTCTTCCAGGAGTCAGATATCACTGTTCAACTTGGAAAAATCAAATAAGCCACATATAATCATATACATAGGCAATGCCAGGAAATAAAGCAGTCTTCCTGGCACATTTTGCAGGAGAGAACAAAGCTCATGTTGTACATTAACAAAACATTCAAATTAGTATCAGAAGTTTCTGGCACAGAGGGCTGCAAAATCTTTCCAAGGACCATTTACAGAAGCTACCCTGAAAGAAATAATTTAATACTCACAGGCTTCTTGTAAGAATTTTTCTCTAACGCTGTCTGAGGTGCAGTTTTTACAAGTTTTGATTGCAACAGCCATAGCCGGATTTTCCTGAAACACATTAATTAGAAATAACTGAAATACAGCCCACCAAAAGCTAAGTCCTGTAAAATTCTAGCACTTTAGTTAAGAAATTCATTTTGCAAACATCACTGATAAAACATTAATATAAGCAAAACACTTAGTGTCTGTGTTTATATCTAATGAGCCTTGGAAAATTTAATCTGATTTAGAATATATTAATTCAAACAAAAATTGTGATAAAAGATGACTGATTTAAATGAGTAGTGCTATAAGTGTTACAGGGCTACTGGAGGAGAGTAAACTATGAGCATATTTAGCAAAAGCAAAGGAAAACAAGTAGATACATGCTTGAAAAACACACTTGGCTTCTGCAAGCAAGCAACTTGGAAAGCCAAATAAAGGAGTGTTTGTGGCTGTGCAGTGCAAAGACTGGCTGTAATTCTGACTGACTCCAATCCTTCCTATTAAGCAGACTGCTAACAGGATGCATACTAATTGGACTTTTCAGCTGAGCTCCAACTACAAAGGGAAGTGAAATATTTTATAAATTAGCTTTACAATCAGTTACATCGAGAGCTTAGAACCGATTTAACACAACACATGTATTCAAAATCAGAAACAGATTGTAGCATCTGATTGCTTATCCTCTGAATACAGAAAAATGGGAAGCTCCAAGAAAGCCCAAAGGAGGCCTCCTGGCTCAGGCGGCATCTTTCATCTTCTCTTCCTTTCGTGTCTTCTACAAACACTCCTTTTCTGAGTCCCAGACAGCATGGAGAAGCTATAAGTGCCTTTTATTTTGTAAAGAAGCTTTAGGCATTTGAGCTTCAGTAGAATTCAAAACACTGCGATTTACTTAGAAAATGGTATTTTAAAAGTTTAAATCTTCATTTATCAAGTGAGTAACCTGCATTACAAACCGGAAAGCTCGTGTATCCCTAGCTCTCACAAGAATAGCTCTGCAGGGGCCCAGCAGAAGCTGCTCCACCACAGGTAGCTCAAGCTCTTCCAGCACAGCAACATGGCACATCCCCACTGCTCCACGCCGTGCTAAGATGTCACTCTGATGAATTCTTCATGGATTAAAAGCAGCTGAAGTGTTTTAAAATTAATCCTGATCCAGTCCTGACCAGGGCCTTAGATGACTTCCTTCATATTGGGAATTCTGTGGTGGAGTCCCTGTCCCTGGGGGTGTTCAAGGAAAGGTCGGACGTGGTGCTTAGGGACAGGGTTTAGTGGGTGACATCGGTGGTAGGGGGATGGTTGGACCAGATGATCTTGAAAGTCTTTTTCAGCCTTGATTCCATGATTCTAATGGGAAAATTACACACCACCTTTTCCCCAAAAGGGCAGAGGGTAGACCAATGTCCTCGCCTGGTTTTTAAGGCCTGTGAGAGCCCAGCACTCACAGAATTGTCCTGTGTCCACACATCCTTTGCTATTTTAAATCCATTTTTATACACAAGTGTTACCAGAATTAGAATAATATTTGTATTTTGCAGGCTTCATGTCCATTTGCTAAGAGTCAGTCACAACACAGGTCTTCGGGTTGCCTTTGCATGAAAACGTTGCTCAAAAATCTTCTCTCGTACATAAACGTGCCCATAAGCTGACTGAAAAACTGGTGGTAAATGAAGATTTTATTCCCTTCTGAAATCAGGATCCAACGATCAGGGTTGGAAGAGTTCTCTGGAGCCCTGCCAGACCAATCCTTCTCTCCTGGGGCTACAGACAGAGTTTTTCAACGTCTTATATATCAGTAGTAACATCAAAAGGCAGAGTTTTAGTGCCTGCAGCCAGCAACGACTCCAGATACGCAGCACAACAACATACAGAAAGAGGACTCTTATCAGGGTTTTGCTGATGCTTTATTTTTGGATAAGGAGCCAAAACAGCGAGGATCTAACAGACAGGTACCAAAATGTTCAGTGAGCAGCAAACATCACCGTTTTAAATGACACTTTTGGCTTAATTCCAGAGCAAAGAAACCTTTAAAGACGGTCTTATTTGAACAGCTTACACCTGAGCAACAGGATCCTGGGTGTATATGTATGCATACATCTTTCATTCAGCATGCTATAAATGCAGGCTGGTTGTGGTATTTCGGGAATTCTTAGTAAAAAGCAGCTTTCTAGAAGATGTGGATGCTGCACAATCAATAGAGTAGGAACTTTACAAGTCCAATGAACAAGGATAAATAAGATTTTCAGATTGGAATTTGAGCTAACAGAACGAGATGCCAATAATCACCCTTTTTTTTTTTTTTTTAATGTGACCTGAATACATACAAAGATGGGAAGGCTATCATGCTATGGCATCTGATCTTTTACCTGCTGTACCATTTCTTCCAGAAGTTTACGTTTCAGTTTATGACTACTGCATAAAAATGTAATGGTACCTTACTATTTTTCCTTTATATATTCAAGTTCCTTGTATGTGGTCAAAAATTCATGAAAGAAAGTCATCAGTTTCAAAAATCTGCCACACACACTGACTTAACAAAACCAATTTTTTCCTAGACAAAAAAAAAAATAGAAGTGGACAGCATTTTCTTTCAAGAAAAAGTAGTAGGTTTATTAACATATAAACTAGAGAGCAAGAGAGAGATGCTTACTGCCGAAACAGACATTTTTCAATGTTACTGTCCCTCTGTTGTAGGCTGCTGCCCTTCCAGCATAACAGAGTACAATTTCTCCTCTGTATTTCAGTACAGTGAGATTAAATTAGATTACCTTATCCTGACACAAATGGCAGCTTCTGCACTGAACACTGAACCTAAACCCAGCTCAGGTTTCACAACTTTTGATACTGTTTTGAACTTCTGAACAAGTTCTAGAGCACTGAATATCCCACAGTGGAGTATGGCCAGAGGTACGTGCATGCTTCCCATGCTTGGACACACTCAAAATAAAGAAGTGTATTGCTGGGGTTTAAAAGCAAAATTCCAACTCTGCCAGTGGCTTCGATAAAGACCTGAATAATGTAGTCAGCATTTTTGATTTGTTTCCGTATCTGTAAAAAAAAAAACAGGCATATCGGAGCAGAGAAGCCACTCTGGAGCTCCTTTTTTACATACCTGAAAACTGAAAAATATGCACTACATGCTGATTATTTTGATAAACCACAGAGTCAACATGTACTCGTGTTCTGGAAGACACAGTCCAAGGCATATGAGGCATACATTTATTTATTTAAACTAGAAACTTTTTGTTTGTCTGTGATTTACTTCCAAAATAAGGCTTACCGGACTCATGTAAACTCCTTGATGTACATCTCCAAATTGTCCTTCACCAATGCAGCGCCCCAGCTCAATTCTCTCCCTTTGAATTTCATAATCTCTGGCTACAAGAATATAATGCACTTAAAACATCAGATCTCCGATGAAGAGCAAATGAACAATCCACAAGATACCAAACTCAAAGTAAGTCACTCAAATGTCTCATATGAATAACTAAGATTAACACTTGCTGCACACCAACCTATAAAAATGCCATATACACAGTGGAAACCTCTTAAACAAATGCTTGAATCAAAGCAGTGTAAAAGGAATTGTGAAATCTAATCTGTTAATGAACTATTATGCATTATTTATTTCATTGCAATAGACGTAATTAAATCTTTCTTAATTATAGCTCGTAAAAGACAAAGAACACAAACAGCCTAGGGCAATACAGATGATAATAAATACAGCCTTAGCCCACGGGCCTTTGTATGTTTAAGAGAACTCCACTATGTGATATTTTAGATCTTGGAACCATCAAATGAGCCAGGAGAATTTTTAAAGAGGTAACTGCAAGAAAAAAAAATACAGAAACAAGAGCGTGGCAAACAAAGATAAAATGAAAGAGCAGAATTTTGAGTGCACTACACCACCATCAGTGTGTAATTGGAGTAAAATTGATATAATGCTTTGCAACTTATGCAATTTTGTTAACTCCATTGTTTAATAGACTGAGAATATTTCTGATGAAAATGTCTCGGTACTTCAGCAAAACATTTAATCAATTGCAACTGAATTACTTCATTTGCAATTTAATTTCTAGCAGACATGGAAAAATATTTCAGGAGTAGCAGAAAAGCATGTGCAGTATATGTTTTCACCTCTACTTCTTTTATTCAGAGAGAAAAAAATATAATCTACCAGCTTAGGACTTCATGACTGATTATTTTGTCTTCATTAACACTACAGAAATGACGTCACCTAGAGCTGGGTAATACAATGTTAAATGCCTTTTTCATTTCTTGTTTTAAGTACTGCATTTTCCTCTTTAAAATCCCAAAGCTAGCTGGTTTAACTAGAAATAAATGTTTATTAAATGAAAGTGAATAGGAAACTTAAAAATTCCACATCATTCCAAACTGCAAGCATACAGGGATGGGGAAAGGGTCTCCTGTTACCTTCATCTATTCCATAGCTTTCTGCAGTGCAATTAAGAGAAAAATCAAATGCTTACTTAGATATAGCTTCTTGAAATCAAAGCAAGGACAAACATTTGTTAACAATAAAAAAAAAAGAAGAAATATACTGATGCAATTTTAAGTTTACATTAGCAGAAGTCACGGGTCTGTTCTTGTGATCCTACTGCCTCAGTCCTGCGAGAGCTGAACACTTGAACCCACTTCAATCCAAGCAAAGCGCTTCACTTCATGAATTTCTCTCCAACAGCCCATCTTATGGGCTTCGAATTGAAGGCATACTTAAGTGTTTAGCATCATCCAGGGCTGGGACCACAAGTAATTACTTCCATGAGAGTTTAAATAAAAAGATTTTTTAAAAAAATCATACAGAGTTAATATGTTCACAAAAAATAAAGGATATAGCTTATCACAGTACTTTTTTTTTTGCTCCTGCAATTATTTTGGTAGATTCATGTAGTGACTTACTGCAAGACATTCGAAACACATTGTTTATTTCTGGAAAACATATATTCTTGCTTTTCAAATATTTTCCACAGCAGTATGCTATATTGCGAACACTGGAGTGATCATGCAGCATTCCTGCCACATGGAAACCTGTAGAAATCCTTCCATATGTTCATCATTCTTCAGCAGAACGTGGTACCAGCTCAGCACCACCCTCCCCTTTTACGCTAGCCAAACCTGACGTTTTTGCAGGTCTGAGCACCATCTGATTGCCAATCATTAAATTAGCTAACCATATTTAGTATTATACCTTAATTCAAATATGCCATAAGAAAATCTTTGCAGTGACTAATGCATGACCTTTTTTTGCTTTCAAAGATGAAGACTCAGAAAAACTTTGCATTTTTGTTCTTGTTCCCCAAGTCTTTCATCTTTAACAAAATTGCATGTGGTACAACTTTTTTTTCACCAAGGAATTAGAGAGCAGCAAGTCTGAGACAGAGCAAGGATGAGGAGCAGTTACAGAGCAGTAGGCAGCAGCTTTCCAAATTCCCTGCCCTTATTAAACAAATCTTATCCAATCTTTCTTTGTGCACTGTGTTCAGCATCACCATAAAAAAAATGTATTTTGAGACATAAAAGGCAGTTCTCTGTGAAGTCACTGACATCAGCAAAAAATACTGAAGAACTTGTTTTTGTTTGCTTCGTAACCTGAACTTGAAAGACACTGAAACTGAGTTTTCAGAACATCATCAAGAATAGTTTCTTTGCACACATACTAAGCATGAAATCTCAGATTCACCCCTTGCTAAACCAAAGAAACTGCCAGACAAAAAGTTCCTATTAAGTCCCATACTTACTTGATGGCATTGTATACGTATCTTCTTCATCTATGATCTCTGCATAGTCATCTGTTTCTGTAAAGGGAGGAATTGAAGAATTTCGGGGAAAAAATGAAAACAATTCTCCAAAACAGTACCTCCAATTTATCAAGGGTGATATGCGACAACCCCCCCCCCACTTCAACAGCGCCGGGACGCATTCACAATAGCGTGAATAAAACTTGCTCATGCATAATTTATGGTATGGTAATGACCCCTGCCAATTATACCACGTCACATAGATGCATTCACCAAGGAATAAAAGGAAGATTCATTCGGATTCAGAAAAGTCTAAGCTCTGTCATTGAAACCAATCTCAACTGTTGACTTCAGAAGAAAACCTTTCTAACAGCAAATCCCACCACAGGAAAGATAAAACATCATTAATGGATTAAATTGCTTCATCTTCAATAAAAGTGTGAATAGTAGCTTGCTACTATTTGGTGTCAAACAAGCAGAACAGCCAGTAAAGATGTTCCAGGGCAGCATCTACCCGCTGTCAGTGGGGCAACGTGAGCAATTTCTCTTGGAGCTTAGAGGTATTTTAGGTCACACTCTTGCCTCAGACCCATTTTCCTTGTATCGCTCTCACTTTCCTTTGTTTAGCAGAAATTTCACTATCACTTTTGCTGTCAAGAACCGGCATCTCATGGACTGCTTGTGAAAACGCCCAATTCTCAAAGTTTTCAGAAAAATGCCAGTGTATTTTTTCCTCTGTTTAGGACTTAGGGCTTTTATGTCACCACTTCCCAAAATGGTCTAAATGGTGTCAAGCCCTACCAGAAGGTCCTTGTCTTGCTCTAAAGAGCTTCTTGCAGTGAGTGGAGGTCATTTCCTAATGGTCAGAAACTCTTCCAGGGGTTACAAAACCAATCCACAGCAGTGAGATGGTTACTCACTGCCAGTCACATTCAATTCACCAACTTTAAATGCACAGAAATTCTCAAAATCAAGCAATTTCAAGTCCAGTCTGAGGTTTTCATGGTTGGTTTCAGGTGATCGTGTACTGGGCTACCTTTGAAAGGCGAGATTCGCTCCCCTTTTCTCCCCTTCTGCCCTGGAGCATACGTATGTTCCTACATGTCCTTTGCATCATCTCTAAAGATAAGGTTTCTGAATGGTGAGTGGGACAAAGCAAAGGTCGGATGATCCCTTTTGGCAGCAGCCCTCAGCTCAACCAAATTAAGCCACTTCCGAAACCAGAGCAAGGCCCCTAAATATTTTACACGTAGATAAACAAGAAAAAAAGCTTTCAGACCAACTAAATACTCAAAAACTGGGAAACTAGAGGTCCCTGCAACCTCTCAAGTTCAACACACTTCAGTAATTAAATGGAGAATTAAGTGGAGATTTATGATCCTAACTTGGTACTACTAAAATAAAATTAAAGCGATTTCTCTGTCAAACACCTGTACCATGTCTTGTAAAAACAGAATCAGGAAATTTTATGCCATTTGAATCTGTGCTAGGCAATTTCTATTTAGGACACTGCAAAACAGGGCCACCTAATGAAAATTCAATGAAATCTGAAGGCAGTGCACAAGTCTGAACAGGCAGCACACCCCAGGGGCACTGATCTCTTGGTATGTTTTTTCCTCCTAATATAAACTAGTGTTTTTGCAGAAAAGCCCCTGCTTGATCTGAAAAGCATCTGCTTGAAAGAAAACATCAGTGTTACACCACTGTGATGGGGACGGATCACTCTGCCTCCTTGCAATATTGTTCAAGATGGTTTTAGTTCTCTACTACAAGCTGTTATTTGAGGATAATACCGAAGAATTCTTCATATATGTATAAAAAAGGGGCTGAAAGAAATATAAAAACATCTTCAAGAAGAATTTTAAAAGCCTAGAAAGTGTGGTGCCACACTTCTTTAGAAAAAGAAAACATCTGTCACACTAGGTTATGGGACAGTGCTTATAAAATATGATAAATGACTTGGCTTGTTCACCTCCCTGTTTTAAATTAATGAAGTTTATTTTTAATAAAAGCATTAAGAGAACACTGCAGAGCACTTTACATGGTTTTGAGCCACTGCCCAAAACTGTCCTGAAACGAAAAGGGTCTTCGTAGCCAATCCAAATAAATAAAATGTATGTAATTAACTAAGTATTTCTTATTATACATTTAACACTCTGGAGGGGGATATATAATGAGAATTCAAAAACGATTCCAATCCATGTCTGGCATCGTTTCTTGGAATTAGAGGCGAATTCAATCCAGGTGATGTGCTCCAAGTGCTCTGCACCAAGGGTAACCAACCTCCCTCGCTTGCTGCTTTACCCCATGACTGCAGTCACTCGGTAAGAGATGAGAACCAAGCCTGGTAAGACCATGACCATGTTTGCCAAGAGATGGTCCAAAATCCACGGAGTCTACAGCAAAACCCATCTGGGTAAGGATCTGCAGGCTTGGATTATTCCAGGTGAAAGAAATGAGCAGGCCACTTCTGGACAAACATAGTGTCAGTGATAAAGGGGTGTGAGCCAAGTCGAACCTCACCAAACTGAATGTATTTATTAAAGAGTAGAAAAAAAATCAGTATTACATCCATAATAGCTCATCCTTTATTTTAACCTCTTTGAAATTCTTTTTCTCATGATTTTTATTCTCTTTTCAGAGCCCCTGTTTTTTAAAAGGTAAACACCAATGAAAATCAATGCAAGGTTAGTATCTGAAATACAATTTCTGAATTTATGACAGAAATAAAACACTGAGTTTTTAAGAAACACATCACTATTTCTAAGTAATAACTAGTACTATCTTAACATGACTTATATCTGAAAGAGAGAAAGCAGATGAGAATTAATACACCCCCTTGACAGTTTACTAAGAGAAAGGCCACAAGACATTCTCTCTCTTTCTTCTCATTTCCTTCTTTTGCAAATTAAAAGAACATAAAAAGCAGTGCCTCCTACTTATAAGAATAAAGACACACACACCAGTCTATCAGTTTGATTTTTTTCCATCATCAGATAAAATCCTTTAGAAAAACAGCTAAAATCTTTTTTTTTGTTGTTGTTGCTAAAAAACAAACTTCTTTTCAGAGGATAGCAAGCGAGTATTTCCAGGAAAAAAAAAAAAAAGGCTTTAAATGTTTAAAGAGGATAATATTTTATAACCACGGTTTCAAACTTTTGAAGAAAAATATTAAATGTCTTAAAAATTGGTAGATTGAGTAGCCGAAACCTGATTAATATTTCATATATTCGATCTAAATCAATCCCTCACGTATAGCTTCTTTAATGCAAGGAGCAGTAGCGGACCACCGAGCACTTTGATGCTACCATGCCTTTAAAGCATCACTTTGTGGATTCATTTCCCATGCTGTATTACAGCCATTGACCAAACCCGATCTGTGATATAACCATGTAAATCAAACTGAATGGACGCTCTTGAAAAGCTAGAAACTTTCTTTGCATCATGCCAGAGCTCCCTTTGCAAACGCATGCAATACCACATCTCTGCGTGTCTGAAATGGGTTTTCCTTTTTCGTTTCCAGTTTAGCAGAAAGGGTTAGTGGCACAGCCTGTAAGGTACAATGTTTATCGGCTAATGTCCAATGCAGAACTGCTTTTTAATACTAAAAGGTGTATAAAATTGATTACTGAAATGCGCATTGAGTGGTATGTGGATGTAGGAGTTGCATATTGCATATTAGTAACACACAGACTAGAAAACATATTACCGTCCCCACTAATTTCATCTGCAGATCCAGGTGGCATGCAAGGAGAGAGAAAAACAGAGGGGGAGAGAGAAGGGACAGAGAGAAGGGGAGGGGAAAATACACTATTAAATTCATGAGTAATCCAAAAGTATTCAGACTGCAGTTATCTTATATACCTGACTCAAGAGAAACCAGAAAAGTAGCGGAATTTAAGACTTCTCACCTAAAACCCAAGGGATAAAGATATGTCCTGAGAAGCTTGTATGACGAAACAGAGTTAACGACTTTCAAGCACAAAATTACACAAAAATTAAATCCAGGAGTGGAACTAGTACTCCTAAGGTATTGCTCAGAAATGACAAATTCTGCTATAATTCGAAATTTTGCTACAAAATAGATCTCCTACGGCCAGATGAGCCATTTCAGTTTGGCTTTGCACATACACATAGGGCTGCTGGTAACTAGAGTTGGTGCTGACACTTTCCAAGGAAGGACACTCCTGTGCTATCGCTAAGACATCAGAAACACCCTCTAATTTAAGTATTAATTAGACAGAGCATAGTGCAGTTATGCAAACGAGCCCCACAGCCTGCATTTCTGGTAATGACACTACTCCACGCCAATCCCCGCAGCACAAGCTGATGTACTTTAGACATTATCTACGAAGAAAAGGAAAATATTGGAAAAGAAATGCCCTCGTTACTCTGGTTCTTCTTATGCCTACGGAAGCCAAACCAGCCCAGCCCAAGTGCTGAACCAGTGTGCAGCCACAAGCATCGCTGTACTCAGTATTTAATTCAAAGTGATCTGAGCCGATGCTTACTGTTGCTATTCTATTTCATTCATGAGCATGCTGCATCAGGGCTCCAAGAATGAAGGAAAAATACATCGACAAAACCCACCGAGGGTAGACGGGGCCCGCAGAGCTATACAAATAAAAATATGAGTAATTTGTCAGCGTAGCATACGATGTTTAAAACAAAGTCCCCTACTAAAACGGAGACCGGCAAGTTTGCGACTGCAGGAAAATCCAATTCAATGGGAGACGAAGGGGTAGCAGAAATTTAATGAAATTATTCTTGGAACTCTGTTTGCCTGAGGCTAAAGTAGTAAACAAACAAACAAACAAAAAAAACAACAGTAACCGAGTTAGTATTTCAGCTTTTGGGTTAATAAGGCAGCCTATACAAAGAGCAGTGCAGTACCCTTAGGCGGCGGCTCATGGGAACAGAAGACGAAAGGGAGAAAGCGCTTGGCTTTCTTTACTTTATGCTGACAGTGATTGACTCCTTTACAAAGAGGCAAGAAAAGAAAAGAGAAAAACAGAAACAAATTATTTGGAAATAAAAGAAAAGAGAGCGGAGAGAACATCTACAACGAATGAACATAAAAATAAAAGGTTTACGTTACAGTTCTCTATACGCAAAATGGATATACAAATGTTCATGGGACTCTAAGGCACATTTGTTATTTTTCTACAAATTCCTTTCTACAGCAATAAGCCATTTTCATTTCACTTTTTAAAATAGAATCTATTAAAAAATAAATAAAAAATTGCCAGCTACATACGCCTCCTCATTCACAATGCAGACACCGTCCATCCCAAACGTGTAATGCACTTTTGCAAGCTCCCTAAGTTTTCCTAGAAGGTGCTGTAGCTAAATTCTGACTTAAGTGGCAGTCACCAGACCAAAACATGCATGTACTGACTTTCTAGACACAGGGAAAACTTCACACAAAACAGGTATTTCACATATCACGGTAACACAGAACAAGGAAAAGCACTATGCTACTCTGTCCCACTGACACATATTATAAAATGGGATCAGTCACTGAGTTTTCTTGCTAGTGCAGACCTCACTTGCCAAGAGATATTCAGCACAGTCCCCCTTTCTTCATCATCACACTGCACTGAATTAGCAAAGAGCTTATCATGACGAGAGATATTTCTGAGAGCATACAAAGCGGATTTCACAAGGTGAGAAAGGAGGAAACAAGATGCTAAGAACCTGAGGATAGCTGCTCCTCTTATTTCTGGCATCTGTACACTCTTCTCTGCTTTCATCCTTTCCCTCTCTCCTCTATCTCAGGGAATAGGAGAGGTGATGTAAAAATCCAGTCAACCAAAGACTCCCTCACAGCTACCACTCGAGCAAGGCCCAGTAAAGGGCAGAACTATAGCTGATTTTATTTAAAAACTTGACACTTTCAATAGAGTCTGGAAACCTACAGACCACCAAAGCAGCTGTATTTATGCAAAAAGCACTGTCTTACACTCTTTTTTTGTGGCTGGAGCTTGAGGGATGATGTGCAGGATGTTTTAGAGCTGCATTAAGTGTGTTCACTGTCCAATGTGGAGGCTGCACGCTGAATTTCATGCGCACAAACCTAAGGGTAACGTTCCTAACAAAGCTTTCGACATCCACAAATAGAAGGAAGAACTACTACAGCTATTTTTAGAGGCTGCTGAAAAGGTACTGAAATAAGAATGAAGGAACATGATACACTGCACTGAAATACAAGAACAGGTATAGAGTCGCTGGAAGCAATGCGAGCTGTCTCAAAGGGAAGAGATGCTTCAACTCGACCCATCTGCTCAGGCTACAAAGCTAATTCCGAGCCTGACGCGCTGCAACGTTGTCACTCCTACACCAGCACGTGGGTGGCAGAAGCTGATGGAAACCTGACCAGCCCATTTCTTATGAAGCTCTCTTTGAAATAACAAAGGTGGGTTGACTTCATCATGCCCCGATGAGTAGCGATGCTCAGATCAACTTGTCTCCTGCGTTTGAAAATTTGTGGTTATGATCCACTGCTTATAGCTTGTGCAATTATTCTGCCAGCTTAAATCCAGAATGCTTTGTCTTAAACTTACTGCATCTTCAGTCTAGCTACGGAAAAAGTTTATTTTGGTAAAGATTCATTTTTAAGTTCAAAAAGAAGTTGCAACTCTTTTTTAGGAACCTTGAGAGTACCTGGTTGAAATGAATGTTATAGACAGATTTCTGCCATTCCACACTGATGCCCATAAAGCTTAGAAATGCTGCTGCAAACAGACCTCACCTGACTCCTTTTTTGTTTAATTCCTCTCCCAAATTCTAAGTATTCACTAAAATTACTGTGCTCAAGAAGGCCACAACACTTTGTACATGGTAACCTGTTCTCCAAAGGGAGCCATCAGGCAAGAGGGCAGCTGCTCCTGGAGCTCCTCGTTAGGATATCCAGCACTGGAAGGCTGGATATTGTAACGTCCCTTTCTATTTTAGTCACATATTCCTGAACCAGTTTGAGAAAACCCCAGAGAAAAACCTGTGAAAGAAAGAAATCTATGCATTTTCAAGGTTTTTGAAGTAAAACAAGTACCACAGAGCAGAAACATGAATGTATTTGTCAAAGCAAGTATGCTTAGACATAAAGAATAAAACAAACAAACAAAAAAGTAACAATGCATGGGATGTTTTTCTTGCCATACAAAAATGTCTGCTCAAATCAAGAGAATGGATCGCAAAGGAGGAGCACAGGAGGGGAAGAAATTTAACCAACGCTACAGGTTGATGAAATCAGTGCGATAACTTCCTAGGCTTTGACAGGGAAGAAATCAGCTTAGAGTGTCACCACAGTTCATTTTGGTCTTTTTGTGCATGAAGAGAAGTAAAGTTGTTGTTTTTTTTTGAATCTTAAAAAATCCACGCACTTTTCAGCATTATCTTTTTGGACTGATTTGATAAAATCAGCATGCAAACAAAACAAAACAAAAACCTTTACGACCTTGGGCAAAGAACACCTTTTCCCCCTTATCAATTTATTCAAATTGGACTAGGCAATGTAAGCCCTACACAAGAAACTCCTTCAGAGCTGAGCACAGGGCACACCTTCATTTTTAGCACAGGAATCACCACACAGGGCAGGCACTGTGCTTTGCAAACAGAAGTGATTTAATAAAATCTTATTTGTCTTTCCATCCTTGCTCACAGTTTTGCTTGTGAACAGCCCTCATCGTTCACAGCTATCCTGGGCCTTTTGTATGCCAACACTGTCTTCATTAAGAACATTTTTAATTGTCTTAATAATGTAATCAGGTAAATACACTTAGCATTTTCTTCTCTGCTGTATGTTTAATTTTGACAGTTGGCTCCTGCTATGTTTCATTTTGTTCTAGATAGCCAACTGGAAGTCTTTCTCATAGATAAACTGTACCATATCCTGTTTATTTACTTATTTATTTACTAATGCAGGCATAATTTAAGTGAACTTTTAGTATATCTCCTTCAAAGCAAACCTTCAGGCCTGTGCCTTGTGCCGGTGCCTGCTATCACCTCTCCAGTCACTGCTCCCTCCCCACAGACACTTCGTTTTATTCAGCAGCACCAGAACATCCCAATGCCAGTTTTGGCTTCTGGAGTAGGCCTTCAAGATGATCAAGTCAGCAGTGTGCCCTGGCAGCCAGGAGGGCCAACCTTATCCTGGGGTGCATCAAGCACAGCATCGATGGTTGGTTGAGGGAAGGGATCGTCCTGCTCTGCTCTGCGCTGGTGTGGCCTCACCTTGAGTACTGTGTGCAGTTCTGGGCACCACAGTACAAAAAAGGATATGAAAGTGTTGGAAGGTGTCCAGAGAAGGGCTACAAAGATGGTGAAGGGTCTGGAGGGGAAGATCTATGAGGAGTGGCTGAGGTCCCTTGGCCTGTTCAGCCTGGAAAAGAGGAGGCTGAGGGGGGACCTCATGACGGTGTACAGCTTCCTCATGAGGGGGAGCGGAGGGGCAGGCACTGATCTCTTCTCTTTAGGGGCAAGCGATAGGACCCTTGGGAATGGTGTCAAGCTGCTACAGGGGAGGTTCAGGCTGGATATCAGGAAAGGTTCTTCACCAAAAGGGTTGTCGCACACTGGAACAGGCTCCCCAGGGATGTAGTCATGGCACCAGGCCCGTCAGAGTTTAAGAAGCGTTTGGACTGTGCTCTCAGTCGTATGGTCAGAATTTTTGGGTAGACCTGTGTGGTGCCAGGAATTGGACTTGATAATCCTCATGGGTCCCTTCTAGCTCAGGATATTCTGTGTTTCTGTAAGTCCACCCACAGTCTGTATGTATTCTGCCCTGTTCTGTAGCTCAGCACATAATGCAACATTGGAGCTACAACTCGAAGAATTTATGGCCAGAGAATTTTCTAGTGCAAAGGAAGCACAACGATTAGCTATGGCATACAATCATTTGATATTTTTTCTTCCTATTCATATTTACGTGAGCAAGGATGGGGTAGGAGAAACCAAAGAACTTTGTCATGAAGGATTTATGTAAGAGTGGAGCAAGCTAACTAAGGCTTTATTGATTCCATTTTATGAAGAACTTCTTATAATATATAACTGACTGGGTAACTTATTATTTTTGGAAATATGTCTATCAGGAAATACGTGCATCACCTTGCTGAGGCTAATGGTTGCTATTTCAAAACAAACTGCTGGCCAAAGAAAGTTTCTGTGGACTAGAGTAAAGCATTTAATAAGGTGACTCCAAGCAAAACAGCAGGAAACCCAGTCAATAAAATCATAGTAAAGTCCTATGTTGCTTCTTACAAATTAGATGTACTATTTGCACACAGCAAATAGCTTAGCCTTACTGTTTCCTGAGTGCACGCTCTCGGCCAAGTACAAAGAATTCCTTTTTAATGTGAAAGGAAGAAATAAACTGAGAGGGAGATAAAAGTTGGGACTATCCATCAGCTAGAACACCACTCGCTTCTGGTGAGTCACAGTAATTTAATCCAAAACATCAAAAAATCTGAAATTCCACTCAGATTTAATTGGGCTTTTTATATTTATATATAAATACATGCAGACACGCACACAGAAATGTAAAATTTGACAAATAAAATTATTACTATGCTTAAAAACTGGGGGAAATCTGGTAGGCATCTTGCTTGCACATAATAAAAGATAATGCCTGCTGCAAGAAACATTTAATTTAAAGGCAAGACAGACAAAGAATAGAAGAACAAACAGAAAAAAAAAAAACGCATGCAGTAAGAGGTGTGTGGTGAAAGCTGGTTCAGTGACACACAGCCATAAGAGAACATTTCTTGGCTCCCAGGTCCAGCAATCTCCTGCTTTAGATTCCTGGAACCAACTTCACCCTCCATTAGTTTGAAAAGGTCTTTATTCAAAGTCAGAGCAAAAAAAAAAAATAAAATTTGTATTTAGAAACCTTCAATCTTTGTATGCCTTGGAATACTGAAACACTTGGAAAGAACAAGTTTTCATTTCACTAGACCAGAAATATTTCAAGGTAGCTTAAAGCACATTTCAAAAAGCAAGACAAGACGTCTTTCATTAACAAGTTCAACCTCAAACCTGTAAAACTTCAGACAAATGCCTGAACTTTTCGACCACTACATCATGTTCCACACTGGCTTTCAGCTACTGCTGCTTCCAAATTGTGGAGGGGGGGCTCGCTTTGAAACTTTCCTTTTGAAATATGGGGTTTAATGCTACCAATGTGTCTGACTGCTTGATTTTCCTGCTGAATGCCTGTTTATGATTTTTGCTCTTTAGTGTTAGCATTGGGAGGGGTCTAAATAAAGAATAGGAGTCTCACTGCACACAAAGAGGAGAATTAATTGATGATTTAAACTATCAAAGGCACGAAGGACATTACAGCTGTCCGAATGTTATAAAGCCTCATCTCATTTGAAGTCCTTCGCTCTAAGGCATGTAAATGTCACCAGAGAAAAGCTCTTATTCTGCAAACCGAGATAGCATCATCCACAGCTGGCTTCGCGCTGGATGCTGTCAGCTGTCAGACTCTGCTGACCTGTAAGTGCCGGGTTAACCGAGCATTACGTACATCTGTTGCCTCTGCTGTTCCATATGATGTATCAGTTACATCTGACAACACCAGTGGCACTTCTTTGCATCTACACGAAGCATTACCTCATTTATAACGAATTGATTCCTTAGGGTAACTCGGAGATTTTTACAGAAGACAACTCCCTTAAGGAAAAAAACCCCTTATTATTGTGCAACTTTACCTCAATGATCTGGCTATGGGTTAAACCCAATGTCCGGACATCCACACTTGATGGACTTCAAAGAAGTTGGGGGCAAAACCAAATCAAACACAAAAAAAGTTCAAGATTGTCTGTGCTCTTATTAAAAAGAAGAACAAATCCTTGAGACTGAATTATAAATGAAACGGTTTGAATCATTCCAGTATTATGTCAGTGTTTCCAACAGCTAGTAACACGGTACGAAACCCAAGCACAATGGTTTCTTTGTGGAAAGATACTTTAGGATTTTCATTGGGGAGAGATACTTTAAATAAGATACCTTACTACAAGAAAAATACATAATTGGTTTTGATTTTGGAACTGGAAAGAAGCAGAGGGACATTTGCTGGATTAATTTGCCTGGTTTGCTTATGTTGTTACGAGGCAGCTTTGTGCCTTACAGCTTCTTTGATGTCCACTGGAACAACTGGCTTATCTCCAGCTACTTGTTTCTCCTGGATTTTGCTAGACGCTATGCTCTTGTTTGGCTATCATTCTTCTGCATGTGACGCCCTGCACACCAGAGGTACGGGGTATCACAACTAACATCAAACGACTTTTTTGAGCAAGTCTGTGGTGTGAGACATGACACTAATTCAGATATAAGATATCAAGCAAAGAATACCTAAATTTGCAAAGTTGAAGTGACTGCAATATAGGATCACGAATTAAGTATTTAATACCATACACTTTTTCAATAATAAAAGTACATCAGTGGTCTTCCAAAAATTGAAAGGGTGGAAATTTGAGGTGGCAGTGTGTTTTTTCCCTGGAGATTAACTTTTTTTTTGTTGGAGTGAGGTGATGAAAAAACACTGCACTAGTCGTTTCCACTTTTTCTAGCAGCCAAAATAACCCACACAGGTATGAATCAAGAGAGAAGCCTATCATGCTTCGTGCTTATCTACCTCCATGCCCCAAAACCTTGCCTGATGAAGGAGCAAGAGCTGCTATTTGAGAGCAAACGTTAACTGATGAAGCTCTATTACACGTCTGCAATTCGATAAACATTTGAGTTCCAGATCTTCTCACCTATTTTCTTGCACAAGGTCTGTCTACATGGGCTTCTTATGCCAGGGGTGAATCTTTAGAAAAGGGTAAGGATGGGGAAAGGAATCTGAAAAGCAGGAAATCAAACATTATGCATCTTTTCTCCTTTTTGCAAGTTTTTTGAGAATGTACCCCTAAATGGTTGCAAAACCCCCAAAAGTGGGGCTGCAGCCTCCCTGTAAGTCAAGGATGGACACTCCACTGGGTCACAGTAATTGTTCCTGAAGTCTGTGGCCAAGCACTCTAACTCTACAGGGACACATCACAATATTAGTACACTTCCACACTGCAAACCTCCATTATAAATGTCATGTGTAAGTATTCAGAAATGCATTTCCTACTGAGACACTGACTCGATCCCTCAAAAGGGCTTCTTCTGAGATTCTGTAAAAGAAAACTGTTCTTTCTCAAGTATATAAACTTAAAACAACACAAAAAATACAGTAACTAAGGGAAATCTTAGACGCCTATAAGCTGCAGAGACAGCACATACTACCTCACTTGCTCAACCCTTCAATTAACTTGTGATTTTCAATAGGAAAAATTTAAGTGCTTTGATCTGAACAGCAGCTACAAGAAAACAGCTATTCAGTTTCTTCGTTCAGCAAGGCGATGATGAATATTTAATTGCTTATTTTCACTTTCCAAAGCTACTCCCTCATAATTAACACATCCTCAGGTAATTTAAGAGATAGCCGACTTGATTACAAAGCCAAGCGGGAATATTGACAGCCTTGCTTTGAAGTAGCCTGGCCCTGCTGTACTGCACGGCCGGGGCTGCTCTCACAAGCAACACGACACGGAAGGATAGCTGGAAAAAGTTTCCCTTTACAAATTCCACTACAAAAGCAGCACAGCTATGGTCTTGGGGAAAGTCAACAGCCACGAAGCACAAAACGAGCTAACTGCAAATGCAAATCTGCCTGAACATCTGCTAGCTTTAAAAATAAACTCGCTTATTTATTTTTTTTTTACAAGCCTTACCTGATACAGAGACCGTGTGTGACCTTACTCCTTGCTTCTCATTGTTGGCCAGCCTGTAAAAGAGAGGTTTGAATCGCTGAATGCTGTACATTCTTCACGGTCCCATACGCTGTGAATTCATCCTAACAGGGCACCTTCTGTAATTAGCAGGGCCAATCCATTTGCCACAGCGACAGCTTTTGAGGGGGAGCAAAGTCAGAAAGGAATCTACCATTTCAACCCAGCTAAGGGAGGAGTGGAGAGAAGGCATTACCATTTTAATTAGCAAACAACTTCTTGACCACAGAGTGAATTTCAAGAAAAAGATAAACCTGAGTTTTAAAAACTTTTAAAATCAAGCAGTGCATGTCTAAACACTGTCAGTGCAGGCAATTTGATGGTGTATCTGCTTTCATTATCATGCTAGAAATAGAAAATATGAATTTGTTCTTTTTCCTGTAAGATGACTTATCCTGTAAAAGAATTTTAAATCGTTTTCTTCATTTACTTGACATAGAAAAATAATTTATTTAGCTACACAAGTTCATCTCTAACAAATTTCAATGAATTGTTCCAGCATTTTTTTATGTACGTATATAATTTTAATGGCAAGAGAGCAAAAGAGTACTGCACTTTGTGTTGTGAAAAATCCGAAATTTCAGCTGCCCAAAGCAAGTCCTTCTAGATGCACGATGGTGTTGGCTAGTACTTTTATACATTTGACATAAGACCCTTCCTCTACTGTCAGACTAAGAGTGTATGTGGTGCTCTTGTTTATACAGACATGGGTGTACTAATCCAGTTCTGGTAAACTGTCCCTAAAATGGGAATAAGCTTCTCCTTCAAACCTTATTTTATCCCAGAAATCCCTACAATGGAAAAACAAAACCAGGAGTAAGATGAAATGTATGCAATTAGAAGGTTATGCTGTGTTCCTCAGTTTTATCTGTTTAAGAACAAATTCTCTTTTCCTGTATGAGTGCACACTGCGTTTACCAATCTTACTGCCTCCAGCCTCGACTTTCATTTCCTTTTCCTCCCTGCATTTTAACTCCTCTCTTTCTGCACTGTGACAAAGCCAGGCTAGCATGGACTTCAGCAGGACATGCAAAGGAAGAGCTACCACTAATATCTACGTGGCCTGTTTCTTGCTGATTTCAGGAATAAATCATGTTCCATACTCCATCCAGAGGGTAAAATAGTAGTAATAATAATAATAGTTTTGGACTTCCTCCAGTAAGAAAAAAAGGAAGAGATAAGACAATATAAAAAGCTACATTTCATGTGGTCTTTCAACCATCATCTCCTGCTACTCAATATTAGTGATGCTACCTGATAGGGCTTCAAGGAAAACAATCTGATGAGATTCAGCTTTAAATTGGGTCGAAATGTGACTATTGATGAAGCAGTCAGACTCCAAAGAAGCCGGTTAACAGAGTGTATTTTAGGAAGCCACAATGCACTTGGAAAGGGTAGACAAGCATCACAACTTGCCAGACAGGACAGAGATCTAGGCATTAATATTAGGTGGGCAAAAAATCAGCAGAAAGAATTAACAGGCTTGCTGTCACTGCATTAGGGACTATAAACTCCAACAAGGTAAGGAGTATTCATAGTTCAAACAGTCAAATTAGAAATCTTTTCTTATTTACCTGAAGGCTCTGAACGGAGAAAGATGCAGAGAGATGTATTAGCACACATTAAATACGAATTATTAGATGCTGATAGCATGTCTCATCGTACCTTGGGTTGAATATCACAATAAAACTATGCAGAAACGAAGAATTCAGATCTATTTGCATGACACAGATTAGGATTTTCTACACATCTACAATTATTATCGGAGCAGATTTTTTCTGCATTACTATATTTTTTAAAAAACAGATGAGAAATTCTCTGCCATATAAGTGATATTCTTTATTACAGTCATACCTAGAGATTTCAACTCAGATTGGTCCCATTATAGAAATTTAATTTAAAAAAGGAGACATGAAAGATTTATGATAGGGAAAAAAAGAAATATTTTCTATATTTGCATAAGCAGAAAAGAGGACAAATAGGAAAGAACAACACTGTAGGCTGACTCACAGAGAGACTGAGAGACTGAAGTGACAATATGAGGACTGTTTAGCATCACTCCTGTAATCAAATTTACTCCTATAATTAAATTTACTTATGGACTGGAAATAAATGGCCTGAAGCCCAGTCAAGTCTTTTCCAAAACATCCTACTTCTGTTATTGTCAAACATTATTGATGCATTATGAACTCCTTCCCCACGGATTTTATTTCTGGTATCTTTATAGTTTAATGCTGCTGTCAGTCATCTATGCCCCGCAGTCCCAAGTGATTGCCTGCTATTTGTCCTAGAATCCAAAAGCAACAATAAAAATTAAGCACGTATAAAAAGTCCCAAGGTGTCACTTAAGCAAAACTATTTTTCACTACATAAAAAAAAGAAAGCGTAAAACTTACTTTGGTATTGACGGTAAAGCTCTTTCACCTTCTGTGTAAAGAAGAAGAAAAAGGAATTAAAAATTTATTTCACTTTCCAAATAACCTCTCTCAATGTGCAATATATACAAGCCTGAAACAGTAATCACCACAACCTCTCAGGGAAACTAAGCATGGTGACTCAAAAGACCATTCTATACTTATATTACCAGCAGCATATCAACACAGCTCCTAATCAGAAACACAGACCTTCTGGCAAAGTCTTGTGTGAGAGCATCGTAAACAGAATATAACTCCTCTTTTATTCATAACAAATAACTCTGATCAATCACCTGGCAGAAGGTATGACAGTATTTCAGCTCTCTAGTGAGAAATGCTTCTCTCACTTCCAAGATGTGCTAAGTATACACAATACATGTATAAATACAGGAAATAAATATAGATTTATTTTTACATATAAATATAAAAATATAAACATAAAATATAGTAGATATATAGATATATAATAGATATGTATAAATATATAGATATAATAATGTATTTCTAAACATACTATGTACACATAAATAAAACTACTTAAGCCAACGTGGACTTCCAAACAAGACAACAATCATTAATGCATGTAACATATAATCTTAATTTCCCATTTGGTTGAGTTTATACAATAGTAATGCTCAGAAGCTAGAAACGAGGGTATCCTCATATAAACTATTTTCAAATCCTCTGCCAGTCTTTGTGTGATAATGGCACTGAGTGGAAAAGCTTGGATGTAAATAATCAAGTAGATTTCCCATCTGCATTTGATGATACACTCAGTATTCATAACAGGAAGGATGATGGGGAAATTACTAAGCCTTTACTAAAACACCAATAATTTGCAGTATATTGAAGTATGCAGGGAAGGTGAGAAAGTGGGTAACTAGAACAAGTATCTTTCTCCAAATCACTGTAGCAGTGATATGGTGACCTGAGAGAAAATTGAAGAGATGCTTTTAGAAAATGGAGATGTGTGCTGTTTACAAAGAATCACATTATTTCTAGTTTTTCTTAATCCTATGTTCAAATTTCTGAAATTTCCAGACCTTAAAAAAGAAAGTAGTAGAATGCAGCGAAATGCCCAATATCCAAACGTCATGCTCAACATGGCAAACGACAGCATTTAGTTACAATTCTTCTGGTGTCCAAAAAACCCCAAACCCACTGCAGCACAGGTACGCTCAACAGAGGCATCATGCAGCCTCAAAGTTAAATCTCTCCTGTGTGAGGGGACTCCAGCACTGTCCCCTGTGCAACTAGGAAGTATTTTCTAGACCTTACCAACTCCCAAGTGACAAACTGAACATGTATCAGCCCACACAGAGCCAGTGCTCCTTGATCCCCCTGAAGTTTTCGGATGTTGGCTGCAGGACATGCACCATGTTCCCAAAACAACTGAGTAAGTTCTTCCACCTGGCACTGACCAAAGTGTACATGCATCATCTCCAGCAAGTAACTGAACATGCTCCATCTCTTTTTTGCTCTTGTGTGGACTTCCACATGTTCCTAAAAAAGTGCACATGCTCCACATCCCTGTAACCCAGGGCTACAAAACCAGATCTTTCCAAGCAAGTTTGGAGACTGGAGCAAGTAGAGACAGGCACAAGGAAAGGAAAAGGAAAGAAGGAAACTAAAGGCAAAGATCATGAAAGCAGTGTGGAGTGACAAAAAAAGAATTCAGAAGCTTGACCGTGACAGCCTGGCACTAAAAAGATGCAGGAGGAGGGAATATCCAAAAAAGAGAGACTGGGATGGGCACTAGAGGAATCACATTGGCTTGAACTAGGCAAAAGATGTCAATCTTGGAGAAACAGGCACAAGAGTCCTGCCCACCACCTGGCGAGGCTTTTTTGGGTTGTGAAAGAGGCTCAGAAGCTTAAGACTCCACCTGCTATCTATCTCCGGATACCTCCATCAGCTGTCAGCCCTTTTTTGTGGAAGCATGCCAAGTTCTAGCTCGCATCAAGTTACTCCAACACCTCTCCGATCCATTGGCAATGGATTGAATCAGATGTTGCTGATGAACCATGTGTTGCTGATATAACATACCTGCCAGCCTGCTTTTAAAGGCTCAGGAAACTATACAAACACACAGACCTCTATGTTAAGAGAACTTTATTAAACTGCAAACTTAACTTCATCACTTGCTATTTTTAAATCAGGTTAACTGGCGTACAATTAATGAAAAACTATTCAAAGTAAATATTCTACGTGCAGCTCCATCGCATATTAACTGCACACTATTCAAAACCGTATTCTAAAGATGGGCTTTTTAATTTCCTCTCTTTTTTGTGTGTGTGAGGAGCATATCAGCATCATATCTGAGGATTTCACAGAAAGAGCGAATGATTTTATAACACTGCACATGTTCCAAGTGCTGACTTCAGCTGCAGATCAGATTGTTCCCCTCTCCTGCAAACACAGACTCCAATCCCTCAAGAAAGTGAGATACCACATAGGTGGAAACTGGTAGTGGAAGCTGAAGTTGCTACATATCGAAAGGGATCTCTCTAAAAGAGATAAATATAGATTCTAACTTTCCAGGGCAATATTAAATATCCTTAAACACGATATCTCCCATTCTGTCCCTGCAACTCTCTACTTCTCTTATTGAACAGCTTCCCATCGATGCAAAATAGAAAGCAAAGGCCTTATCAAAATATCTCTTGCACAACAAAATCTGATTCCACCTTGGGAGGAAGCCATCCTATGTGTCTTATGATATAAGGAGAATGTGAATAGAGGTGGTATTACATAGTTGTCGATTAGTAACACAGAGGGACAAGGGATTAAACAAGCATTTCCTAACGTTTTGCAGTCTGTGACTTGATTTGCATTCTCTTAGTGCCTTTATGTTGTCATGACTGCATTTAGGAAAGCTGTCTTATTTTCAACTTTGTGAAATGAAAAGCAGAGCACAGCAGGCAGCAGGAAGAATCAGGAGCTCCAAGGATGAACAAGCAGTAACTGATAGCATAACAGCTCTACACGTGAACCAATTTTCTGATGGTGTTGCTGGAATGAAGGACTGTGATGAAATTGGAAAAAGGCAGCATGCAGGAGACCCCAAATGAAGCACTGTGTTCAGCTCTGGGGCCCCCAGCACAAAAAGGACATGGATCTGTTGGAGCAGGTCTCCAGGAGGGCCATGAAGATGATCAAGGGGTTCTCCTGTGAAGACAGGCTGAGGGAGCTGGGGTTGTTCAGCCTAGAGAAGGCCCCGGGGAGACATTACAGTGGCCTTCCAGTACCTAAATGGGGCCTACAGGAGAGCTGGGGAGGGACTCTGTCAGGGGGTGTAGTGACAAAGGGGAATGGCTTTAAACTAAAAGAGGGTAGGTTTAGATTAGACTTAAGGAAGAAATTCTTCACTCAGAGGGTGGTGAGGCCCTGGCTGCCCAGAGAAGCTGTGGATGCCCCATCCCTGGAGGTGCTCAAGGCCAGGCTGGATGGGGCTTTGGGCAAGCTGGGCTGGTGGGAGGTGTCCCTGCCCATGGCAGGGGGTTGGAATTAAATAATGTTCCTTTTTACAGTCCTTTGCCCACAGGAAGCACGACTGGTTTCATTCTCATTAGTAGCAGAGCAAGGCACTGGCCAGCCACAACGGACAACGTCCCCATTCTGGCCACCAGAGACGTGCCCCAAATGGATGGTCAAATACGGACAAGGAGAACGGGAAAAAAAGGGGAAAAATAAACATATGTAGAAAACCACCAAAACAGCCAAGTCAGAAATAGAACCCTACTATCAAGTACCTCTACTTTCACTGGAGAAAATTTAGGGAAAATCCATCTGTATGGGACTAGAGGTGAAATGGCCCACCAAAGCTGATGGTACAGATGCCTACATGCTCTTGGTGCACAAACCAATCACTTCAGGCACCATTTCCCAAGCTGGCACTCATCCACTTACAGCTTATATCCCAAATCAAATCAGAAGCCTTCATTAGTACCTTTGCAGGTCCAAAGTCAAAACTCCTTACTAACAGCATCCCAGTAAAAGCATATGTTGTTTTTCACAAGTTGAAACCCACAACATTTTGCCCAATTCTTCACACACTTGAAAAAATAAAATAAAATAAAATAAAATAAAATAAAACAAAATAAAATAAAACAAAACAAAACAAAACAAAACAAAACAAAATTCAGCTCTGCACAATTGTATTGGGGTATCCATGCCCAGACATTGACATGATTTTAATTGTAGTATTTTAATTAGAGTTCGTTGCCATTCTGTTAAAATGAGAACAATTTTCACAGGTATGAACCAGGAGTAAACACTTATTTGGAGAATTTCATGGATTACTTCATTCTGGTGTTTTGAGACTCAAAGCTCTGAGTTTTCATTTAGCTGCAATCCTTTCATATTCAAAGGGAATGTTTAAATTTAAAGGTGAGTTTTGATCTAAAGGAATGACAATCAGTTATCTAGTTCAGTTACTCAAATGTTTTTTGTTCTCTTCCCCCCCAAGTATTTTTAGCCTTTTATAAGAGTTTTGACAATTTTGCATTACCTCACCAGCTTGAATAAATAGATTAATAAATTCAAAATTCAGTCACTGGACTCAGATCACAGGAAAGCTACTCAGCACATAGCTCAATCAGCAAATAGCTACTTAATGTCAGCTGAAGTTTTTAATCATTGATTTGTGCACTTTGAAAGAGTTAAATATGATAATGCAAGCACATATTAAGTTCATAAAGTTTCTACAATGGACTAAATTGACCTATGTACTAAAATATTTATGAAAAATAAAACAAACTGAATGAAAATACGCCAAATGCTGTCCAGGTCTTAAACATTAAGAGATCTCACCAAATTAAGAGAAACAGGATTATTAACTGTGCAGATATCACAAAAACATTTCTTGTAGTAATCAAGGAAGACAATTTATAAAGAGACTTGCAACAAACATATATATTTAGAACAAAGAGGGAATGGGAAAGCTCATGGAGGGGAAAAACCACATCTGTTGGATCCAGAGCTGCTACATGATTTGTTTCTGATATGCTTCAAAGCTCACTGTTGGAGGGATGTGGGAATTCAGATCATGGTGGGGACAGCTCTCCTACAAGATGTTTAATTAATATACTAAGTATTGCTACAATATTAAAAAAAGCTTCAAATAAAACAACAACAACAAAACATTTTTAGCTGGAGGGATTCTCTTAATGTTTGCATAAAGAGGAATGTTCCCAAAGTGCTATATAATGTTCCTTTAAGTGAATCACTGCTCGTTTGCTCTATGTTAATATACACTAAGAAGAATATCATGCAAATAAACACATTCCCTTTCTTACATGCATTGATTTATTTTGCATTAGTGCCTACAGTCAAACCACAGTGCATGGCATAGCCATGCTTAGTACTGTATAACATAGAAAAATCAGATTTTTTGCCTTTAAAAGAGCTTAGTGAGCCTAGAAGACATAATAGCTGAATAATAAGGAAGTCAGGTCGATAGAAGAAAGGAAAGAATTAAAACTGAGTGGGTCAACTTTTATTGCCTCTTTCAGCAGTAGAGTATCAGGACCAATTAGTGCTGTTGGTCTTAGCAGTTGCTTGTATGCATCACGGAACAGGTTATGTTGACAAGGAAAGGTTAAAACCTGTAGAGATTTTGGCTGGGAATTGTTCTCCTGATAAGGCAAGAAGCAGAGGAGGGTTTGGCAGAGAAATGGCAACAGGCATGACTGGAATACAATCAATGCTGCCATGCACAGCACTGGAAGATGGCCCACTGGATGGACAGAGCTAAGACTCGATGCGGACTGTAACTGTCTCTTGGTTGCTACTGTGAATGACAGGATGGGAAATCTTCAGGCAGTAGTATTCTGTGGAGTTAAAAACATCTATTTGTAGATAAGGAAACCATTCCAGCTGATAATTTTTTCCATGCTGATAATTTGCACTGGCCACAGAGGCTAAGTGGAATAAATTTCTAAAATACCACCAACGCAGAAGTGGCAAGAACTGGACATAGCATACAAGGGTGCCTTGAAAGAAAAACAAGGGCTTTCCATTAACTTAGAAAAGGCTAACCATTAACTTCGGATGACTGAGAGGTGGGAAGAGACATGAAAAAATTAAAAGCCCAACTTTGGTACTATAGTTAAAGCTGATAACTTGCCATTCCACTGGGGATATTGGAAGGGAAGATCTGAGAGTGAATAATAAGGATTGTAACAAACCCCAAACCATGATTTCCAGAAAAGCTAAGGTATTGTGAATATTTTAAATAATAATATGCATAGAAGACAATTGCTAAAAGGTATAAACTTGACTAATGAAATTAAATTCTTGGTTCGTGATGCCTGAAACTGAAAGACCCGAACTATTTTGATAATGTTACCTCATTCAAACAACTACAGAGTGGGGAAAGCTGGTGGCAAAAAAAAAGCAAAAATGTGGCTATAAAGGGACTCAAGTTTGGATTGCAGAATTTCTGGAATGGCTCATGTACTTTCTTGTATGACAAGTAAGGAAGAAGGAAATAATTTGTTCATTGTTTTAGAAACCAAAAATGTTGGATGAATTTCCATAAGCAAGGATTATGGAAGAAGGATAAAGTTCCATTTTCAAGCAGCTTTGATCGGACATATTTCAATAATTAAAGCTAGCTGGAAGTAGAAAAAATTCTACTGAAATTTAATTAAATTCTCTCTTTACATCTAGCTGAAGCTGCACCCTGGTCTCATGGCTTTCAGCTTGTGGTTTGCTAAAAAACAATAGATCAACACTACAAAATACATGCTTTGCTTCAGTTCTATTAACTGAGAAACACTTGCAGGACTTGTGTCAGAGTTTAAATAATAAAAACTAAGAAATTTTGAGTATCTGGGAATAGAGTGCTGATTTCCAATAGTCTTACCTAAAGGCATTCTAACCAACCTCTCCGAATTTCCACTTGAATATTAGGGTGTTGTATTTCAAGTTAACAAGTTCTTGTTAGGGCTGCCTTTATTTACAGTTTGCTTACTTCTGTTAGTTAGGTTCAGAATACTGTAAAGCAGTGACTACTGGAAAACAATATAAATTATCAGTTATTAAGTAATTTTCAATGGTGTGACATTGACTGCCAGTGTTTGCCTTAATAAAAATACCTTAAGTTTCCTTCGAGAAAGACAACAGTCTCCAAATGAGGATTTTGAAGCTACCCTGGGTCTTCTATTCAAGTGCAAGATAATCTATCAGTAGGTAAGAGCATAGCCACTACCAGAATGAAACACCTCCTTACCTTTCTGTGGCCTGATAATAAAAGATTGCGTGGCTCCATTCACCAGTCGGCAATATCCATCTATCAAGTCAGCCATGTTCTCTGCAATGGTTAAGGATGGTGCTGTCACTGTCAGAGGCTAGAGAAGAAGAAAAACAAGGCAGCAACAAAGAGGGATTATTGTAGTTGCAAGCACTGAGTAGAACAGCTGTGTCATTGCATCAGAACTTTACATACACTCACAAACAGTCCACAGAAAAAAGTGGGCAAGTACAGAAATATCAGATTCATGCTTTACCTTTAATGTAGCAAATTTAAAACACAAGGTTTAGAAAGTACAGCTGATAAAACCTTCCACCTAAAACTACGAATAACATGGACTTATTAAAACACCTGCTAGGCAAACTTTTAGTCAACCACTCTTATTACAATTTTCTCCCCACCCTTTTGCAGAAACTTATTCTTTACCCTAAAAAGTTACCTCTCCAAATGCAAAATAAATTGAAATTAAACCGACAAAGGGGAGAAATTGAGAAGGAGATGAGACATACAGGCAAACTATTAATTTTAATAACTCCAATATTCATCCTCCTCTGCACAGATTTGCCAACTTGCCCCCAATGCTTCTCTATCACAGTGACTGTTTTCCTGTGTACAGGACCAAGAAAAAGATTTGATTTCCCTTCCAGCTCTTCCTCTTGTAATATAAGAAAAACAGATTTTCTCTCTTTTATACTTCCCTTTTCACAAAAGTGAAATTGCTCAGTTTCCTCTTCAGTGCATAGCATCATATATATATGCAGGCTACTATTAAGATGCACTTAAGAGATAGTATTTTCAAATTAAACCTCATTTACAAATATCAGAGTATACAAGTACCAGATGCAGAACAAAAAGCACGTAATGAGCTTTATGAGTAATGAATACTCACACTCAACTTCCCTTCCCTCTTAAAGCACAAGAAAAATCAAACAACTATACAAGACTGCCTGGAATGCAAAATTCAAAATATAATGCATGGGCTGTAACTACAGGAGGAGCAAGAGAGTTTAATGATAACTGAAGTCTTTGTATGCATATTTAGTTAGGCTGTCCCCAGATTAAACACACGTGCAAACATGGCATATACTTTTAGTGCAATGTATTTGTCAACTACATTGACAGTAGAAAAAATCAGGATGAAGTTACAGACCAGAAGAAAAGTAAAATTAACAGAGTGTTTTAATTAGAGTACACTAATTTCATTTATTTTATTTAAGGAAAACCAAAGATAGCAAGTTTATCACAACAAGAATCATACCTCAGGGGCACCTGCTATCTTGAGTTGCAACATCCCTTTTCTGTCCTTGTCTTCACTGTTTGAATACTGAATAGTTTGCACTTGATTAAAATCTGCCAGGTGAGTTGGCTACAAGAAGGCAATGGAAACAAAATTCAAATTAAAGCAAAATACCTTGGCTTTACTCCTGAAGCATATGTAGATTTTGATCTCCACATTACACTTTTAGAAGCCTGTTCCTCTGTTTCTAGTTTCACTGGGCTTTGCATAACAGTATCTACAAATATGCAAAAGTAGCTACCAAATGAAACCAAGCACCAAGTTTGCCTACAGAGGTCACTGTTGAGTAACTCTAGGCACTTGCTAAAGTACATAGTGGAAAAAACATCTTGGAGGGCAAGACTGAAAACTCAACAGGTTATACCAACATGGTATCTGCACTCAGAGCACAGTTACATATCATCAGATGGCTGTAAGAGGTTTATTTTTAGCTGATCTCTAAATCTTTTCACTACCTTTGAATGATTTTCAACAGAAGTTGGCTTAACTTATATCATGACTGAAGATGTCCTAAACACTTTGATAAAGAACCTGTCCAAGCAAGCTTACACCATGAAGGTGTACAGGCAAAACTGTAACATGGCCAACATCAGGCAATAGCAAGGCTGTTAAGAGCACAAAATAAGACAAAAACCAGAAATAAGCCAGCGATGACTGCGCCAATGCTAAACACTGATCAATAAGCTCTTCACTTATACAACCTCCTGAAGAAAGGAGAAAATAATTTAAAATAATTTACATGTTTCACTGTTAAAAAAGTAACCACAAATGCTTCAAACTCCTTAAGTGAGCACTTCACTGGGTTAAAAAATAAAAATAAAAATAAAAAATTCAGCGGTAAGGACTGACACTCTCTCTACTTAATTATGTTTTTCTCCATCCCAAATCATGACTTAATGTCTGAGTAATAGCTCTGTACATTGAATTTCCCAGCTCTTTTGAGTTTATTTCAAAGATTAGAGTTGCCATTCCTCTTCGTGTCAAGTTCAATTCGCAACAGGCCATGGCTGTTAACTCAGTAACAGAGAGAAGAAAACAGAAGTAGACTCACATTTGCGCCCTTGTCTGTAAGGTAGCTGATTCCTTCTTCTGGGCCAATTGCCAGCTCCACCGAAATAATCCAGCTTGACTTCAGAATCGAAGGAGAAAGAGTAGAATTGCAGTGTGTTTAATGGAATGCTATCTTCCCACGTTATCCTTACAGTTTTTAGTAATTAATTAATCTCTAGAAGCTTCCAAACTTTTCAAACATTTTAAAATATATTAAAATCAAGTCATTCTATAAGTAGCAGAACTCCTAATGACGAGTTTCCTGGGGATCTGTTCTACGCAGAGTGAGTTGCCATGTGTTTTATCTTAGGTCTACATGAGAACTGAATGTTTCCTTTATTTCCTTTTCTCTCCTCATGGACATTGACGTTCATGTTCTAATTTCTACTTGAGTATCTATTTTCACAAAGTTTGCAGACTTAAGGTCCCCTTCGCAAAAATTGTTTGAAATTGGAAGAGATTAAAAGCCAGCAGAGGAAAATTTGCAAAACAGAAGAAGCTGAGGAGTCTCATTTCCTCAGGAAACCAAGTTAATGACTACTCAATTTTCACAAATGAAGCACCAGTAACAACATCTAATAAGGTACAATTCTTACCCTACTACGAAATGGTGCTTTTTAACAGTCAACTGAGAAAGTTCCAAATAAAATCAATAAATATAGTTTGTCGTTAACGAAATCCAAGGACTCTTCTCTACATCAAAAGACGAACTAAGCAAGCATTTAACTGTAGAACTAAGCAAAGCCAATTTAATTTGTAACTACAACATGTATTCTGGTGACTTTCATTCTTCTACTTACACCGAGAGCACATTTGAAGCATTCCTTGTCAAATCTATACACCGGGGAGAGGATCTCAAAGAATTTCAAAATACTTTCTTCTCTATTAAGGTTGGCAAATTGTCGAAACGTTTGTTGGATTAATTTTCGTAGTGTTTTGGCCTGCGCATGAAAATTGTAAAGAGTCATTATTTTAAATCTAGTCGGTGATGGTGCATTTTAAGAGTCTCATTCACTTAGTGTCACTAAGAATTCCTTTCAAACGATACCCTGAAAATTCTCAAGAAAAAAAAGAGTTTCAAAATATAAATAATGTTTTTTCCTTACAAATTCTTCTTGGGAATAAGATTATTTCTGCTATACTTTACAGAAGGAATCTCTAGCTAATAATGTTTTGATTAAATTACAGCAAAAGACAAGACATTAACCTTTGCAGGAACTATTTCTTCTACATTCCTCACTTCTCCCAACATCTTAACTGTCTACCAACAGAAAAGCACTGCCATCAGGACCCTACACCTTCTAATTTGCCTTAAATTTAAATCACCATTCTCCTATCTGGTACGAATACCTCAGCTGTAGCTGAATCTTAATCTCTCCATTCAAGTATCTTAGACTATCCATTACGTACTGGATTCTTAAAGTCTGATAACATGCAAAATAACTTTCCTATTAAAAAAAAAAAAAAAAGAAAAAAGTAATGTAAAAAGGAAAATAAATATTTAAATTAAAAAGTAAAATATTTAAACTGTATTACATATCATTTTAGTAACTCTTTCCAGGACAGAAAGAACCACTTTGAAAGAGCAGTACACATCGTTCTTCTAATAGCCACACCATTTGGGACAATGAGATGGAGCAAGACACCTGTTACATGTCCTGCCACAAAGCATGTAGAGGATCCAAGCAGATTTTCAAGCAACCACATTTTTTTTTTAATGGGTAACTAAACAAAGACTTAGGAAAAGTGAAATATTTGCCTGTATGTAATACATATCCCTTGGGTTGCTGCCATCCATATCACAATGAAAGCAATCTGAGATGCAATCTCTTTAACACACCCCAAAATAGAACAAACAATCAAGAATCCCAAATGAAAACATCCTGACTAGCCACCAGAAAACACCCAGAAAAAGTCCAGTAGCTTCTCTCATCTGTCCTCATTATAAGAGCATAACGATGCTATTTAAGTAGCATACATGTAAGTAACTTGGGGTTTCATCACTGCTTACATTACTGCACAGTGACAAAATCTCAAAACCCAATCCTTTTTTTTTTCCTTTTCAAAGCTTGAATGGTGTCAAAAGTGATTGAATGGGACGTTTAAAAAAATTACCTTTGGTAACACCTATTTCTGGCATATCTTCCAACTAACACAAATAATAAAATGCAAAACCATGTTTGTTTTTTTTCAACACGTCAAGGTTAAAACAGGAATTTCCATTGTTCCTCTACCAAAACGTATCTAACTTTCCTGTCGTAACAGCACTAAGGGTCTTCATTCTTCCACGTTGCCTGAAACAGCTCCAGGCTCTGCTCAAATATAAACTTTCTTTTGACATTAGCACTTCCAGTCAGCTTAAGCATTAATTTTTAGGAATCCTTTAAAGAACATCCACTCTAAATAGGCAGATTTTTTAAAAAGTAGCATTAAGAAAAGAGCATTATAGCAGTGATCTAATGGTGCGGTGTGTTCACATACAAAATGACGATGAGTTTTGGAGCAATGCATATGTGGATGGAAAAAAAAATACCTCAGATCAGCAAGTAAGCTTTATGTCATAAAGTGAACAGAGAAATCTGCCATTTTGTCAAATTACCCTGTCTGTATAGCAGAACCTTCTACCAACTGTTGTTTGAACCATTCCTCTGCCAAGTTGAGGATGCTGGGCAGGACAAAAAAGTGGCTCCTCCATATGCACCCAGAGCCATCAGCACTCAGGAATACCAGACCCTCCTGTGCCTCTATATTTTCCTATGTAATGGAGGTTAAATCCCTTTTTTATAGAGAAAACTGATATTAGGGAACTTAAGACCATAGCCTTACCTGGACAGCTGATAAAGACCAGGAATAATAAGAAAAAAAATCTGCTAAATGGAAGTCGTCCCAAGTAGTTCAGCCATGCAGTTTGTGAAAGATAGATTAATTTGCCCATGATTTAATTCACTGCCCTACTTTATCTTGACTTCAAGGCATAAGGGGAAGTATTATTTGGTTCTTTTAAGTCAATGAAGATGACTTGCTACCTGCATATAATCTTCACCTTAACTTCAGATCATTAATAAAGCCTAAACATAGGAAGTCAGTTAGAAAAAAAAACAACCTCATCCACAACATAAGAGACATTTATGAGAAATACCTGCAAATGACTTCAAGAGAAATGCATTAAAGAATTGCTCTTAAAATATTTCATAAGAACATTTTTTTCTCTGTTATTTATCTGTTATCTCAAGGCATGCTATGGAGTGGGAGAAAATCTGCAAACTAAAAAGAATCTGGCTTATATTCATTCCCCCCGTCCACTGTTGGTTTAGTGTAAGTAGCATTTTTATCCTGTGGTTTCCGCACACATGATATATCTAGATGGATATATCAACAAATTTCATTAGCACTGCACGATGCTGTAATTCTACCTCCCTAATAGAGAGAAACACTTTTTTTTTTTTTTTTTGCATTTCATGGCCATCAGGAGCCCTTCTCTGCCTGCCAGTTCAAAACTATTGGTCATCACAAAGTTAGTCATTTAATTATTTGAACGCGTCCCAAATTATTTTTCATAGGGATTTCATTTTCATTAAAAAGCAGACCTGGTTTTCCTTCCCTTGCTTTTCTCTCCAGACATCCAACATTTTTTCATGTCTTTGCAAGTTTCTACCCAGCTTCACCTTCTGGCAATTCTTGCTACTTCTTTCTGTTATTTTCTCCATTTCATAATTTCTAAAGAGCAATCTTCTTTTGTTGGTCAGTTTTCTGGCTCCCTAATAACATTTTTCAAGGTAGTTTTTCATTCGTTTGGGTCTGGAGCCTTTCACCACAATATCTCCCTCCAGCTTCAGATAATTGCTTGAATTTAAATGCAGAGGGATTACTTAAATCCACTTGACTTCACTACTTTCTGATGTTCAGAAGTCTTTTGAAACAAAACCCCTTCATGACAGACCTTTGCTGTTTATCCTCCCATTTAATTAACAATGAATAAACTTTCTAAATCTGAAGTTAAATTCTATTGGTAACTCCTCTACAAAAACATCACTGCTTACCAAAAGCAGCTCTAAAATAACCATTTATATTTGCATATATGAACAACAGATGTATTTTACCACGGCAACCATATCAAGACAGCTACAGCTGTACGACTTCATGGTGACCATTCTTAACATTGCCTCCCCTCCCCACCTTTTCAGAACATGTAGGAAAAAATTTGCATTTTTTACTCTGGGAACATATGGACTTCAATGGAAGTGAGATCTGACTAACGTTTATAGTCTCAACGAGGATTAACATAAATGGAAATTGCTGGAAATCTTCCTCGAATGAGTCGGTTGCAGTCTTGAGCAAGGAAGGCAGGATTTGGTTCATCAAGCTGACACTAAAAATGTCTTTATATGACTTTTTTTTTTTAATATCCCCATCCTCCTTCTCCAGAAGCCTCATTTCTCTTTCAGAAAATAAGTTATTTGATGCCAGGGAATCTGAGGACTCGTTTTGAGCTTTTGTCCACCAGGCTGAAGAGGTAGAGGTGTACCTCTCTCACATCAGCTCAGCAGGGCCACGTAAATCACTATCAGTTCTTCCAGTCGCATGCTTATACTTGGCTATATGGATGTATGCCCTACCAATTTGATAGACAGCTTTGATATTTTTTCAGCAAGATACTACAACTACACACCAACTCACTTATGGCTATATATTGGAATTAATCATGCCATTTTCAGATTTCTGAAACAGATTTTTTTATTTTTATTTTTTTAAAGTGACATAGAGTTGAGAGGAATTAAAATTACCTTCACTGAATCTAGCAAGCTCTTCGGAAAAAATCGTCGTAAACCAACATCTTTCCTGAAAAAAAGCACATATATTATAATGAAATAAAATAAAATAAAATGTCAGATACTGTATTGCTGTTTCTCAGGGTGTCTTTATTTTTTTTAAACTTGTGTATAGTAAATGATTTTCATAGGAAAGTCCTTGACAATTTCAGCATCTCAAACACCATACCAGTAATATGCTAACCTTATCTACTCTACAGCAAATGCAGAATTAGCAGCATTGTCTACTTTAATCTCAAAAGGATTACACATTTACAACAGGTACCTGATGTGGAAAGTGTATCATTTGAAATGTTGCCTTAGGCACAGAGAAGTTTTGGTAATAAAAACTGTTAATTGTGCATGTTCTAATAACTTAAATATTGAAAAAGCAGTCTTACAGCTTCATCAGCTTAGAAAGGGGTAATACAAAAATGACAAATTCTAACAAACAGCTATTGGAATTAAGTAGAAGATACAATATAAAGGAGAGGACCTCTCGTGCTATCAGCTCAGTAGGCATTCTGACAGTCTTTCCACTACTATGTTACCCATATAAAACACAATTTACATCTTTGAATTTCTACTGTCACTTTTTCCTCACATTGAGCATCTAATGTTAGAATTTCCAGCTTTTTATTGCAAATAATCTCACTTCTTGCATCCGTATGTCAGGATCCTAAATCTGTGAGCTTGGCTTCTGCAAACTAAATTACATCAAGCGACCAAATTACATCACTTACAAAGAGGCTCAGTCATCCACAAGGAGTGAATATTTTTGTGGCTTAGGTGTGCTGCACCTACCGTATGTTTAACATATATATGTATGACTACAATAAAAAAGAGCTTAGATGCTGGTGGTGTTGGTGCTGAAGGAGATTATTATACAGGCAGGTACATCAAATACTGCATGACCACAGACAAGTTGTACACACGTTAGCAGGAAATTTGCATTACAAAAAGGAAAAATTGAAAGAAAAAAAAATGTAAATAGGAAAAGGACTTAAATCCTTGCCTCTCAAAGGTATTAGTGACAACTTTATTTAAAAAAAAAATGATCAAAAGGTTGCAACCTTTTTTAAACAAAGACTGCATTCAACTTCTGAAATGAGTATGATGGCTTTCCATGACTGCATGCTTTGCAGAATCAGACACGTAACTGGAATTTTTACATTTGGCAAAGCTGTTAGCCAGCTTGAGAAATATAGTATACATTCACTGCTGCCTAACGGCACAAGAAAAAAGCCAAAATTAAAGTCAATATAAAAAGCTTGCTCAAAATAATAAAGCGGGGTATTTTTAAAGCTCTCTAAAGACTAGTCTAGAATTTTATAAAACATACTAAAAACATCCTCCACCAAGAGAAGCAGAATGTTCACGCGCAGCAGTGAACACTGGCATCTGTGCAATGACAGTAAGCTGAAAGATGATAAAACTTTCATAAATGTTAATTCCTTTGCTGCGTTTCTTCTCAAATGCAAATGATATGCGGTTTATCATCCCACACAGTTAACTAAGTCTAACACACCATTACCATCTAAATAACATGCAAAGACATTTTGACAAGGAATATATTAGTCTAACATTAAGCGTTTTAGAGAGAAATGGTGTTTTCAAAAATTAAGCACCCTACATCTCTGCTGTATCACTCATCTTAACAGGACTGCAACACCTGGCTGTGCCATTCGGATTCAGCTGGCTGCTAGGAGGTGTGGTTTGTAAGGTCTGCATGCAACAAATTTGGAAGAAACTCTTATGCAGAATACAACGAAACACAGCTCTTAATTAAATTTGTTAATAAAGTATGCTAGGCTAGGCTGCAAATTCATTTACTGTAGGAGAATTTAACCTAAGGAGCACAGAGATTTAATGCCAAAGTCAACAACAAACGATGGGTACCTATAAATAAGAGAAGCATTATAAACTGGAGCATACAAACAGCTCTTTAAACAACCCTACAAACTCTTTCCTCTCCCTCCACAGCTGCACTACGTGGGGATAAACCACAACAAATCAGTCCTCCCTATTAAGAACTCCAACATCTATTTTCTGATGTAAGAAATAATTTGCAGGGAGATCCCTGTTCATACAGTTTCAGCAGCTTTGTGTTTAACCCCATCTATTCCATCCTACTTGTGGACTTAAATGCAAAATTATTTTTTTTTCATGTACAAACTTCAATAGGATTAATAAAACACCAACTACAAATAGATGATACTGCTTGTCGTATACTGATAAGCAGCTCTAGGCAGGACCCATCTTCATTTTTATTTTTCATCTCAATTAAAGTTACATCAAAAAAGTAATGTTAGATTAACATAATAGACTTCAACATGCTCTTTACAAAATTGTGGATGCAGCTGTTTCTTCACATAGCTCCCATTTGTATCCTTGTAATTATCCCTGTTCCACACTAACAGGCTTCACATTTATCATGAAAAAATTCTTCTTTCATTACATGAAGGCCCAACTATTAAAGGCTACTTAACAGTTTGATTCTATCTACCATTTCCCATCCAGATTTGGTCTTGTCTGAAAATTTGATCAAAGATGAATATACATCAAATAGACATCTGACAAAGACAGGCAAGAAGCAATCACACCGAATGCAAAAAAGTGCTGTTTAAAAATTGCACTCAGCTGGTTAAGTGCCTCATGAAGTACTAAAAGTAGCAAAAAAAAAAAAAAAAAAAAGGAGAAAGAAACAAAAGGCCTCACTTGAGAAATAAATATTAATTGTATAAGAAAGCCTTTATAGGCTAATTAAGGTGATAAGATCAAATGGATACATTTTGGGGATCACTGGCACTTTTTGCACACTCTCACAACCTCATAATTATCTGCAGCCACTTTAAGATGCTTTTATCCTCCACCTCTCCTAGCTGAATCCCATACAAAACACACTTTGTTTCTTGAAGTGCACAATTCAACTTTTTTTTTTTTTTTCATGGTATTAAGCTTTTCCATTTTGCACATCGTGGTTTTGCTTCATTTTCTTCCTGGATTTCACAGCAGCAATTACGTTAAAACCTACCAGAAGAGTAACTGTTTGGAAAACACGTGCATTGCAAGAGATAAGTCATTGTTAAAATGGAAGCAGCCCCATGCGGAGTCCTACAGGAGCTCTTACCTGTTGTAATTCTTAATTAATACTTGTGTCATCTGTTATAACCCTTGTTTCCTTTGTCTCATGGCTTCCCAAGTTATTAACCTCATTACTAACATCTGTACTTCACGAGTTGCCAAATAACTGTCTAAATATTCTCAAGTTCTTGCTGAGTTTTATATAGTATTTTAGCCTTTTCTAACTGTTCATACTGTTCATCTTTATTAGTCCTTTCTCATTTTGTTATGAGTTCCCTCACCCAGCACTTTTCTACTGGTGACTATGACAAAAAACTGAATTCCTTCAAAAAAAAAAAAAAAATCAAATGAAAGCAGAACTTCAGAATGGCTGCACAAACAGAGGAGCATTATATAAAATTCAATTTATCCTTCTGAATTAACAGAAGAACAACTGTTTTCCATTTAAAAAGATTGAAAACAGTTGGGTTTTTAAACCGAGGCTGTCTCTACCATACTCAATCTGGAATATCTATTTCTGAAGACTAATTCACAGGTTCCAACCACAAACAAATCTAAGCAGAGTCAAAAAGCCAATATGGGAGCTCTGCCACACTTCTCAGCCACTTTTGAAAGTTTAGGTCTCACCACTTTGCTCAAAAGCCAACGTTAGACAAGGGGACCTAGAAAATCCTGGCTGTGTGTTCAGTACAACCAACTGGGTGCGTTAATTAAACAGAAAAATCTCCTGCCACAGTATGCACATGCAGCAGGGTCCATCTGCAGTAAGAAGTCTGAAGATAGGGAAACTTTTGAGTGGAGCATCTGAGGAGGGTGTTATTGTTGCAGCCTAACGAGCAGGCAATTCCCAACTTATCTTTACCCATTAAAACTATATGGTTTCCTCAAAACACCTTATAAATATTCACTGTGAAGAAGATACTGATACTCCAAAATACTCTTAATATCACTCCTCTACAAGTCAGCACACTTGTTTTATTAAAAATAGAATAAAAATACAGACTTCATTGCTACATCTAATTCTATGTTATGCTGTAGAACATATTTTCACAAAGATAATTGATGAGCTCAATGGACTACATATGTATGAAACACAGTTCCACTATATTAACACAAATAAAACCTTCAAAAAATAAAAAAAATCTTCAATCCCTAAAACTTTATGGAATTTGGATTTATTTTTTTTTTGACTGATCCCAATCTACTATACACCGTGATTAATCCTCCAAAATATTTTAGTATAAAGATGCTTCCTGGTCATCTTAAAATTGGTGATACATAAAATAAATCATCAACTTGTTAACTGCGATTCAGCAAGTACACCTACTTAGCAAATAAAAGGAAAAAATGATACCTCAAGTGTTTTGGGCAATTCAAACTTTACCACAGATTACTCACAACTGAAGAATGCAGCCACGCACAGAAAATCATTTAGAAACAAGCACACCTTAGAACTAGACTTGTTGATCCCATAGACACTAGTAAAATTGAAAAAAAAAGATCATAATAAGCCTCACAATCGAGTTCAAACAACTCCAACTTTATTTCCCTATAGCAGTTGAATGTGCTGTTCCTACTTCCATGCTTTGGTTGGTTTCATCAACCTTTTATTTAATGCACTCAAAAATCTCAACAATCTTCATGAAATAAAAAATAACAATGGAATCTTTCTTTCATGGACCTGCATTTCATTTATCTGATTAAGAAACAGTTCAAACCTCCAGCTGGAACACAATACTTACTCTAACACTTCATAGTTGGACTTCTTTTCTAATGCATTGCCTCTCATCTCTCCATAGGATCTCCTGAAGGCAGGAAAAACATTTGAAAGCAACAATTATTGCAAAACCCAACTTAAAACTACAATATCAACACAGTCAAATCTTTCAGAGACTTATTCTTAGAAACCATTTGCAGAATGAATTCAAATATAAGTATCAGTACCTTATTAACCTAGCTCAATACAACAGATTTAATTTGGGGGGGGGGACAAAATAATTTCAGGCATGGAACATTGCATGGGACTACATGCACTGCGTTTTCAGAACCACGTTGACCTAGCCTAACTTTTGAAAGAAGCTATTTAAGCCCTCCTTCAGCAGCTCCTTTCCACCCCTCCCAGCATCTCCATCCTTACATCTCCATCATTACATCTCCAACAGCATTTGTGTCTGGGCACGTAACAGGGAGAACCAGAGGAAGGGGCAAATGATAAGAGCCAGAAGTTTCAATCCAGAGATGTTCAAATCACCAGGTCAAAAAATAAAAAAATGTGAGAATGAGTGGCTGTTGTAGGGAGAGGACAATGTGGGGCCACTAAGACTTAAAATAAATGTTTTAGTAGTCATCTACTAAAAATGCCTCACTGAGGTGAAAACGTGGGAAGAACCACAGCATGCTACCATGAGAGCCATGGAAAGCAGGATTTGGCTGACAAAGCAATCGTGGATTATTATATTCATTGCATGTTTTGAAATAAGGCACTGGTAGTTGTGCCAGCGTAGAAGGATGTGCAGGTACACAAACAATTTGTTTTCTCTGGGACTACCAGCAAAACTTACAGCAAGGACATAAGGTTTTCCCTAACAGTGCCCAGGCAATTTCACAGACCTAAATTCTGTTTTATTTTGCAGAATTACAGTTCAAAGGACACTTATTCTGTGCTAAGAAGTTTACATTTGCCATTATTTTTTTTTATCAGTTTTACTACTTTCCTAATGTCCCTGTGTGAGACAACAGTGTAACTAAAGCAAATGTTTCAGGCTGTGAATTCTCCATAAATTAGCAAAAAACAAAACAGGCATTTCAAAAGCTGTGCTGGGAACTCTCTCAAGGATCTATTAATCTGATAAACTTATCTTTATTTTCCAGCTGTCTATACAGTTGACAAGAACCCGCCCCCCCAAATCCCTAAGATTTAATCATTTGAAAACAGCACATTAAAACTGAGTAAATGGAGAGAGACAAGGTAGCAGCATTTATCTTAAGCAGTATTTAGCTGTAGGATTTATATATTTATTCTTATTTATAGATGCACATTGGCAAGACTGTTTGCTAAATAAAACCATGGATGCATTTTTCTTTTAATGTATATCACTATCCTCAACAGGGTTTTGGATTATTCAAATAAAAAAAAAATCATCCCAAGAAGGCAGTATCAAGAGGTAATTAAAATTTTATAAATAATTTTAATCTAAATATCACCAGAAATTGGTTACAATGCGGCCTACTCAGTTTTTCTTTAACAATTTTGTAGCAAAAAGTCTGATGATGTTTTATTCAGCTATATTGGCCAGTTATCTATGAACTACAAAGAGTTTCAAAATTAATGTAGATATTCTACCAGAAACATGTTGAATAATAAATGAAATTATCGGCTTACCTGATTTCAAGGCAACCGAGTTTCAAAGCAATTTCCTGGTCCACTTGATCTGCTATTTCTAACATATAGTCGTTTTTCACCTACAGCAAAAGAAGCAGGTACGTATCACAGACAAATCAGTTCAGTGCTGATACAGATGAAAATGCAGCCCAAACATCTTTGGGATAAACCTATCTTGGGTTTAACTTTTTTGGAGTCTTTACTTACAGTGCACAGAAAGAAGCCATATTTATATTATCCATAAATGAGCCGCATTTTTGTAAGAAACTTATTTCAACTGCAATGAACTTGGTAAAAAAAAAAATAATCTACATCAGTATTACTTATGCTTTATTAAATTAAATGAAAATCTTCAAAGTATCTGAGCACACGGTCACCCCTGATTTTGAGATACATCAACGTGTGCTCTACTCTTGAACCATTTTGGTCTACAGTTTTTAATTTTCTAGGTGCATAAAACATATAAATGTCCATGCATTGCTGTGAAAATAAAAATAGTTGTAAGTAAAAATAGTGGCATGTGAAAATCATGTTCTATACTGACTTGAAATAATGTTTGAACTAGCAACTAGAAGAAACAAGCATAAGTAGATGGGTGCCATCTACAGTAGGAAAGCAAACAGGCCAGGAGAGTGCTCCAACAGAGAAACCAAATGCTATGTTTGGCCATCGTCTTGGCTCCTGAAGAGGATGGTTGGGCCAAACCAGTGCACTTGGAGCACTGGGGGCACACAGCGTCCCCACCGCACGTCCTGGACCTGTTTCATTTACCAACATCAGCCTAGATAGCAAGAGCACTTTTGGGGTAGTACTTTCACAACACTGCAATAAGTCATTTGTACAGTTATTAATAAAAAGGACAGGGAGAGGGAACAGAACTAGTGCTGAAGAACTTAACTCTTCAAACCCCATCTTCCACACAACAGACATGTTTTCACCAGTAAAAATTTTACAGAAGCATAACTTTTTTTTTTTATAGCTCACATTATGCTCTATCTCATGAGATCATAAACCTGCTGTTGCAATCCTAAAGCCTCTTGTTCCAGAAAGTCCTAAATTACCAGAAATATCAACATGACAACCGCAAATCAAAGAGGAGATTACACACCGTGAGAGAAATATACTTCACACCATGTTTTCTGAGTGATTCCAAGTTGTAAGAAAAACTATTTCATCCTACCACTATTTCAAAACTACCACTACGAAATTCATGGATTATGAGATAAGGAAATCCAGCTGCAGATTCAACAGCTGGAGGTCATCTCAAGGCAACATCTGCCCAGTAAAATATTATCATGCAGCAGTCCCCACACCAGTGTAACAGCTGGATCCAGCCTGAGACTAAAGTGCAACAAATGCAGGAGATTTTCCTAGATATAAAGGACATGAACATTTTTAATTTGTTGCTGAAAGATGGTGAAGAACGAATATGATAACTACATTCTCACTCTTACCCAGTTTATTACAAAAGCTGCAACATTAGGAAAAAGCTTCTTGCGTTGGGACTCAATACACTGACAAAACAGTGAGTTTTTAATCGTTCTTAATTCAATTCTAACATATTAGAGTTGACGATTAGAAAGAAGTTAAAGACTTAACTAAGTGTCCTTCTGCATTATGTAGTTTGCAAAGCATATACACACATGGAAATATAATCGGTGTTTTGTGCTCCCATGGTAGTAATTCACAAGATACGTAGAATTAACGACTACTTCTTTCTTCGTGAAGTTTACAGGAAAACAAAACAAAACCCTCTTGTATTTGATTCCTGTTTGAGTTTTTCTGGTAACATTTACCAAGATTTATCTGATTAGAGGTTAAAAACCCCAGCACCCAAAAACCAAAGGCTGCATATATCTGATAAGTACAATGGCTGAAAGTGATGCAAACTCGGAGAGAGATGCCTCTTCCGGGAAATCAAGATGTTTTGATTCTGTATTTTAATTCAAAGGCATGAAGGTTTCCGTGCAAAGAGTCCTATGTGTTAGCCAAGTAAACAGACATTGCTCAAATGAATGAAGTATCTAAATTGCGAAGTCATATACAAAAAAAAAAATCAATTAGAAGGAACGGTCAGTTATATGACCACAGATACCACCTACAACATGTGTTATATTGCCATCTACTTATTTATATTTATAGAGTGGATATATTCCATTCATTTCAAAGACACTGCAGATATTTTCTGAGCAGTCCCAGCTCTCAGCCTCTCCTCACAGGAGAGATGCTCCGGTCCCTTCATCATCCTCATGGCCCTTTGCTGGACTCTCTCCGCCAGCTCCAGGCCTTTCAAAGTCATTAGAAAGCCTTTCCAAGCTCTCCAAGGTATTTGGAAATCAAGGAATTTGGGCACTTCTCACCAGCCCGTACTGCTCAGCATCATGAAGTGCCAAAGCAGGAAGAAGTATGTAAATGACAAAAAAAAAAAAAAAGAAAAAAAAAAGGTTTTGAGCAGTACTTCTCTTGGCTAGTATCTACGTTCACTCGTCATTCTACTGCAGAATTGCACCTGTGTGCGATGGTGTAATATTCCTCCATGGGAAAATCTTCTGTTTCCAAGGTTTTGTTCAACTTTAAATCAGAAGTACCATCTAGACAGCGGCACAATGTAAGTATTTAAACAGAAAATTAAATTAGAACTTCTGTTCATCAGTAGGGCTATGAATCCAGTCCTGCACTAAAACTGTCGGTCCCAAGCTCAGAGCATTTAAATAGAGAATATAATTTTCAGACTCCTGTGTTATTACCATAACCAGCTTCTGCAGTACTACAGATGGCAAACAGCAGGCTGGTACTCCCTGTCTGCAGGTCTGCATGGGGATACAAGAAAAATAAGAGACAAACTGAAGAGGCGAACTCTAAGTGAGTTCACTTCCTATATGGATGCCTGTATTCCAGAAATGAATCAAGTTAAGAAGAGCTATAACCAACTTACTTCTCATTTATATCATTCATAACGAGGTTTAATGAACTTTAATGGCACTTTAAATACAACCTTTCGTTTCAATCTCCTACCTTTTCTAAGCATTCGCCTTTATGGATAGTCCAAATTACTTCCCTGAAGACACTACCGTACCTGTTCACGAAATCCCTCACCTAACCTGCCTTACGTCCACCCAGATCAACCATTCATCATCTAACTCACTCACTTTTAATTATTTTGTTAAAATACACATCCATTTTTGAACCATTTCAGCAATTTCGCATCACCAGCAGATTTCACAGTGCTGTTACCTACCCCTTCCTCGAGGCCTTTGCACCACAAAGGGCCTGCCTGTGGCAAAGCATTTTCTCAACACTGCCATACAAAATTTCCCCTTGCAGACACGATGTTGAAGCTACTAGAATATATGATGATCAAATTTTTATTCGTTTATCTTCACAGCTCATTGCCTGGCGGATCCCAGTACTGAAATAATTCATTTGTTAAACTAAACAGCTCAAGAACATCTTCAGTTTCATACAAACAAATTTAAAAATGCTGCTAGCCTCAAGTAACTCGTAGTCCATAAATAAATATGCAACATTAACCAAACACTTAACGCTTGGGTTTTCTTTCCCCTTGCCCTCTGGCTTGGGAGCTTTCACAAATTCCAGTCGTGTTTTCCCTGCCCGACTCTGCAACTACAAGCACCAGAACTCAACAAAAATAATTTAAAAGCCCTCCTGATCTCGACAATTTGGCAGGAAAAATAAGCATTGTGAAAATCCTCAGCTTATTTGCAAGACAAAAGTGAGGCATTTTCACCGTATTCTAATAGGCAGGCAGATATTTGCCTACTTGACTGCATAATTTTGTTAGTGTGACAAGCAGAAAAAAGGAGGTTTCCTGTTTTGCACATCCCAGTCTGGAAGAGACGGACAAACACGGATATTTCACAGAGGTGGAGTAAATCAAGAATATTCCCATATCCTCACATTTCAGCTCAAAAGAGACTCTTGCCTGCAGGTTTTCTGTACTTTTTTTTTTTTCTTAAGTTCTTTGGTGATGTAGAGTTTCAAGTCTGTCAAAGCCACCCCAGTATTCAGCTCGAAGAGTCGAATAAAAATGCCTTTATCTGCATACAAATGGACATGAAAATACAGGAAAAAAACACCTCTCCAATTTTCACAAGTGACCAATGTCAGCGTTCACAAAATCAGCTATGACATCCTCTTACAGAAATGAAGAGCTGCACTTGATTAGCATAAAGCGCTGCATATTCGTCTGTTTATTTTTATTTTTAAACTTTGGCAAGTGTACAAAGTCGTACAAACTTCAGAAAGCCTACAGCCATAATCTTGCGGTCTAATTCGATCGAACAACATTGTATTAGAGATAGCAAATGTAATAAATTGATAGGAGGAATTAAATTCCTGCTTTTTTCAGAAACCTGTCTGCACACATTCTTCTTTAAATTTCAGTAAGAAAAAAAAAAAAAAAAAAAAAAAGATTTGATTTCTGCTCCCAGAATATTAATGAGAACTTCTCTTATCGTCTTTTCTTGCCTATTCTCTTTGAGATCAATGCATGAACTGAAGCTCACGCACAGACTGGAGACGAACCTTGCAAGAGTTTCAGCATGTTTTGCATAGTATCAAGGAAAGAGCCGAGCAAATATTAAATAGAAGAGACACAAGAGAGAATTCAATGGCAATTAAGTGTGCTGCCACAAAGCAATCAAATAGTTATCCTCCAAGTCTTTTGTGTTTGCTCAGTTATGACTTTTATTATTGTTGTTAATAAAGTTAAATGAGAGAGATGAGTGGTTTTGTGTTGTTTTTTTTTTTATTTTATTTTAAATTTTTTTTAAAGAAAATGGTGTTTATTCTCAAGAGCAGAAAACCTAAAATATATCTAAAAACCACAAAACATTAAACTCTTGACACATTAGAAGAATTTGACTAGTTTTTCCTGGTTATTGCCAAGTCAAAAATGCATTAAGAGGAAAGATGACTCCTGATCTGTGTTCCTTGGAGATATCACAGAATCACAGAGTTGTAGGGGTTGGAAGGGACCTCGGAAGATCACCAGGGCCAACCCCCCTGCCAAAGCAGGTTCCTCAGAGCAGGCTGCCCAGGTAGGCGTCCCTATGGGCCTTGAATATCTCCAGAGAAGGAGACTCCACAACCTCCCTGGGCAGCCTGGCCCAGTGCTCCGTCACCCTCACCATGAAGAAGTTCTTTCGCATGTTGGTGCGGAACTGCCTGGCTCCATTTTGTGACCATTGCCTATTGTCCTGTCCCCACAAACCACTGAAAAGAGGTTGGCCAAATCCCTCTGTCTCCCACATTTAAGATATTTATAAATATTGATGAGATCCCCTATTGGTCTTCTCTTCTCCAGGCTGAACAGGCCCAGGTCTCTCAGCCCTTCCTCACAGGGAAGATGCTCCAGGCCCCGTATCATCTTTGTGGCCCTCAAATATGATACCGTTATATCCCAACTCACGTTCCCCCTCAGCACTGCCCTCCTCCTAGACATGTGCAGACCTCTAGTTATGGCTTGGAAGTTCAGATATATCCTCCTGGAGGAGGGCTGAAGAGTATGTACCAAGATCTCCATACTACTCAAGGATGTGAAGTCTCGCTGCTGTTGCTCTCTTCCCCATTTTAGTGGCTCAACATGTGAACTCTCCAAAGGCTAAACCAGAAAAATGCCTAGTATGCTATTTAATTTACCTAGTTTACATTATTTAATTTACGTAGATTGTAAGAGAACACTTATTTAGATAAATAAGTCTCACAGACCTGATTGTGAAAAAGCCACAAAAAAAACAACAACAACGAGACAAATACGAAAAAGCAAAGCAGCAACCCATACCAACTTCTACCAACCCAACAAAGCCTTTGAAGTACTCCTCCTAAGCTGGTATGATGCTTTTACGTTGGTTTACATTGCCTGTAACACAACTGTGTTTCCACGTACAATTTCCATTCTTGCACACTGTGCTTATCTGACCTTGCGGAGGAAACTGTATTGGAAAATAAATTTTAAAGGAGGATAAAGAAAAAAAGAATTTCTTGCTGCAAATTGCGGTGTCGACTTTAACCACCTCTTCCCTTGGATTTGTTTGAAAATGTTCCAACAAGTTTAAATCAGGTTTATGGGCAAGCAGGTGTATACTTCAGGTGTAAAGGATCACGTAGTATAAAGGAAATTCAGACTACTTCAAACTTCTAGATAAGTACTACAATCCGAGTGTTAACGTAACTGTACCTGTATTTGCCCCCTCACAGGCTGATGAGTAAGAATTTAAGCACAACCTATGCTTCATGTTCTTAAGCTCTTGCTCATGACAACTAAAGTCTACTGCAATGAAGGGATGAAATATGTGAAAACCACCGGTGCGAAGCAGAAATGCACTTCTCAGAGGTAGGAAAAAGTCTTTTACAGGCCCTGATAAAATAAAAGGTGGAACAAAACTGAGAACCCACGCAATGTACACTGCCTATCAATAAATATGTGGTTAGAAAGGGCAGTAACATTTAAAACAAACAAGAATGTCAAAGTCCAACATAATCCTAAACCACAATTTATTTGACATATGAATGTCCTGACATTCAGCTAGAATTCCCTTTTAAAATTATTATTACCATTATTATTATTTGTCCTCACCAATATTCACCTTCTGTTCTCAGCAATGTATTTTTATCCCCAATACTCTTCATTGGTTGGCCAGAGCACAGTTATCTGTTAGGTTTTTAAGTCTTTTCAACAATAAAAGTTCAAAGATAGTGTGAAATCATAACAAAAGGAGGTGAACATTAAACCACAAACTAATAAGCTTTTTCCACGAGGAAGACAGGCATGCAAACAAAAAGCCCAGTTTCTCTGGACCAGTTTCGTTTCTGATGTCAGACTTTTAAAATATTTGTTCTTTTCCATGAATGGACAAATTACTGATGGTGTAACTTGTAAACTTCTCAAAATTTACTAGGAAATAATTGGCACTTTGCTAGTTATCTCAATGGCTAGCTATGAATGGTTCCAGCTGGTACAATTAAAAACAAAAATTGGAGACAGGGGAAAGCCCATGTTTGTGAAGACGGAGAAATTAGAGAATAGCCCTGTGCTAGCACACATGATCTAAGAAGAAATCTATCACGGGTCTCGTATTTTATATACCAGCTGCTACTTTCAAAAGCCATCTGCTTCATTTTTCTGCACACGAGTTTTTGATGCAGCTGCAGTATTTCAGAACAACGTTCACTCGGGCTGACAAGCCATCCTGCCAGTGCAGTTCATAAAAACACCATGTGGGATTGAGATTTCTTTATTAAGAACAAGAGTAAAACCACTCTGAACTGAGTACTGAACTCTTTCCAGGAGTTTAGAAATTTTTAAAAAAAGAGCCTACTTCTTATGTCTTAACAATATACTTTCAGTTTAAATTTGTTTATATCCTAAAAAAAAACCCTATAAAATACAATTATCAAACTTTCTATTGAGTTTTGTTTTCAGGTATAAATACTGTGAATATTCCTTACTTACAATGCTATTAAAAGCTGGCTAAAAACGAGCAAATACCAATAATTAGCCTCTGCGCTGGCTCTCCCATCTCATTTAATGTTACCAAGGCATTTCCCACAGGATGATCTCCAATTTTTCAGGACAGTTTAAAATTAAGCAATCTATTTCTCCTGCTATACTTTCACTGCGTGTGACCTACTTTTACAACTTAGGTTTTCAATTTTATTTATACATATGTTTTTTGGGGGTACCAATTGTCTTCTGCACTCCCATTTAGTAAGCAGCACAGGAGTTGTCATTAGAGTAGTTTAACGAAGCGTGGAAGACAAAAATTAAATTACATCACTTTCTCCTTAGGCAATGTGTTCTGTCCACAGATTTTCAGCTGGTGTTTTTATGTTTGTCATTCAGAAATTAGTACCTGTGGTTGGTTAGTGATATCTGCGTTAACAAACACAACTCTCCTCCTTCTCTTCCTCTACTTACAATAATTATTTCTTCTTTTTAACAACTTAGGTGTGTTCTAGCTCCTGTGTTTAAAGGTTTTAAGTTTCTGAAAGGTGTTCAGGTCCAGAATACATCAATGCATCAGTCTGCAAAGCTCATTTTCAGCGGCTAGTTATGTGCCCATGACAAAAAGCGAAGCACATACCACATTTCTTTTCTCTGAAACCTGGCATTAAAAATTAACCAAGTTACTCAGTGTTCACATTCTGATCGTGTTTTATTTCCTACTTACTGCAGGTAGCCCACCTAAGTCCACCACAATCCATGTCACCGCTCTTCCTACCAGAAATAATCATCTCAAATATTGTGTGCTTTCGGTTGTAATCTGCTGTACAACGTAAAATAGACTGCCAAAAAGCTGTAGCACATCCTGGGAGAGATAAAGCATTAGATGAATGTGGAAATGTCCCGCTCTGTAATTGTTTATAATCACAAGACTGCAAAAGGAGATGGCTCTGCACTGCAGACTCTAAATAATCAAACTGAGATACAACTTTGCCTAGAGAGTAAGGCCCCAACCCACATTGCTATAGCTTCAGAAATCTTATGCAAAATTAACCCTCCAAGATTTGTGCCTCATCTGCTTTAAATGAAGTACCATATGCACAAAAACCCAAAGCAGGCTTCTAATGTCATCAGTATTTTAGGAGCCTCCTTAATAATCATAATGGTAGACTTTAAAATGCACACAGGAGGAAGAGGCATATGTGGGAGCTCACTGCCCCTATTTACCCATCCGATAATATTAGACTTATTATAGAAACTAAGGCTACATTAGGGAAAATTAAGGCTTCAAATCTTTTCTCGTGGAGCTAAAAGCACAGATTCGGTGTCAGGATAACATTCATTTGCCATCTGCCCTCAGCTGCTCCTCCTCTTCATCTTCCAAGGTCACAGTCTCTACATTATCTAGAGGTGATCTTTGACATCTCTAACTAATTTTGGAAGCTCCTATGTTAATAATAAGGGCATTAGAGGTAGGGAGAAAAGAGAAAAAAAAAAAGCAACTTCTGACGAGGCATTGTTTGGGACAGAATGGCTAAAAGTGATCCCTTCTGTCAGAGAGGGCTGATCTCCAGATGTCACCGCAATATCCACTGCTGCTCGGAGATCTTCGATAAAGTAGGACTATACACTTGGGAGCCATAGAGCACTCAACCTACTAAGCACGCCTTGCTAACAGCTCATTTCATACTCCTCCCCTCCGACACATGACTTTGCTTCTCCAGATCAAACGAGTCCAAGGATCAATGTGATTTACATTTTGGTTGTCTGAGGGATGTTATATACCCCATAACCCGCTCATCACAATGCCATTTTGTTCAGGACACTGGGAAAGATGCACACACGCACCAATACGTGAAAATCTGTGCTATTTTCAAGTTAACAGCCACTCACATACGACTGAAAGCAAGCCCACCACAAGCACTATTTTCTCCACTTCTGTTGACAGGTGGAAGTTTAAAATCAAAGACGTCCTTTTCCTTCAGGCTGCGCTCGACTAGTGAAGAAGGATTTAGGAACACAAGCATGTTTCACATTCCTGGCACACGGCCCTGCTAACAGAAAGCAGACGTTTGACACGGAACATTTGGAAGATGCAGAAGCAGCGACGCACCCGAACAAACAGCAGGACCTGCAAGAACATCGGCGCAGTTACAAGACCGTAAATCAGCCGTTATAGGGAAAAAATGAGTACTTTATGAGGAATTGTGAATTTCAGCAATTTCAAGAAACCGACCCCTGTAAAGGGTACCTCGCTCATAATTACTTTTACAAGCTGTAAAGAGCAGACAGGTGATGTTCACTTAGATTTATCTTTCCACTTTCTAAGCAGCTGCAATTCTTACATTTATTACAGTTCGCCTTAGGGCACAGTTTTGTGTGTCAACCATTAACTCTTCTTGAAGGATTTTATTTTATTTCCAACAGGCTGCTAATATAAGGAACAATGCAAGCTTTTTCCTCCCATGTCCTTGATTCTCTACAACACTTTTACTATCAAAGTCATTTGCTTTAGGTCTCCCCTATTTTTATTACAGTATAAGAGATGCTGGTATCTAATTAGGTTAAAGAGTCTAATTCCCAGCCTGCACTTTAAATTATATCTCCTGCACCAAAGCCTTATAAAACTTTAGTCGTTATTATAGCAATTGTCCCGACTTAAAAGTCTCTTTCGTTTCCCCCAAAATGTTGGGGGACAGATTATAAAAATGGTATTTTATTTGCATATATTTCTCTAGAATAAAGAGAGAATTTTCATTTAAGGAAATTTCATTTAAGGAAATGCATTTAAACTGGTAACTTTACCTTCACAAATGCTACAGCAACAGGACATTGCCCACAAGAAACCATCTCATTTTTCTTTATAGTACAGATTTATTTTTTTTAAATCAGAAAACTACCGGCGCTTCTTTTCTATTTTTTTTTTGAAAAGGACGCCATTTCTTATGAAAACAAACCTGCACTGCAATTACCAAGTGAAGCAAATTCATCTCTGTCTTTCCAGAGCACCGTGTAGCTGCCCTAACTTTGAGCTCATCCTCCTTCTGCTTGCAATTCCTCCTCTTGTGCATTACATAAAGTTTGCCTCATTTTAAAAAGCAAACCCAAAACAAGTCCTACAGTCTCCTTTCTCCGATAAATGGACACCTCCAGGGCAGCTCCATGCCATGAACTATAAAAGACAGCATAGAGAAAATTTGTACATTTATAAAAATGACTTTTTCCTATTCTTTGGGATCTAAAAGCCCCCAAAAGTTACAAATCTGTTGGAAGCACAGGGACGGCAACAATGGGACAGCTGATGCCCAAGAGCTGGTTACCCCCCACTCTCATCCAGATGCTTATTCCCTTTTCATCAAGGGATAAACCAGCTCCAATTACTGGGGCCTAACATGTTATTCAAGGATAACCGTGGGCAGGCTCTTGTCCCACAATCAAAGGCAGGCGGTTCAAGTAGCTTACGTCTGATTTTAATTATATGAATGTTTTAAAAATCTGTATTCTAGCTTGATGTGAGACACAGCTTTCGGTCCTCGCTCAGCTATTAAGCCTGTACCACCTCCCAGCAGCGTTATCCCTGGACCACAGGGAGAGGAAGACACTTGCAATGATTCCCAACCAACACTTCATTTTTAAAAAGGAAATTGAAATGCTCCAAAAAGAACAAGAAAAGTGTGAAGTGTAATTTTCCTGACTCGTTTCAATCCAGTTTTTAATTCTCTTTTCATACATTGTTTCATCTGAAGTCTTCTTTAAAATCGGTATATTAAAAAATCATAAAAAATAGTTGACTTTATCCTTTTGAGATTTACAGTATCAGTTAATAGAAAAAAATACTTAGTGTTAAGAATTCATTTGCAGTAGTTTTCCTCAGCAATCCTGTGTACTTGCTGTTTAAGGGGTTCGGGGTGGGTTTGGACTTGACCTTGTTTCGGATTTGGGTATCCAACACGACAGGACACAACTGAAGACGGGCACATAAAGCCAGTACAGCATCTGCAGACTGCGTGGTCAACCTTAAAAATGGCACCTCCTGATTTTTGACAACTTAATCTCTCAGTTCAAACACCACTGGGTGGGATGAAATTTGCCTGATTTGGCTGAAATTGCAAGCAGTTGGGTGCAAGGGAACAACACAGCCAATGCAATATCACCAGCTAAACGTGCTTCTACTTAAAGAAAACACCTCTGTAGACCTGTCCTCCACTACCTTTGCTGCCTTTTGAACAGACCAGGAAAAAAAAAGTGAAAAAAACAGAAAATTCAAGCACAAATCTGACCTGAGCATCACTCTTCACCATCCCCAGACTCAGCCTGAAACCCAGACACTTGGACAAACCACACGCTATCGATGTAAGTCTGACTAACTGTGACACTACAAACAAGTCGCAGCATTTCCGCCCCCCCAAAGTATTGATTTGAATCCTTTGCTGTACAGCTTGCAGAACAGGGGCACTCTTGTGAAAGGTCTCATTAAGTGCCCTGCTTTTATACTCCCAATTAGGACCGATTACGCCCACTGCAGCTGGCAGAGTGACTGCCACTGACTGCGAACGGCTCCGCTTGCAGCGTCCTGGTTTCAACTCCTGGCAATAAAGAATATGTGATACGAAAAAAGGTCACAGCATCCTCAATGTAGTCAAACACAGGAAACAAAAAAAGATTTCACATATTAAGAACAAGCTGAAAAACTTAAATGATTGCATCAATTTATACAGGCACGCATCGAATGAATGGGAGAAGTCATGCACGTGGGGTGGCAAATGCGTGCCAGTTTGCAGTTCGACAGCCTGGTTTGGTTCAACTGTATGAATAAATTGTGTCTGTTGACAGCAATTAAGGTAATATTTTGTCATCTTTACTAATGTTCTGGGCTTTTGTGAAAGACGGGGGATCACTTGAGGACTTGGTCTTGCCCAAACTTTCAGGTTTGCAATGATACCGCTGCTCTGTAATTAAAACTCACGAAAATAATTGCATGACTTCTAAAATCCATGGACTTTTCATAGGTGACAGAAGCCACCAGCTTTATTTTCCTTCTCCACGACCTTTTTAATTTGATGTTGTACATTTTTAATCAGCCAGACAACATGTGTTTAGATGTTATCAAGCCAGCAACAGGTCCTCAGCCACGTCTTGAAAACAAAGATTTAGTCACGGGCAGCATCTGGTCCCCCAAATCTTTTTTTTTTCCTCATTTAAAACACACAAGGTAAGACCTTGTTCAACTTTTACATCCATTTGAATCTTAAAACTACTACTTTGGCTTTTATTTTTTCTTAATTCTCTAACTGGGCCCTACAATCATTACCTTTAATGTAGTAATTTCTGTGCTGAACCCTCCTGATATCCGTGCACGCATATATAATTTAGATGTGCTTTGTTCTTGCCCGTACACAACATGCTGTGTCTGATGACACAATGTCTGATTGTGAAGGGTGAGCTGTGGCTAGCAGAAAAGAATACTAAAATGTTGTGGGAATGACAATTAGAGACAAAGTGAAAAATTCCTTCCACGTCCCTCCCTGTTTTAGATCTGTTTTATGCTGCAGTGTTATTGCTCAAAACCTTTTCCTGCTTTCTTTTCCTAAGTCAGTGGGGTTACCTTACCAGATAGAAGTCATTGTTCTGATTTAGCAAGAAGCCAAGTGAGAATTATGGAGCGAAACAGAGCCAGGGACAGAGTTTGATAGGTCTGAAAGTTACACACTTCATTTCCATGACAATAGAGACCCAAATACCTTGCAGGACCCCAGAAGGAAGAACAGTGACTTTTGAAGAACTGGATTTAGAGATGTCTCCTGATAACATGATGAAGAAAGGGGAGGAGAAAAAAAAAAAGCGTGGTATGCAGAGTAAGGAGACAAGAACCTCTGATTTTCATTTGGTAATTGGCAGAACTGAGATTCAGGGTATCATCAGATACATGCAGCTGTCTGTCTTTGCACATCAGTTCCTGCACAGCTTCATAAGCCTTCCTGCTATTCTCAGACATTTGTACCTGTTTATAATGATTTCTCCAAATTTAGTAAAAGCATCTTTGTTTACAAGTATCCCTCTGGCACTTTCAACTCCTTGCTTGAAAGAAACGGTCCTGTGAGGCACGCATGAGAAGCTGCAGGCTTGCAGTGCCACTGTTTGCAAACATAACAAATCTCTACACACCAAGAAAAAACAAGTAAGTACACCACAAGGGAGTGAAAAGACATAGCTGCTGCCCTTCCTAGGGCTGAATTGTGGGATTAAAAAAATAAACAAATCACAAAACCAAAGGTAACTGCGTGTTCTTACCCAGATTTGGGCTGTGACAGCCAGGTGAGTTTTGTCACACTACAATAAAAGGGGAGCAACCTGGGGGAGTTCACCTGAACTCTTCCCACCTGTTGAGCAGGCGAATGATGGAGCTGAGGGGATGATTCTGGAGCTCATCACCCACTTTTGCATTATGAAAAACAAAACCTTCGTATGTTTAAAGCCAGTAAGAAGAAAGTCACTTGCTGCTAAAGTAAAAAGGAACACGATTTTGTTGCTTCTGCCAGAACCCCCGGCAATACAAAAAAGTCCAAGCATATGTCACAGATTGGTTGAACTGGAATGCTACGTCCAGATAAGCACTGCAGTAGGATTATTGCCTTCTCAGGTGTCAACTCCAGCACACATCAATTTTGTTACACATTAAAAAAAATTACAGGTCATTTACCTAAGGCAGTAACATATGTGTGTACAATAAAGTGTAACAGATGTTTAAGAAATTAATGCCAATTAGTAGTAATTCCCTATACTGACTTAAGATGAAGGATTGGACAGAGGGGCTGATTATATTTTTGTCTTTCTAGGATCTTAAAGAGAAAACTTAATCAGAATTACTGTCTCCTAGTTCCTCATCTGCAAATGTAAGAGGACGCTGCCTATTCACAAGGGCAGGGCAGTCCCACGGTTTGCCCCAGCTCCAGTTATATCCTAATTTTAGGTGATGTTGCTCGAGAATTATGGCATGCCCCAAGCAACTGACCTAAGATTGGGATATTTCTGAACCTGGCAGATGCCCTGTTCTCCTGCCTCTCAGTCCTACCTTATTCTGTCTCTATTATGACATAACGTCTCGTAAGAAGTCTCATAAAATGACACCTCTTAAATGATTTAGATTAAAACTAAGATTCCATATAGTAGTATAAACTACTGGTTAGAAGTGTAACATACAAATGTATCTGGTTTACAAAAAAGCCACCATTAATAACAGAAATTGTTAAGCACTAGCAGTATTTCAGTGCATGAAGGCAGACATTACACCACCCAGAAACTCAAAAAGACCAACCTAACATGTAGCAAATCTGTAACAACTGCAGAATTACCAGAAAATACTCATCTCTTCAAAGATGCCATTGTTGGTTCCTTTTGATTTATATATGATTAGATTTTTACCAATTTATGTTTCTGCAACAATACATTACCCACGTAAGCAATGCAAGAATTTCCCAAACTGATGCCAGCAAAATAGAAAGTAGCAGAACTGAACGTACCTGCTGATAGAAAAAATTTAAAGTTGGTTTGTCCTCGGTGAACTGGTTTAGAAATCCTTTTGGCAAATACCGAATTCGTAGTTCATACCTGAAAAAGCAAGAAAGAGTTGAGATGAGCAATCATCAAGAGTTCCTCACAATTAAAGACAGCCTTCAAAGGTTGTGCAAAACAAAGATAAAATCATAAACTATGGGGAAATTGACTCTTTTGACCACTCAGAAAACTAAAACAAGGGCAGAAAGTACCCAACATTTCCTAAAAACCCCTCCATGGGACCTTTGTATGGAAGCAAACCTAAAATCCTGGTGCCTTGCCTTCCCAAAGCTTCAGGAGGGAACTGAAACATCAGGACTCAGTGGATACGTGATTAGGACCACAACCATGGGAAGGGTGAACCCAGAGAGGTGATGACAGCAGGTCACCAGCCATAAACACTGGCACAACCACTGCCAGAGAATTTATCTCTGGTTATCAGCAGCGTGATTCTCCACGCACAGATCCCAAATCCTCCAGACAAAACAAGGGTGTGCTGAGGGAAAATAGCTCAGCTCCTTCTTGGATCCAGTACTGCAATGTCCACTTTTGAATTGCGCCACAGGTTTAGAAGGGATTTACCTGTAAAAAGGTTTCCTGCTTCCTATTTCATCACTAAGCAGCAGCAAAAGCTGAATGAAGTGGTTTTCAACGTGGCAGTCATGTACAAGCTAACAGTGCATAATGGGTGACATTCAGATTTCCCCTTGATTCATGATACACCAAATTTCTACCCCTTCTCAAAGCCTCTACTTCTATTTCTAAATCCTAAATTTAGCATTATTATTTGTCCTGTGGCAAGAGCTAATGATGTTTGACACATACTGCATTCCTGCCATGCAACCCTAATAATAAATGTACTCATCCCTCTAGGGCAAGCATCCCTCTACTTTCTTTTAGGCAAGTAATTGGGACGCCCATGAGCAGGGTTTATATGGGGCTACGAGGAGTCCTACACAACAGACTTCAAAGAGAAGCTGCAGGGTTCTTCTTTGCTTTGAAATCACTGGAAATATGTTGTCTAGTTAGAAGTCAAACTAAGGAAAATATTTAGAAACTGGAAACACACGCAGACATTGTACACAAACGAGGAATATTTAGAATTAAGGGTTTTCTACAGGACAGCAAGTTGTTCTGTGCACAGAAAACTACATTCTTAAACCATCTTCAGGCTGTAGGATATACAAGAGATGGAGGACACCACCAGGCAGAAGCGAGAAAAAGACCCAAAGTCACGTTTAACGAGTCATTTTTTGAGAGTTTGTCTATTTCAAGATACATAGAGGATACCTGGTTATTCACTGGAATTTTAACTATAAGGCAAATTGTACCTATTAGTGTATAAGTGCCGAGGAGAGAAGGCAGCAGGCACACACGACCCAGAAGCAGAAAAGCAGAGCGCTCCCTATCACCACCTCAAATTCATCACCCTCTATCCCCTCGATTTCATCACTGAATACCACTGCAGAGATTGAAATGGAACAAATCTATATAAAAAAAGACCCATTTACACTTTTTTCTTTGTTCTGTAACCCACTATGTCTCAGTTGTCCTGCTACATTTTAATATTAACACCACTGTGCTCTGAAAGCCATCCTTACTGTTCCTCCTCATTTCTCAGGTGCACTTTCTCCTATTCTTGGCGCTTGCTTTTGCTGTTTCTGAGCCAAAAAAAGAATATTCAAAAGTGAAGATCCAGCCTCTGAAAAAAGGAAAGCGGGGTGACCTGAGACCTGAATGCAGCAGGGTTATCCACATTGCTTCCCGGTTAATTAAAAGCAGCTTCGTTATGCCCATTCCTTTCACTCCTAAAGCAGTCTGACAGCTGAACTGGAGCTGAATTTGAGCAGATCACTGGATGTTAACACAAAATCCACTACCTATTTTATTACTGTTAGGATTATTTTGTACTAGGGACTTGCAAATACGTAGCGGAGGCTGATGTGCAACTTGAGGGCATTCGCATGGCATAAAAGAATTGAAACATCAAACCAAACCAAAGAAAAAAGAGCAAAATCAGCTAAAGAAAATTCAGTATCATCCAAACAGAGGTCACTTGTCTTGGGTACAAACCTCTGACTGGAGCAGGGCCACGTGTGAGGAGGAAGAGTCCTCCCTGGGCAGCCTGGCCCAGTGCTCCGTCACCGTGAAGAAGTTCTTTCGCATGTTGGTGCGGAACTGCCTGGGCTCCATTTTGTGGCCACGGCCCCTTGTCCTGTCCCCACAAACCACTGAAAAGAGGTTGGCCAAATCCCTCTGCCTCCCACATTTAAGATATTTATAAACATTGGTGAGATCCCCTCTCAGTCTTCTCTTCTCCAGGCTGAACAGGCCCAGGTCTCTCAGCCCTTCCTCACAGGGAAGATGTTCCAGGCCCTGTATCATCTTTGTGGCCCTCCAGTGGACTCTCTCCAGGAGATCCCTGTCTTTTTTGTACCAGGGACAGGTACAGATTAATGACAGGTTCTAAAGATGGGATCAATTTTTCACACCACATGAATGAAAAGACCCCTTTATTTGGTCTTCCAAAGTACAAAGAACAAACACTGGCTAAACACCATTGCTCACCCTACACCTCTTCTCCTATTTTTCAATCCTGCAAACAGAAATAAGACATCATTCAGGCCTGAAGAGATGGATATGGAACTTATCTCAAACCTCCAAGATTCAGTCACCCTTGTAAAGAGGTAAGAAAATCCAGGAAAAGCGGCATTTCCTATCTGCAGAGACCTGCCTGCTCCACTGAGGAGCCATAAAACGTATTGCTTTTTGCAACAGGACCTCATCAGCAAATCGAGCAAAGTCAAAAAGCTGGGCTGGGCCAGCAGTAGTGACCTTCATTACCTATTTATAAACCAATCTCTGACTACACTTATGGGAACGAAGAACCTGATTTCCAAAGGCCAGCTCAAGGATGGGCTCGATTTTCAATATCCTGTAAATTTACCCTCTGAAACGCAGCCAGCTGAAGAGGATGCCAGGTCCCTTCTCACAGCACTGACCTGCTCGCTGAGCCAGTCAGCCAGCTAATGTTCACCTCCCTTAAGTTCACTAAAAACACTACCAGAAGACTTGTGGGGAAGCTATCCAAACTTACAGCACAGGATTGCTACGTTCTGGGGCTTCCTTCGGGGTATTTATCTATTAAACCCGAAGCATGAGCGATGTCCCGTTACGAGGAACACTTTTACCCACACCCCTATAGAGCTGGAAGAGCCCTACCCCAGGAGGAACAACCTGTTCCAAGAGATCTCATTTGTTACACGAACCTTTTTTGATTTTCCCCCTTTTTTGGGACAAAAAAAAAAAAAAAAAAAGGCCAAGAAATGAAACAGTGCTTTAGCTGCTGTGATTGCCGAGTCTGATCAAAAATGACCAGGGCTGATGCTGTGATTTAAGAGTCCTGCATCCTGGTAATCCTATTTTACCCCGCTGTACAAGGATAAAAATGACAGTTAAGGGAGGAAGCTTCTTTCATCTTTTACCCTCGTGCCCTTTGAAACATCCAATCATTAAAATAATCCTACAAGTGAAGAGGAGTTTCTTCATTAAAAAACTGAGTTTAATGCAGTGCCCAGCTCTGCCTTGCTGGCATAAACACGGAGAGGAAACCTGAAGCAAATAAATCAAAGGCACTCCGGTCTTTATTACCTTCCCATAAAAGAGCACTGGGATTTTGTTTGTATTCCTCTTGTCATCTGGGACCGTCTTGCACACACAGCTGCACAGAGCTTCACACAACCAAACGCTTAATGAAGAATTAACAATTTATGCTAGGCTAAGATAAACCTACCAGCAGCAGTGTTGGTGGAATTCAATAACGAACAAAACTCTCAGGCTGCATCTGGACGACCCCAGTTATTCTACAGCAACTGCATGAAATCGTCCTCAGATTTTACAAATGCTTCTGTAGTGCTAAACCTTGGACATCTCCAAGATAAGGCAGTATTGCCCAAACTGACATAAAGCAGACTCCAGAATATTTATTTCCCGAAAAGTTATCACAAACAAATAAGCACGCAGTTCCAATAATTATAACGCTGAAGACTTTTCGGCACCAGGACTGAGATACATTTGGAATTTTCTGATGCTAGGAGGAGCCATCTTCATTTCCAGAGATTAAAACAAAAGGGATAGAGAATATTTTGTCTGACATGGTTAGCTAGCATGAATATTCCCAAAGCGAAGGTGCAGTTAATACACAGCTTCAATGTGAATTTTAGTGCCCATCTTTGTAGGGAAAACTGAAGTATCAGGTCTCTACTGATTATTTTTTTAACCACAAGATAGTTCAACATTTGCTATCCCATCCAAAATACAAACGTTTTTTTTTTAGCAATGAGGAGGTCAAAGGAGTATGTAAAGGCAAACATGAGGGTGGGGAAAAAAAAGACTTGCAGTAAGCAGTGATTTCATGCTCATCTTTTGCCACGTAATTGAGGTTACCCCCTGGCAGTCTGGCAAAGCTAAATCGTGTGTGCTCCTGCAGCTCAGCTGCTTGCCATAGGGAGAGGGAAGAGAATTTGAAATGACAGCATTTTGGGCGACCTCATTGCCCTGCTGTCCACTATTATTTACTCTTCCTAAGCTCTAGCTACAGCTGTGTCATCCGAGGCAGGGCCACAGCCCTGCTGTTCCCCATCACTAACCCATCCTCTGCAGGTCTATAAATAGTGCAGGACGAGACAAGAGATGCCTACACGGGAGATGGATTTTACTCTGGAAACTTTTGCCTACGTCCTACTGACGAACGGTACAACTTCTAGCATCTGGATCAGTCCAGGAGAATGTTTGAGATCTTATTTCGGAGCACTGAATGTACAGCCCTTTAAATTTAGATAATTAAAAAAAATAAATCACACGAGAGGCAGTTATTGGGTTATTAATACTATAGGAAGCTTTTCATTTAAGACCCATCCCAAGACTCCTCTCCCTTAACTAATCTAAATATTTTTACAAGTACTGTCATATGATCTTAAACACTCTGTTTTATGGTATTACAAATATGACAGCAACGTTTTGATTATGCACAGCAAATCTCCACAGGTTTCAAAGGTATGTCAGCTGCATGTGTTCGATAAAACATAAAATGACTCCCTGGAAAGGCACTGAATAATTTACGTCTTATCACAGCTCTTTCATGAGTATTTTATCCAATTCCTTTCCACAAACTTCAAAACAATCATTTACCTTGGCTTTTAAAACTGATTAACTCTGCTCTGCAATGTGTATCATGTGAGTTGCACCACGTAATAAAAATGGAACTGGCACTTGTGTACACTATTTAAGAAATTTCAAACAGCATAAATAATTCACATCTTACAGGCAGCGTGACTCTCAGGGAAGGGATTCAGGAATCCCTTACTTCCCAAGCTGTGATTTCACAGTATTATCAATGAAAAATTTATTGTGTGGTAAAGAAGGAAAAATATTGATGCACATCCCAGAAAATAAATGTAACATCCCAGAAAATAAAATGTAACGTGCATAGAAGAGAACATGCTACATTTCTGACACCCAAGGTTTAAATATTTCTGATTTGTTTGCTGTGTGGAAGTCAGGACACTAAAGAGAACATATGAACTGTGACTTCTGCTGGTATATGAAGCTAACTCAATTCACAAGAAATTAAGACTATTTATGAAAATTCTGCAGAAGATAATAATTGCAGCCTTTGAAATAACAGCAACTTTTGCACAAATTGTGGTTATGAACATAAAACACGGTGAAAAACATGCACAAAACCCCTGCAACAACCTAGTAAACCACAATATTTTTTTTTTTAATTTATGTATCAAGATCTCTCCTTTTCTGTTTTAGAGGTATGCTTACACCACAGATACACTAAGATTCTTGTACTAAAACTTTAAGGATGACAACACGTGAGATGGGGCTCACTGGATGTATCACAGGTTTTGCAGACTTTCGGGACAAATGTCTGAGATTTCTGCCCCTACTTTATACTCCTCTAAATCCCAGGTTAGACCTATCTGTTCTCCGTTTGCAGGAAACCCCTTCCAACAACAACAAACATTTTTTTTTTTACCACTTAGAGCTCTTCAATGTGAAAACCATTTTACCCTGCTCCCCCAAAAGAGGATCTTCCTTAATAAAGCACATGATAGAGCTGACTTTTATGACTAGGCAAACACTCACAGGACTTGATTTTGACACTAATGTCAAAAAAATTGTCAAGAAAGTTTATGGCCTTACTTCCATTCTTCTGGAGGGTGGGCTTGTTCGAATTTCTCCCTCACATTGGACACCCCCATGTCCAGGTGTAGCCAGTGAACCTCCTCAGACTGCAGATGGCTGAGCCGCAACCCATAGCAGGCCACGTTTTTCACTTTTTGACTGTCCACAATCTTCTGAATTATGCCCTAAAACAGAGAAACACGCATGTTACAGCTTGTAAAGAGTGTAAAATAAATACATATTTAAAAAAAATCCTACAGTAAGGCTTTAAAATGTAACCAGGTCATACACTATACAAAATATTAAGCAATAAATCAGGTATCATCTTTATTAAAAATACTTAACATTTTAAGCTCCTGTTTAAGATAAAGCATTTACAGTTGCTGATGCTTTACTGGCACAGCTTCAGAAATCACCGCATAAAAAGGTTTCTATGAATCTTATCAGAATTAAGCCACTATTCCTTCTATGTAAAATAAAATAACAAAAACCAAACTATAAGAAGCAGATTTGTGGATGAAAGTGAAATTTATTTGTCCAAGAAAAAACATCATCAGCCTTTAAAAAAATCTGTCTACATCTGGAAAATTATGTTAGATTTTCACGCTGCTTAGTGCCTGAGCAGCCAGGATTTAAGCAGGTCACAGCCCCTTCGTTTCATTGCCCCCCAGCTGATTTGTTCCTGAGCTTCAGCACAGATCCCATACAAAATGAGGGAATTGACAATTACTGAAGAAGACCCTCAAAAAAACCCACCGAGGTAACCTTCCGAATTTGAGGATCTCCTGCCAGGGAGAGGATCCATGCAAAAAGCACCCAACAGCTTGTCTCTTTCCTTCCCAAATGAAAAGTTTAAGATGCGGTAACTAAAATCGAGATGTGTTAACAGAGCATGGATTAGCAACCTCTCAAGCGCCGTGTGCCGGGCTGTCCTGCTCTTAGCCAGATTAGAAAGTCAGCAGGAGACCAGAGCTGCAGCCTCACAGCCTGCTGGAAGGTAAAATGTGTCCCTGGCAGGCTGCAGAGCCCTGCCAGGGCTGAGTTCCCAGCTCAGCAGGAGCACGGGCTATCGCCGCTCCCAGGCGCTGCTTTCAGGAAATCATCGTCCTCTGCTGCTCACCCTGTAATGAGCTCGATGTATCCTTCTGAAAACGCTCGTGTGGGCATGCATGCATGCACAAATACACAGGTACAGCCACGAGCTGCTGAGTCTTGCACAGAATTTCAGAAAATGTGTAGGCAACAGGAAATTTTGCAGGAGCCAGGTGCGAGCTGTTAGAGCTGCTCAGGCAAAAGTTTGCTACACCATGACACTGTTTCCCCAAATTCATGAGTTTATATCCCAAATAAATCGTTTAAGACCTCGATTCTGCAAATTAAGCATGCAGAAAACAGCAAAAAATATCAAAGAAGCATTATATCTGAATAGAGGGGGAAGTTGCTACGTGTAGGAGTGGAACCATGCTTTTGGTGAGCGTGCCGGCGCATCTTATCAAACTGCAACCTTGGAAAGATCTTCCTACAGGAACAGAGTGCACAGTGAAATGCAAAATAAAACTGTTTAAAGCCTACAAGAAGGAAAGACAAAGTGTGTTGAGTAAGTTTAGACTGAGTTAGAAGCAGTGCCGTGAGCCCAGCAACCTGTCTCCATCCTTCTCCTCCTCCTCGGTACCAGCGGTGCCTCCAAACCCTTGTGCTCCTGGCCAGGAGGTGCCAAATCCTCACTGCCAAGTAAATTGCGAGGCTGATGCTTGCAGGAAGATGGACACAAACAGTGAAGTCTGTGAGATGCTTGTGGAGGGCTTTATCATATAGGAAGGATGCCTCAGAACATGCTGGACAAGTCAAGCTCTGGGAGCAGCCGCTACCTGCTGGCGGCACCACGCCGACAAAGCAGCGAGAGCTGAGCCCAGGAGCCAACCTGCTGGGACAAACGTCCAACCCAAATGAAAATGAGCTCCCTACAGGCTGGTAAAACCACTGAAGGAAGAACCACAGCGGCCAGGGCTGGATGCCCGGGGAAGAGGCAACACCAGACAAGCACACAGGCACTGCCCGAAGCACTCTGCCAGCCTCTGCCTATTTTTATCCCGAGGATTTCCTGCGCCAAGCCTCGTGTCATTCATCAGCCCTCAGTGAGACTCTTCCAATTCCTCCTCCGGTCTCTCCGTAAGGCTGTTAACTTCCTCCACTCTTCACCAACCGCCTGAAAAGGTCTCTTACCCAGACAGCGGGCAGGTTCAGAGCTGAATTAAAGGCACTGACCGCAGGGTACAAAACGGTTAAGTTTGTTTCTTGCCTCTATTTATGGCTCTTTGTGTAAAGGAGCAAATACTGCAGCAGAGTTGCCAGTATCCAGGGAAACACACAACAACCCAGCACTCTCAGAAGCCACAAAGAGAGGAACTTGTAATTTAACCTCTTCTTCACCCAGAGGGCTGTCTCTGCTTAGTCAGGGAAGCCTGGTATTTTGGCAGGCGTGCTTTCCCCTGAAGGGCACACCGCCAGCTCTTCCATGCGCACGCAGCCAGAAGAGATTCATTCATTCTCCTCGCTTACTGAATGCTGAGTGAGTAGAGGACGTAGCACGCAGCCTTTGGTTCTGGAAAGCCAACCCTTCCCATGTCTCTGGATGCTGTCAGTCCGTAGTGAAAATGGGTGTGCTTGTTCTTAACAGACAGCCAGGCCTGCTGTGATAAGAAATGGCTTCGGAAGGAAAAAAAAATAATCATTTTTCTATGACCATGAACAACCAAGAACACTGATGAGTAAGGTAGCTGACACCATGAGCATCTCAGGAAAGAATCAGGCTGGACATTTGAGAGCCTCTAATTTTCAGGTTGAGATCTCAGAAGGACAGAAGAAGCCAGCTATCTTCATTCCTGCCAAAAGCAAGCAAGATTTTCAAGCCTCTCTCCCTTTTACGCTATCACAGAATCATAAAGGTTGGACAATTCTAAGCCTATCACAGAATCAACATAAAAACACATATGGATTTTTAGTATTATTTATTTCAGCAGGGCACAATAACCCCTCTGGTCAAGCAGTTAGTACCACACTGAGAAAATAAATAGCAAGAGACCACGCTGCATCTCAAGAAAAAGTTGACTACCAAACGCTACGGAGATCTCAGTATTGATGGAAAGGGGTCAAGTGTTTGAAAATATAATCGAAGAACTACTATGTATACCCAGAAAGGAAGAAGTGATGCTTTATGTGTAACAAACACGTAGGTTTCTTCCTCTTTTTGGTTTAGGAAATCCCAGAGAGCTCATTCCACCACAGCCAGAATCAAGAAGCAGAAGTAAGGCAACGTGGTGGTCACACTGCTCAAAGTGCCTACAGCTAGTTAGCAGGGGAAACCTCTCAAATAAAAAACCTATTTGCTTCTTTACTTCTTTATTAATGTATCAGGGAAGGTGAATTTGAACCGTGTAGTTTCAAACGCCACGTGGAGCCTCCTCGGGTTGTGGGCAGCCTCCCTGGGCCAGGCTGAGGTGCCGAACAAAGCTGCTGCCATCGCTGCGGGACGGGTGACGGCTCCTCTGCCTCGCCAGAAGTATGCTTGGTGTTCTTCGCAGGCCTGGACCAGCATGCTTAATCAGCAGTTCCCAGACAAATAATTTAACTGCTTGAGCACCACACAATGGGGACTGAACACCCAGCTGGGCTACGTCCCAACAGTCTTTGAAGTGGAAGCGCTGCCAAAGAAATCTGAAGTCTCTGCAGGCTCGACTGCAAGCAGCTTTTTAGCTCAGGAAGCTCCTCAGGTGTGTTCTTGAGTGAAAATACACACAGGTAAGCAACATCAAAGTTTCATCCTTGAAAACAAACTCACTGCCCCAAAGCCATCCCTGATAGAAATACCGGTGGGAGAGCTGCACCCCAAGCAGACACCTACATCAAAAGAGGATTTTATCTGGGTGTAAGCAGGGTACCTGCATGGGCATAAAATCCTGATAGAAATGTTCGCTTGTCCCTTGTCACTCTCACCTAAACATAGGCCAACCGTAATGAAGTCACACGACTGAACGCAAGCTGAGTGCTGTTTACTGCAATCACATCGCCTTTAATTAGGTTTGCGGAGCTGACATTTACATCCCAAACAAAAAATAGGCTGGTACAGCTGAGCAGAAGAGAATGGGAAGCCCTTGGAGGAATTTCCTATCAGTAACAGGTGATAGGTCACCTCTTCCCTCCCTTTAGCCCAGAGGGGAGGCAAAAAAAGCTTTTTCTACAGCTAGCAAACCGGGCAGCACTAAGATTTATTCCTTCAACCAAACAACCCATGTATTCAACACAATTAACTCGCAAAACAGATTAATATTTGTCCTCTGTTAGGAGGAAAAAGTGTCCAAAAATTGAACTGACAATACGGGCTAGTTAGGAAGCTGTTGAAAAGATCAAGAGAGGCCAGAGGAAGGCTCACGGCGCAGGATGATAACCTCAGCTCTTGCAGCATGCATCAATATCATCTTCTGCTCCTGCAAACGAGTGAAAATGAATTGCTTGCTTGTAAATTAACCAAGCTGATGTGCTACTATGAATAAATTGAGGTTGGAATAATGCTCTCCCAGGGCGACTACAAACCTAATTTCCCTATTTAGCAGGAAGGAGAAAGTCTCCTGCACTAGAAAAAGTCTTTAAGCGGCACCTCCTACACAGGGACACAGTGTTAATGTTTGTGAGGCTCTCAAAATATGTCAAATGCTATTTATATATCGCGTATTATCATTTCTGGTGAGAGATTTATATGGAGAGCTTAAACGAAGAGCCGAACAAAAGGAAATGACAAAGCTCTGGTGCAAGTTAATTTTAAAATTTCCATAAAAGAAAACTCCAGAACGCCTTCGCAAACCAAGTTTTGACCGAGCATCACCCCCTCTGATGATGCTTGCCCAATATTTGAACAGCAAAACCCACACCTCTGTTTCTAAACACTGTCATGTTGCTTCTTTTCTCTCTCTCCCCTGCACTGATCCCACAAACACGTCCCACAAAACACGGATCACTCATCCCAAGTGCCAAATAATGGAGGACCTCTGGGCACGTGCGGATAAATGCACAGCTGGTACCTTTCATCCTAGGATATCCAGAGCATCCACAAGTAAAGCAGGCACTCTAAAGACCAAAGGTGGTTTTGTCTGTTACAATTAGTTTGATTATAACTTGTATACCTTCATTTTTTATGCTGCTTCCATTTGCAGGTCTGTAGTTGTGTTCTTGATAATTTTTTTCAAGTTCTCAGAAGCAAAGTTCATAGTAATTAAAAATACAACTATGTCTTCTCATCTGGTGCAATGCAGGTTGGGATACAGCGGAGAAGAGGAAGATAAAACAGTAAATGCTACTTATTTTCTAGCTCCTTTGCGACACCAGGATGGATTTTGTTTACTTCTACACAGATGTAATTGATGTTAGGAAGTAGTGTGCTTGCTCCAGTCCAATTCTACTACGTCAGAAGGTTCCTGTGGCTCTAAGCACATGTATTACTGTGTATATATGGCAATTAGATTCAGATGTGTAGCCCTTGCTGCATGCAGCAGACTTCTACCAATCAAAAAATCCTCATCTGGCACAGTTCTCAGTCCTGCTGGTGTTCACAGGCTCTTTGCCCTGAAGATGAAAGGGCTTTTTCTGTGGCCAACCTGCTAGCCCCATACCACGTTATCATAAGAACCTGTTAGAAAAGAGAAACCTACTAGATAAAACCTACTGTGTAACACATCAGCAATTTCCTCTACAGGTAGCAGTAGATAAATTAAATTAGAACAGCCTTGCAGCATGCCAAATCCTCTAGAATTCTTCAAGGTACCTGCTTGGTTTAGGTGGAATATATTTGGCCCATCCAGCAGCTGGGAAGCCACGTTTCTGGCTACCTGGCAGTAGCACCCTGGTAGCCCGTCGGGATCAGTATCACTCAGACCAGCTCTGCTCCAGACTAGCCACAGGATCCGCTGTCTTTTGTCCATAAATCAAGTCAAAATAAGGTGGGTTACAAAATGGGGAAAAAGGCTTGAAGGACAGAGAGGAAGGCAAAAGGGTGCAACCCTGGCTAGAAGCAAGTCCCACGGACTGAAGCTTGACTGATATGCCTCTAATTCCCTCCAGATAGGTAATATCCTTCTTGATGTGTGGTTGGAGTCCAGGAATGCTGCAGTGGATGATGAGGGATGCTCACAAAAAGCTCTAACAGCCTGTTCCCTGGTGGTGCAGTCACTGCAGACCCGAGCAGTGCCAGCACCAACAGGCATTTCCTTTCGTCCTACAGCCCTCTCAGCTGGGTCCGTCTGCAGGATGATGCAGCTAACAGGACTGCAGGGCTGATCTGGGTTAGAAACGCCACTAAAAGCGATGTCAAAGTGAACGGACTGAGCTTGCTTGGAAGGAAACAAACCTGCGTGACAATTCAGGTGTGATGCAAGTCCGGCAATAACCTGGTTTGAGATATCTGGTTGTTATTTCACACAATCACAGAATCACAGAATTTCTAGGTTGGAAGAGACCTCAAGATCATTGAGTCCAACCTCTACCTAACGCTAACAGTCCCCACTAAACCATTTCCCTAAGCTCTACATCTAAACGTCTTTTGAAGACTTCCAGGGATGGTGACTCCACCACTTCCCTGGGCAGCCTGTTCCAGTGCCTCACAACCCTTTCAGTAAAGAAGTTCTTCCTAACATCTAACCTAAAACTCCCCTGGCTCAACTTAAGCCCATTCCCCCTCGTCCTGTCACCAGGCACGTGGGAGAATAGACCAACCCCCACCTCGCTACAGCCTCCTTTAATGTACCTATAGAGAGCGATAAGGTCGCCCCTGAGCCTCCTCTTCTCCAGGCTGAACAAGCCCAGCTCCCTCAGCCGCTCCTCGTAGGACTTGTTCTCCAGGCCCCTCACCAGCTTCGTCGCCCTTCTCTGCACCCGCTCAAGCACCTCCATGTCCTTCTTGTAGCAAGGGGCCCAAAACTAAATTTCTATGCACATAATGCCACTTTCACCTCTCACAACTACTATTCACAGAATCACAGAATCGTCTAGGTTGGAAGAGGCCTCCAAGATCACCTAGTCCAACCTCTGACCTAACACTAACCAGTCCTCCAGTAAACCATATCCCTAAGCTCTACATCTAAACATCTTTTAAAGACCTCCAGGGATGGTGACTCCACCACTTCCCTGGGCAGCCCATTCCAATGCCTCACAACCCTTTCAGTAAAGTTCTTCCTAATATCCAACCTAAACCTTCCCCGGCACAACTTTAGCCCATTCATCAAGGATTCCTGAAGGAACCTTTGAGGGCTAGAAGTTGAAAAGATATAATGTATGTGAACTAGACACCTTTGGGGTGGGAACGAACTGCAGCTGACCAAAAAGCTTTGTATCTAGACCCACTCACACCCTTTTCAATGGTTCGTTTAACAAAAATCCCCTCTTCCACCCCCCAAACTGCTAAATGTCAACAACGCCTTCATTTCTCCATTCAGTAGGGTAGTTCCAACTTTTCTTGAGCCACACCTGGAAGGAGAAAGGTGATTTACTTGTGACTGCTGATCAAGCTGTGGTGGCACTGCTTGCATTCAGGGCACGTTGGGACCACTGAAATTCCGTTTCGGCAACAGCCACCCACTCGCATGGCCACCCGAGGCTGTGAACAGGACAGAGCGTGCCCTGTAAATCCATTGTTGGCAATATCCTCGTAGACAACACATCCTAACACAAATAGGCAAGATAAACAACCTTCCTTTCCCTGCACTGCAAATACAGACATTGGCAGTAGGAGAGCAATGGTTGCACGTTCAGAAAAAAGCACTTTTTGTTTTGGAAATGAAGCATGTCTGGAGTGTAAAACCAAGGAAAAAAAAAAAAGGAATAAAGAGAGCACGCCAGTTCTTTGAAATCCAAGGAAGCATTTCCAAGAATTGAAAAGCTGCCCTTCAATCCATTGGAGAATACAGACTCATCGTTCAGAGCAAACAGCTGTCTTGGAGGGACTAAACCCATCCAGAAAAAACAGAGGTTCACGGCCAGGATTTCATGACCGAGGATTTGCGTATAATGTATACAACTAAAGCACTGCTTCCACTCTGCTCTTGAAAAATCAAAAGAGGGTTTTCCTCACTTTTTTAACCACCAAGCACATCCTTTCCATTGACAAAGGCAAATTTGACTTGGTTGGAAATAGATGTTACAAATCAGGAAAGAAACTTCAACACTTACTTTCCCTTGGTGTTAGAACACTCCACAAAGACCTCCGCTTTACCAGCAGAAATACTTTTTTTCTGGAGATTTCAGCCCAAGTTTAACTTCCTTTGAATACTGGGAAGGTTCCTCGGCTATCATCCCAGTAGCCACACTAACCAGGGAGAAGTCTTAAAAAACAAACAAAAAAACCACCTTTTTTCCCCCTCCTCTTTTAACTGCAGAGCTACCTCAAAGATATTGACCACTGAACACTTTCAAGAGTTCATCAGAAACAAGCCAAATACCGAAGCCAGCACCAGTCTCCTTCCCAGTTCGCAATTCAGAAGGAACAGAAGCTCTCTTGCAGTCAATCTCCATAAGAGAAGGAAAAAAAATAATGCATAAACACCTTAAAGACTATTTTCATCTTAAATTATTCAGCCTGGTTGGACAGCAGTCACTTCAATGGAATGTAGGCCTGTACTCCACCAACGGTTTACTGTTTCTAAAATAAGTGTCAGGACGTGGTAACACATCAGTGCTAAGTCATTACTACAGAGTACCTGCACGTTTCCACTGTCACTGTCCCAGTCTGACAAAATAAAAGAGCCATCGTATTTGTTAAAAGAGTAAGAGCGATCCCTTCACCTGCCCAAAGTACATTCTTCTGTCTTAGGAAAGGAGAACACAAAAATAATGTTATTTTTTAGAAACAAACATCCAAAGAAATGTGTATGTATGGAAAGTAAAAATTAAGGGAAGCCTCAGGTTACTGGTACTTGTCTGTTCTTTTAAACCAGTTTTTTAAAAATAATATGACATGTTTGTGCTCAAAACAAGGATATGTTGCTCTGCAAACTGAACTCGGCACTGAGCTTCTTAGTGAGTGTAAGTTTTGAAGCCCCAAAGCCCATAACCACAGGTATTTCTGAGTCGAAGAAACCAGAGATGTAATCTCTGCTTTTGTTTTGCAAGTTCCTACATTCTCCCTTGGAAAGATAACCTGCATTTCAAGTACTGTATAAAGAACCTTGGACTTAGATTCATGGTAGAGGCTTGCAAATAAGGTTAAAAAACGGAGACAGTTTTCCTCCCTTCGCCCATTAATACACTTTATGAAATTAATCAATCATATTGGATTTCTATTCAAACTAATCTACCTACGTCAGGGTGTAAAGACGTTTCAAATGGCACCCAAAAAAACCTATTTAATGTAAAATAAGTGTATGTTCCCGATGACAATGATTCCCACTGCTGTATGTCTAATTTGTGCGGTCACCAGGCTATCCCTAAACACAGATGGGAGCTTATTCAATTGCCATTAGGCAGATTCTTTGATGATCACCAGCGAAAATCCTTGAATTTCACAGGTCTGCAATCCCTGCCACAAGACTTACTCCACTGAGGCATGCTCTTAGGTCTTTTCATACACAGTGATGCTAGAAAGTAGTAAGAAAGGAAGAGCGAGCATTCAAATTTTGTCTTTTTTCCTAAGTTTTCTCTTACACAAAAGAAATTTGTGTGGTCAGTAGGAGACAACATATCTCCTCAGCTCTGGCAGTCCCTTTCGCTTCAGCAGATTGGAATTGTGTCTCTGAAGTGGGATATGAAGTACTGTACAGAGGACACAAGTGACGGATGGGAGGAATGAGCAGGTGGAAACCTGCTTCTACAGCAAGAACATCACAGGAAAAAAAACAAACCCATACACCACAGACCACCAGGCAAGACTGTTATTGGACAATAACTAAAACCAAGCAAATCATGAAATTTTTCATGATTTATCAGATTTATTCATTTTTAAGGAAAATTGGTATCATGAAAACATTTGACCAGTTAAAGTGAGCTTTGTTTCAGTACCACAAGACCCCAATTGTATGAGCAAGTGTAAAAAATGGTAAATAAAAGTCTCCGCATAGGATTATTGACCTGCACCTTCCACACAGTGCTGCTTAACTTCCCTCTTCTGAACAAACATTATTTTCATGCATATGTGCATTTCCACCTATCTCAAAGATTACAGATACTTAAAGCTATCCTTCAAACAATCCCAGCCTTGTATTTTGTGTAAGTTAACTGAAGGACTACACTGTACAAATACAAGCAGCAGGTGATTGCCAGGGTGAGGAGGGGAGGACAAAGGGATGTACTGCTGGGACAAAGGGCTCTGATGCAAAAACTTCAGCTCAGTTTCCCCACATTGGGAGGAAAGACTTTCCAAACAGGGATGAAAAAATAAAAAAGACAAAGAAAACAAAAAAAATATGTACATTTGAATTTGAAAATTACATTTGAACACAGTAAACATGTAAAAACATTGAACTTAAAAAAAAAAAAAGAATATGAAGAGAGTAATTTAATGCCACTTTTCTCTTACATTTCCTCCAGTCGCCACAGAGGATTTGGGGGAGTATACAGTGATAAAAGTCAGTTGACATAAATCAGGAGTGGTACCTAGACTGGTAACCAGTTCTCTAAATTTCAAGTTTCTGTTCTGCAAAAATGGGAAGAGTTCTTATATTTCTTTAAGGTAATACACAACCGTTTAACAGATATTTTTTTTTTTTTTAAGGAAAACTGGTACCATTTAAAGCCTTCTCTGAAATCACTCACAGCACACAACTGGTAGAGATTATTTGAAAATAAACTGTGAAACTTGTGTGTGTCTGTTTCTGGACTTCTGCCTTTTGGCCATGAAGTTAACATTTAACCTGAAGATGACATGAGAACGCTAAAGCCAGACTTACTCGGACATCAGTAGCATCTCCATGCCGGATATTGCTGGCCCACGTTGTCGGCTCACTGTTAGTTTCGAAGTAGTGAAAAACCTTTAAGACTCGCTCCATGGACCCTGGGGAACGCTCCATCCCAGTACTGAGGTGTGTCTTTGCACTTGAACTTGGTGTATGATTCAAGTTTGGATCGAGGTAAGCTGCCGCCATGGTTTTGCTAGATGCTAGGTATCGGTCATATTCTAGGAAAGGAAAACAGAAAGCAAATTAATTTTAGTTATGCCTGAATCTTACGCTGAGTCAGACAAAATATTTACTGCAAATCCAACAAAACTCTTTTTTAAGGGACATTTAATTGCTCTTTTGGAGTCCCCTACTAAAATAGTTATGCAAATACGAATGTAAAAGAAATATTACCGGAGAAACAGCAAGCCCCGGCAAGCAAGTGTGTCTAATTTCCATGATACAGTTAACACAAGTGGCATCTTTGGCATCACTTCTTCCTTCAGTTTCTCAGTGTCTTAACCCAGCCCTCCACCAAAAACCTTCAAAACCAAATACGGCCTTCCAGTTTTAACAGGAGGTCTCATCCCAAAGGTCTCTCGAGTTTACAACAGCCCAAAGATCAGCATCAGGAAACCCAAAAACCAAGTCATCAAACTGAAGGCTCTGCACGAAGAAGCTGCACACTGACACAGCCTCTCCAGTTGAAGACTAGGGGCTAGTTTTGTTACCCACTAATTTCGGAGTGATTTCCAAGTCTGGTGGCAAAAGGACTACCGTACGAGTCTGCATCCCAAAGAAGAAAAAGATTGCCTCTTGGCTACTGCTGCAAATTAATCAACCATGAGCAGATGGTGTCTGAGAAATCAATACAAAACGAGAGGGTAAAAGAGAAAATAATCCATCCTTCCTTGCCTGATGCAGCCTCAAGAACCATCCCAGCCTGATGGATGGAAAGAGCAAAGACCTGTGGGGCTCTGCTCCAGGCTGACAGGGCTTGGACAAGCACATTGAGATTTCTGTAGAATCAGAGTGGTTTGGGTTGGAAAGGGCCTTAAAAATCATCTAATTCCAACCCTCTGACATGACAGGGACACCTCCCACCAGCCCAGCTTGCCCAAAGCCCCATCCAGCCTGGCCTTGAACACCTCCAGCCACAGCTTCCCTGGGAATTATATATATAAACCTCCCCCTTGCAGCAAGCAGACAGTGGGGAAGCAATTTTCAAAATCTGGAGCTGAGTTTTTAAAAATAAACTTGATCTTTTGGGCACAGCAGGATGAACGCCTTTCTGGTAGTAAAGCTGAGCTGGGAAAGGGGCAGAAGAGGTGAATTCATGTGTTTTAAGCAGTACTGTGGTCAAATTGCTGAACCTTAGCTTGCTCCACTGCAAGGCAGAAGGCTACAGAAGGCTACAGCTCAGCTTTTAGGGTAGCCCTTTTTAGTTTTATAGCACAGCATCTTGAATTAGCTCTTCACAGAGCAAGAGCAGCAGAAGTGGGCAGGCAGGGGCAGGAGGGGACACCCTGTCCCCTGCATCAGTTCTCCCCAAATCTCAACCCACAGCCAGGGTTTGGCTACCAGGAATTCAGCACCGGCCCTTATCAAGGCTCGAAATCTTGAGACTGCAGATAACACAGTTTGCTAGAGGCTAAAACAGGGCTTGAAGTCTAACAACAATGTTAAGTGTCCAAATTCCTAGCCAGGGTACAAGATAAAGGGGAAACAAACAGCCCATCTGCACAGTGTGACTTTACCTCTACAACAAATAGTTGAATTGTGTTCGTCCAACAGAGCTGTAAGAACTTGGAACTGGCAGTACTGGGGCAGACAAAAGCCCTCCTCCGCCGTCCTGCCCTCAGGGGATTTAAGAGCAGGCCAACAAGACTTCTCCCAAATATTCCCCATTGCCTGAGCCCTGAGGGACTTCCCGTACCTGCCAGCTGCCAGCTCTGCTTTCGTAACCCTCTGTTGCCACAGTGCCTGAAAATTCAAGAAGCTTTTAGGAGCTTCTGAGCTGTGCTTTATTGCTCTCTTTTCTAGCAATCAATACAAATGCACTAAACCAACCCCATGTCCATTTTAAGACCCGTCCGCCCTGTCCCAACAGATAAAGATCCCAAAATGCTGGGAAAACCTCGGCGAGGTTACTCGTGGGTTTTCCACACTGAAGGAGCCGGCATGCTGTTTCCATAAAAACCTTGATTTGGAAGTTGCAGCGGGTATAAAAATCTTCTCTGTGGCTGACTGAGACCAACACAACGTCACGCAACGTCACCCTCCACGCTCCGACCTGCGAGGCTCCTCTCCTGTAATGGTAAAATGGCCTCAGCTCCTGTAAAAGTGCCTCAGTCTCTCCTGTAAAAGTGCCTCAGCCTCTCCTGTAAAACTGCCTCAGCCTCTCCTGTGATCGTAAAACAGCCTCGTAAAACTCCAGATGACTGCAGGCTGGGGAGCTGCATGAGGACAACTCCCTTGGACAAAGTCCTAATGGCTCTCATTGGTGTAACTACTAAGAATTAAATAGTTTTCTATTAAGAATTTATTTTTCTGCTCAAACTTGGGCCATGTTTAACCCTCCTCCATTACGTTCTGCCTCCTTTAAAACAAGCTACCCTAGCTCAAAGTCACTAGGAAAAATACTGTGTTACCTCAAGCTTATGCACACAAACTATAGAAAATTTGACTGCAAACCAAAGCAATGTATTTTTTTAGTAATGATGAACTAAAAGAGCTCTTGTTTTAATATCTATGCATAGTATCATCAACTTAAAGGACCTATTTATCGGGTTTTATTTGGCAGAAAAAGAGTAGGCAGAAAAGCTATAGGAAAAAGCAGAAACAAGCATTGTAAGTGTCTAACCACAGATTTATTATGGACAATCTATGGGACAATCTATGTCCCTTGGGAGCAGCAAACAGAGAAGTGAAAGACATCAGTTCCTATATACTGAAGTGCACTTAGGCAGCATAATTTCACTGGGTGGGGAAAACACAACAACAGAAGGAATTCCTTCACATTCATCACAGTGAGGGCAAAATCTGGAATCCAACATGGGACCAACCACAGCAGATACAAAGTATTGTCAATTTTCAGTGTTTCACAGGATAGGAAGCACTAAAAGGTAAACCAACCTCCTTCTCAAAAGCAGACAAACATTTTTCCTCAAAAATTTCATCATCTTTGGGTTCTTTACAACTTCTTTTAAAAATCCCAATGCTTACTTTACGAGGCAGCAGAAGAGCAGTAACTTTGGTAGCTCTGAAGTTACAGAAACACATACTCTGTCTCTGGTTATGGACCTATTAATATTTCCATTAAGCCCTGCCCCTGGGTCTGAGTTTATAATGTGACTGTAAAACTTTGCCCCTGGCCAAAATTCTGTAAAACATAGCTGCTTGTCATGTAAGGATAATTAAACTACTATTTTACAAGATCTGCTCAGTTATTTAAGATACAAAGAGAAGAGGGATTACAAGACCAGGATACCTCCTTGTGCTCTTCTGAATTCAAACCAGATCAGTTTGTAATCCTGCCATTACAGACCTCGGTTTAAAAGAACAGTATCAGTTCTCTTGGTATTAAAGAACCAAGCAGGACACTATTACGGAGCAGAAACAAGCTACAGTACACACAGAGACTTAATTCTACCAGGTTTTATTGGATATTGTGGTGATAAAAGAGCAGGGGCAAGCCCAGTGGTCTAAAATCAAGGCTGGTCAAACTTGTTTGTATGCAAAGTCGTGCCAGCTCTCCTTGTGCTTGTCCCAAACTAAACACTACTGACCTCCTGGTGCTCACACATTACAAAACACTCTGCTGTTCCTTGGTACTATAAAGACAATTTATTCCAAGCTTGGGGAGAGGAGTGGAGCAAACCAGTCCTGGCCTGCTGATACTCAGTGGTTCTGCTAAGATGCTGCAGTCACTCCCCTGAGCATCATCATCCTGACAGCTTGCTATCAGAGTACCTGACATTTAGGGAAATAAACAGGAGATTGTTACATGAGGTTAGAAGATAAAGCCTTTTTTTCCCCCCAAACAACTATACTTTGCAGCAAGAAAGCACTGTTGACCTTTTTTTGTACTTTGCTTTTTATACCATTCAGTTTTGAATGGCAGCCATTGTCATTACTCACATATCAGCTACGTTAGGAAAGAATAATCAAAATCATTTTGTCAAAACCCCCAGAATTATGAGGCAACTAATTGAATTACTTCTGAATTTCTGTTTGCAAGTCATTTGCTGCTCAGCCTAATTCTTGCTGACATCTCACCAGCACTGCGCAGCCCCACATCTGATGACTGCAGCAGGAGCAAAGTCAATATTATGACTTTCAGTAGTACAAACAAGCAAAGTTCAAAGTCACATTTCACTACCAGCTCTGAGTACTCAGAAACTAAGTCACTTCCACCGATGAGACAGTCAAAAAAAAAAAAAAAAAAAAAGAAAGAAAAAAAAGAGGTCATAACAAATGTTTAAATCAATTAATTAAGAAGTGATTAGCACACTGACAGAAAAGTTAGTGTAGTCCCATCGGGGCAATCTTTTCCATGCCAATAACGTCTTCTATATTTGACAAGTTACCGAAAATAATAAAATAAAATAGAAAAGTTCCTCATGCTGGTGTTGGCAGATGGCCATCAGCGCGGTGTCAGCAAGTTTGCCTGACAACGAACCAGGCCGGAATTATTCACACCGTGACTTCACGTTGTCCTTTGAGCAATGTTATAAAACTTCGGGGCACTTCCAATCTCCATATCCTGATCCCCACCTCCGGCCTGAATGCAGCCACATCTATGAAAATTTCTTGCCACACTTCATCAAAACTAACTTGGGCTGTCGCACTTCAGGCCTACAAAAGTAACTAGGCCCAGAAGAAACCTCCCACTACAAATAAATCCAGAGTTCATTTCGTTCATCGGTCCTGGTGTGGAAATTCTACAAGACTTGAAATACTGTTAAAATTAATACTAAAGTTGGACTTATTAAAGTAGGCTTATTAAAAGGAAGGAAACCCCTCAAGTTACTTGCACCCTCAAGGAGCAACACTGCTTTATCGGACTGACACAAAGCCCTTTTTGGCACAAAATGCTGAACAGGAGGTGCCATTTAAATGTAATACAAAGATTTTATGTTATCCTAGGGGGTGAGCACTGGTTTGGGTTGCCCAGAAAGGCCGGGGAGCCTCCAGCCCTTAAGATGCTCAAAGCACAGCCGGGCACAGCCCTAGAACCTGCCCCTGCTCAGAGGGGGCCTCGGTTTTGCGATTCGGTGAAGACTGCATTAAGAATTCCTTCCACACTCTAAAATCCTAAATTATCCATAATGTGCCTCGTATCAGACAGTAAACATCTCACAAACATACAGCTCAATCCATTTTCACAGCTTGCATTAAATCCTGCTGGAGCTCACCTTGCAAATATTACCTTGTCTATCTCAACCTGACAGAAAGTGAGGATGTTAGGCAGAACTGTAAATATTTTCCCCGTTACAAAGCTTGTATTTTTAGGAGTCTGTTAAGTTTTGCACACTGCTGACACTTGATATGCCACATCCTGATACATTTTTTTTTTTGTTGGTGGTGTTGTTTCTGAGGGTTCGGCCCGATGCTTGCTCTTGGACATAAATCAGATGACTCCCTATCTTACCAGTACCACACTCTTCCTAAGAAAACTGTCCTAATGTATTTAACAGAACAGAATGGAGAGGTGGGAAAAGCTGAGCTGTCAAATTGAACCCGCAGAACATGCATGTGCCACAGCAAAGCAGCAGCAAGCACACCAGGAGTGCAAGCACAAGGTTCTTCTCCTCTCTTTTCTTTTTAAAGTTATCTTATGCTAACTTCAAATTTTGCTACGGATTTAAGGATGAAACTTTGAAAAAGCTATTAAGAGTTTTCTATTTCAAACGGGATAAAACAGAGGAAGACAGCAAAAAGGGTATTTCTTCCCATTACATTCACTTTTGCCTTCAGAAAGTCAGTAATTTCAGCTATTTCCAAAAGTCACATTGGAAACTCTCTGTTTCCTAACGAGCTTATTTCTCTTGTTTTTCTTTCAGCTACTGTTGATGTTCAAAAGGAAAAAAAAAAAACAGCGATCCTTTGCTCCAGCTTTGGCACCTTTCGGCTACATCCACCCTTGTTGGTAAGGCTGCCTGTAACTACACATCCAAGAAGGCACACACATTTCCCTTGCTGCCTCCTCTCTGATCCCTTCCTGGCCACCACTCCCTCCCTCATACATATATTTATTTTAAAGTACATTAATTGCAGTCAGAAGCACTTATTGAGGCCCCCAGGTCAAAGTATAAAGCAGCCTGGCCAGCCCCATTAAAGCCATTTAAATAATGACTTCTTAATATCTATTTTAGTCCGAATTGACCCACTGAATATTTCACTTTATCAATATGAAATGGGAATATGGCCTGTGACTGACAAAATTCCTCACCGTTTTCTTTCCCGTAGAACACTGCCCAAGCACTTACAAACTCCAGGCCTCAGTTCAGTTCAAAGCAGAAATTTATAGTCCTTCTTCAAACAAAATTATGTATTTGAGCTATACACTGAAAAGCCAACATGGAAAGACAGAGACCAAAGTCAAAGCAAGTTTAGCAATGCAAGGTGCAAACGTACAAAAATCTATTTCAATTATATCAGTGTTTTAGGAGATTAAGTGTTCAGGGGAGCATGAAGAAGGAATTTGGAGAAAATGTAAACTACAAGACTCATATGAAATAAAGCAATATGACATCCTGTAGGTTGTAACACGAGGCAAGCATATCTCGACAAAAATCAATTATTAAGTATAAAAATGCCCTAAATTAATTGAAACAAGGGTGGATTCCATGTACAGCTGCTACTGGTGAACTTGTATTCAAGATTTGTAAGAACCTGTAAATCACCTTTGGAAAATGCTACAAAAGCATTCGTCTGTACCTTGGGAGAAAAAAGTAGGGAAAAGTTTTAAAGAACATTCACAACCAGCTGAACTATTTGTACTGTCAAACAGTAATTTTAATCTAGTAAGATGTCTTGCAATCCTTTTGTCTTGCAATATCCAGTATGGCACCAGTCCTAAGGCTCCCCAGGGATGAGTCCCGACATACCTTCGTACTCAGTTTAACCCAATTTCATTGCAATGTGCTTGCATAATCTGCACCACTCAGCAACTCCCTTTGGAGTTGGCACCAATTCCTAGTTTTAATGTGAAACATTTGATAATGAGGAAACATCATTTGTGCTGGGAATACAAGAAAACCAGTGTCTTTAATTAGCACAAGGTATCCAGCCAGATATTTGCTTCAGTTTTCAACAGCACTCTGAACATGCACTGCGGTCCCTTGGTACCGCAGAAATCCACGTAAACACTAATTTTCCTTTACATCTTCAATTAATGACCTTACAAATCTCTCTAGCAAGGTATACAAAATTATAATGAAGTTTCCTTAAAAGACACTGCTAAAAGTGAGCAGTAAAAACTGTTCTTCTAAAAAAAACTGGCAGCAGCCCTACCTATGGACATCAAAACAAGACTGAGAAGGAAACAATATGACAATCTTTAATACTACTTACTGAGTACTGCTCAATGGAGGCCCTACATAGCACGAGTTCTTCTAAACAGCTGCAGAGTAAGCAAATAGGAGCACTGAGTGTTTACTGTCTTTCTAGAAAACCAAATGCAAAGAATAAATTAGAATTGGTGATAATGAAAACATGTTTCCAGGAGATTAGGAAGGAGACATGCCTGAACCAGAGGCAGTTAGGGGAAGTATTAAGGTATTCCTGCTATGCAGTATCACAGATTAAAATATTTGGCTTTTGCTGCCATTTGACTCAAAACCTTCCCTTCCTAGTTTTAGGTTACAGCATGATGCCATCCCAGACCCGCACGTCACAACGTTCAGCTGCACAGCCTTTTAATTTTGGATCCCTTTTAATACAGCATTAACTGCCCCCACGTTATCTCCATTTTTCATGGAAACCAGAAGGGCACATCAGATAACAGGCACTGTAAGTACTGAAGGGGAACAGAGCATGACAATGGTCACGTTGTCGCGCTGTATGGCAACGGCCTGTTCCAAAAATCAATGACCTGTAAAAAGTTTTACTTAAGCCTATTCCAGCTCAAGTGTTTTCCAAAGCCAGTAATTACAGCCTCTGTTACATACAGAGAAAAGTAGGGACCAGACACAAAGTGATTCTCATTCAAGTGACTGAATGGCTGCTTAATGTAGGCCAACCATAAAAATCCTTCTAATTACGGCTTGCTGAGATGATACTTCTGTGCATCTCCACACACACAAGAAATATCAGTTATTTGCAGAGCTGTTGCTGTTGGAACTGCACATGTACCATGCGTCTCCTTACATCCTCATGTAAAACCCTGAAGAGCTGGGGAAATTGTGGGCTTCCCTTGAATCCCTTTAGGAATCAGAGCTCTTGGCTCCTCATCTTGTGCTTGAGGATCTAAGCCACTCCATTCTTCAGCTAAGGGTCCTTTTCTCCTAAAGTCTCGATCTATTGCACCCAAAGACAGAAGAATAAGCAGAATTAGGTTAATTAGTCAAAGAACAGGTACGGTAGCTTCTCAAGTTTGGCATCTGATCTAAAGATTAAGCACACTGCCAGATAAAAATTCCTCTAACAAAGCCTCTGAAAGAGAAACCTAATACTCAAGAAACAGTGGTCCGCAGAAGAAAAATTAGGGTTCAATTCTCTACAACAGGGATGATTTTGTGGCAATTCAGCCTCATCCTTTTGTTGCTTTAAAATGGATGAGATCACACAGGAACACCTCAAGAACACTCGATCATGATCAGGGGGGGAACTTGGAAGGGTCAGAAACATCAGGTAGTTGGGCTGCTGCAAATTTGGGGGAAAAAAATCATAGTAAAAATTAGTGTTCACACATTGTTTAGCAGCCCTAAGGAGCACAGCCGTAATGACAGAGCTATCAACACCCACTTATGTCCAAAGCCTGGTGTGCCTTGTCCCTCATCACGCCAGGCTGTTGAAGGACACGGGTGACAGATAGTCGGTGAGAGATCTTCATGGCCTAGGACATGCCAGGAACAAAGGCAAACCTGAAGAAACGACTGCTTACTTAGCAGGTTTCACTACCTCCACCAGAATTTGTTGCACCATTTTATCATACACCTGATCATAGGCAGGCAATTAAAAGACTCGTACGACGAAGCTTACTTTATCGTGCGTTTTGATTCCACTTTATTACTTCCTTGGAAACAATAAATCAATTCCCCACTATAACATAGAAATGAACAGTGCAATTTGCATCCCACGCTGACAATTTACGGAAACACCAGGTGGTAATAAATTGATGTTACACAGAGACGACACCTCCACAAGCCTCCATTACTCAGAACGAACAACCCCATCTTCCTTCAGTCCCTATTAGAGCAGGCAGGCACGTTAATGTCAGGGGCTACTTAAAAACCTGGAATTTTAAAAATGCTGAGTAGCACTTGGCCTGAGCACAGACCCTGTTACAAGAGGGTCCAGCAATGAAAGCATTACTTCCTGAGCTTCAGGAAGCAGGGAGTTTTTTTTACATATTTGCGATCCGTGCTCTTAATTTGTTTAAACTTCTTGTAAAAGTCCTTTGCTGTAGCTATGGAGAACACAGGAAAATAGAAACCTTCACGAGTGCTTTTGTATGTACAAAACATCTAAATTTCTGCACCAAATGAGAATTTGTTCAGTCTTGACACCCTCCACTGTAGAGAGGATTCATTTTTTCTCTGCAGGTTGGAGGAACGGGACCGTCGCTCCAAGCCCTATTTCCATGCTAGCTTTATGAAAGATACCACAAAGGAGTAAAATATTAGGTATTCCAACCAAAGGGTACTGTATTTCATTGCATTGTATTAATTTTAGCCTGAAATTGGGTCTTCAGGATATTCATAACTTGGAATAACTTCTGTCAGTGCTCACCAAAGGCTGGGGGTAAGTGGCTGCTATCTTTAGCATCCTACAGCCTCTCACCAGCAGAGAACCATGGATTAAATTTGTTCTATTTTAACTTCAAGGTGCAACAGAGTAGAAAAGTCAATGAGATTTCCACCAGATTTGACAAATATCCACGAAGTCTAAAAAAAAAAAGGTAACCAAGCAATTAGGGAAAAAGCAGCAATAGCAGTGTGAGGGGAATTAAAAAGGCTGGGACCCTTCAAGGTGTGAGGACAGGAGAAAGGGGACTGTCTCAGCAAATCTGTAAAGCTTTTGGGTAAATTCAGGGAGAATGGGTGCCTAAACAGATCCTGTAAGACTCCTCTGAAGTCTCTCATGCATCAATGGTGGATGCTGAAGAACCAGGAGAACAGACTGCAGATAACAGCCACCCTCATGTGGTCTCCTCAAACACTTACAGATGAGAGATGCTGTCAAAGAGAACAGTGAGCAAGATGGACCACCGATGTGATGCACTTTTTTACATTCTTAATGTCCATAAAAGCTTCACCTCTTGCTTCTACCACTGAAGCATGATCCCTGCTTCTTCCTTAAAGTTCAGCTGAGAACACAAATAACCAGACTCGCAAGCCTTCCCGTGCCTGACATTTCACAGACCGCATTTATCATGTCATTTGTTGCCAGTGAAGGATGATTATTTCCAGGCTTAGAAAAGGCTTTGACTGTAAGTCAGAAAATTAAATGAAGTCAAATAAAAATTAGACGTTTTTCTTGCATGGAACAATTTAGAAAAATCCATAAATCTGAGAAAAAAGCACATCTACTTGCCAGAAAACATTCACAACATATTCTCATCCTTACAGGGATCCAAAGTAGTATGAAAAAAGCAAAGATGCCCCATCACTCATTCAATACTTTCAGGTGTTTTGTTATTTTCTTTTTAAATGTCAAATGTTTGCAAGCACGGTTGAAATTCTCATGTATAGTCTGATGTTCAAATCTCACTACAGGAATTCAAGTCTTGCTTCTCGAATCTACCTCCAAAAGATGCTGCAGACAACAGAATTGATACATAATTATTTCTAAAGTGTATATATATATGTTTGTACGGATGTTTGAGCTCATTTTTCAGAGGAAAGCAAGTTGTCACCACAGGCTGCTGAGCCAATTTAATATAACCAATTTGTCCCTGCTGCTGCCAAAGCTGCAGAGCCTGCTACCCCCTTCCTCCCTGCCAAGCATTTCCTCATCCACGTTGCCTGACGAGGCAACCCTTGCTTCCCTTCTGTGGCCTCCTGTTGCTGCTTAAATGCTTTTTGAGCTGCTTTTACTTATTAAGACAGAAGAAATCTGTCCGGGCTTCTTCCTTCTGGTTTTGGGTTGTGTGTGTGTGTTTTTTTTTTCTATCTAAGTGCGGTGAAGTGGCTGAAAAAGAGCTCTAAGAAGCTCTGGAGCCAGCACAAAGTAAACAGCAAAAGCACATGGCCAGTAGTAGGGAGGAGGAGGAGGTTTCCCCGTTCTTGGCAGCTGCAAGCTATGTCGGCTCTTTGCTCTTCTTGGACTACACCTGGCTGGGGTGGGAGGAAAATAGCTAAGCAGGGGATAGAAAACATCCTCTGCACGCACAGGAGGGGGAGAAAAGTGAGGGCTGGATTTTTGTGAAACTGCTTTTTTCCAGTCCAGCTGCATGGATCGTTTGCAGTCCACACCTGACAGCTCTGAGCCCCTGACACTGAACTATTAAATTGCACTTGGTGGTACTGATGCTGGGGAGACCATTTACTCACCTGGGCAAGAGAAGTGGAAAAAGGGAGGAGAAGAGGCAGAGCTGGGAGGAGAAGAGGAGCTCTTCCATTGCAATGGTTAAAGAAGGCAGAAATATTTGGTTAAAATACTCATATTAAAAATCCTTTCAATGCCTGACCTACCTCACCACGAGGGAGTCCCGCTGATCTGGGAAGCTCCTGCCTGCATCTCCTTACCAGTAAGGATGGATGGCTCTTTAGGTCACCTACGTAGTCTCTACTGCCAACCCTTCGTACTGAAGAAAAGGGAACAGAAACTGCACAGGACTTTCATGTTCCATCTCAACTACAAATAATAAACTTACAGTTACAGCTTTGCTGAAATTAAGTTCTGTTTCTGCACCAGATGTTAAAGGATTGTAATGTAATACACTAAATCGTCAGAAATAATGATAGTAATTATTAAGATTGTTCTTATTAATAAGATTATTCTTATATTTCCTGAGAGTGGAGCAAGAGAAGCAATTTATCTTGTAGTTTTGGGGGTTGAAACTTTGGTAAGCTGGACAATTCTGGCTACAGCAGTATCCAGTGTTCTTCTGAAACACAAGTGTCTTATAAAAAAAATTAATAGATTTTGTAACATGCAACTTTGATGGTATTATAAAATGCACACAAAGCAAGTGCAACAAGATATGGGAAGTATAGTTGCGAAATACCAAATATATTCCCAAAAGTCCATCAGAACACCCTTATCTCTGGAAATTTTAACTCTTAAAAACTGAGGCATCTCCTGCTTTGGGTTCACATTCAACACTGCATGAGCTGAAGTCCTTGAGGGTACATGCCAGCAGTGCTGGCACTGAAGTTTTATCTTCTGACACATTCTTATCAAAGAAATTAACTCCAGGAATTTGGACGTGGGGCAAAAGCGGATGGGACTCCTGGGTAACAGGGCAGACAAGGTTTGTTTGCATCTGATAGGAAGCAGACAGGGACAAGCACCTGTAATTTGCACCCAAATCAACAAAACATCTGAGAGTTAACTAGCACAGTACCAGCTGGAGATATTCAGCAAGGGATTGTGATTTAAGAACATTGTAGAAGTGCTATGGTACCTTTTAAAAGTAAATTTTTGGGTTAGAAACCATTTGAACACATGACACAAAACAAGCAAGCGTTTGAAAGATGCCTGGCACAGTCAATGGCAGCAGGAGCACACCTGATCTCTAATTATTCTCAAGTAGTTTGTAAATGTCAAAGTATGCTTTAAAGATGCTCGGCATTTGTTTGAATCCGACTCAAAGCACTACGTCTTCATCAGCTGCAGGATATTTCCTGGAGCAAATGGGGTTTCATAGCTAACAGCCAGTCAAAGAGAAAAAAACATTTAAAATGTCACACACGCTGCTTAGAGGAACAAGGGACACCAAAATGGGGTGAAAAGCAGCAAACTAAGGTTTCGGTAGCCACAGAGCCTATGGTCCTTCTACACAAATATAAAATCGGAGACAGGGTTAGGAAGATTTACTCCAAAGAAATGCAGATTATTTCCACACTCCAGGAGAAAATTGGTTTTACCTGCTTTAAGGAGTGGATAGAAGCTCGTTTTGCTCATGTAAAGCTGAGTCCAGACCAGGAAATGTAATGAGACTTTGTGCTTCGCTGTCCCTCCAGCTACAAAAGACCCTAAAGAAGAGCAGACCCTAAAGAAGCACCCCCCAGCCACAATCTTTCACTTACTGCAAGGCTACAGAAAGTGCAAAAAATGAGAAGCAAACTCTGATTTATTAATGCAAACCAGCAATTCCTCATTTCAGATGTCAGTTCGTAAATGAGACTGAAAACTTCCCCTCTTCTATTTCTTGTGAAAAACCTATTCCCTTACGAGAGTCTCAGCTGCAGGCTGCTTCCCGGCCACACTTCTCTGCAACAAGATAGGCACGAGAAGGGTGTTGGTGGGAGAAAACCCATCAGGAACAGCTAGCTGCATGGTTTTATTACTACAGAAACAGGCCCATGGCTTTTCCTCATCTCTCACTTACTCCAGCCATGTGGGACTTCAGGGAGCTGTGCTTCAGGATTTCCTCACGGGATTTCAGGTCTTGATGGCCAAGTCAAGCTGTGGCACTTTCCTCGCTGACACTCCTCCAGGCCTGTGTTCCCTCTTTGTTTCTAACTAGATGAGAGATTTTTAGTTTTTCTTTAATTGAGCAAACGAACCTCAAAGCTCAACGATTTCAGAAGATGAAGGCAGCTTATACCAAACCGAGCAACCACTCGGGACTGATTCGGTTTCTCCTTCACATTTATGATGCTGGTTGTAGGGGACCAGCTGCTCCTGGAGGTCTTTTCCAACCTTAATGCTTCCTTGAACTAAGTTATTTGCTTTTAACACAGCCACTCTACCAATTAAGTTACCTGAACAGTATTTGAGGACAGAGGACTTTAAAAGCACTGCATTCAAACAACTGTTCACCAGCATGCCCTGCTGTCAACTGCTTCATTTTCCATCACCCACAAAAGACCTGGTATCAAGGAATTATTTGAATTACCTAGACTTACTGCTTTTATATACCAGAGCAAGTGTCCAGGAAAAACAAACAGAAAAAACAACTTTGTTCTTCGTTTTCCAGATGCAAGGCATACTGTTAGAACTGGATTTGTTCTGTAAATTTGATTTAAAAGTAAGAACAAGCTCCATATCTTTAGCTTGCACATTTACCTTGCTGTTTTATTCCCCTTTATCAGGCCTAAGAAGCAGCAGTGTTTTTAAAAAATATGTATTTTGGAAAAGGTTTATCAATTTTTGAAGGACTTCTTGCGGGAGGGGTTTTAAATTCCTTGTTCTTGTGATTTAATGTAAAATTTGGATTAAGGAGATGACAAATGGCTCTGGAAATACTCCTAAGAAGTGTTTTCACAGACAGCTATGAACTTATAAATCAATTTATTATAACATTTATATATTCTCCTCTTATGTGCTAAACGAACCAGTTCACAGTGATAGTACAAACAGCATCTCCATGGCCCAAAGGCAGCAAGGGGAAAAAGGAAAATACGCAAAGTAGCTGTAAAAAATGCCAGAAATAATTATAGTCCATAGAAAAACCCAGGGCCAAGTTACACCGGGCAACCAATGTCAAAGAAAAAAAGACCTTAATAGAAATCAGCAACCTGAAGTGTCTGGTATCGAGCCCTTCACCAGTTTGGCCTTAATTTTGCAAAGCAATGGGTGCCCCCAGGCATTGCCAGGAGCAGACTCAAGTGGGTATTTATGGCTGGGTGATGAGCTGGAGTAGGTGTGTGCATACTGATAAGATGGGAAGAAACGTTCAGCACCTGAGAGAGCCTGGCCCTAGCCCTACAAACAGGTAGAAAACTGCAGAGTCACGAAGGACACATTTTATGAGCAACTTTATGGCTTGCCAGCAGGCTGACTGTCCTTGCGAGGAACAGAAGGGTAACAGCCTACATCGTATTTACCATATTGCTGCTCTGAGAACTATTTTTCCCATTGGAGGAAGAAAACAAGACTGCATTTTATTGCCATCAGAAGTGGAGTGATATTAGACTTAGAAGTAGGATCTACGGTATCTTTACATCGTAGATTGGAGATGAAGAGTGAGGAAAGTCTAACAAAAAGAAGGAAAAGATGCTCTCCAAGAATTTTATGGTTAAGTTACAGACAAGCTGCTAATGAACTCCTCCTTCCCACGATCTGTCCCAGGGCTGAAGCATCACGTACACCACAGACTGAGAAACCCAAGTGAAGTTCACGGTATCTGTCACCTCCTAGGTCCAGGCATCATCCCCAACAGCCCATGGGAATGCTTCTGTGCTTGCAGATGTTGTGTTGTTCAGAGGACTGACAGCATACCCAACTTCTTGGTCACAGGAAAATATCGACTGGCCTCAGGCATCAGTGATGACTGATTTTTTTTAAAAAACTATTAAAATAAATCATTATATCAACACTTTCTATGGATCCACAAGCACAACTAAGGGCAAGTATACTTAACATACAAGTAAAATTATTTTAAGTTGAGGTTTGGCACCCTACCTCCAATCTGCCCACTGCTTTTGCTTTCTTTTTTCTTACATCTCTGAACAATGTACTCATACTAAACTTCTCTGAATTGCTTGATGTCAAAGAAATCCAGAAGAGGTACAAGTACAAGCTTCTGAGCTGGTTGTTTCTCCTTCTCCTGAAGATGCACAAGCCACGACTGAGCTGGTAACTATAGTAGGTAACTCCAGATACTGAATGCAAGCATCCTTAAATTCCTTTCTGGATACCTCAAAATGATAACTGTCTTCTGTATTCATAACTTCACATCCAAGAATTATCTTCTCTTATAACATAACCAGTTCCAATTAGGTAGCTTACTCATTTGTGCAGCGATGCAGGTCCAGAACAGACACTGAAGTTCACCCTGTGAAGGTTTTTCCTCTTTTTTTCATTGAATTTTACTGATTTCTGAGATTATTAAACCCAGACCCTCCCACCCTGATTTGTTTACTTCGGCTTTACTGCGATTTTCACATAAAATAACCAAGTGGAGATAAACCTATATTAAGCAGAAATCAGCATCCAGCATTATTTTTCTGTGCTGGATAAGCATTAGATAAAAAGTCACGTACTTGAACTAATGGAAACTCCTCAAATTCACTTCAATCAGCTCAGTGAGCAGCCACCAGATTTGAGAGAATCTCACACTGGGCTGGTGGTGATCAAAACATTGTTTTTCTGAACTACTCGTAATTTATTAATTACAAAGCAGAAACGATTCTCTACTTCAGTATTTCTTTATTTAAGCTAAAAATGAGCACAGCTGCCTCTACCTACAACGACTTACCATTACCTAAACGATACCAGTGTCCAGTGACAGTGTTTTGGAAGTGCTTCACTACCATTTTTTCCTCTTCTCTCACTCTTCTTTAAGGAAGCTGCTCTGTTTAATTTCATATCTTCAGCTAAAGCCCTGCAAAACGTACTTGGGTGATACCTATGCCGGTTTTCTTAGTTGCTTTGCACAGCCCTACAAAATTTCTCATATCTACTGCTCTTTTCAAAATGATAATTTTTAGCAACTAGAGCTAAAAACTAAAGCAAAACAAAGAAAATAGTATTAAAAGTACCGGATAAAACATCCTATAGAGATGCATGGTATTTGCTAGTAAGGCCTCATATTAATTCCTTGGCAGGAGCACAACATCAAGATCTCTACAGAGAATCCTGATGCTGTTGGAAACCCACAGTGATAGAGCAGAGGGATTCCAGAGTACAAACCTGAGTAATTTCAGCAGGAATAGTAAGAACTCTGAGTTCAGAAAACTACCTGAAAGAGGGTTTTTCACAAAAACTGTTATGCAGCCACACTCACAGCAAGTGCTGCTGTTCCTACTGTGATCCGTTGGTTTCCATCATTAAGGTATTGCATTCTTAAACTTTATGAACATCACAGTTTTGAAAGATGTGACAGATAAAAGCAATATATAGCTTGAGTCCTTACTGCCCCTTCAATTGACAGTAGATACTTGGAAGTGTTTAAATGTATTAACCTGGTACTTTGAAGGCCAAGTGGTTTTGTTTTACTAAAAATTAGTTAAGTGCATCCAAAACCAGAAAGAATTTGTTCAGTATCTGATAAAACTAAAACCTACTGAATTCCCAAAATGACTTTGAAAGAGTAAATAATGAACATTTTCCCTCCCGAGTACTGATGATGCCTCGTACCCATCTACATATGCAAATAAGCAACGTGGCTGAAGAAACTTAGCAGCTGAAGTACAAATCCTTTACTTCAAGGGCAGAACAGGTGCCTTGATGTTCTCCTACCTTAGCGTAAGATAAACCCCAGGCATTAAATCCTCGCGTTATCACTGATGTAAAAAACCTTCTTGTATTAAACAAGCACGGATTCAAGAACACGTAAGGGACGCCTACCTTTTGCTATAACCTACTGTTACCCATTGCCCCTTACCTTCAGAAGCCAGCTGAGAAGCTCCAGGAATATATCTGGTTCTTTCCCATCTTCCTGCCTAGAAATACAGATTTGGCATGACTGCAGGCCACTACCCACGCAGCAACTACTTGTGATCACGTTATTTGCTGCAGTGATCTTTATAGTTCATGTTAAAGGAGAAAACACAAATCCACAACCACAGGAATCCATGAACTATTAGCAATTAAAGAGTCTAGCTTCAACAAGGAGCTAGAACCAGGAAAAGTGTAGTTTTATTCACAATTTTAAGTATGAATGGCTTCAGCTAAATCCCTATAGTTATTGGCAAGCATGCAAAAACCAGAAGGATTTACTTTTCTTTAGTCATTAGACAACGCCAGTGTCAGAGGCTGTAAGAAACAAGGGAATGAAGACGATCTGTGTAGTCTACAAAGTCAAGAAGCAAAGTAATTGATTGCTTTTTTAAATGTTTTCAAAGTTATTTTATCAGCACACCTCTTCTGATCCTGAAAGGAAACTGGGGGCACATTTGGCTGATGCAAGGTAAAACACCAAACGCTGGGTGCAGAGGAGTCACAACTACTCAATTTCCTCTGACAACAAGTGACTTTTAGTCCTACAGCATGTCAAATTCAAGTCAAAATTCAGCTTTCTGCCTCAAAATGCCACACTTTTATTAAGCTCTTCATCCGCCCTCTTCCCTGCAAGCTGCTCCCCAAGTGGCTTCAGCTGCCCTGAGCACAGCTGTACCTAGCAGTGGCAAAACTGAAGGTCATGGGCCGATTTTCTTCCTGGGCTTAATCCAAAAGAAGAGTCTTACACCACGGAAAAGCCATATTTTCATTAGGAATTTCCCCCATAAAACAAGGGACTATGCATCATTCGCAGAACGAGTCCAATTTAAACAAACAAACAAAAACCAGGCAAAACCAGAAGGCGAGCCTGTAGTTTTACAGCTCTGAAATCCCTGCCAGGCAAAACACTCCTTTTGGAAAGCAGTGGTGGTGCTGGGGAAAGCCATCCCTCTCCTGGCAATGGCACAAAACTTGGTTATCAGATAAAAAAAAGGAGTAAAGAACTACTATAATCAACTACATTTATGAAGTGCTGTACTTAAGCTGGTTTTAATACAACATTCACAAAGGCATTTTCTTTTGTCTTTGCTGTGCCAGTTTATAGGAACCAGCAGCTTGTACGGGCTTGCCTGCTATAATGTGATAGCGCCTGTTAATTTAATGTCTCTCCAGTTTTTAATAGGGTATCGTGAACAAATCCATACCACGTCATGAATTAAGGATAATAAAGAGGGTTTTTTTTTTTTTGGACTAAGAACTGATGAAAACTACAGGCTCTGCTAGCACACTGAAATTTTTGCATGGCATGAATTTGCACCTCTTCCCTTCAAGCCACACTTCAGCAAGTGGAAGGATTTAAGCAAGCTAATATATGCCCTGCAAATGTAATGCCGGTCAGAAAAGCTCATTTCATTACAATAGTCCTTCCAAAAGGAGCTGTGCATGGAGATCAGTTGTGCAGTGGATTGCTTTTGTTAGCACAACAAAAACAGGTAAGGGAACATCTGGAGTGGACTCAAGGATTAGCACCTAAGGATGCTGATTTCTAAACGCTGCAACAGGCTATTGCCAGGCTAACTGGGTGAAGAAAATGAGTAAAAATATATATATGTAAGAACATACACACACTTTTTTTTTTCCTATGTGACTTGTGATAAAAAAGCCAAATATAAATGGAATAAGAAATCTGTTAAGACCCCAAACTCTTGTCTGAACATTCAGCAAAAGGGAGTATTTCGATCAACGTGCCATCCTCTTTTAGATTCTGCCTTCCAGACTTTGCTCTTCTGCCTTTATCTCAAGCATCTCCAAAAGGACAGTGAGATCACTTTGTTTTCCTTGCCTAACTTTTGGTTTTCCAGTGGCAGCACAGGATTTAATTCCGCTCTGGTTCACTGGCTCATCACTAAGTACCACAAGCGATAAGATCACACATCTCCATTACACTGCTGACACTAAATGCTCTCCAGGCACTCAAAACAATCCTTTGCCTTTCTTGCCCAAGTATCTCGAGCTCCATCTTCTATCCCATTTCTCTTGGAATAAGAAACAACCACCCCGATGGAAACACATCACTTCTCATAGCCCTTCTCACACATCCTATACATTTTGAGCAACATCAGCTCTACCACGTGCAGTGCGGTAACGCTGAACTGAAAACCAAAACCACCCACTTTTCCAGGCTATTTTTACTCTTAAATATACAAAAGCATTTTGGGAATTTTTCTTAAATTGCCTATGAAGAATTAGTGGTTCGATGAGATTAATGATATTTTTCTTTTCCTTTTTTTCTGCAGAGGCTTCCAACAATAAAGCAGGCACACACTGATGGAAATAATACGTGCTTCAAGAGTTTGTGAACCTCACGTCTTAAAAAGTCACTAACAAAAAGTTTAGAGAAAACTAATGTTTGGAAATAAATGGCTAACGTGTCTCATCAGCTGATGCAGCTGACGTAGGAAGATGCCAACAGGCTGCCAAAGGACGGACTGAACTCTTCCCCAGGTCTAAAAGAAGTGCAAAAGCGAGCTGAACACTCCCTCCAGCCACCTGAACCACAGGTCACGAGGAAGATGGAACAGAAAACTCACGCTAACAGATTATTTTTCTTAATACACCATGGCTATTATATTTCTATGCTATGTAAAGACATTAAGGAAAAAAAAAAAAAAAGAGAACTCAGACTAATTACCTGCCTACCTTTCCAACATCAGCAACTTTCCTATGCCACTGCTACCATTGTGTTTAGGGGATTACTCAGCACCTGAAAAGCCATGGGTGTGCAGGACTTCAGTTATTGCCCCGGTATTTTCCTGCTGGTAAAACAGGAGAGAGTGAGGAGCTGGGGCTGAGGGAGAAGGAGCTCTGAACTTTTCCCCCATGTACCGAAATCTGGCTTTTACTCATCGCTTATCGCATTAGAAAGATTGCAACACAAACAGCTTGCAATAAATAGGGTAAAACGCCTTCCTGGTGGACTGAGTGAGTTTCACAACACAGCTGGCTCGAAAACAAAATCAACACAAGGGCTTGGGCTGAATTGCAGTTATCTGGAGGCAGTGCACACCTTTTCCAGTCTAAAAGGCAATATTCAGCAACTGCAATCGCCCCTCGCTGACTACTCACGGGCGATACACTTAACATCACGTCCATTTATTGCTCGTAAATTATTAAACCGAGCTCTTCACTTGGAAGGTTATTAAAGAAACTTCCTCCTCCCTTGGGCGGATAATTTACAGCTATACAGCCCAGCCATCCAACCACCCTTAACTGTTGATTTCACATTTCCTTCACCACGTTATTGGGTATATTAAAAATGGCACGCCACGCAAAAGTTGGGAAGAAAGGCTACCAGCAAAAGCATCTAAACCAAAATGCAATAAATCATATTATTTATAAGTTTTAGGTATCTGCAAGCTTCAGATTACAGCTTTAGTAGGTTACTACCGATCCACAGAATGGATTTGGTAAAATTTAAGGCAATTAAAGTACTCTCTGGTCACGTTGCAGAAAGAAAACTTCCCTCTCGGACACCAGCACAGATTTGCTCAGCCCAAAGAAACTTACTGCCTGCCTTTGCCGCGACCAAGACACCGACTGCACTGCTCTCTGAGGCTGTGGCCAAGCCTGAAGCTGCGTATTTCACCAGCTGAGAGAGTTCAAGTTTCAAATTGCTCCGTGAGGGAAGGGTAGCGGGGGGGAAAGAAGCAGCCAAAAACGTTTTCCTCCTATCGCTGCCGAAGTAAGTCAAGTTAGAGGGGCTGCTCCCTGAGAAGAAGCATGCCTGTCAACAAAATCCACGCTTTCTTTTCATTTGCCAAGCAAAATATTCTCAAATCTGGAATATACGGAACCAGGTTACGGTATCAAATTCAGCAGCATCACTTTGGATGGATGCTAGGGTAAAGAGGAGGCAAAACCTGGCAACAGAGATTATACAAATGCTTGATGAAGAAAATAAGCATTTATCTTATTCTTTTTGCAGCCCTGCAGTGGGAGCACACAGAATTAACAGCAATTAGGTCGGCCCACAGCACCGGCAGGACCGAAGGTTTCAGACTGATGCTCAAAAGCAAGCGAGCGCAGACTTCCCGAAACGTTTCGAAGCATTTTCAAGGAACAAATGTTTGCTATGAGATCACACACAGCACGCCAAAAGCTTCATCTGTCACATTCAAAGGGAGAAGGGGCCGTTCAGAAAGACGTTTTCCGTAGAAATCAAAGACACACATCACGATCACACCTTTAAGACGTTACAAAACACTCGATAAAAGTTTGATCAGGTTTTGCTGCAGGTAAACCGGGGCTTTAACAGATTAGAAAAAGGCTCAGAACGAAGCCAGGCAAACCAACCGTTTCTCTCATTAATATATTACCTTTCTTGGACTGCAGATATCTCACGACCCTTATCAAAGTAGGCCAGATCCGTTTCATTTCCCTAAGGTTAAGCCGGCGAGCAGTGCACAGGGCATTCATCGACTAGCGAACGGCCACCATTCAATGACAAATATAGCACAAGCTATTGCTCATCTGCCCTATTTTTTGGGGGGGAGGACGGTACGTCTTTTTTTTTTTTCCAGAAATCGCCACAATTGGCAGACTCGGAGATGCTGTGCCTTTGTCCTTACGTAACCGCTCGTGTCCCCTCTCCCCCCCCAAGAGGAATAAGAAGAGATTACACAGCACGGGGACGGCTGGGATAAGCCATCAGCACCCAAATTAAGTCCTGAGAACCCTCCTCGGGCAGCCAGGGCAAGAGGGAGGGATCGCTTTGCCTTCATTTTGCTTATTGCAGAGGGTGGGGGGAAAATCAATACCTTTTAGCGTGGCCCAACGCAGCCATCCCCTGCAAGAAGGGTGCAGGCAGCCTTCCCTGCTGCCTTGATCCTCTGGTGCTGGAGCAGGAGGGAGAAAACTGATATCCCCGAGACTAAACAGCCTTAACACCAGATGGCAACAACCTGTTCTTTTTTTTTTTTTTTTTTTTTTTCCCTTTAAAAGAACTTTTTCTTCCCTATCTGTACACTCTGCAAGTTACTCTCTAGGAAAGAGACTTCCTTCTGACTCCCAGGATATCCCAAGGAGGTGAATCCCGATTTCATCTAACAGTGCTGTTACCCAGTTTATGTCAAAGAGGAGTAGACACCACTATTACCCATAAATCCCACTAAACAAGTGTGTTTTTTTCTGGAATCCAAGCACAGCTTGGTCTCAGCTTTACCTCCAGCTCCTGTTGCTCACCGCTTTATTAACTTTTGTTCCCCACCGAGGTGACAGATCCTATACTTCATTAGACATTTCCAGGACGCGGCGGTGTTCCATTTCTGTGATTTCTTTAAGTTATTTCTCCTATTTTTGCCCCTACTTATCACTGCAAGGCAAGGGGCAGTAAGTTTAGCCTGAACTTTTCAGCAAAGCGCAGAAAGCACGCAGGACAAAGGCAGCGTTAGCTGCATCGGGTGTCCTCCAGACAGCAGCAAAAACTGTAAATAAACTCGGTGTTACTTTACCCGAGACCACTCCTAATCAATTACTACGTGTTCCAGCTCCTACAGCACCGTTTCCTCCCTGGTTCAGCCACCTCTCCCCTCAACTCCTGAGGCAACCGCCTCTGTCGGCGATCCAAGATTACGGTGACGCAACACCCCACGGCCGGTTTCTCTTCCAAAAAAGAAAGTGGCTTTGAAATGAAAGTGGACAAGGGGAGAGTTATGCTTACAATCAGCAGCACTTAACCTTTCGCAGCCGCTTGCCATCTAAGGAAGATTGGATTCTTGGACTACTAACAACATTTTGAGCTTAATCCCCGCGCTGTGTCTTCCTAGGGATACTTTCACCCACATCGCCAGCGCAAACATCATAGCAGGGTAAATATTAGTGTTTTGCAATGCAAGTTGAGATAATCACGGGAATGAGCTGCATGTTTCCACCTAATTATTGTTAAGCCTCCATTTCAAGTCAAAGCGCCTCGCTGTAAGGGATGCCTGCTTTGTGGCCAGACACCCTCTCTTTTTGTGTGTGTAAGAGCTGAAGCAAAGAGATATCAGTCCCCCATCATAAAATGATACACACAACTTCTTCCAAAAGGCACAGTAAAGCAGCACTAGGCTGTTTTAAAACACAGAAACCTTAAAAGCGAAGCGCCGCAAAGCTACAGACGCACAGGTTGGTAAAACATGAGATGAAGGAGGGAAGGGAGGAGGAGGGTGAAATCAGGGTAGAGATGAGTCTACCTTTCGCCCAGCACATCGGGAAAGGGCTGCAGCCGCTTCTCTCCATGCGGCTCGCACCTGCTGGGTTGGGGCCCCGCCGCCAGCACCGCCACCACCGCCACGCACCCGGGGCGGAGGGGATGGAGCCAGGCTCAGGGTGACCCCGCTCAGTGCTGCGGCCGCCCGGGGTCCTGTGGCGGGGCTGGGAAGGAGAGCTCCTCTCCTCCTGGCGTGAGGAGAGATCCACCAGGCGACCTTCCCTCCTGAGCCCGCTCGGCCGCCTTCATCCTCTCGCTCCTCCGCCGGGCGAAGCCAAGGCCGGGTGAGCCGTGGCGGAGGGCGAGCGGAGGCCGGGAGTGAAGGAGGGCGGGAGGGAGGGCGGGCAGAAGGAGGGGAGGCGAGGAGGGAACGCGGCGTCCATAGAGCCCATCTCCCCCTGCTCCCCGTTGACGGGGCCTCCAGCGGCTTCCTCAAGCCCCCGGTGCCGCGGTTGGGGCGGCGAACAATGCGGCCAAATTCAATGGGGGAGAAAATCCTCCCAGAGGCACCCGCAGCCGGCATTCACGCCCGCGGTTTTCTTCCCCCCCCCCCTCTTCCCTCCCCTCCACCCGTCGCTTTTATCTCCTTTCTACAGATGCTCGCACGCAGCCGTCCTGGAAAAAAAGGGGAAAAAAAAAAAACAAAAAAGAAAAAAGAAACGGCGACCCCAAAAAGCGCACGGGAACCTCCACAAATTTGGAGGGGCAAGCAGGCAGCCCCACGGCATCGCCGGCCCCACTGCGCACCTGCAGCCTGGCTCCCAGAGCCCTGGGAGTGTCTGGATGCCTTAAAAAATAAGAGAAAGCACAAAAAGCCAGCAATTACCACAGCCCATGTCACTACAGAGCCAGCAGCACGGCTGCCACCCCCCTACAAGCAGGGCTTCCTCATATATTTGTATATATGTATATATGTGTATATATATTTATTTTGTATGTGTATATATATGTGTGTGTGTGTGTATTTTATATATATCTGTGTATATATATGTATATATATACATACAGGCATATATATTATATATATACACATATATAAATATATATTTATGTATATATAAAAATATATATAGACACACACACCCCTCTAGTCAAAAAGTGAGGATCACCACCAGCACACAGCCTTTGGCTCATCTAAACTTTGCAGGATTTAACATCTACGCTACTTAGAAAAGGATTTTCAGAGTATATAATCACAGGATAAAATTCAGAATATATTTCAGTATATAACCAGAGTATAAGCATTGCACACGTGTGTGTTTCTAAACACGCGCTCGAGCGGCGTGTGTATATGGATATAAAGGAAAAACCCATTTTACCCTTGGCACAAAACAGACCGTGGACAACTGCTTTGGCTGAAATCCCCACTAAAGCCACCAGAACAGGGCTCAGGCAGCTCCTTTCACGTATTTTCGATTCAGGCCTTTTCACGTCTTGCATGTTAATCTTTCCCCGCTCGCAGCTGTAAGGCACAGGGCTTAGCCAAGTCTGCAACCAAAAGGGAATTAATCCGAAGCTAACAGCCTTCGACTTAACCTATCTGCCTACTTGTAGCAGCACAAACTAATCTATAGCGTAGATTTAATTACTGTTCATTATTTCACTGCCACCTTCACTTCTTAATACACTGGCTACGCAGAACTACGGTGGTTCATGCGAAAACTCTTGATAAATACAGTTGCTGCTGCTTCGGAGAAGCGTTGCTTTCTTCTATATTTAAAGGAGAAAAAATATTCACTGAAAAAAAAAAAAAAAAAAAAAAAAGAAAGAGCGGGGTGAGGCCACAAGCAGGCCATCAGATGTTCTGCATCACTGCTCAGGCACAAAGCTCCTTCTGGGGCTGAAGAAAGCCAAAGGGAACCGAAGACGTGACTGGCTGCCTCCCCCCCTCCCGATAAAGTTTTCAAAGCCTTCAAGTGCTCCGCAGACAGCCCGGCACTTCCCAGAACGGGCTGGGTGCTATTTACCTTCAACGCTGAAGAAATACATGGTGCTCAGGGGACCCGTCGCAACATGACCGAGTACATTTGTGTCCTACAGAAGATGCACGGAGAGGAGGGCAGGTGCCGGTGCGGTGCCAGCCCCAGCAGGGAGATTTTCCAGGTCCGGCTCCGCCACCTCGTGACCCTGAACCCTTCTTTCGCTCCGCTGCAAAACTGAAAGCTGCAGGCGCTTTCCCGGTTTTCACCCAGTTTGTTTGCTCTGTGCATTAGGGTGTAAAAGTATATTAAAAACAGGTGCGGATTTGTCCCATAGAAAGATGGTGTTTTGCAGAAAAAAAAAAAAATAATAATTAAATTGAGAGGCAAAAGCGGTAGGGCCTAAATTAAGTTTTATTTATGAAAAGAAAACTCTTAAATATCAACTAATAAGTGCAAATTGTAGCAAAATGAGTGGACCTGCATTTGTCTTTCCACTTTTCAGGTGAAACGGGTGCAGGCTATCAATCCCAGCACCAAGAGATGCTGCCTGCTCCTTACAGCTCTCCTTACTAATGAGACGATCCTTCCTGGCAAGGATGTACTTCCCTGCTGTAAAATCACTACAAAGTCAAGGTGAATGCAAAGTACTACACGGCCTGAGAGCTTCTGTACTCTGTTTTACAATTTAACCGAATATCTCATACCCTAAATAGACAGCTTGTCAAAATAAGCCAATTGCTTCCTTGATGCTAGGGTTTATTTTCTTTTAATTACACTTTTTCTGTTAATTATTGTAAAAAGTACCTAGTAGACACAAGCTCTTTCTCCTCTTTCACACACCACTGCCAGTTTTTCCAGTACAAAAAAGCCCAAAGAGTAAACTTTGTGTTCTGGATAAAGTCAGAAACCCCAAACCTAGGCTGTTGGTGGGCTTTTTGTTCTGTTCTGGGGGGCGATGCAAAGCAGAAGATGAAGCACAACGTAAAACAAAAAAAATAATCAAAAAGTATTTGCAACATTTTATACATACTGCACATCAAGAAGGTGTTGTAGTACCACTAACACAAAATCACCTGTTTTAAGTAATGCCAATCAGATTAAGCATTTGAGGTAAGGACCATTTGTCAGAAACCAGGATTGTGGAACAAGAACATTTGTTCTTCTCGTGTTAGATGCACATGCTGACATATATTGATAGTATCTGCGTTGTACTCACTGTGTAAGCAATGATGCTAACAGCTATTACACAAAATACTAAAAAAAAACACATCTATTTCAAAAAAAAAAAATGTATCTGTTCATACTAAGAGCATGTAGAAGGATGGGCACTCTCATAAAATACACACTGTAGCCAGAAAACCTTGGAGAACCCCAATAATAACCTAGAGAGCCTAAGAAATAGCATTTTAGTTATTTTAATATAATTTTTATTTCTTAATTTTTACACAGCGGCAATGACTTCAGTTGCCCAATGCCAGCCTAGTTTCCAGGCTTCTGAGTATCTCTGAAGGCAAAGGAAAGTAGTCAGAAGCTTTTGAGTTGTATCACCGCATTTGTGTTGTGTTTTTTTTTGTTTTCATTTTGCCTGAAGGGCTGGTCCTGCCTCCCAGAGAAGCCAGCTGCAAAAATAACAAAGCCTCGTGGAACAAAGGGTTAAAGAGCAGTTTTGTTTTCCCATCAGTTAAGATCTCTGTTCATCAGATTTCGATCAAAACTGGCTGCCCACTCTGAGCACTGCTGGGATGGGCAGCAGGACGGGAGCTAAATCAAGAAGTTTCTTTGCCCGGAGAAACCAAACTAAACTCAGTCCTCAGAAACTTGGTGAAGTTCATGGATCTGTCTCAAGGCAGCGTTCAATAGCAGAATAAAAACCTTCTTTTTCGGTTCCTCTGCTGCTACATCTCAGCTGCCAGTCGAGCATACCAGCACCAGGGCTCTCCTTCCAACAGCGAGAAGAGAGCAGCAGTTTTGCTTCTTAGATGAAACAAAAAGGTGCAGCCTAGAGCACAGGAATCACACCATCATTATTTTATTTATTTTTTTGGACTTGACCATTCCCAGTCTCAGCCACTTTCTGGGATAGCGCCGGAAAGAACATTTCTTCATTGAATTCGTTTTGCCAGTTAAAAAAAGTGACAGTTCCCAAACCAAATTTGCCCTGATGAAAAATGGAGGCTTTTGTTTTGTTAAGCTGTAAATGCTTTTTCCTGAGAACTGCAGAACAGCCTGTAAAGCTAAAGTGCCTCACGACTGTTTTAACAATTAAAACATGTTCGTTGCTCATGTGACAATCTTCTGTATCCTAACTCATTTGCTTTTCCATGTTTGTTTCTAGAATTCAGCAGCAATGCTCTCCAAAGAGCGAAGCTGCAGTGCAATTTTTACTGATCTGCACTCTCTCAAGCTTACCCCTTACAGTTCCTTTAATTCCTGTAATTAGTTGTGGGTGTGCTCAATTCTGCAAGGACTCTATTGGAGGTCTTCCTGGGATGCCCTGGTACCTAAACACATCAATCTTTAAAAAAAAAAAAGCCAAAAAAAAGAGCAAAGCAAACTCCCAGTAAGATCAGTTCTCTTTTGGAAAGTTCTCAATAAAGAAATCTGGATTTGGGAATTCAGCCTTCAATGTTTGTCTTTACTCCATTCAGCAGATCCTGCTTTATGATTTCTTGCTCTGTTTTGAGGACGCTTGTGATTTTAGCTCGTACGACACAGCGATGGACACCTCCTAGCTTCAGCCTGGGCCAGGACAAGGAGGGAATACACTGCAGGATTCACACCCCGGTGTCCTGGCTCATGCTGTTAAGGCACCAGATGTTAGAAGGACCACTGAGTTAACTTCATTTTTATTGTTCCACACAAAAAAAAAGACTAGCCATTTTTTAAACCCACATGGGTTGCATTAATTTGCAGGCATGAAAGTCACGGCAGATTTTCTTGTGGGTGGACCAGCCCCCTCCTACTCTCCCACTTCCTTCCATTTACTTTTGCGAAGGCTTCTTGTAGAGAAATAGAAAGGCAGCACCATGAAATCTGAGAATGGTTTAAGATTACTCCTTCCTTAGGGCACCGATTCCAATCTTCTGCCTCTTTGGATTCGAGGCTCTTCACCAAAAACCCTACTGTCATCCTCAAGATGTCTTTGCGAAGTTCCTTCACAATTCCAGTGCTTCCACAAAGCAGAAATCTGCTTGATGGTGAGCTGGAAAGCCAAGAGGAGAAAAGACCCAACCCTGCAGCTCCTGCTCCGTGCTTTAAGGCAAAATCAAGTCTGAGAATTCTGCTCCCCGTGCTTACCAGTTTGCACTGCTGCTCTCTTCCAGTTTGGATGGGGAGAAGGAGTGAGACACCAAGCTATCCAGAACGGTCACCAGAACCTTACAAAACCTTCCTCTGTTTGTGGGGAAAGGCTCTGGTTATGGGGTAAACACAGTAGAAAGTACCTCCAGGGGGAGAACCCCCCCTCTTTGATGATGTTTAATGGGGACTCATTCTGCAAGGATTACTTTTGTTCTGTGGAAGGGATGCGTGAGTTGATCAGTTGACCTTATAGACACTCCTGGAAACCCCTCTTCATTAATTCAAAGGTAAACGAGAAATAATTGGTCACATCTTCGACGAGGCGATAGAGGAAAAAGAAGTTGGTTAGGGGTCAGCAAGTCTCTTAAGTGCCTGCTCAGATCTGGGCTGCTTTTTCTCTCATCTATCTAATAACCAGTCATACAACAGAAAGCAAGCTACACAGCCACAGAGGGTCCAATTAATTTACCAGCAATGGCATAGCCTGGACACGTTTCCCTCATCCTACCAGCTTCTCCTCCAGATGCTAAATACCCAGCTAGAACAACAGCTTATCAAAAAAATAAAAAAAAAGCGTGCTAAAAAGATGTTTACAACTAAGAGTTGTGTCTGATTTATGTATCACCGCACCTCAGAAGAAAGCATGTAATTTTCAGACTCACAGCATTACATGAAACACAAATATAACATTAGCAATTCCTCAGACTCACATCACTAAATGCCATCACAATGGAGAAAAATCCACAATAATGCAGCATTATTTCATTTATATTTTAAAAAATCTGGTGGAACGGTTAGTAATGTATTTCTTACTGAAGGGTGAGAGCAGCATAAATAATTTCCACGTGTAAATAAACACTTACAGGCTACGATAAACACCCATCTAACTTTAATGTTTCAGTGCTAGACGAGTCAAGCCAGTGTTGACATCCTTCAAGCCTAAGAAAATAGGAAATTAAAAATTCATTTTTACATAATGTCTTTTTAATTAAAATTTTATAAGCCAAAATGTTAAGGCTGCTTAAGCGAGCAAATTCTTTGCCTAAGCTATCAAGCAAAGAATAATGCGTGTTTAAAACATAAGAAAAGATGCACAAATACACCTTTTCCTCTTCCATTCGCATAATTTGGGGTGAGAGCTGTTGAATGGGAAATTCAAATAAAAATTGAGTTTAACTTTTTTTTTTTTTTTTTTTTTTTTAAAGGATAACCTCAGTAAAGTCAGCTGTAGCATAGCCCCTAAACCACCAATAAAAAAATATATATATTAAAAAAATCGACTCCTGTTCACTTTAACCAATCTCCCCTACAATTTTCTACGAGAAGTGCCATTCATTTTACAGGAACTTTCTCCTGTGTCTCTGACTACCTGAGGAGCAGCTCCTTCAAAGTTTATTGCTGTTTGCCTGAGGCATTCTCCGCTCGGTTATGGGGATCAAAGGTTGTCCTCAGGTAACACAAAACCTTTGATTCGATGCAAAATCCACCACCTTATATAAACTCGTTTGTTCCTCCAATTAGGCACAACTGCACTGTTCTATCCAACAGGTTTACCCATTGAAGTGCCTGTAAACTGTAAAGCAAAGGGCCCAGAAAGCACAAGTACATGTTGCTCAGTTGTAAAAAGGTTTCCAGGACGTCACTGGGAAATAAAGCCCACGTTGGGTTCGTTAACCAGCTGTAACACAGCATGAAACTGTTTTGAAGACAGCAATTACCCCTAGTCTTCATCCTTCTGTAACAGGTACATTTATGAGCAGACCCATACAACCTCTTCACTGTAGCTTCAAACTCAACTGACTTGTAATTAACTTTATTCAGTGACTTGAGGACAACTACGCACAAAAGGCAGTGTTTTAATGAAGTCAAAGACAGGTTCAAGAATGCTGTAATGAAAATTAAAATAAGGAAGACCAAAAGCTACAAGACCAAGTGAGAACTTTTTGGGGCACGGCCCTTCTTCAGATCTAGGGAAAGGGATATTAAATAAATATCCAGTGTCTTGCAATGGTAGACACAACATTAAAAAACCTGACAGTGACCTGAATACATTACCAAACATCACAGGAGCAATGCTGTCAGCACTTAACAGCATCTGACAAGGCCAAGAATTCACCTCTTGTCTAGTAGTGAGCTGTCAAACACCACTTCCAAAAAACCTGTGGCATTCGTCTCCACAATCCCATTTGATGCCTTTCAACCAAGTCATGGTGTTAAGGTTTTTATGCAAAAAAAACCTGAGACAAAAAACAGTGAATGCATAAACAGAGGAAGATGATAAGCCTTGTCTTGGTGGCAGCACATGGAGAACAAAATGCAGTCAAATGTCTGATAGAGAAGTTTAAGCATTCTGCAATGAAGGCCCAGTAAGAATTTTTAAATTGCTGAATGAACTGTGAAACCGACATCTTAATAGGTCATCTTCATAGGTTAAAAGACTTATGTCTAGTTGGTTCTGTCTTGAGGGTAGGAAGGACAAACTTCTTCTTCCCCTCAGGCTTTGAAGGAGGCAGGTCGTTCAACAAAGCTCATCACTGTTCTCCAAATTTCAACTTAAAACCCTTACAGAACAAGTTGTACATTAAAAAATGTCAGTAATTCAATTGCTGATGTTTCCAGAACCTCAGTCATTAAGACCACCTCTAATATCCAACCATATACCTTTCCGTATCATAAGGCCTAAAGTTTCAGAAGTTTAACAAAACCATTTAGTCCTCCTCTTGGAGGATGCATAGTTGACCAGGGAACAATCAGCAGGAATTCTCATATAGCCTTTCATTTATGATCATTTAAGGCGTAACTTATAACAAAGTCTGATAAAAGTTCAACCACGTAATGTTTTTCCTCTTAGTTCACTGTGGCCCATGATGTTCTACTTCAAACAAGCTTATGTGTATTTTGGGAGACGATCCCAAGCCACTCCCAATTCAGGTCTTGCAGAACAAAAAAACACAAACAACTAATATTTTATATAAACAACTGCACAAGATCCAACCTGATTTCCAGAATACTTCTTTCAGTAACACCGTCATCATCACCCCTCCTTTACTTTATATTTGCTGCTATCACAACCTTAGGTACTAACATACTTGGATAGTATAGCAAGCATATCCAAGCAAGTTTCAGGGCTCATTAAAACACACTATTAATGGTGCCCAATTCCACAGGTATCTTAGAATCACAGAATATCCTGAGTAGGAAGGGACCCTCAAGGATCATTGAGTCCAACCCCTGGGTCCCCAGAAGACCACCCAAAAAAAGTCAGACTACGTGTCTGGGAGCACTGTCCAAACACTTCTTCAGCTCCAGCAGGCTTGGTGCCATGACCACTGAGCCGGGGAGCCTGTCCCAGTGCCCGACCACCTCTGGGTGCAGAACCTTTCCCTAACCCCCAGCCTGACCCTCCCCTGTCCCAGCTCCATGCCGTTCCCTCGGGTCCTGTCGCTGTCCCCAGAGCTCAGCGCCTGCCCCTCCGCTCCCCTCGTGAGGGAGCTGCAGGCCGCCATGAGGCCTCCCCTCAGCCTGCTCTGCTTGGGGCTCAACAAAACAAGGCACCTCAGCCACTCCTCATACGCCTTGTCCTCCAGACCCTTCACCATCTTTGTAGCCCTTCTTTGGACACTCTTTAACACTTTTATATCTTTATATTTATATCTTGTATTTGTATCTTGTACTGTGGTACCCAAAACTGCACACAGTACTTGAGGTGAGGCCACACCAGCACAGAACAGGACAATTCCTTCCCTTGATGGACTAGCAATGCTGTGCTTGGCACACCCCAAGGTACAGTTGGCCCTTCTAGCCGCCAAGGTATGCTGCTGGCTCATGTTCAGCTTGCTGTTGACCAAAACCCCAGATCCCACCCTGTGGGGCTGCCCTCCAGCATCTTGTTCCCCAGCGTGTACATATAACCAGGGTTACCCCTTCCCAGATGCAGAATCCGGCACTTGCTCTTGTTAAACTTCATGTTGTTGATGATTGCCCACCCCTCTAATTTGTCCAGATCTCTCCACAAAGCCTTAGCACCCTCGACAGCGTCAACAGCTCCACCCAATTTGGTATTGTCCACTAACTTGCTCAAAAAACCTTCAAATCCTTCATCCAAATTGTTTATGAAAAGAATGAAGAGGACTGGTCCTAAAATGGAGCCCTGGGGAACCCTACTAGCAACAGTTCGCCGTCCCAACATTACCCCATTTACAAGTATCCTCTAAGCCTGACCCATCAGCCAGTCCTTCACTCAGCTTATTACACTTTTATCTAACTGCATTCTGGTCACCTTGTCCAGGATAGCGTGAAAGACAGTATCAAAAGCTTTACAGAAATCCAGAAAGATTACGTCAACATCTTCTTGACAAAGTGGAGGGATACAGAGGATGCTCCCTTCCCATACTTTTGCGTTTTATCAGAGGAAAAAGGAAAGTAACATCTTGAAAAATGTATCAAGGTTTAGTCATCTCGATTGCCTCTGCAGCAGAGCCCTACAATATGAGATGCAAATATAACTGGACAGGAAACCCACATGGTGTGTGGTTTAAGAGAAATCTGCTTTGTGCATTATTTCTATGCATTCAAAGGATTACAAGAGTTGAAGTGGTTACAGAAATTAGCAGGAACTGCACTTTTCTATGGAGTAGCCTTATTAAAAAAAGAGTAAATGTGTTATGGCATAAGCGTAAGATAAAGGTGCTGCAAGATAAAGTATATATGTTTATGTACTGCAATTATTCATTTCTTTAGCTTTCAGAATTTCATATTTTTCTTACTGTGGTCTGCACCATAACAAGACCCTTTCAGCAGCTGCCACCAAATGTTTTTTCTTGTAAAGGAGCAACACGGTCTCTCATTCACCATATCCTAATGCCTGAATAGCTCACCGTCCTCCACTTGCAAGGCTGGCTCTGCTTCTACATCTCTTTTTTTTTTTCTTTTCCCTTAAGGATATAGGTGAATTTTCTCTCAGTTCTCTCAGATAACTACCTCCAGCCTTGACTTTCAAACAAATTTTTACAAACTCAGAAAATCCCTCCCTACAACAAACAAATCCCTTAAGTTCCTAACTCCTTGCCAAACAGCCTTAAGAAGTTCCCTTAGAGTTTGCAGCTGTATGATGTCCCAGGGTAAATGAGCAGGCATGCACTTCTTAGAGCAACGACGGCCAATCTTTCCATTTAAAAGCGACTCCCTTTGGCTGATGCTCTAAAATAGCCCTGGAAATTAGTTCACTGTTAGCACACAGTATGCGTAACAAAACGGGAAACAATTTTTGCATCCTCTGCTACTATCAGGATGTCTCATTCCAGCAGGGTTTGCTCCATCAAGCTGGAACAGGGATGCTCGGTCAGGTTTTTGCAAAGGTACCCACTGAAATGAGTGCACCAGCTGCACTTCTACCAGAGGCAAACCTTCACTTCTGAGAAGCACAACAGCACTCATACAGCTACTCCCCTGAGGCCAAAAACCAGTTTTTCCTGCAGAAATGTGAGAAATCTCATGTTTCTGTAATGTTGGTTGAGTCCAGACAAAATTCTGCTTTATATCCAGATCAATTATGCCACTTGAATAACTCTCAGCAACGTCCCTTTGGCTTTGTATATGGCATATCCTTGACTTCTGCAATTCTTCCGCTTCCAGATGACTGCAGAGAAGTAAGCAAGAACAATCCTAACTGTGTGTCCCCCCAAAATCTTGGGAGCTAGACAGGAAGCACTACAAGAATGTGCTCAATGGCTGCAGGCTTTGGTTTTGTTTCATTGTTTGCTTTTTTGAAGTTATCAGACTACTAAGCCAGCTTGCTCATGTTTACAGGAACACGAAGCATAGGGCTAGAAGGACTTTTCACGTCATCGACTCCTACTCCCTACATTGTCATGCAGTCCTGTCATAGTGCATTAATCAAGCGATAAACGCATCGAATTTCACTTTGAGCATCAAGAGAAACTAAACCAATTACTAGGGGTGCAGCACTACTCCCAGTTCTCCTGACTTTATCCCCAAAATTCAATACCCTACACTGAAACCTTTTTCCTTCTATCCTTTTTCTTCTGTCCCTTCAGTGCAAGACTGAGACACCAAAGATAACCTTTGAGCATAGTCTGTGTGCCACACACAGCCTCTTAAACAACATTTTTGCACTGCTGGTACTACACATACCAAAGTTTAAGAATCTCTTATGGAAGTATTTATATGATTTTTTTTTCTTTTTTTTTTTTCTTTTTCAAAAACTGAGTTTATTTATAGTCATACATAGAATTTCTTACTGTTTAGTAAAACTCTGGCATGCTCAGAGGCACGTAAGTTACATTTACAGAATATACAGCACTAACATATAAATACAAATATAAATTCCAAAGCCAAAAAAAAACAAACATTGAAAACAAGACTTTTTACACCGGCTTATTGTAGTTTACTTTCTAAATAACCTCTACCGAACCAACATTTTAAATGAGAAGCAGCAGCAACTAATATTTATCTTGCATTTTTTTTTTAAAAATAAAGGCTCCTAGATCTGCCATTGCAGATAGTCTTCCCCCTTTCCACAACCTGTTACAAAAGAAAGATTCTCTTTCCAAATAACTAACTTTACGTAAGGCTGTATCTTCATGGGCTATAAAAAAGCCAGTAATGCCCTAAATCAACCTCAAAATAAGCAAACCAGGCCTTGGAAGCATTTCAGGTTGGTTTGATGAAGTGACATTGTCGCCTCTAAATAATATCAAATTAATGCTCACCAGCATTTTGCTGATGAAATGTCTTCAGGAGAGAATAATAAACTACTGCCTTAGCATCACTGACGAACCACAGACTTACTTGCAAACAGAAATCAATTATTTAGCTTTGATAATTACATATAAGGCTACCCCTAGCTTACTGATGCTACAAGCACTTGTCCTTTTCTGTCTCTTCTGATACTTCTGAGAAGAGCAAGGGCTTGAGGAGTAGATGGACCTTGGGCGTCAACAAAAGGTTGCACAGCTGGTGTTGGCAATAGGGTTTTGGCTGGGATCCTCTCTGAGGATTGAAGACTTTTTGGTAGAGAAGGGATCCACCTTACAAAGTGAGGCAAAATCATCTCTACCACCAGGCTGGCCTGGTTAAGAGCTTGAAACTAGAAATGATGGAGGGCACAGATGATAACTAGGTTAACTGATTAACAAGGATATCAAACAAGGATTGAGGTAGGAGATGTGAAAGGACAGAACTGGAATAAGCAGGCCCTGGTCACCATGGGGGACTCACCACCCTAGTATCTGCTGGAGGGTCAATGCAGCAGGGTACAACAAATCCCAAGGGTTTCTGGAGTATGTTGCTAGCTTCCAGGCACAAGTGATGGAAGTCTAGCATTCCTGACCAACCTGACAGACTTCTATGATGAATGGGCTAGCCTGGTGGACGAGAGGATGTTGTTTATTTTTACTTCAGCAAAGCTTTCAGCACTGCCTCCTTTTGACAACATCTTTGTAGACAAACTGATGGAGCATGGACGAAATAAACGGACAGTGAAACAAACTGAAAATGGTCCAGACTGTCAGACTCAATGTCTTGTGACCAGCAGCTCGAAGTCCAGGTGGAGACCAGCCACAAATAATAAAAGATTAACAACAACATTTTCTAAAGGAAAAAGAAGAAACACTAAGTCACCTGCTTTTGAATTGTTTGGACCAATGCTACAAGATATGGATGGGGGCAAAGGGAAGGGTGGGAGAGGGCAGTGTCAAAAGAGCAGCCAAAATAAGCATAGAAAGTTTCATTACAGAGGCTTGCCAATATTGAATTTCAAAGTTTTTGTTGTCTTCTCCTCACATCCCAAAAGTGTTCAGTACAAGAAGCCAGACACCTAACAGCAGCAAAGGATAGATTATATGGTTTTACCAAGTGTCAGAGGTATAAAACAGTAGGAAAAGGTATTATATGAGCACAGAGAATTAGATTATGAGAAGTACACACCAAAATTTTAAAGAAGGAAGATTTAGCATACAAAAGGCAAAGGAAATGTCTTCAAGGTGACAATTAAGTTTTATCAGCAATAGTTCTCATCCAGAAGGAGTGGGAGTTTTACAATACACTATGTGGAAGTCTAGATTCCTCAATAGTGAAGAAAGAATTAAAATTATAAAGTGTACTTGTATCAAAAGAAGAAAAAGCTTTCTTGGGACTTCCAAACTTCAAGGGGCACGCAGACAACTATTCTGACTTGACAGCACTAGCTTTTTATAGACTGAAAATTGCTAATTCCTTATTTTTTCATTTGTATGAGTGCCTCATCTAAACACAAAGTAAAAATTACAACCAGAGGCATTACAAACATATAAAAAAATATATTTAAAATGCTAATATTGTTGTATTTAATTTAGTAAATTTAATACTGTTAGATAAGAAGCAGAATTCTAGATAAAAATTCCTTGAAGAAGATCCTAGTTTTCCAAAGGTATTATTGAAAATACTACACCTGTAACAAAACAGACGATGCAGGTTTCCTTGCATACCACCTTAGGCACCATAAAACAGGCGATGTGACATGAGCAGCGAGAGGAGCTGCCCACAATCTCTAGCACAGTTTGCATTCACTTTAGAATTGAAATGACAAATCAAAAGGCCACTATTTCATACTTACTTTTAAGTCCACAGTTGGTCATTCATTTTTGCTTTAAACAGAGACATTAACAACAGTTCTCTACTAATATTACTGAGTTTGTTCTCAGCTGAATGAATAATCGCTGCAGAATTTATTACCCGCTGTCTTAAGCGGAAACATTTATTTTTAAGAATTCTGCATTTCATCAATTTGTCATTTCTTGCTACTGCAACTTCATCTGGCTATTGCTTAACTGATTTTCAATTTTCCATCTTTTAACATCATGGAAAGTATCCCTGCTTGTTTTTCATCTCTAGTCTGAAAAGCACGGTTGTATTTCAGGTTGCTACATGCAAATTCATCAGGCAGCAGGTGTAGATTTAGGATAAGGAAGATCCAGCTACACAGCGCAGCATTAAGCACCCCGCCTCGTAGCTGGTAGCTAACAAAAAAAGAAGCAGCAGGTTTTTTTTGAGGTGTTGTGTTTCTATGGAGGGTTCCAGGGGATAAATCTGGTTTAACTAAAGGGATCACCAGCAGGCTTCCTCTAAGAAGGAACACACTAATAAATGACAGAAGACATTTTTTTTTTAATTCAGGAAGAGCAACACTGTTAGGCTGAGTTGAAGATTCAACTTTATTCATTTTTATAGTTTTTTTTGTTTTTTTCCTGGTCAACATAGAACTAAAGCTAGTCCCAAAGCCATTTAGTATTTCAAGATGACAACAACTATGTGTGGATGGTACTTACCTAAATTCTATGCTGTACATCAAAATCCACCCAAAAAACATTGGACAGACCTCAAATATACTGCACCTCTCGAATTCAGCTATACTTATTCATTTTTCTATGCCTTAAGCTAGGAGAACAATGCTTTACTCAACTCAGAGTATCTGTGAAGGAGAAAGTCTTCAAGGAGAGAACATCTGCATTTAAGATTCTATTCTGGGAAAATGCTTCACTCCGTTTCAAACCAGAAACCCAGTATATGCTCCTTCATCATTATTCTCTAACTATCTGATGTAGTCCTTTAATACACAATTTCTCTCTTTCTTACTATTTCTTGATTCTAGTAATGAATACTTATTTGCACTACAGGATCAAGAACAAAGGACCAAGGCTTAAGAATAGCCACCTACATCATTAATACTATACCTATTTTAAATTCAGAGGGGAATAAAATCCAGGAGGGATTATTTTTAATTCCAACAGTGCCAAACGGACAAAAGTTTAATTGCACTTACCAAAGGGAGCTAGCCTTTCATTCCTCCAGGCATACTATGAACACACTCGTATTCCAGGATAGCTTCACACATAGACAAGAATACTTTGTTCTCTACCTGGCTTTGAAATTCTGATATTTTAGCACATTTCCTTCCAAGTCCCTAATGGCTCACATTGCAGAAACCCTCTACGATCGTATCTGTGGACTCTGTTAAAAGGTAATAAAACACCCGAGTTACCTAGGCTTCAAAGCAGTGACACAGATTCGGGGAGGACGACTCCCTACTAATGATTTAACCAGCAGCCAGTCAACCAATACCTTCAACAGCACACAAGCAATTATTCATACCACAAGAGTTTGTTATGAAATCAAAGCAAAAAGGAAGCTTTCTGGGTGACTTTGGTATACCACTGACCACAACAAACTTATGTGCAACACAACCTTAAACGAGACACTGTGATGAAGACCTCCTTGCTACTGCAAAGTCTTCAAACACCCAAAAAGCTTGCACGATGCAAAGCTGGAGTGCTAAAACATAGGAGGCAGAAATGAGAGCATTTCTTCCAGTATCTGTTAAAAGTGGCACATGGAAAAGAAAATGAAGTTCTGCAAATATGAGTTCTGGTGACAGAACATCAATTAAAGCTTCCCATCTAAATGCAGAACCTCATCTTCATTCAAACGCATTGTATCTTTCATCCTGGCTATTTCTCTGGTTTGTCAAGTTTCTGTTGAGTTTTAATCCCATCATCCAGCGTGCTTGTAGCCCTTTTTATACTGCTGTCACTCGTGAATTGAATAGGCACATTAAGTCCATGATCATGGCCATTAATGAAGCTATTGTAATACCACAGCACAAGTCAGACCTCTGTGGGACTCCTTTCCACACACTCTTTTCTTCTGACAACACTTTAAGTATGTTTTTAAAACAAGTTCCCTTAATTTCCTTACCTGTGAGAATTGTTAAACCCTTGTCAAGCTATGTTGTACAGCTTTTCTACCCTATATAAAATCCCCTTACCTTGCCACAGAAAAAGGTTATCTTTTCAAAATCCTGGACAATTAATTGCCCTCTATCAGTATTCAATGTCACAGCAAAAATCGCACTCGGAATTGCAACTGGGACGCCCCCCTGCACATACACAAATTGAAAGGAACAATCTCCATGTGACTCAGATCCACGGCAGCAGACAAAAATCTTCGAGTCCCAAATGGGAACTCAGAACAACACAATACCCAGAGCTTGCCACCAGCCTCACCAAACTCTCTTCCCTGCTTCAACCAAGCACGATTCTTTCTCAGAGCAGCCACATTCAAGTACTTGGGGAAAAACTGTATGAGAGATCATTTGTCAAGCTTTTAATTGAAACGGTCAGTTGGTTCAAATAGAAAAAACCAAGCACCTCCAGAACAGATTTCGAATAATATCCATAATACATACATACCACTGCACTTCAGATACTAACTATAAAAAGACACTCTGAGGGTAGATATGAAGCATGTTTCAGCAAGAAGAAATAACAGAAAGGATACTTAGGAAAATCACCAACCAAGAGTAAGGACAGCAGGCAGCAGGCCTGTTAACAAATATCCAGCTCAAAATTTGCTCAGCTTTGAGTAAAACCGTGCTGTTAATGGAGAAATCATGTTTCAAACAGAGGCTGTCCCCTCAGCTACTCATGTTGGGGAACACAGACAAAAACATTGTGAAAGCAAACAATGAAAAACCATCCTCATCCTGAGCTCCATGGCAAACACTTGGGCCCACAACACTAGCCAATTTATACTATTTTCAAATTATTATTATTTATTTTTGGACAAAGAACACTGATGTGAGACACAGGGTTCAACAAAGACACATTTCCAGCTCTGCCACAGTCACCAGCAACCCTGGGTGGGTGAACTTGGCCCGTACCATCCCTGTTAGCATCTGGGTCCTGCCAACCATAAACCACCATCCACATCTCCTTGCAGGCTGTCCCTCTGATGCACCACCACCAATATCCTTGTTGTTCTGACATCTTTATCATGCACTGTGCTGTTTTAAACATTAACCACACCACCTGCATATTTAACAACTGCATATATTCGAGTTAGCTCCTCCTCTTGTCAAAATACACCATCTGAATGTAAAAATCTCTGGACCTCACCAGGTTTTGTTTTGACCTTAGCATTACCTCAGGTCCCCGCATGACCAAGTGCCATGCCAGGGCCGGTAAGAACCGATCCTCTGATTATATAAAAGCACTGCTGTACTGCAAGCAAGCCTCTAAATGCTGCTTGCTGTCACATCAAGACATAAATGAAAGAGGAGAACTTACCTGCTGGCAGGGAATGTCTTGAAATATCTGTAACAATAAAGAAATACATTTAGAAGCAGAAGGAAAAATAGCTCTGCAACTGAAGCAGCCTAATCACTTTTCTGCAAAGCTGTGCTTGCCTAATAAAGCCCATTATCTGAAGCAATTTGCTAGCTGCTAGGCACGCCACCTGCAAGTCAGAAGCATTCCCCTTGTCTCACCCTGTTCATTAACAAGATTATGTTTTGCCCGCCTAACTGAAGGATAAAGATGACACTACTAAGCAGTGAGGGTAATTATTGCAGCAGAATACCAGTCACTACGTACAAATTTATGTTACATGTGCATTTCTCTATTAGTACCTATGTAATTTCAGTGTTAGAAGTGTCAGGGTTAATCCTGGCATATGAAGAGGGCATGATTGTTTGCTTTATTCTTAACCCTTTAGAGAAAAGACCATAAAAACCTTACCAAAGAAACCTTAAAAACAAACAGGCTTGGAACACAAGAAGCAATACTACAAGAAAGGAGGGCTGATATTTGCCATTATCTGAGGCACAAGACACAGCCGCTGAACATTTTTACAGTAAAAGTCAAGGCTGTCTTTAACTACGATCAACATAACAAAAACCACTGGTTCAGAGCCTAAATAGATCATATTAAAAAATGACACCTTAAAAAGGATAGACGTTGATGTAAATACACAAACAGGTAATAAATTATAAATCATTATATTCCTTCTGCCTGGTTTCCCTACATCTGCCATCTCAGATCTGTGTGATCCCTCCATGGGACTGGATCAGGCTCAGCACAGAAACTAAAACCCACCCAGAATGAGAAAGCAAGAGCTACTCCAAGTCAGTACGGATGAGGACGGGGAGAAACATTAAGGAGTTAATGAAAGCTGAAATAAATACAAATATGGGTAAATAGAAAGAAACTGAATTAAGAAACTGAACTGAGCCCATGAAAAAAGGTCCACATAGTTGCTTGGTCAGAAGGCAACAGCAATATTGAGTAATAAAACCCCTGTTTTGGGTACAAAAGCCCTGTGGAAATTGAACTTCGTCAAAAGGTGAAGCAACTGGAACAAATTCAGAGATTATCAGGGCAGATGGTCGCTGCATTGATAGCTATTAGAAGAAATAACAAGGCTTAATAAACGTAGCCCTGCTCTCACTGCCAGACTCTTAACGACATGCTTGCTTTCATTTATACTCCACATTTGCAGCTGCAATAAATGGCAAAACTTGAATTCCAAAGAGGATTACACTTGGAAAGGAAACGTAAAGGCAGCCTCCTGAAAATTTCGAAACCGAACTTCAGTACCCTGAGAAACAGTGAAGAAGCAAAACAAAGCTAAACTACACTTAAAATGCCAAACAAAAATAGCAACGGGACGCTCGAAAGAGCAGAGACAACACTGCATGCTTTGTTCAGGCAGAACAAAAAGGCTGAAAGTCAGTTAAGTTACATTAAAGAGATGCTCACCATGCTGTCTGCTTATGAACAAAACGAGCTGATGTGGTCAGAAATGCCTTTAGATAGGAGAAAGGCAGGAAGAAGCTGCTCGAACGGCAGGAAGGAAAAGCCTCAAGCCGCCTCCTGCAACAGCTTCTGCATCGAGTACACAGCAGCGTACAAGGAAGGGAGCTTTCTTCTGGCACACAAACCTTGAAGCTACAATTAATTTGTAAAGTTAAACGAATCAAGAGAAACGTCACACCTTTCTGCCTGCCTGTTTACATAGAGGTTTGATGGTTTCTCCCCACTTTTCTTTTTTTTTGATAATTCAAAACAATTTCTGCTTGTCACTAAGACCACACAACCCTCGCCACTTGAGTAAATAACCTAGAATAAGACTGCAGAGCAGAAAGCATTACATTTGACTTTAATTTGTCTACTGTGATGAAAACCAATCTCTAAATTCCGTTTAGACTTAAATTTATAAAGAAAACTGAAAATTTAATTTACCGTAAAAAACTAAAAGCTGCATTAAAGTTTTCTCATAGCCCTTGATGTACTGGAAAAATTTTATCACAGCATTTATTACTCCTGAAGCAGTCCATTTGATTTCGTGCAATCCACAACAGATCTCAAGAAAATAATGGTAAACACGGCCGCCAGATAAATACATTATCATACCACAGAGATATGCGGAAAACGTTCATTTACATTCTCTGAACTTAGCCAAGCAATTTCAAACAGCTCGAGGGAAAGCTCTGTGTCTAGGATGCACACATGATTTTTAACTTAACCAATTGCTTGGGATACTTCTGTGTTTGTCCCCAGCACCCGAGTTGCTTCTTCCTCTGTACTATCATTGTGTGAAGGCACCTGTGTCCCACCGATCTCTGTAGGACCTACCAGATCAGATCTGCTGCTATATCGAAGTCCACGACTACAATGATTTAGTACTTCCAAGTTCCGCTACAAATTAGTCCTGTAAATGCAATAAGCGAAGAGATGCTGCACCTCCGGGACAAGTATCCTGAGCAGCTTCCTGCAAGTCCACCTTCTTCTAATACAACTGATTACGAGACTGGTTTACAAGATTAATTGACATGCACACACTAGCGTTAAAAACAAGTAGGCCAAAAGAAATTGAAGCCTGAAGGTCACATCCGTCAACTGAAAATTGCATAAATGCACTTAGCAAGTTGCTTTTATTTTTCAAAAGATTTCCATCAAGCTCAAGGTCCTCCATAGGCTAATGCATCCTAACTCTGGAAAACAGAGACTGCTAAGAAACATCAACTCATAACAGCATAAAATGAAGCAAATACTGTTCTGATTGCAAACTGCAAAGCAGTTCCATGCTTTGTGATCACTGTGCACCCAGGAACCACAGCAGTAAATGTTACTCCGTTTGTTACCTTCACGCATTTTTATTAGTTGCAGTCGCATCACAGATTTTGAAGATTAACTTCCATGATGTTTCTTACCGTTTGGTCTATCCTGTCTCCTCAGCATCTTTTCTGGCTTGAAACTTTTTAAGCCTATTCTCCAAATACAGTTTCTCATTTAACATCTAACATTGAAAAAAAGACGAGTGGATTCTGACAACACTTTAAGGACTTCATTGAGAAGCAAATAGACTATGCATTCAGCCAGCTACTCATTTCACATCATGTTTACACACTTGTCCTTTTCCAGGAGCTGTCCTGTCGGTGAGGATCCCCCCTTTTGGAGGTTTGCACTGACTTGTCTCCTGCAACTCATTTCCTGAACGCCCATGAACTGGCACGTGCACCCCATTTACAGCTGGGTAACACGAGCCAAACGTACATTCCCATCTGTTCTAAATATTTTCTTCAAAGTGTATTTAAAAAACATTCAGATTTCATGTATTTCTCTTTCTACTCCTACTTCCAAGCAAATCAGTCACGTTCTGCATTTATGTTCTTACTTACCATGCTACTAAGAAGAAAAACTGTCAGTCATTACATAGGCAGAAAGAAAAATAAAATTTAGACTTTTTTTTTGTTTAACAGCCTTTTATATACCTAGCAAAGGTAAGCTACTTCTCAAGGAAAACTGTTTTTAATCCTAGATAGTGGAACGATGAAGGAGATGGCTTCAAGAGGTCATTTCCAATCACTGTTTCTGTAACACTACACACAGGTGACAATAAATGAACAGGAAAGAAGCTGTAACAATATTAGAGGTGCTATGAAATACGGTTCCTCGGCCAAAAATCCTGCTAAGTAAATCAATTACCTACAGGAATTCACAGAAGGACTTCATTTTAAAGAAAGAATACGACTGTCACTTCTCTACCCGCTGGGATGGTTTGTGGCAGTACAGTCCTCACGCAGGCTTTGCTGATCCAGTCACAAGCAGTGTTTTTAAGATATCCAGTACTCCGAGGGATTCATGTATTTGTAACGCTTTTTTTTTAAAGATTAAAAAAAATTGTTTAAATAAAAAAAATTGTTTTGAATGAAACCATGCATTTTGCACTGCAGACTTTCCTCAAATGCTTTCTTGGAAATCGAGCCACAATTTAACATCCGTCTTTCCAAGAGCAACATTTAACCATCAAAGGCAGGAATATTTTGTGAGCTTTGTGTTCCTGTCCCATGGTAAGATGAGAATATGGCTCCACGGGCCATGACAGAGGCTCATGCACTCGCCCAGGCTGCAGCACGGATCTCTTTCCAGCGCCGCGGTAAGCAGACAACCGCAAGAAATTCAATCCCGTTTTACTGTAGCAATAACAGACGAACCTAACAGTATCCCCTTGAAATGTGTTCAGCTATTCGGTTCACAAACCCATCTCTCATTCCTGCGAGGAGCACGCAGCATGCGAGGAACCGCAGACCACAAGCTCCCAAGCTCCAGGAAGCGAAGCAGGACGTGTCCTTCAGCAAGCAGCCCTCCAGCTGAACGACGAATATCGCAGCCACAGCTTCAAATACAATTTTCTTATTTACCTACCGGTACCAAAATCATTTAGGAATACACGTGTGTATTCAGCATTTAGCCTTCCCGTGACTGATCCTGCACGATAGTGCCTCAAAGGCTGCATTCAACAGCCCTGAAGCCTGCCTCCCTTTCCTACTGCTTGCTGACAGGCAAAGGGGACTTCTGGATGGATGCTCCTCTAATCTTTGATGAAGCTTAGATTTCACTAGGTTTTCGTTTTTAAAGTGTACACAATTAAGCAGAGAACACAAACAACCTTAAAAAAATTGTAAATTGACGTTTGTTGTGAAGCTCAAGCATTTATTGAAAAAGGGTTAACTCAAGGAATTAGTGAAAAACATCTAAAGGACGACATAGTCATTGGTCAGAGCCAACATGGGTTCACCAGAGGAAGGTCATATCTAACAAACTTTAATTTCCTTCTACAAAAAGATCCCTTGGTTTGTTCAGCCCAGCACAGAGCAGGCCGAGGGGAGGCCTCATGGCGGCCTGCAGCTCCCTCACGAGGGGAGCAGAGGGGCAGGCGCTGAGCTCTGCTCTCTGGGGACAGCGACAGGACCCGAGGGAACGGCATGGAGCTGGGACAGGGGAGGGTCAGGCTGGGGGTTAGGGAAAGGTTCTGCACCCAGAGGTGGTCGGGCAGTGGGACAGGCTGCCCAGGGCAGTGGTCATGGCCCTGAGCCTGCCAGAGTTCAAGGAGTATTTGGACAACGCTCTCAGAAATATTGTCTGATTTTTTTTGGATGGTCCTTTGGGGACCCAGGAGTTGGACTCGATGATCCAACTGGACTTGTGGGGACTTGTTGGTCCCTTCCAATTGGGATATTCTATCATTCTTTTATTTCTCCACGGTCATCTGATCCATAAGGCAAAGATACTGGAACTACAATTAATCCATTCTTGCAGCATATCCAGTAAGGAAAAGCTGTTAAGTAGTTTTTACAACATGATTAAATTCCCATGCAAAATCTACAGTAGCCAACGGTTAATTTTTCCATACATTTTCGTTCACTGTTAAAAGTTCATACCTTATTTCTAACCTCAGTCTAACCTACTTCTAACTCAGCAGTCTGCAGAGCTGAATGGCAGCAGCCCTTTATTATATCATTTCCCATTAAGGCAATTTTAGGTTAAAGATCAACTCAATGAAAACTCTTCTTACATTAGCTACACAAAATGAGAGACAGAAGCGTTTCCCATTTCTCTAAGCCTTTGATCAGCCTTACAGATCTCACACTACTTTTGCTTTTAGTAGCATCTCTGATTTGCAGGTACCAGTACCTGACACAGTATTTGTGTGTCACCCACAACAGTCTAAGCAAGCAGGAGGTGTTTTTAGTATCGAGTTTTTCCCCATTAACATATTTACTGCATTTGCCTTAAGCACAGCAACACCCGAATGCTGTAGGACAGACTCTTCCATCCACCCAACTTGCCTGCACTTTTTGTCCTTTCACCAAATCAGAGGAAATTCAGTGTACAAAACCGCACGGCTTTTGTTTTCAACCCTACTTCGTAGGAGACCCACCCAGGTTGCGCTGTAATCCTTTATTAGCTTCGTTTAAATCCTTGTTTCAACTGTGAATATCAGCAGTAATGACTTAATGCTTTCATCTACGTCTGTTGAAAAGGTTAATGAGCAAAGAGCCAAAAATGAACCGCTATCAGACCCTCCTCAGGAAATGTGCACATTCTGTATTGTATTTTGCGAAGGTCTGTTTTACCATTTATTAGTTTTAACGCAAGCTGTTGTCTCTGAATCATGAATGCAACATGAAATTAAGGTAAGGAAAAATTAGAAGACAAGCTGCCATACTGCACAGAACATTAACTTTTTTGGGGATTGTTTGGTTGACAGAACAGGTATGATATATTTACAGTATCATCACCACCTATCTGCCATACTTCAGACAGCTTAAAACAATATCATGCATGAGTAAAATATCCTATTACAGAAACACAAGCGTCAACTTGTCCTATATCTCAGTAACGTGTTCAGTTCATATTTATTTCCATAACTGACAAATTGACAAATCTGGAGCTAATTAACTGTGGCATTCTTCTCACTGCCCCCAACCTCCTGCTTGTACCTGCCTTCTGCTTCTCACCTACCGTGATTTAAAAACAAAAGCAATGTTTAGTTTCCTTAGTTTACAGCATCTACAAAAGTTTTTCAACAGTTTCCAACAACAATTTCCCCTCTCCCACCGAAGGGAACACTCCTAAATCACTTGGCTTATGGTTTTTGAATGCTATTTTTTTTTAATTAAAAAAAAAAATCTAAATTCTGATTAAGATGCTGAGTAACCCACTTGTATTTTCCTTCATTTCAGCTGAATTCTGCCCTCATCTAAAAGAGCACGCTCCTGGAAACTTTGAATTAATTTACACAACGTAATGTGGGATCATCGGCACTACTTACTGAGTTACAGAGCAACTCGGGTGAAGAATTTATTCTCTATTATCTCACTGCTCTTTTGCCTATGGTGAAGAGAGAGATGAATAAAGACTCGGGTCCCGTAAGAGTTGGTTTTATGCCTAACAAGGTGGATAACAGACCTGCAAGTCTACGTGCACCATTAAGCTCTTGGGGGTATGCAAATGCCATGCTAGCGGGAAGAAACTCCAGAAGGACCTCACAAAATGAAGCAAGTTCCCAAAAAGTAGCAGATGTACTTCGACAGAGATGTGATGTAATGCATCTAGGGGAAAATTTTCTGAGCAATACCTCAATCACACTTACCACTTTCACTTTCTGCAGCTCCAACTGCAGGAGGAAGTCTGAGTCACTGCTGACTGTTTTCTCTGAAATCACCAGCTCCAACAAGGGCAGGAGCCAACAACAACAACAAAAAAAAAGGCAGTAAAGCATTGTGTATCATTAGGAAGGCCACCGAAAACGTGGTACTTAAAGGTGTTGCTATATCAAACGATAAGGAATCCTGCCTGTTTTGGCCTCTGCACCTGAGAAAATGCATAGTGGAGTTGGAGAAGGTTCAGGGAAGGGATGGAGCAACTGCTGTGTGAGGACAGACAAAATAATCCAGGACCCCCCTGCTGGAAGGACATGAGACTCACAGAGTACAGCCACAGCTTACAAGCAAGGGTAAAAAGGACAAAAAAGAGAAAGTGCATCAATACAGCACCACTGCTCATCAAATCCTACCAATATGAGTAGTGGGAGGCATCTGAACGAAGTGCTGGAGATGGCTTCAGATGGGTAAGAGCACAGCTAGCAGTGAGCTTCCTCGAGTGCCTGCACAGACAGGTAGCCTCAGTGAGTTCCAAGGGACTGGAACATCCACACACTGATTAAACAGCATCTTTTTTTGTCACTAAAGCATGACGCTGGGCTGCAGGATCACCAGTCTCATCCAGCAGGGTTGTTCATGGTCCTGAACTCCCCACCACAGCTCTGTGCAGATGTAGGGCATCCACAAGCTTTAAGGTTAACCTGGAGAGATACCTACTGAACTGGAAGCACTATCTGGAGGGTAGGTCAGCTACATTATAGGAATAATCTTATATTTTTGTGGCTTAAGCACAAACGCATCTCCTTTTGCTATAACTCTGAACAAGCCCAGGAAACTTTAAAACTGCTTAAGATGTTTAAGGAGGGACATCTGTGTGCTGGCAGTGGTTCAGATATAACAGGAGTATCTCCAGCACTGACCTGTGATCACGTAATCCTGGTGGAAATCCTGTGACATTTTTATGAACCAACCAATTCAGGCCCTCAGGCAAGCTTAGGGAAAACAGCAGACTTGTATTCTACACACACCTACCTCTCCCCTCCTCATTTGTACTACAGAGAGTTTCTTCTTGAAAGCAATGGGTTTAGTGCAACCTTTTCTTTTTAAACATAGGCTTGACGGTGCCTGCTATGATTAAAATTCCCTCCCGTGCCATTTAACATGATGGACTCGTGACATGCAGTGTTCCAGCACAAGTCACCCGCATTTTCAAAAGGTGACAGGATTTTGTAATTCTTGTGCTAAAATACAAACCAGCACTGCATGCCAGAACAGCTGCTGCAGGTATTACAGGAACTCAGTACAAGTATGGAGATGCTTCGGAAGAAAAATAATATATTTTGGGGTACAGAAATGAACACCAAGGTCACAACAAGAATGGAAGACAGAAGTATTTCAAGGCAGGAAACTCAAAAATAATTCCCCCAGAGCCAGAGATCCCAGAAAACAATGTATAAGAATATCCTTACAAGAACAAGAAAACAGTAATTAAGAAGATTTAGAGTAATAGACCAACAACAGAAAAAAACCAACACTTAAAATTTATTTTCTGAATACCGGAATGGTAATTTGCAAGCCTTTTTTCTTCTTTTTGGGAAAAGACTTAAATTCTTCGAAAGTTGGGAGAGTCACTTCCTTTCATGTTCCACCACTGTAAAATTATGCTGTTTCCATGGCTATGGCCCACACACGGATTCCATTGTTACGGCAGTTTTCCTGAAGCTAGAATTAAAGTTACAGGACTTTGGAGTGAAAGAAGGCTGAAGGAAATCAATGCAAGTGGCACTGAGGGAAGGAGAAGTAAAAAAAATAAATAAATTTAAGAGACAATGTTTCAGTGAAAGAACACACACACAGCAGTTTGTCAGGAGTTTAACAGCTTAGCATCTCTGCTCATGCATCGTACCTACCTAAAAAGGGCTGTTGTGTAGTTAATGCATGAAAAGACCAACTTACCTAGTGCCAAAAATTAAGAGTTTGATTCATTTCAGTAGGATTCCTGCAAGCTATTCAAAGGAAGTTTGACAGCAGCTGCAAAAGTTTTGCTCTGTACAGAAGCCTGCTCCAATGCAGGAAATTAAATCTATTTTAATGAGAATACCGATGCTTACTTAGCTTGAGGGTGATGCTATGGACAGAGAAAACCTTAGCTACACTTCGAGCTGATTCTCAAAGCGAAGCATAACAGCTCTACAATGAATGGGCAGTTCCACAAGCACATGGTTTAAGGCATTTGCAATGGGAAATCGCTCCTCCAGTGAGACAGAACAGCTTTTAGGTCCCAACAACAGACAAAACAACAGGGAACTGAAGGCAGCCAGTGTGCCAGACAGGCTCCCAATAAATTTACCACCACAGGAGCAAGGATGACTCCTTTAATGTTATTTCAGCACGTCTTAGCACTTCTTACTAGGGACACAGATACAAACCTTCAAACTACTTTGCTGTTCGGAGGCATAACTTGCAGCAAGATGCAATGCTGGTGCTATAAAATATATATAAGAAGCTTTCTAAGACCTAGATCACAAAGAAAGGGATGTTCTTTCAAGAACCATCTAGGTTAAATTATTTGTCAGAGACTGGACAACATACGGTAATATTTTTCATGTTAATTTTCATTATTATTTCTATTGTTAGACAAATATTCGTATTTATTTTAAGCCAAAAAGGCAGAGATCCTAAAGAGGTGAAACAAATAAAGATGGCAAATCAGGAAATAATAAAAGAATAGTCTGAGATATAGACTCTGCATTCATTTGAAACATAAAACCATTTGGGGGCAGCTATGTTTAATAATAACTGCATTGGCGTAGGTTGGTTCCCCCTTCATTTAAGGGGGATGCTAGGGAGAAGTTTTTCCCCTAGCTTCATCTCTGATTCTGTCACCTTTTATACAGTTTTCCAGCTGGAAAAGAAATGGAGGAGAAATTAAGACAGCAAAAGAAAAAAAAAGATGACAGGTGAGGTAGGGAGGACCTACACGCAGAGCAACACGACGAGAAAATACACACATTCGCCAGGACAAAGACACCAAGAGATGACTGATGAAAACTAGATTAGGAAGAAGAAAAGGGGTGGGGGGGGGAACAAGGCTGCAGCCAGAAGGATTTCAGTACACAACACGAGACAGGCTTTCTTCTCCTAATTGGCTCTGTCATGTAGCTGTCGGAAAGCGATGCTCGAAAGCCGCTGTTGTTTGTGTCAAAGGAAAACCCCCAACACGTCTGTTCTTGGCAAGAACACGATCAAATGAGAGCCCCAGTTGGCTTGACAAAACACAACACACGTGTGGCTTCCATCTTCTGTTTGCAGCGACTTCCACACGTGGCCCTTACTCACACCAGCCAAGTGAGCAAGCCCATTTATTTCTAACAAAATGCACCCTTAGTCTAGCGTGCATGATTAATGGGTTCTCATAGCCACGAGCCCACTGAAAAAACTTCAGCTTGGCATCATTAAGATGCTATCGGTCCTGAAAATGCAATTGAAGATGGTATTTCTCCCTTTAATCTGCCGCGTTACTTAATCAATTTCAATGCGCAGTAAAAAGTTAATTTGACAAAATTGGATGCGTTATTTCGCTCTGCCTCTGGCATGAAGCAGATTAAGACCACCAGAAATACTTGCAGAAAGCTTCAAGACTCACTACCATCCTGGGAGGCAGATAAACACCAGACACGCCACAGACTCTGCATTCTGTAGACTCAATCCTGGGTCTACAAAAGCTGTGGGTTTTTTGGGTTGACGCTGTAATTACCTCCCCAGCAGCTAACTCAGACTGCGCCTCCTACACAAGCCACGATCGCAATATTTCAAGTCAAATACAATATTTGATGCCATGCAGACTCTGCTGACATTAGGGAGATGGAACAAGGACAAAGACAACTCTCAGTTTATATATATTTTATTTCTCCCATGTAGGTTCCAGGCCTCAGCAAGTTGGCTAAACGCATGGCTCAGAACTGAACGAGTTCCAGATCCAAATCCCTGTTGTCTCAGGTGAGAATCAGCTTGCAATCCCCCCCCAAAACCTATCAAGGGGGGATTTAATCTGATTATCCCCCAAAACACTGAAAGCCCTGCCGCTATCTGTACGATGAAGCAGACGCTTCTGCCTTTGGTGCTGTCAGACTGATTTCCCTCACAAATAATGAACAGGCCAACCTGAAGGGCAGCAGCGGGGAGAGGAATCCTGATGGAGGACTGTTCATGGAAAACGTTCATTATTTTCTTCTATAAAAATCACTACGGTCCCTACGTAACTCCAACTTACCTTATATTGAGAACTACTGAAGTATTAGAGTGTTATAGGTCTACTTAAAATTGACTGTCTACCAGAGTTGTGTATTTAGACTTGATTTCGAAGAAAAAATACGTCTCTGAAACTTTCAGAATTCAGAAGTTCCTGAATACTTTTCATCTAGTATTCAAAAAAACAGGAAATTCAAAAAAAATTTTACTATTTCTGAAGTTCAGAAACAGTACTGTTTCTCTTAAAGAGTACTTAGTCAAATATTTCACTAACAGCTTTTCTCCCTTTGTGCACAGGGATCATACAGTGTACACACTCATACAATTATGTCTTTCTTGAACTTGCTTAGTTGATACGTAAAATGCAATACTAATGCTGATCATATACACTGCTGACATATAATGATTCCTTATTAGCAAGCAAATTAGCTAGAACACACATTGGCATCAAGAAGATGCCAATGTGTGTTCTTGTCTTCCTTGAAGGATAAATAGAGAAGGGCTGCAGATCTGAATTATATAAGCACACTTAGTACAGCCATGTGTAGGTTGGTCGTGGTGAACAAGTGTTTTCTATACAAAGATAGAAATTCAAGACTGCAAAGAAGCATACAGAAAAGGTGTGTGCTTTCTCCTCAGCAACGAGGGATGAAAGACAACACAACGTTCATCTTCCCTACCACAATACGATGTGTAGGAAATGAAAGGTTTTATTGTGGCTGCTACATCAAGAAAAAACAGTGATAAGACTTTTAAATTCTTCACTAATGTTATACTTTATTGGTTATCCCATCACTGGTCGCCTATAAAAAAAAAAAAACAAACAGCCAACCATCAACCAACATAAAAAGAATAACCACAGCTCGCATCTTCCTAACAAGGACAAGCTATTCAAGGAGCTGTAAAAAGCTTTTCCTTTTCAATTAATTAGTAAATTAACTAGTTGAATAGCTAATTACAGAAGCATAATAAAGGAATAATGGAATAATTAATTAATAATGCAAGAAAGACCAGCAAAAGAATCTATTCAGCTTTCTCTGCTCCTTACCCAGCCTTGTCACTTGGATGCCACCAAATCTCACCAGGAGCAAGAAGGAAGAATTACACCCGCTCACAGCAATTATGAAGAGCAGAATGACAATTGTTTCACACACGTTTAACCTTGGCAACATTTAAAAAAGGTACTTTTCTTTTTACTACATCATGATTTGCTTTTTTGCATTATCACGTACGAAATGCTATTTATTCCTAGCAGATTAAAGTACTTCAAAGACTTAAAAATACCAGCACTCTATGGAGGATAGGAGAGTACGTACGCCAGGTTTATTAAAAATTAAATTTCAGTAAATATTGAAGCAGCGTTGAGGACATCAAGATCTCTTCTCTTCAACCCTCCCTTTCTGACTTTGCAGTGAAGGTACCCTAAAAGTCATCCTAAGGAAAATCATTCAAGTTCAAGCTTGAAACATAAATAAGAAAATGGTTTAAAGGTCCAAATTAAAAACCTTATTAAATTTCCCAGTAATTATTACCCCCCAAAACCCACACATTTTCAAAGCAAGCTCTTTCAAGATCCAGTCAAGCTCAGAGTGAACATGAACTTGAATTTGCTGAGAACTGTTGAGCTGTGCTGGCACAAAGCTGTCCGGCTACAGCAAGAGGAGAGCTGTAGTTCAGGAGCCCCTGAACGCATCCACCTTCTGCTGGTATGCAGGAAGAGAGAAAACTAAAGAACTACAGCATATACTTACTCTAGTGTTAGCTCTGCTAGAGTTGATATTTATTTCATCGTTCTGCAAATTAAGCATTTTTGACAGCACAAAGGAATTTCAGGCTGCGTACACTAACAATATCTCGCAGAACTGGAGTTGAAATAATTTCTACTTTGTATTTCTCTGTCGCAGCACCACACAGGAAAAAAAAAAGCCCAAGTTGTTAATAACAGGATACAGAAAGCTAGAACAAACAAGGAAGCTCAGAATGAAAGCATTATTTTCGGTCTAAGTCACAGGGATGTTAACCCTGCTGCCACGTGAATGCAGTTGAAGGGAAGTCCGTCTACCTCCTCCTCAATTCCTGAATCACGAGGCCAGAAGGAACCTTAGGGAGCCTCTCCCTCTGCCCACAGGACACAAAGACCTTGGTTAGAAGGCTTTGGGGTAAGACAGGCAACACTGACCTGCAGGAGAGCAGAGCACAACATTTCCCATCGCCGTAGCAGATCCGGCAGTCAGCGCCTGCAGGCATTCCCCAGCACATCCAGCAAGGCTGGAATCAGCAGAATCTTTTCGAACAAATTCACACGCAGCCCAGTGCAATTAATTACACGTCTCCCTGAAAAACCTACAGCCTGAAACCAATATCCTACAAGTTCTCTATTAACCCGTCTTACACCTCTAGCTGGTACTGCTTGAAGCACGCAATCCTGAGGCTTTCCCTTCCTGAAAATTGTTCTAAAACCAGCAACTCTTGCTTGTTATTTCCTCCTCCTCCTGTCCCACTGCACAAATCACCCTTTGCTTGTGTCTAGAGTGGCTCAGATGAGTGCACCAAACATGCAGGCACCAACACGGAGCCATACAAATCCTATTCCATCGCTCGTCTTTGTAAAATTTCAGGCTTATTCTTGCTTCACCAGTAGTCAAGTCCTGTTCATTTCATTTATGGTGGATTTTTTTTTTTTTTAAATACAATGAAGGAAAACTGAAAATGTCTGAAAAAAGTCTCCAAATTAAAAAAAAAAAAAACAACACACAGACTAAGATGCAAATGAATGGCACAGAATAGTGCTTAACAGGATAGCTCAGACCACAAGAGCTTCTCACATGTTTCCAGCGCTATTTTACTTTAAAACGGCTAACTACAGCATGTTTTAAATTGAGAAGCTGTTGTGAACAGATTAATAAAGGATTATTTCCAGCATAGTGTGTACTCACCACCACCACAGTAACCAGAATACCCTTCCCCTTGCTTCACGAGCATCTCCCCCCAGCTCACCTTCTCACTAGACATTGGATTTGGCTGGATGGCCGCATCCAGAAGGTTGTGGTCAGTGGCTCAGTCCACTCTTCTCACAGGTAACCAGTGATAGGACCAGAGGGAATGGCCTCAAGTTGTGCCAGGGAGGTTTGGGTTGGAAATGAGGAGACATTTCTGCTCAGCAAGAGCAGTCAGGCACTGGGACGGGTTGCCCAGGGAGTTGGTGGAGTCACCGTCCCTGGGGGTGTTCAAGGAAAGGTTGGACCTGGTGCTTAGGGACATGGTTTAGTGGTGACATTGGTGGTAGGGGATGGCCACGAGGGTGACCAGAGGGTCCCCGTCCATTCCCAAACCATTCAGCTGGTGGGACAGCTGCTGGCCTGAGACCAACAGCTCTGCTCAGCTGCTTGGAAGCTTCTGCCACTGCGCTCAATTTGGCAAGAACCAGCTTATGGTCAGAAAGAACATGAAAGATGAAAATAGAGGTGGTATGAAGTGCAAGCCTAATTATTTAGGAAAGCAAGCTATTTAATAATTTATTTTACTTGTAAGTATAATATTTTAGATGTACATACATATATATTCATTCTATAATATATAATATAGAAAGAACAGCATGGAGCCAGGAGTTGGACTCAATGATCCTTGTGGGTCTCCTCAAATCCAGGATATTCAAGGATAGTGATTCTATGATTCTCAAGAACAAGACCATGAAGAGAAGGGAAATGTGATGTCACAGCTGATACAGACCTTAACTTTAAGTAGTTTCATCCTGTCCAAAAGTGTTTCTGTGCACAGAAGGGCATCACCTGCTACAAGTTACCTTGGCTTATCCCAATGATGCACAATTACAACTGACTACCTTAAACTCATTTAAGTCACCTCAGAAAAAGCAATACAAAAAAAAAAAACAACTAGTTTTTCCAACAGACTTTTCTATTGAAGACATCTTCGCATCTGTCTGTAGACAATCAGTGATATCAGTAGGCTTGGAAGTGAAATGCAGCTCTAAAATCCAAAGTATACAAAATAATTAGACCCTAAGCTTTATTTTAGGAACACCTAAGCTTTATCTATCTGACCTGCATCCAGCATGTCTATTTCTGGAAAATTTAAAGAAAAACTATTTTCTTGTTTGGCAACCCCCACTCTACCTGCTCAAGAACTGAGACAACCTGATTGCGTTACATTAACTTTTACCTTAATTTTTATAGTCCATTTAAGTCAGAGACAAGAGCTTTGGGTAGCACGCGGCTCTTCTCAGCTGCTGCCTTCTGCCAGGCAGAGTTCCTGGGGGGCTTTTGAATTTTATGGCATGACCAAGACCCGGTGGACCTCCACCCCAGCACCCCGTAAAGACAGGTCTGTCTTCAAAGGCAAGGCAGGCAATGGCAGCATTGATTAAGAGCAAGACAAGAACATGCATCAAAATATTTTAAGGATCAATACAAGAATAAAATCACTCGTGGCCTCATACAACAGCCCCCCAAATGTATTATTATTATTTTAGGGATAAAACCTCATTAAAAAATGAGGGATGACAATTGTTTAATTCATGTTTGTAAGCGAAGAGAGGGAGACTCAGCTAGCACAAACCTATGTCGGGAACATTTGTGCACCGGATTGCAGCTCTGATCACTAGCTAAATACCAAAATCTGTGATGGAAAGCTCCAAAAAATTGAGATCTGATTTCTGAATTTTCTGGGAAACTGAACTTCATGAGATGGACAGTATGAATGACAAGGGAGGCATTTCCAAGTACGTTTCATGCAAGTACCATCAGTGTCACTTTAGAAAGCTGGTTAGCAGTTGCCTATTTCTTATTTTCTCCTGTCCTTTTTCCCCCCCCTCCATATTTACACCAAACCTTTTCTGAAAGCAACTTTCAGAGCAAAACCAAGCTAGACTCACATCACTGCAATCAGTAGAACCCATGAACTGCAGCTGTAAAACAGAAAGCAGTTTGTAATTAAGATGTCTGGCTTCCAGAAGCACCACTGTGTATTAAAGTATGGAGTTAAAGATCAATTAACCACAATTCAGGAGTGCCTTTAAGCTTAAAAACAGCAACGCATAAAATCAATATTTCATTTGCAGCCAGCACAGGATTGAATAATATTAGGAGAGATTATCTACAAAGCATGCATATTATATCAATAATGAAATAAAAGCCAGTGTGCATTACACATTGTTAAAAGCAGGGGATATTTAAAGAAAAAAGACTGAAATACAACCTGTAAACAACCACCCGTTTAAGTTATAAACGGCACATACATGCCACTAATTGCATGCTCCGAAACTCCAAAAACAAATTTTTCCTCCTACTTCTTTTTCTGCTACAGGGAGAACAACAAGCCCGGATAGATTTCCTTGTCCTCAGGCTGCTCACATCCCCAGCTGCCCCCCTCCTTCAAATTTCTGCATTCTTCTGAAATTTGAGAGCTCTCAGACAAATCAGGACATGCCCTCGCTCCCAAACATGTTTCAGGCAATTTCAATAAGAGGCAAAAGAAAGAATAAAATCCCATCAAAATTACCATAATTTCAAGAACAGGCTGCCTATGACCTCAATTAAGTCATCGAGCAGCAGTACAGAAAATAGGGGTGCTGCAGAGGTGAAAACCCAGATTAACTGAAATCAGGTTTGCTACAATCTTCCAGTGCTGCCACTTGACTCGGAGAAAAATTACAGCTCTACCATACACAAAAGCACCAAGTGTTTTGTTCAAATTCTATAGCCTTCTAATACCTCTCATGAAAGCAAAAATTCTAGACCAGAGACCAAGCACTGGACCTCTCCTATAAATTGCTTTTCAAGTGTTCCCAGGTTCCTGCAATTTTCTCTTGAAGAAACTGCTTTGAAGAAAGGGAAAGAAGTTCATCCTAAAGTAACAAATGGGAAGCAAACTCCAACCAACTCACCCAAATAACGTAGAAATCAATTTTTCCTAACAAAAGCAGCAGTTCTGATGCAAATCCAATAATTAGATTTATTTTCTTTAAAAACGCAAAATCGATGAGCAACTTGAATGAAGGGATGATGTAATCCTGTACCTAAAAACAGATGAGCATTCTGATTCCTTGCAACCTTCCCTCCCCACCTTAATAGCTCTGCACTTTGCCCACTATTTAAAACTTTGGGGATACAAAACTTGCATTAGAAAAGTGTTAATGTGGAAGGAATTACCACAGTTCAGTATTCGTGCCTTGCAGCTCCTTTTAAATCTGTGGTGCTCCACTCCATGTAGCCACCACAGATTTTCTTTGTATGAGAATACCTTCAAGTGGGAGGTTTAGAAAAGCTAAAGCAGCATCTTCTGACCCACATTACTCATCCTGCTGGAATACAGTTATCAGACTGATGGCAGCAGCATCCTGTGCAGGTCCTTCTGCTGTCATTGCTATGGATACAGATACCATCGGTACATTAAGCAATGCAACTCACTGGGTTCCTTCTGTCCTTCTCTCTCCTTTCCAGCATTTACTTACTTTATGTCTCCAAAGCTAAGTGTCTGTTAACAAAAGAAATGTCAAAAAGTATGAATTTCTTGTATTAGTATCAGGATTCTGTCTTTTTTTTTTTGTCATTTTTAGTATACAACTTTTATTTTTCCTTTTCCTTCAAGAAGTAGGAAAGTAACTGGTGTGAGAATCTCACACCATACACATACATTTCCGCACATTCCACATTAAAAATAAAAAGCACCAATCTTTCAGGTAGCTTTGCTTGGCTCCTCTTCAAACTTTATTAACAGGAAACCTCGGAACCGAAGCCCAGATCAACTCCATCCCCCAAATGTCCAAGTCTTCATTGACTACTTATACAAATACAAAACCTCCTGGAGAAAGTGGGCCTCAAAAAAACACGTCTCTCCCCAAAAGATGTAGAGAACACCCTGTTTAGGGTCACATCTGTTCAATAGATTCAAGCAACTAGCTGCCTTGAGGAGCAGAGCACAGAGCTAGGAATGACCCAAAGCAAAGCACTGGCAAACGCATTCAAGCTGATGGCCATGAAGGCACACAAATCCATTTGGACTGGCACAACCACAAGCACACAAACCTGCAAAGTGAAAAAAGAAGGCTATTCTGTCAAATTTTATCCTCATATGTAGATTTGTATTCATCCAACAGGATAAAAGACCAACTTACTACTTTGCTCTCCTCAACGCAAGGATGACTTTGTGATGCACAACAGCCTAGTCTCTGCGAGAAGGCAACATCACCTCCTCCTCACCTATGAAGTCTTGTAAGTCAAGACTTTTTTTTAGGAGAAATTATTCTTTAGAATTAGCCCTATCCCCCCCAAAAATTAATTTCTTCATTTCCTGTTTTCAACCTAATTTAAGGTATCAAAGAAGGATTAGTACATAGCCTCTAACACCATGCAAAAAGGAGGTGCAAGTTAATATCCCATTTGTTTTTCAAAGAGCAAGAAGTTATTTTGGAGAGGTCTGTAAAGTGAATTATTCACCATAATAAACCAACTCAAACGCATATGAAAGATGGTTTGGATGAGTCAGCATACATTAAAGGCAGATGAGCACAACCTGGATTGTCCTGCTTAAAATAGCTATGACACAATACAATACCAGACTCCCAGCACCGTGACAATAAACAAAACAATATCAGAAGACCTCCAAAGATAGGAGAAAGTCAAAAATTTTGAGTGTTAATATTACTAGAAAAAGCCTACCATTCCTTTTGGACATTTCTCTTGCTTAAGTCATTTAAGAATAAAGAAATGGGCTGAAAGGAAAGGACTCTGTGTTCACAGCTACCCAAATTTCTTAACACCTACCGAGATACCGTCAGGCTTTTGTTGTCCCATCCTGGAAGTTAAGCCAACTGTAGTGATCCTGGGAGAGAGAAATGATGGCACGACCACCTGCTTACAGTAAACACAAATATAACCTGGAATGCCAAACTTGGAGCCCTCTTGACAACCGTGACTTTTTAAGTGCCCTTTTCCTTTCCACGTGCCCGATACCATTATACTAAAATAAGAAATGACCTTTTGTTTTCAGCAGGAACCTTGGTGGGTGATTTAAAGGCTGCACCTTTCACAATACAGCTGTGAGCAGGTTCCACGTGTCCTTAGGGGCAGTATTTTAGCAATACCTGGAATAGCCATTGATCGTAACACTGTTAGGTGATCCCTCTTTGTCCTCTTGGTAAAGAGCATTGTAATCTAATTTAATGCGTTCATTTATGGGCTCGGTTATAGACTGCTACCCTGTTATGGTCTTCTCACGTCCTCTCATTCTCCTTAATAAGGAAACACTGCACAAGCTGCACGAGTCCAGAATCCTGCCCAGGGAATTCGAGTTGCTTGCTGTACATCTTGCCAGAGAACAAAAAAAAGAAGTACAAATTAATAGCTTCCAGTAAGAAGGAAACACAAGAATTCACATCGCTTCTGACGGTCATCTACTCTATTCCTGAGCTAGCAGCATGCGTGACTAGCACACGATGTAATCAAAAAGAAATCACAATTTCTGCCAAATCTTGCTACTGTAAGTGGATTTCATTACATTAATTCAAGCACGTGAAAACAGAGCAATATTTCCACTAACTGTGGCCAACACTTCTGGTCTACAAATCCATCAGCCTACGACTCCATTGCTTAGTCCGAACATCTAAATGGAGATGGTTAGCAACACAAGGATGGGAAATAGGAGAAAGCTTTTTGTAAGTATATTCTACTCAATTATAAGCTTAGCCAAACTCAAAACATTTTGTTTCACAAGAAACTAGCAGCCAAAGAATTAGGATGCATTAGGAAGAAATAGGAAACTCAAGGTCCCGAAGAAATAAGAGAATTATCAAAGTTATCTTCACGTTCCTAGGCATAAAGGGGAGTCAGGCTGATTTGAAAGGATTCACTGAATTTGAAAGAAACTGGCTGTTCATTTAGAATGGTTTTGTCTCTTACAGACACATGAGAGGACATAATTTTCACCTAGGTAGGAATAGCAAACCATGCATATCCAAAATGAGATCACCAGCAGGACAGTAATTCCATGGAACATAATCTGGGGGCTTCAGTCAATCAAAAGTGAACAAGAACCAGGGCAACTACTGAGGGAAGGGGGAAAAATAAGAGTCAATTATTACTCTAGGACTTAAGAAAAAGGGATGCCTTTTTCATGAGGAAAGACTTCAATTTATACAATGCTGATAAGGATTTGGCTAGAACATTGGGTCCAGTTTCCATGTCCAGCACGGCCCAATATTTATAAACCCTGGATATCTTGAAGGATGAAATTCTCAGCATCTCGGGCACTGCTAACACACACATCTCAGGAAGCATACTCAAGACTGCTTCTACTCAGAGGAGCTCTCCAAGAGCACCTGCCAGGAAATAATGTAGATTTTTCCTTTACTACTGAGTATACAACCAAATCCCTGGCTTGCCACTTGCTGGGCCTGCTGCCTATCAAGCTAGCCAGTATTTGCCCCATCACACAGTATTTTATGACTTGTCAGTACGTTTGTGTCCACTAGTTTTCCTTCCCTTGTATTTGGTATGTGTATTTGGTCGAGGACACTCGTTACCCTTTGTGCTGCAACTACAACTCCAGATGCTAAACCATTCACAAACAGTACCAGGAAAGGCAACGGGAAGCCTGGCATGCCAAACTAAGTTTATAGGTTAAAACAGATATTTTCAAGCCTTGGAAAGATCACGGTCTGGTTTGAATTCGGGTCTTTTTGATGCTCTCCAAAACTCTTCAAGTTTTCTTTTTACAAGCACACTATCCAAGGTGCACTCAAAGCCTGATGCTGAGTTGATCCACTGAATGTCTGAAGCTTGGACATCCCGTAGGGTTAAAGTCCACCAACCAGCAATGCAAAGCACATCATCATCAGTTTGTCCAAGAATGTCTGAGCGAATGACTCAGAATATCCTGCTGCTTTCAGAAGCTTTCCTAGACCAGTGTCAGCCCGGGGCATTTCCTGCAGCAAATAACAGCCAGTACAGATTTTTAACCTCTTCAGTCAAAAACAGTATCAAAGGACAATTAGCCATGATCAGCTAGGTAAGTGTTCTTACAGAAACAGCTACAGCAAACCTTACTGCGTCCCCAAGAGTGACACATCTATTTTTAGAGAAGTGGTAAATACACTACTGGGGTGGAGCAGAATAACCAGAGGGGACCAGAATTACTTTGCCTTTTAAGACAAGGAAATGGATTACATCCACCTTCATTACAAGTACAAATAGGAGCCTGCTGCCACAATAGCTAAGCACTGGAGTCACTCTGAAAAACGTGTGCAGGCACGCTTGACTTCAGATACTCTGCCTGATGTGAGCAGGTCAGCGTGGTTACACAAATCCAGACAGGTACTTACTTGCAGGGCTGGGATTAAGAAAAAATTAGTGGCCCCAAGACAAGCAGCAGCATTTATTTTGTGAAGAGGTTTCAGCGTTTATTTTGTGAAAAAGATCTCGGCATTTCCAAGCTGAAATAGTGCTGCAGTGGACAGGCTGATGCCCTGATGGATGTTTAACCAAGTCAGTCATTCGGAAATCTGTAATTTAAACAGTCTGGAAAGTTACAACAGCAGCGTTACAAGGCTATTCCTGGCATTGTCAGGATGTACTCCTACAGATCCATCCAAGTTGTGCTACAAAGGAATACTATTTATAGACTCACAAGCATTATTTTCTGCTGCATACTTCCCTACTCACACTTAGCAGAAGAGCTAGCAGGCAAAACAAACCATTCGCTTTGGTGTCCTGAAGACCTTTTGGCACCTCCAGAGGGAAGATGGAAAACCCTACCTCATTCCACCTTGGTAATGTATTCCCAGGTAATCCAGACAGGCTGAAGTTTTATTAAACTCCACTGAGAGATGAGACAAATATGGAGAAAGCACTTAAATTTATTTCCTCCCAGCCCACTTACTTCCATGTATAAAACAACAGTTGCTCTGGGGACACACTCATGAACAGCAGCAACCCTGAGCAAAGGCTTGGAGAGAGAGCCGAGGAAGGCATTAAGCATCACACAGCATGGATCGTGTTTGTTAAATTCAAAGTCATCGCTTCCAACGCTGTGCATATTGAGGGCTCTGATGACATCTGCCAATATGGATCAAGAACAAAAAGGATCCAGCCAGAGCAAGGAACACTTTCTACACCACACCATCAGTCAACCCAAGCACACTTGTGAACCCAGCCTGCTTGGAAGAGTTCAAAGTTGCCTACAAACTTAGTGGAAGACTAAATCTTTCCTCAATGGCCCCAGAAGGCCAGAAGAATAAATCAATCAGCGAGCCCAGCAAAATTCCACTTTCGGAAGCCAGGAGGAGCTATAAGCACATAGGTGTTATTGGCTCAAAGCACTATACATTAATTAATTACCTTGACACTTAAATGATAGTGGTTATTCCTTAGAGCTTGAGCTGCAAACTGAAATCTTTGGAAGCAGCTTTTATATCAAGAAGGGAGTCTTTAATTCTACAAATTGGAACATGATTCCAAAGCAAAACACCCAAAAATATAGAGAAAACGTGGATATATTTAGATTTTATAAGAGAAACTGCAAGAAATAACTAAGAATCCTTATTTATCAGTCTACCACACTGCTTTTAAATGAATAACGTTAAAGGTACAACAAGGTTGCTTACTAAATACTAGTTTAATTCAAATTAAGGTAAAAAGACTTGAAATCTGGAAAGCATCCGGTGCCACCTGCAGTAGGGATATAATCAGGAGAACATTTTTTGAGTTGCTTTTTAGGTGGAAGTGCTAGCACCACCTACTGCCACTGGCTGTCCATCATCTTTGAAAAGAAACACACAACATAAACCCATACCTGTGCCAATTCAGTGTATGAAGACTTGCCTGAGGCATAAATCAGTTATAAAGCCAAACTGCTGCTCATAATCCCTCCTCCTTGATACACGTCTTCTACATTTGCTAATAAATAATCCGAGTAAATAAGGAGCAGCAGGAAGAAGACAAAGCTTCACGAGCTGAAGCAATTAGTGTCATCTGCACATTCAGGTTTCTGGATGATGTTAACAGAGTCATTTGGTTCAGCTTTCCACAGTCACCATGTGTTTCTCTTTCAGACACGTGCCTTGATACCCTGGGGGTTAAATACAGAACTGACAAGTACTCTCAGGTGCTGTTCAAGTCAGTGAGAGATCTGCTTTGAATGCAAATTTTAAGTGCTACAACAAAAAAAAAAACGCATGTCTGAGGAGGGAGAGAAAATCAAATTATGTGATCCTAAATTCTGTGACTCCATCCAGCACATGTACTAACCAGGATGTAAAATGAAAGGGTCAAGCAGACACTGCCACTGCAAATTTAGCACAAAAAAAAAAAAAAAAATCAATTCAGTCAGAGAAGGGCTCAAAAACTGCAGAAAATAGACAAAATATGTTTGGGTACCAAATGAGGTGTGGAATGAAACGCATGATTGTGTACGTAAAGAGTATCGTGGAACACGGTAGGAGCTTAAATTCTGACAACTTGAGTACATAGCTCACAGTAATGGTCTTTAACATAGCAGGAGATCCGGTACTGGAAGTGTCACTGCAGTATTTGCACATATAACACATTTCCAAGAAGTAAGGAGTGCTAATCTCTTCCTCCTAGCAAATCCCCAGCCAGGAAACAAACACACATACTTCAGTGTTAACCTCACGAATCAGAAATACTCGCAATTTACATTTAATATCTCTTGCTGGTTTTTTCTTACTTGCCATTACACTTCAAAACCTTGTTATTCACAGGGCTGCTTTCCTCTCGAGCCTTATCTAGGAAGGTACTGCAAGTTATTTACCTAACAAACTCATAAATACTTAGTTGTCATGGTTTTACCAGGATATGACTCACTTCAATCCTTTACAGACTATGTATTCCAAAGAACAAATGGCTTCGGTTCACAACACATACAAGTGTGCTTTTTGCCCGTGACATCACGACAGTAGTAGCTGTTCCTTTTAAAAGGAAAAACAAAAGGAAGAGGTGTAAGAAAACCTGAAATCACAGGGCTGAAAAACTCAAGAGGTGGGTGCCCTGTTTTAAGAGCCCCTCCCCTTTGTTTTCTGTGTTTCCCATATTACCAATCTCTCATGTTAAAAAAAAAAAAAGTTATGTCTGGAATTCCTTCTGAACCATAATTCAGATTCAGCTTAATATATAAAGACAACAAATTTTGGTCTTAATTGAAAAAAGTACAAGTGGAGATGCCTTTTTTCTTTCTTTTTTTTAAATTATTTTTCCCCAAACTAAAGTGTTTCACGTTTTTCCAGTTTAAGTGACAAAACTGAGACTTGTTAGTTTATAAGCTATTCCATTTATCCCTCGCAGCAATGAAAGTTTTTTCCCTGAGGAATTCCATCCACTAATTGTATAGTAAGCACATACAAGCAGCATCCCCAACCAGAAGAGGGAAGGAATGAATTAGAAAGAAGTAATTAGTCGCCATCAACTTAAAAATTTAAGAAAGGCTAGCATGCACACCACTCATAGAATAACAAATTATGCAAAAAAAAAAAAAAAGAAAAAAAAAAGCTACTGAAAATTAAAGATATCTACGACTACAAATTTAGACAGTCATGAGACAATAAGTGACCCTCTGTTTCCCAAAGATGAAAATACAGAGATCCAGGAGAGCTTTTTTATATACCAGAGGCAATACACCAGTTGAACTGCAAGGTAAGTCTGAAGTCCCCCTAGGGACCTAGTCCATGTAAAACGCTAGCCACATCTCCTTTGCTACCAAGTGTATTCTAGCCCAAGCAAGGAGAATACTAATCTTGTCTAAAACAGGTGATATAATTTTTAAAGAAGGTTCTCCATATCAAGAAATTATACACAAGTGCTCCTGAAGTGGCAAGAGATGAGTTTTGTTACGTGTCAAAGCCTGAGCTACAGGAAATAAAGATAAATCTTGTAATGCAAGCTCACAAAGCAGCAACTACAGAGAACGCTGGAGAAAGCAATCATGGAAAAAATTAAAAATGGATCCAGCAAATTCTTCTAGCTATGCTCAGATGAACGAATATTCTAAACATCCACACATGTCAGCAGCATAAAAGCAGAAGTCAGGAAAACTCCAAGTACACCGAGTAATAAAATTGAAGTTTGCAAATATAACCATTGACTTTGGGAAAGGCAAATCAGAAGGGATCAAAAATAATAATAATTAAAAAAAAAAAAAAAGAAAGAAAGAGTCCTCCAATACAATGAATACTGTGCTTACCCAAATTCTCTGCTCCTGCTTATAGCCCAACTATTTAAGATTAGGTCAAGTCCCCCTACAGTGAAGATTTTGCCTAAGACAAGCTTTTATCTACTACAGAAAATAACATAAAACCATTTTGTTCCAGAGCCAGGATGTCAGTCTGGCCAGCCAATTTCCAGCTAAGCAATTGTGGTAGGTGAGAAGACACCTTACAAATTCCTCCCAAGCACAATAAATTCCTGTGCATGCCTATACCTCGGTACTCAGGCTGAATGGAAAGAGCACATAGGGGCTATCAGGAAGGCAGAAAACGGCCAGTTTTAAAAGACTCAGGTAAAGAAACACACCAAGAAACTCTATTTAATGCGACCGTTCAAAACTCAAGATTTTCGGCAATAATTACAGGAGAGTAACAAAACCAGAAGAACAAAAAATACTCAATTTGGAGCATTTTATCCACCATACAGCCTTGTAAGAGCAAAATCATGAGCTCTTCTACCTACCTTAAGTAGACTTTCCAGCTCTCAGCAGTAGGTGCTCAACGTAAGATGAAACATGAAATCTGAAACGAACAATTAGAGTTGATTAGGTTATTTCCTTAACATCAAAGCAGACCAATATCCCATAGAAGCAGAACACAGCTAAGTGATGTTCTTGTATGAGGACGAGATAATTTAATTCTCCACTGAAATGGAGAAGAGTAGGTACCCCGCATCACAAGTTATTCACCTGCAAGCCCTTAGGAAGACCCCAGAAATACAGTGGGAGAAGCCAGGAGACTTACATTTGAACTGAAAATAGACACCTTACAAAGCAAGCTGCCATCCATGTCATAGGTTTCATACATTCAGAACTTAATTAATTGGATGGCATTGATATTTTGAGGAGTGGAAGGGGTTAAAGGATTCTGAAGTGAACTTTTAATCTAGCTGACATACATTGAACGGTAAAAACAAAGCAGCAAGTACTAAAAATTTTGATCAGTGATATAAAAACAACGACAGCAGCATCCAAATCTAGAATTAAAGAGTGCTTTCCTGAAAGAAAAAAGCACATGGGGGAGGACCTAGTGAAAAGCATTTATTGCCCCAGGGTATGTGCATCACGGGACAGCCAAGCCATTTTTTAGCTGAAGTAATGAATACAGGCAGATACAGCTCAAAATACACATACAAGACTGTCCAGAAAGATTTTTTTTTTTTTTTTTCTCTTAAAGGAAATGCTTAAACTGAAAGAACTCCTTGAAGCTGAGTAATCTGCAGAGTTGTTGTTTTTTTTTCTGTTTTGCTGGTTGTTTTTTTTTTTTTTTTTTTCTTTTTTTTTTTTTTTTTTTTTTTGCTCTTTTGCCTTTTGAACGAACGCGTGCTGCAGGGACAACGGCGGTACTGAGCAGAGAGAAATCAATTTTTAAGGACTGTTTCTGAACCTTTGTTCACCTTAGCTACTTAAGCTATTTCACACACAAAGGCCACCGAAGGATTTCCACAAGACAAACTAACACACAACAAAAAAAATACTAAAAAGAGACTGCAAAGGAGCTTGTATTTTTTTTTAAATAAGAAAACAGCACACAAATCCCCCTTCAAGTAGTAATCTATGATATAATAAATTGAAAAAAAATGAGAAAATCAAACTACTTGCAGTTTCTACACGAACAGCCACAAGAATTTCAGTGTCTGGCCACGTGCATGGTAAGGGAGAGCAAGATGTGCTGCCTCTTCCTCACCCCATTTACACGTGCTGGCTGAGAGCACTTTGCAGAACTCAGGTCTGAATTTTAACCTTCCCCTACAAAACCGGTGTGCCTACGTTAAAAATTAAGCAAGAAGCTGCCATGAGGGAATAGGGAACGTGGCCAGGCCGGTGTAAACCCAGCAGTGTGCTGACTATGTGCAGCGATGCAAAGTGTGCCTGGTGCAACTCACATTTTTGCTCCTTCTGATGCAGCATTTCCCCAGGAAAGGCGTCTCACCTGGTACCAGGATGGCAGAGGGGAGATGTTCCTTCCCTTCCACAGATTCTCACCCCCTACCCATCAAACAGCAGAAGCAAAACCCCTACTCACCTACTCCTAGCACCTGTTTTTCCCCCAGCAAGAGCAGAACAGCAACCAAACACCCCAAACACCGACTTCAAAGTCAGCACAGAATCCGTCGAGGCAGCCAGCTGCCCCATCACCTCCTCCAGACTGAGTGGCAAACGACAGCTTTCCCCAGCCTCGTGTCTGCCCGGAGTATTTTTAGGGAATTAGTCATGATTTGAGACAAGTTGTGGGAACACCGACGACGAACACAATGGGAGTGACATCACGACGAGTTTTTTACATCCTCTACGAAAAGGGAAATTCCTCACGAGACTGTTTCGCAGACTGAGAAGCCCGTGCAAGTATTGATTTGCTTTAAGAAAGACTCTCTCCGATATGGCCAAAGCTACTTTTAACTTCCAAGGCTGATAGTAATGACCTTTCTCCGCTCTGGGAAATTACGTCAACGGTATCCGTAAAGCATTTGTTAAAAGAATCGTGTGTAATGCTTGGGAGGTGCTCACAAACATCCTCAAAAATGCACCAAACGCAAATACCAGAAAAATATCATTTTAATTGCTTAGGCATCAATAAATGTAGACATTAGGAGCATACCAGACTCTTCACACAGGTTATCCCATTGATTTTCTGCTGTCACTGCTGCTTTCTGGTCTGCTTCGTACACTGCTTTGCTTTAGGAAGCAAGAGGTGATGAGATCTCTGCTGTGCTCAACTCAGTTTCCACCAGTTTTAAGTCTTTTCAAAAGTGTCCCTCAGTCTCATTCTGGCTGGGATAAACACCGAAAACTCCTTAAGTGGTCAATATGAGACTTAAAAGTGGTTTGGGTTGATCAAAATGCAGCGCTTGGATTTCAACTTTAAAAGAGAACCCATGAATTTTTACCAAAATGGTTTCCTTAAAACAACATAAAAGCACGGCAAATATATCTGCTGTGAAAATATTAGGACAGAACTTTCCATGGATTCGGGAATTTCTCTGCCTTTCTCTCCAAGGGAAGACTCTCAATGAACTGACGATATTTAAGCATTAACACACTTGTTTGGGGTGGAAAACCATTTCCTTTTACATTTCTTCCAACTGGCTGAAAGTCTTCCATTTGCTCCACTTTTGCTTCCCTACTTTTTTTTTTTTTTTTTTTAAATGTTTTATCTACTACTGTCTTACCTCTTTTAAAACACTCACAATTCAACTTGCTTTTTCTATTAAAATTTCATCTTATTTGGGGATCTAAACCTCCAAATGCCCTGCCTGAAACTTTAGGTTTTGTCTGCCAGTCTCTCTCCAGCTCAACCTCTTGACCAAACACACTACTAAAAACAAACTAATTGGTAACATCCAAGAAAAAATAAATCTTAAAAACATCTTCTAGGTGTAGAATTCAACCCTTATGCTTCCTTGAACCTTCCAACAACCCATTACCCCAAGCCTGACAAAACTAATGATGGACCACTACCGACCAGCATCCCTGATTTATCTCTCCTTCTACCTCTGATCTGCAACAGCTGAGCAAATTTTGGCACAATGCCACATTTTTTTTATCCTTATACATGAAACATTTATAGCCTTACAACAACCAGAACTGGTTTCTGATGATGCTGTTTGGCACTACTCTAAGTTACAGGACAGCTCCACAAACAACCATGCCAGATGGAAAAGATTTCAAGAGCTACGCCAGCGCAAGGAAAGAGCAGCAACGCTGATTTCTGGACACAAGCAACACTTGCTTTATTAAAGATCAGTCTTTTTTATTAGAGATGAGTCTTAGTTATCATAGTTTTGTGATATTATTCTTGCTAGTTATATGGCACGTACGGGTTTTTGGATGCTCTCCTGGACCTTGTGTTAACAGCTGTACACGCACAGCTCCTCCACGCCTGGAGCAGTAAGGGCAATGAACCTGCCTGGAGCAGCAAAAGAATTTGTGTTTCAGGGTAATTAGTGTACAAGGTACAAGCACTAACTTGATCTTCATGCTGTTTGTGGCTCGGGCAGCAGAAGAATCCAGTCCTTCACGAGGATTTGGAGTGGACTCGTTGGACCCAAAACATGTCAGCACAGGACGTGGTGCTGTGGCCACTCAGCCCCACCACCAGCAGCTCAGCACAGACACGCACCAGCTCGTCAGAGCCATTATTTGGGGGACAAAGGGCAAATTTGTGTAAGAACTCACATCCCAGCGTATTAAAGCTGCCACAAACCAAAGGAGCCCATACCTGCTATCGGCTCTTATCCCTAAGAGCCATCACACATCAGCCATGCAGATTAACAGCTTCAAGAAGAAGGGATCAAAGCCCATGGGCTCTACGTGCATTTATTTTCCTAACGTGCTGCAGCCCTCACCCTCTGCTCTCTGACCTTTTCCTTGCTGGAGTACAACCAATGCTCCTGTTCCCCCTTCCAGCTACAGCGCAACTCCTTTTGCAACAGACTTTGAAAGGCTTGAGAGGAAGGATCTCAATGCAATCCCCATTTATCTTCAAAAAAAAAGAAGATAAATACGTTACAGAACTCCAAAGTTTGTTTCCTAGGAAGGGAAGCTCCTGTGCTCAATGCTCTGCTCAGATTATGAAGCAGTTGAAAGGTTTTGTTTGCCTTTAAGGGAAGAAAAAGCTGATTCAGTTGTAAAACGAAGCCGGTGATATACACTCCTGTCCTACAAATTGCCTCTCCTCTTTCACTGAAAGCAGAGCAAGGCACAAACCCAGCTGCTGGAAGCCCTGAACAGCACGAGACGAGCAGCACAAAGGAACTCACCCCCTTCTAAAGCTGAATCAGTGGAGGCTTTGTAGCCTGTGCCACAGCTAAACTTTCATTTAAATCCTCATCGGAGAGTTCATCTTCTGTGCTGCACACCATCGCCTTCGAACAGCGCCTGATCTCCTTAATAAATCAAGAGCATTTTCTTTATTTCGTGGAGGTAATGAACTTCAGGGAAGAAGGTAATGACAGGCAGAAAACTAAAGCTCATTTCTTATCTAATTAAAAGTACAGGCACAAACCCTGGGCAGGGGATGGAAGAGAGGCACGTTGGGTGTTATGACCCTCTCCTTTCAACTCCACTCTTTGACTAAGTTTTATAGGAGCAATGACTCCATTGTTTCCTTCCATATCCTAAGAAATACAAGTAATAAACTCCATCTAATATTCACAAACCAGCAAGAAACGATTCAGAATATTCCCACAGCAGAAACAAACACCATATATCCCCACACCATTTCTCTTAACATCAATCCTTAATCTGTGCCTTACAAATAGAAATAAAAACAATATGATTCACTCGTAGAAATCTATTTTTTCTGAATATTGACAAATTAATATACCCAAAACTCCTTATGTACATGTGCATTGTGGAAGATACTGCAGCACTGCTTCTCCTCCTCCTTGGAGGTGATATTTCCCCACCCCAAAACCACACAGCTTACAAATGCAACGATAAACAAGCCCACGTAAATCAGAGATTAATATTAGATTGCCCTAATAATGAAGATTCAGCGTGACTGGGTGCTTTTATAAGTCGATTAAGCAGAACTTAATACGAATGATTAGGAAGAGGCTTCCCCTTGGCTCCACGTCACCTTTTTATTGTTGAAATCCCTGCCAGATCACCGGGCCATGCATCACACAAGGGAACACGTTGAGCTCTGCTCCTTAGTTTGAAGGCTCCCTGAAAGCTCAGGTGTAGCACTAGAAGAGTAATTCATGCAGATTCCACCTCTAAATTTCAACTTCGGGTTCAAAAATCTATTAGATCAATGAGCTTACTCTTTATTTTCACGAGGAACACTTCGAAGGTGCCATCACTGCCAGTTTCCAGCAAAGGCTGTAGCAAATACAGACAGCACGCAGACCATGCTGCAGTTTCTCTCTACACGCTCTTGCACTAAGGATCACTTCATTCTGTTTCCCAATCTCAGCAGTTCCTTGCTCCTTCCTTGACAAAATGCCGGGAAATATTTTGACTTGCTTTAAAACAGATTCACGTAAGTTACAATTAAGAGGAAGCCTACTGGTGCAACTTCAAAATGCAAGCCATCGCATTAAGGAGTGAAAGATGAAGTGTTCAGGGTTTCCAGACTACTCTTCTGAAATAAAGACTCAGTTTATTAGCATGCAATAAAATTTACTTGTTAAATAAAGCACGATACCAAAAAGAATGAGAGAAATTGTCCAAGAGCACTCAACTGATTGCTCCTGCGGTTTAGCAGCCTGGTGCTTGCACTTTCCTGGAATTTGTAGAGGTACAACCAAAGCAAGCTGATTGTTGCAGGGTCAGTAACCAGTTTGCAGTTCTGTTTGTCCAGCCATATCCAGGTGACACGCGCATTTACAGAAAAGCATGACCATTTCATTTATGGAAGGGATCTTTTCTCCTTCTTCTGAGCTCTGAGAACAGCACTGCACAAAGAAAACACAAGATGCTTTGCTGCAACAATTCTACCCCAAAGCTGCAAAGTAGCAGGAGAAGACTTGATAAAGAGCTCAGAAAAAGCTACAAGTTGCTGGGGTTACTGTCAACTACATCGACCACCAGTGTAAACATGGAAATAACAAACCCTGTGTTTGTTACCTATTACTGTCACCAAAATCAGGGATTTGAGTGTGTCTCGTCAATCTGCTGCTCCTGAGGTAGGGATAAACGGCATCTCCTTTCTCACAGGTGCCTAGTTTGTTCTTCGATACCATCAGTGACAAGAGTCTGCTCCCTAATCTATTCCAATGCTAATGTATGGGAATAGCTTTAGAATACAAGGAGAGAAAGCATCAACACCTTACTCTGTTCCATTTTTATACATCTTACACTTCAGCCATCTGGTCAGCTACTGAAAGCGTCCAAAAGGGAGGAAAACCCTTTCTTGCTGCAAAGTGCCCCAAACGAACACAGCATTTTCCCTCCATCCCACCAATATTGGATTCGGCTGGTTGATTATTCCAAGTGTTCAGCCCTTGAGACATCACAGGAGAACACGTCTGTCTTTGCCACACTACAAAAAAAAGGTGATAAACTGAGAACTAACACACATCCAGGCATACTCGGCTTTTGCAGAACTCGAAAAGCATGCTTGAAGTGGACACTTGAACAACAAAATTCAGAATCACTCAGAGTAGGAGAGAGGCACCAAAACAAGTAGAGAAAACAGCCAGCTTCCCGATTTTTATAAACTAAAATGAAAATGAAAAGATGGTTCATAAACCAACTGGGATCTAGAAACCTCTAGGATATGGTGCTTAAGCCTGATGTAGAAAATGAGAACTGATAAAAATCAGAGTTACTTCTCCATTAACAACATTCCTGTAATGGTGCTGTTAACAGAAGGATGAGAACAGAAACTATGACTTGTAATATTTGAAAAAAAAAAAAAAAAAAAAGAAAAAATAAAAAAAAAAAAAAACAAACTTTACTGAGAGCAACAGAAACTTACAAGTCAGCACACAAAGGTTTCCTGGCTGAAAACTAGCAATAGAAAAATCCAGTTTAAAAAGTTAATATAGAGCTTTGAGATTAAAGCCCTCCAACTTGTGTTGTGTTTTTTTTCTCCCCATATACGTAATATCAACCTGCTTTTGTTCCTATTTGTTAAATAAAACACGAAGTGGTTCTAAGTCAGGCATTGTGAAAGGATAACAAGTACACTGACAAATGTGAATTTATTGAGATGGCCATGTCAGGGCTCTTGCCAAGCAGTAAGAGCACCTTAACTGACCAGCTTTCACCCAAATTCATGGTGAGGGGTACTTCAACCCCTCTTACAGAAAGCACTCCAGAATCACCATGAGTTTATATGCCAGCAGACGAAGTCGGAGCATAGCAGCACCCTTATTTTAAACAGAAACAAACAACAACACAGAAATTCAATCAGTTCAGCTAACATCAGAAGAAAAAAAAAATAAGCCAGAGAAGAGGTAGAGGAAAAAAAATCTCACCTCCTGACTTTTAGTGCTGGGGTTTTATCAGTGCTTGCTATCTCCTTCCACCAGTGGTTAGCAAAAGCAGCGCTATCAGGAGCCTTAGCAAGCACTGGCAAGAACACAAGAACACCTCGCTCACGTTCTGGAACTGGCCAGGGGAGGGCACGAGGAAAGGGAGATAAGGGCTAAAGCAAAACAAAACATGTACTGAGTTTAAATCTCTACACGGAGTATGTTCAAGCAGCTCTGGAGGTACCTGTTGCAGACATTTCTTTTGTATGCCACTGCCTAGATCATCAGATCGACTGTGAGGAAATATCCCTGCCTTCAGCAGCTGCTGCTACAATGGAGCTTCAGTGAAGAACAGCAAACAGGATGAAGGAGACTGCTAAAACCTGAAATAAAAGCGGGCATAAAAGGACGACGAGAGCGTTCAGCCCCGAGCAAAAGGCATTTCTGCCTGAAGAAAAGCGTCTTAGAAACGGGAGAAATAAAAAGTTGGGAGACAGCTTGGTGAGCTGAACAGGAATGAAAAGGAACTGTGCTCCTTTAAAACACTAACTTCATTTTTCCCCTTTATGTACTTAACCTTTACTGGAGAAAAAGCAGGCTCCAGTGCTCTAAACCAGCCCACAAAGGGACAAAGAAGGAAACCACGAACACACACCTATGTAAAAACATGAGAATGGGACTAGACTACATGCTTTCACTCCGAATTTCACAGAATTTAAGAAGTTGTCTGAGGTCAGTAAGAGGAAATTCTCTTTTAAAGATCATCAGGCATGGGGATTTATGAGAAGTCTGGTACTGTACCTTCTGTACTTCACTAATTTTGTCTGGAAGCTGTTTATTGAGGCATCTCCAGCAAATAAAATGTGAAGTGTAGATGAACCTTGCTGGCTGCTGTACGTCCCGTGGCTTACAGCCGTGAACTCTCTGCAGCATTAAGAAAGAGGCAGGAAGGAAGCTCGGTCCCTGGTTAAGGAGATGCATTCAAATCCACAGAATAAATCACTGGGCTCATTTGGAGCTTTTGCTAGATTAGACTTCTGCTACTCCCCTGCAATCAAATTATTCGCTATCCGAGCAGCGAGACGACAGGAAAGAGCAGGAGCTCCTCCTTCCTACACTCAAAAAGGAGAAAAAAACAAAAACAAAACAAACAAAAATCCCATCTGCTGGTTCAAATCCTTCCCAGGAACTTTAACGGGACAGAAAGAAAAGTGATCTCTGCCTTCCAAAGGCATTTAATAGCCTGACGTGGTCTGCCGCTGCTCCCCTCCCCCAAAACAGATTAAAACAAAAGCAGGAATTGCACGTTTTCATGCGAGGGTAAACAATAAAAATAAAAATAACAGGATGGCAGCAGGAAGCAGGAGCAGCTACCAGGCAGCTGAGCCCTCCGACCTCTTCCTCACCGTCCCCAGCAGCTCCAGCTCTGTCACACCAACCTCTACGATCCGGGATGGAAACGAGACAGGCAGCACTTCAAGGATGCTCCCCTACACATTAATGCCTCCTAATGTACTGCTCGATCAACTTACCAAGCATGAGAGCAGGGCAAAGAATGTGTAAGCTCCTAGTGCTGTCTCCTGGACAACCGATGCACACCTTTAGCTCATGCTCTTCTGATTAAAAGGAAGGAAATTAGCCCAGGGTTGTAAAATGAGTTGAATTACAGTTCCAACGGGGGAAAAGGGTCGAGATTAATGGAAAGGATAAAGCTCTAAGCTGACCTGTATGGCACTGTATGAAGTTGGAGTCCTGCAGCAAAACAAAACGGTCCCGAGCTTGCCTGTCCCACCTCCCAGCCAAAGGAAAAAAGCAGCAAAGCTTCGGTGCAGGAGGAATCTGCACAATTATTTGGATGCATCCTTCATGCCCTTCCTGTGCTGAGCACAATAAAAGACACTCAGGTAACCCAATGCACAGTGTTAGAGGGGAAAAAAAAAAAAGTCTTGAAGTCATAGGGTACAAAGGAAATCTGATACAGGAGAGGGTTTTTTTAATCAGTTCAGCTGTGGGCTGCTGCGGATCTGAGGAAGCCTTCGATATACCCACGATTGACGTTGATACAAGAGAATGATGAGAGCCTCTCTAACAAAGCCCTCAGCTTTTATTTACCTCTTCCATTTTGATTTTTTACTCGACAAACACTGCTAACAAACCTTACAAACCAGATTTCAGAGACTGTTCTCCCATTTCTTCCTCGTGCATCTCTGAATTTCGAGGACTGTCAGCCAGCAGGGTGAGTTTCAGTGGTTCTCATCCCACCTCCGACTATGCTCAGACATTATTTCTTCCATATACGTGGTTTCCAGCATCATCTCCCTCCATCCACCAACACATCCCTCTGAAAAAGCTTTCAACACCTCCCCTTGCAGGCTTTAGTAGCTCACACACCTCGCAGCACAACCCTCTGGGGTAATCAAACCGCCCCTTGGGGCTGCTCTAATACAAGTGGAGGAAACCAAACCAAGCCATCTGATTTGTATTTATTTATTTTAAATACAAAACCACTTTCTATTTGCAAAGACCTACTCAAAAGCCACGCTGGAAGCAAGACGTAGAGCATCAGGAACCCTAAATGCTGAGCAACCTGCAAACCACCTTAGGAAGCCTCCATGGTGGAAATACCACAAACTTACAAAGGAAAAGGAGAGGAAAAAGGAAAGTTTAAGCCTGCAGTACAAACCTGAGGTCTTTAAGATGCTCAGCTCCTAAATAAACACTTGCTTCAGCAGTTCATCTGATTAGCCATCAGCCACTGCCTGAAGAGGGAAAACGTGACAGGAACAGACAGCTTTCAGAAAGCTGTTTGCTCAGATCCACAGCAGCTCTCCCCCTCCTACGTTAAAAGGCTACTTAAAGCCAGCTATCCATTATCACGCTCTCAGCTGAGTTTCTCCTTCTTCCACCTTCCCATCTTTCTAACAGACACGATAAACCAGTGTTTGAGTGCTGTGGTGCAACACACCGGCCATCAGAGGTTCCTGAATGTCAGCCCTACACACACCGAGAGACTCACCTGAAAGAGCCAGCAATTTACAAGCTCCAATCCTACACTAACACGCATTTAGTTCTGCTTTTTTCAGACAATTTTAAAGCAAAACGTCAATCCTACGGAAGTCACCATTCAGGGAGACAAGAATCACTGAAGTTCGAGTGCTAAATAAATACATTTAAAACTCTAGAGCGTTCTTACATCATTTCTACTGTCACTCCATCCAAGAGATGGAAACGATACAGCAAGAATTTGTTGCAGTTATTAAATCCCGGCCTCTAATTAAAACCTTTTCAAGAAATTCAGTCAATATGTCTGTGTTTGCAAGTTACCCAGCAGTGGTGCTCAAAATATTAGAGCTACACTAGCATGAGATGAGAGGGAAAATGGATTTAGGTTGGGAACCTCACGTGATGGAGGCAGGTATCAGTCACACACTTGCACGTTCATTGAAAGCTGTCTGAAAGGAAAAATCCTAAGCTTACTGGTAAGAAGCAAATAAAACCCCCAGATTTCACTACTAGCATTCCAGTTGGAGCACAAAAGAAAAAGACAATGAATTCACAGTACCCTTGTTAAACACCTTTTAGTGATTTACTGACATTTATCCAGAACACAGTAACTTGGAGGCGCTGTGTACAACCACCTATATCATGTTTCAAGCTGCAGATGTTCTAATTAAGACAAGAAATGATGCAAAATGAAAACCAGACAACATTTGAATGTATACATTACCAGTATTCTGCAAAACATTACTTTTTTTTTTTTTTAAACACCACTGCAGGTACTGCCAAAAACCCAGAGGTGAATGCATACACGGGGATTTAGGAACATAAAGCACATGGGGTTGCTGCAAAACCACACTTGGAGAGCACAGAAAGCTCTTTGTCATAGTGAAAGAGACTTTTCCACAAGTCCCGAGGCAGAGGAAGGATGGGAACAAGCTGTTATCATCATGAGTGTTGGAGCATCCTACAGGCAGTGCTGCTATGCACTGCAGTGACTGCGAGGGGGAGAAAATGCATCTTGTTATGCAAACAGCACGAAATAACTTCTTGTTTCCAGAAACTGAGCATCTCTGGGATTTTCCCTCTTCATAAAAAAAATACATTTATGGATCCAAAACAGAAAATAATCTGCTAAGCCATCAAACCCACCTGGCTCACTACTTCATTTCCAAGAACTCCTCCTCTTTTCGTGCCTGTCATCCCCCCCCACATCTGAGAGCTGGGTGGAATTCACAAAACCAAGGTTTCCCCCTTTCAAGCGTTAGTCATCGTGTGGTAAACCATTATATTTAAAAAGCCCTTTCAACAACAAGCAACTACTTTGAAGCCGGGTTGCATCACTACGCTCGATATCTAGAATCTAAACCAGTTTTTTGAAGCTATTTCAGCCAATTCCACACTCGAAAGCGCTATTCTAACGTTGATTTCTGGATAAAGTACTCCAGTACCAACACTACCAACACTACCTTTGCCATGTCACCTCCACACGTGTAACACTTTTAATAATACCCAAAGCTGAAGAGTTTAGAGCTTCTGACAAATAAGCACGATGCCATCTTCCTTTTATGCGTACGCTTCAACCTTCCCCAAAGATAAAAGGTCGACCAACACAAGCATCAATCTGAGCTCAACACCAATATATAAAAAACACGTTTTAAATGTACAAGGCAGATTAGTTTCTGGACCATATTCCTCTTTTTCAATAGCCAGAAGAGTTAAGGTCCTGTGAGATAAAATGTTTTCCAGCAGCTAGCCAAGTGCATCCTCCCTCTTTTTTTTTTTTTTGTTTTGTTTATAATACCCCAGATTTTACCTCCACTGAATTTATTCCATGAGCTCCAGCCCCAAATGTACACGTACAAATTCTTTACAAACTCTCTGCTACAAACCCTGCTTTAAGAAATCCAAAGGCTCTACTTTTCATCCCATAAATCCCACTGTGGGGACAAGGGCGTCCCCAAACAGAGATGTGCAAGGGTAACAGCCCGATTTTGGAGGTAACAAAAAAGGAGATGGGTGGAGAAAGGAAGCGGTGGAAATTTGGACAGGGCCAACACCAATAAGATAACACACTGTTCTCGATGGCTACGTAACCGGATTTGCTGGCCCCCGTCCAGCTGTGCTCTTGACCTTACCCCAGGTTTCATAAAATCAGAGATGCTGAAGGCAGATTAGCTGCGAGGAATGCGGGACTTTTCCACTTAGCACAATAAAAAAGAAAAAAAAAAGTTTGAAACAGCCAAAGACTAAAATAATCTGTATTTTTAAGGGGCATCACAACACCGCTTTCAAGCTAGCCCATTAAATCCCACTTTTCCCATTTACTTCAGCAGGGATCCCCAAGCGTTTCTCCCTTCAAGGGAACTTTTTGTTCGGTGCCAGTGTTACAGCACCGCTATTATTCTCATCAAACAGCCAAAAACGGAGCTGGAGGCTGACGCTGCAGCAGCCTGACCGCGGTGCCGGGGCCTGCGGGACACGCTCGGCTTCCAGGGCACTTGGACGAGACCGAGGGCAAGTCGGCGGACACAGGAGCAACACGGCGAACTGCAGTCTTTCAGCCAAAAAGAGAAGAAGGGGGGGAAAAAAAATCAAATAGGCAAACCCCCTGCTCCAAAACAGCATCATCTGAGTAAAGGAAGTTTGGGAGAATGGATGAGAAAGGGCTTTGTGCGGCGTGCGTCCCAAAAGGGGACCCGGGAACGGAGCAGAGACACTCGGTTACAGCTGCAGAAGTCAATGGCTGGTGTAGTGCAGAATCGGGTTTACAGAAAGGGAAAATAAAAGGAAAAAATCCAGTTTCTCTGAGCGCCACAAAGGCTCCGCCGCAACCCGTGTGGCGGACCCCCAAGGCAAGGCTGAGGGGCGCTCCCCGCTCCCTGCCCCAAATCCTACCCCGTGTGCAGGACCAGGGGGCTGCCACCGCTTCTCCCTGGACCTAACCCTGCTCTCCAGAGGGTGCAGGCACGGAACAAAAAGCACCAAACCAAAAAGACAAAAAAAAAGCCGAGAAGAAAGAAACCTCCACGCTCCCCCCCCATTCTCCGACCAGGGCTCCCCCAGCACGGCTTGTGGGGACGAAGGGGGGGATCCGGGCGGCCAAGGGGCCACCACCCCCTCCTCTTCCTCGTCCTCCTCCCTTCCTTTTTTTCCCTTTTCTTTTCCCTTCCCTTCCCCTTTGTTTACTTTAGGGACCGGCCCCGCTCCGCCCGGCCCCGCGTCCCGCAGCATCCGCCGGGACCGGCCCTGGGCGACGGAGGGAGGGAAGGGGGCGAGGAAAAGGGGCAGGGGGCGAGGAGAAGAAGCAGGGGACGAGGAGGAGGAGGAGGAGGAGGGAAGGAGAAGGAAGGAAGGGCGATGCAGCAGCTCCCCTCTCCCCCTTGCCCCTTTTTCCCTTCCACGCCGCCCAGCGGGGCAGGGAAGCGGCTTCGCCCGCAGCCCCCCGCTGTGGGCTCCCGGAGCTATGTGGGGGGGTCTGGGGATGTGGGGGTCCCCCTAGGGGTCTGGGAAGACCCTAAAGGGTGTGTGGGTGCCCCATAGATGGGTATGGGTGCCCCAAGGGTGGATATGGGCGCCTCAAGGGGGGGGGTCTCCAGTTCCCCCCCCCCCCCGGTGCCGCTGCCGCCCCCTGCGCGGAAAGAAGGGGAGGGAAAAGGGGGGGTTATCTCCTCCTTCCTCCCCCTCCCTCCTCTTCCTCACCCCCCCACAGGGCCCGTTATGTAAGTTCAGGCCGCCTGGCCCCTTATGCTTGCGGTCCCCCCCCCCCCCCACCCCAACCTCCCTCCCCAAGCCTCCAGCACTCACCGCGCTGCGGGCAGCCGCCTCCGGCCAGCTGGCCCGGAGGAGGGGCGGCGAGCGAGTAGGCGGGGAGGAAGAAGAAGAGGAGGAGGAGGAGGAGGAAGAAGAAGAAAAAGCCGTGAAATCGCCCTGCCGGCCCCGCTGTCGGTGGCTCTGCGCGGCGGGGCGGGCGGCAGCCTCCTCCCTCCTGCCCCCCCCACCCGCTGCCTGCCTCTCCCCCTGCCCCGGCCACCCCAAGGCCTCTCCCCCGCCCTCCCGGCGCGCTGCACCATGGGATGCGCCGCTGCCCTCTCCCTCCCCGCACTAACATGGCCGCGGGGAAGGAGGGGAGGGGAAAGGGAAAGGAGAAAAAGGGAGAAAAAAGGGTCCAGTTGCCTCCCCTCTCGCCCCCCCCTGTAAGGGGAGAGCCCCGCCTCGCCCGCGCAAGCGCCTCTATGGAGGCAGCTCCCTCCTGGGGGGGTTTGGGGGGTCAGTGGTTGCTGCTAGCCCCCCAGGTGCACACAGGGTTGGGGGGAAAAATAAAGGGGTGAGGGTGGGAGAAGGGAGGTTTAAATCTGTGTCCTCCCTCCTGAGTGGTAGGGGTAGCTCTGCGTGCTCAGCTGGTGTTCTCAGTGCGTCTGTGTTTGTTTTACTGAAAGATCACAGAATTTCTAGGTTGGAAGAGACCTCAAGATCATCGAGTCCAACCTCTGACCTAACACTAACAGTCCCTACTAAACCATATCCCTAAGCTCTACATCTAAACGTCTTTTGAAGACTTACAGGGATGGTGACTCCACCACTTCCCTGGGCAGCCTGATGCTGGAGCGTGTACAAAGGAAAGGCATGAAGCTGGTGAAGGGGCTAGAAAACATGAAATGAGGGAACCAGGGTTTAGTCTGGAGAAAAGGAGGCTGAAGGGAGACCTCACAGAATATCCCAAACAGGAAAGGACCCATAAGGATCATCAAGTCCAGCTCCTGGCACCACGCAGGTCTACCCAAAAATTCAGACCATATGACTTAGAGCACAGTCCAAATGCTTCTTAAACTCTTGACAGGCTTGGTGTTGTGACTACGTCCCTGGGGAGCCTGATAAGTGTGCGACACCCTTTTTGGTGAAGAACCTTTTCCTAATATCCAGCCTGAACCTCCCCTGTTGCAGCTTGACACCGTTCCCAAGGGTCCTATCACTTGCCCCTAAAGAGAAGAGATTGGTGCCTGCCCCTCTGCTCCCCCTCATGAGGAAGCTGTACACTGCCATGAGGTTTCCTTTCAGCCTTCTCTTTTCCAGGCTGAACAGGCCAAGGGACCTCAGCCACTCCTCGTACATCTTCCCCTCTAGGCCCTTCACCATCTTTGTAGCCCTAACCTCATTGCTCTCTACAACTACCTGAGAGGGGGTTGTAGCTAGCTGGGTGTCAGTCTCTTTTCTCAGGTGACAAGTGAAAGGGCACAAGGAAACTGCCTCAGATTGTGCCAGAGGAGGTTTAGATTAGATATCGGGAAGAATTTCTTCATGCAAAGGGTGGTTAGGCACTGGGACAGGCTGCACAGGGAAGTGGTGGAGTCCCCACCCCTGGAGGTATTTAAGGGATGCGTGGATGTGGTGCTTAGGGACATGGTTTAGTGGTAGACTTGTAGTGTTGGCTGATGGTTGGGCTTGGTGATATTACCTCTCATTATCCTCTCATCATTTCACTGGGCACAACTGAAAGGAGACCAGCTCCAGCCTCTTGACACCATCCCCTCAGATATTTATTCACATTGAGGAGGTCTTCCCTCAGTCTTCTCTTTTCCAGGCTAACCAGGCCCAGTTCTCTCAGCCTGTCCTTGTACAACAGGTGCTCCAGTCCTCTAATCATTTTAATTGCCCTAATGACGCATCAAGACAGAATATTATTTTTCAAGGAGATACTTAAGCATGGCAACAGTGTTTGCATGCTTGTCAGTCATTGCATATATTCAACAACTGAAGTTTGAAGCAGCCACTTTAAAAATCCTTATTATATCTCTCACCTTTAGTGGCAGTTGAGCCTGAGAAGCCCAGGCAGACCCAGCTTGAGCAGGTCCCAAGCTCTCACCTCTGTGGAAGTTGCCCCTGTGGCTGGAACTCGAAGGTAGGATGCTTCAGTGGGAACGTGTATCTACAGCTGAGCTAGTTGGCTGGGTTTTCTTTGTCATCGATGGAGTACTGGTCGATGCAGTCAATGGAATTTAGGCTGACTCATCAGATCAAACGTCGGTAGTTTACTTTAGGGCAAGACAAGTCATGCTCTAAACCTCACTGACCGGGTTGATTAGCTTTCCAGGTACTATAAGGAAACAAGGGAGCCATGCTAAACAAATAGATGCCTAGATTGTAAATAGCTACTTCAAATCAGGTGAATCCCAACTAAAATGTCCCAAGCCCCTATGGGAGCCAATCTATCTGGTAAGCTCTGAACACGATACAAATGCACTGAGCGCTGTATAAAAATAAGTCCTAGAAACTTTTAAACACAGGTGCAGCATTACCATCAACCTTTTGTAGAAGAATTGGGCCATTAGGCTGCCAAAAAATGGGAGACGCAGTGACTTCCTTAGCTTATGGGGTTTGTACATGAATCTGCCAGTCTCCTGGGAGTCCTTGGCCCAGCAGGCTGTAGGCTAGACAGGATAGCTGATACTCTCTACCCTTTCAGCCAAAGCTGGACCACTATGCAGAAATGAAAGAAGGAAGGAAGGAAGGAAGGAAGAATGATTTCAGTTATTTTATAATTATTGGTCTGGGGATCACTATTGATGCTCTTGCCAAAAAAAAGGTAGAAATGCACTAATTAAAATTACTGATGACAGAAAGTTGGGAGACATCAATAAAGAGGATGTTCACAGTAACACACAGGAAAAATTGAATGCTCTTGGGGACTGGGATAGTAAAAATGGAAGGAAGTGCATGAGTAAAAACAGAAGCATATTTTGTGTAATAGGCAGGGAAGGGAGTGGAGGTACATTACTGGAAAGGGAAAATGTATCTTCATAAATTTTTATGATATTTTTACTAGTGGTAACAGGGAATTGCACTAAATGACCCATCCAAGCATTTGATCCCAATTATTGTTTCCTTTTGTCTCAGCCTTCATCCAAAGACATCATAGTGCACTAGCCTCCCAACAAACTTGTGAAGAGGATATTGTTATCGCTATTTTTTACAGTGGTAAGTTGAGACAGTATTTGAGTTGCCACATGCACGCAGTGTTCACTGGCTGAACAGGCCTGAAAGCAAATAGCTCCTCTCCAGAGCTGTATCTTTAGCATGTAAGGCAGTAACAATACGCACTTCCTATGACACATAGTACATCCTACTGTTTTGATACACAGGTTTAATAAACATTCTTGTTTCAGGTAGCTTTTCACATATCTTTGCTCTAATAAATGGTGACTATTCCCGAGTATTTATACCTTCATTGTCCGCAGATTCTCTGGGAAGCATCAGAGTACCAATTCTCCCCATTTTATGGATGCAGTACTCCAAGTGAGCTCTCACAAGAGCAGAGTAGAGGGGAACATCTCTCATTACTGATCTCCACATGAACATTGAGCCATTGACCACAACTCTTTGAGTGTGAGCACCCAGCCAATTCCTTACCTGAGTGGTCCGTCCATCAGATCCCTGTCTCTTCAATTTAGAGACAAGGATATCGTGTGGGATGGTGTCAAATGCTTTGCACAAGCCCATCAGTTGCTCTTCTCTTATCAACCCTGCTGTAGAAAGCCACCGTAATTGTCAGGCATGAATTGATGGCTTCTACCAATTCCTGAAAAGTGGTTGTTTTATATCCTAGTGAAATTACTTTTTGTTGGCTTCTCATTGCTTTGTCCATCAGCAAAATATTAAAACAGAAGCATTCAGCAACATGCCTATTTTGATAAAACACTTGATGGGAAATCTCTCTCACCTTACTGAATGCAATTTTTATTCAGTTATAGAGGAAGTTCCATAAAAGTTGTTGACTGAAGCTCTCAGCTGGGAGAGGGGAGCTATATTCAAGTTTAAATCCAATGACAAGTTAAACAGTTAACCCAGAACAAAAGCGTCAGCAGAAATTCATCACACATTAGGATGATAGTCATGGTTTCTGTATGGACAATAAGGCATTCATTTTCAGATCTTTGCTGTTTGTAGTTGCCTTTTTACCCCCTCTAATTCCATATTCTCATCCAAACTAATAATTGCATTTCAGAAAGACAGGCACTTCAGAAGTTCACCCATCCTACCTACTGAGAAAACAACGAATCCCTCTCTGATTGGATCTATTTTTCTTAACTGACTGCTGGAGAGCTTAGGTAATGAGCCTAAATCTGTACACAGATAACCTTTTATGAGATATGACTTGCACCTTGGGCTTCTAAGATTCTTGTTTTCTTCTATTCCTTGAAAATATATACAGAAACGTAAAATAACTTGCTTGCCAGCTCTGTCTCCACAGAGGTTGTTGGTAGGTGGAAACGAGACTTTCCTCTGTAAGTCATTATTGAACAATTAATATTGAGGTAAGGCATTCAGTTGAATACTAATGTTATTATTTGTCTAGTCCACGCCATTATCTCATTCAATTTACAGCAGTTATTAAACCTGTGCTGCACGGTATAAACAAAAAGATAGGAAACTTCATTATAGTGTAGCGTGTATTGTCTTTTATTGAACGACGGAGCTGGGGTAATAGCTTTAAAAAGACCCAGTCCTTTCCGGTGTTTTGGAGCACAGCTGCAGTCAGGCGTCTTCAGCTTTCCTGCAGGATGGTAAATATTCATCAAAACAACCAGAGTGATCAGGCTGGTGAGAGACAGGTAGCTCTGAACTGCAGGGCTAATTCAAGCTGTGACAATGAAATGCAGGAGGATTTAGAAAAAAGGAGAAAATGGCAAGACGTTAAATATTTCACAAAATACACAGTTACATCTTTCATCGTAAGAGGAGAAAATGCTTTTTAAAATCCTTTGAATCAGCCCTAGATGAAGAAGTCTTCAACTGCTTATACAGGGTGTCTACTCAGTACTCTGACATTGGTTAAATAAGGCACCAAAATGTTAGTAATGACAAAATGCACATCTTTGGCTTCTCCCCTAATTAAAAAAAATAAGCAAAACATTATATTAGCATCTCTGGACAGTGTCTAGACTATAAACTGAATGGAAAGGCACCAAAAGAAGTATTTCTGATTTATTAAAAATAATATTATTTTTTAAAAATATATTAAATATATAAATAATATAAAATAATATAAAATAATATAAAATAATTACTGATTTATTAAAAATAATAACAATAAAGAACCCCAAATAAATTCTTATGGAAAATTCCAAGGAAAATTGACGTAACTACACAGGAATATGAAGGGAAAATTCAGGTTGAAAATTGGTTGTGGAAAAAACTAATTAGTGGCTGGGGGACCCTCTTGATGAGTTGCTGTTATTAACTACAACCTCCAAAGCAAATGTTAATGTCTTAATTAGAAGCACAATAATAATCTCCTAGATTTCCCAATGGGAAACAAACAAAGAAACAAAAAACATTTTTCTACCATTTTGATGCCTTTAACTGTGTTGCACGCTTTTCTCAGACAGACCTGGAAGAGAAGGGGGCCTGAGGAGTGCGTGCTTTTGGGATACTCGGGGTCGGAGCAACAGAGTTTGCTTTCCAGGAGTGCACTTGGTGGCTTTCCCAGTAAAGATACAGCCTTCCAGTTCCAACCAGCCCACAAGCCTGATGTTTGTAGTTGTCAAACTGGTCTTAAAACATCTAATTTTTTTATTTTATCCTCATGCAGTCCTGCTTCTTTGTTATTAATCAGATCGAGTCAGCCTTCTGCAGAAACTGTGACAGCGATGTCATCGCTCTGTTCTCTGTCAAATCCCTCCCCAAATCCCTGCAGCTGCTTTGGTAAGCTTACACTTCTCCTGTAGAGCCCCTTGATGTGTAAAATGTATGCCATGTTTTGATCAAAGGAGTTCTTGTACTTAATGCAAATTTCAGCACACTTCTGGCAGTCAGATGTGGATGTATAGATCTAATCCTCCCGATCGCCAGAGCGACACCGGGCCCGTGGGACAGCCGTCCAGCCAGCAAGGAAGTCAGGGGTGGCTGCCGAGGAATAGTTTGACTTCCTTATTTTAAGACTTACTTAAGCCTTATCTATTTCTGATAAGATTAGCTAATATTACTTATGGTGGTCCAGTCTAGATGACCACCTATGAGAGAAGTTGTCCTTTTTTTTCTTTTATTTACTTCTCAGGATTTGAACAAATGGGAAAACAAAAACACTCTCCTTTCTGCAATCCTCGCTGTTGTTTAAACAACAGTTTAGACATCTGAGAATAATTTTCTGTAGATTTATTTTCAAACAGAGGGAATTACATTAAGTCGGAAAACTTTTTTTTGGATGTTGATGGTCTTTGCTGGCCAGCCTCATATTCAATGAATGATTTTGAATTGTTGTGAGTATTGATTCTTTTAATACCTCCCTTATTTTCCACTCTGTTTATTCAGTTGTAGCATCTCCAGCTTTGTTACCAACCTGATTTTTAATTTTAGGTAGATGGACTTCTGAGAGTCGTGGCAATGTGACCAGTCATTGTGAGGTCTGTCCCAGAATCGTGACAACTTTGATGCCATTTTGGTTTGGATTTTAGGAATGGTATACAGGCCTGGTGCTTGTTCCTTTCCTCTGAGTTTTAGGGTTCTCCCCATCCTCCCTAAAGCTGTGGCAATGGAAATTTTATTCTTTCTCTGCACTCCCACAGCAGACTGATGGCTAGGGGCTGCAGTTGCTCTGCTGGTCCGAAGGTGTCTTTGGCTTTGATAGCTGCATTGCAGTGGTGAAGGAGACACCTTCTAGCACTTAGTTCTGGGGTGGGGCAAGTCTCCTGATCCCATATTCAGAGACGATCCCCCTGCATTACATTTTCCTCTTGTTAAAAAACAATTACTTTAAGTTATAGTCAGGATATTGCTGACCTGCATGAATTTATTCTCCGATGGCTGCATCGGGAGTCCCTGCTGTCTGAATGAAGTCATTATTTGGGAACTGCTGAATAAATGACCTCATAAGTTTAAGTCAGCCTGAAGGAGCGTATCTAGGTAGAAGGCTTCTGTTGTTCCTCTAATTTTTTCATCCTGTACTGCTTTGAAAGCTGAAATAAAAATAGAATTAAAAAAAAAAAAAAAAGACTGATTTTCTTGATTTCAGGTCCATGCTCTTCAGTTGCCTAATTACAAAATGATAATTTACTATCGTTTAGGACACTGAAGAAGAAGAATACCACTCACGCACAAAGTCTTTGAATGGAGCCTCTGCAACAGATAAAATGTAGAGTTAATTATCATAGCAGATATGTTTACAAGATGGTGATGCATCAGAAAATACTTTCTTTGCAGGATTGTCCAGCTCACACATATTTTATTCTGTGTCCCTTTGGTGCTGACTGATGTTCACTGGAGTGTAGGTACTTGCAGTATATCGATGAAGAGAGATTTTCTACAGTGTCTTTTTTGCCACCAGACACTCTTAGTTCTACCTACTGGTTTTCTCAGCACATGCTCAACATCTCTGCCTATTTTCAAGATGTTCTGTGAAGTGCCTTAATATCTGACTACCGCAATGCTACACCTGAGTTTCTGCACTTGGTAGGAAAAGCATTGCATCAAAATAAGGAAGAGAGAATACCTTTGGCTGGACTTAAACCAGTGTGCTTTGCTTTGGGGGACTAAATTAGTTGATTATGACACATACAGGAGTGAGTTCATGCTTTGTACGTCCCTTCCAACCCAACTCATCTCAGTAACTCCTGAAGAGTAGACCACGTTCTTTAACAGTTATGTTCTTCTACATCCTGAGGTTGTGTGCCATTTTGATTTGACATGGCAAGCACTGGAGAACACAAATATTTCTCTCAGGTTCCTTTATTCTGAAACCAATTGCTGTAGCAGAAAGACTGCACAAAGATTCATGCCCTTTGTGGCAATCTCACATTGTTGCAAGTCACTCGAAGCTATAGAAAAGCAAATTGATGGCAGCTGAAACACCTATAACACATCTTTAAATAGAAATTTGATCTTGAAAATGTTTCTCTACACGAGAAAGAGTGGAATAGTTTTAATTTTTATTGAACCAGTTTAAAAGTGTGACTATCTAGCTTGGAAACAGAATATTGCTTCAAGTAAAGGCTGCTTCAGAAACAGCAAGAGACAAAAACCAACAGCAAATGTACTCAGTTATGTCTTTCTCTTTCTCCAAGAGCCAAACATGTCTTTCTTATGAACGCCTGCCTCTCTAGAAAGTTATCTGGCCATTTTGGTGTGCAGGGAAGAAAATGGCCTCATAAATCAGCTGTGGATTATTCCTTCTTATTTATTTAAAAATTTATTTTTTGCACATCACTATGAACTTTGTAAGAGTATTACTTATGAGTTTACAAGCTAGAAGGACAAGCAATGTTTGGCTTTTTTTTTTTTTTTTTTTTTTTTTCTCTGCTATCAGCTTCCCATGGGATTTAATGTCATTTAGGGTTTTAATGCCCCCAATTCCAGTCTGTAAATTAGGCGTAGTAATTCCTTAGCTGGGAAAGACACTGGGTGTCACAGCTAGGAGGATGAAGCTGTCTGAACATTCACGATCACGTGTATGAGCTAGGCTTTCTTCTCTTTTTACATATAGTTGTTTTCCCAACCCTCTTATCTGTAGCTTACAAAAAAACTTCTACAGTTCCAGGGACGGAGTGGGGTTGTGTGTAATGGAGGAACAAATGTTTCCTTACTGGTTTCTTTTGATGTTGCTAGATCAGCTCCTCTGTCGGCCTTTTTTATTTGTTGGTGTTAATTATGTACCAAGCAGGTGACAAAGTGTAGGGATTTTTCAAGCTCCTGTTATTAATTCCCCCAATGCTGTCTTTTGCTATGATTTAAATTAGGGATGTGTCCAGAATGTAGGAAAAAATAACGGCAGTTAAGAAGTTGGAGAGATTTCATGCTTAAAAAACAAATTGTCTTTAGAGGTACTTAGTGGTTCCCCTTTGCTGTAGGGAAGGGAGCCCTGCAATTTGTCTGAAAACAGAAACTCACAGGTATTGAGGTCAGGAATAGAAATGAAGTTCATTGCTTCTAGCCAGATGGCAATGAAAATCTTAATATTTGCAGAGAATGTTATTTTCCCTAAGTTATGTGTTGAACATCATATGTAAATCTTCTGAGAAACATATGGTATTTTGGGAATATTTCTGCTTTTGGTCATTATTATGATTTAGTAAGAAAAGAAAAAAAAAATAAATCTCATTGAGCACATCAAGGTATTACAGTGACCAGCTCAGAAGCTCTGAAGCAGCTGCAGAACCACCAGCTGAAATGTCTGGGTAGCCAAACAAAGAAACATTAGGTTGTTTGCAGCATTTCTTCCAGATAATGGAAGCTTTGCATGGCTCTGAGCCTTTTTCATTTCCCTCCTCTCCATCCTTGTGGGGAGCAAACAGGCCTGTTGCTTCATAGGATGCAATACTTCCAAAAAGCCTTCCCAAAAGATGCAGCAGAACTGATCTGAGCGAGGCATCTATAAAGTCTTTGGGAAAATCAAGTCAAAAGGAGGGGACAATGTGCATCATCTTACCTTGAATGATATGTCTGCAGTCACCTGAATCACGTGCTGACCTTACTGATGAAATCTTTACGGACCTTCTTGAGTGCTTAGAGCATCAGCTTACTACAGAAGATAAAAGTAAGGGAAATGAATACCTATATTTTAGAATCCTCTCCTAAATCCACAAGCAGAGTCATCCAAAGGGGTGAAACCCCAGAAGGTCCAAAGGCAGTTTGTGTGCTGTCACATCTGCTCTGCCTGCCCTGCATTGATCTGCCACAGCGATGCTGCAGGTGCGGGGTGAAGGTGCGCAGTGCTCGGCGTCTCCCAGTTGGGAGGAGACCCCAAGATCAGCAGAAAATCTCCAGTTGACTTCAGCAGCCTTTAGACCAACCTCAAAGCTCTGCAAAATGTGTGTATATATTGTAGAGAATTAATACAATCCAGAAATTATAAATAGAAAAGGAGAAATAACTTACCAAAAGTCCCTTCAGGGTTCCCAGCTTCCAGTTCCGTTTTCAGTTAGCCAAGCCTCACACAGTTTTACTTAGCAATGTTATTTATATAGCTGGGACCAACCTTATAGATTCTTCACATTATTTCCAAAGTCATTTTATTATTATTACTCTTTTCTGAAGACTGATGGCAGGTTTTTTTTACCATAACCCCATAAAACATGCTCGTGTCTTTTAAGTACTGCTGGACTTTGGTATAAATTAGTTCTCTTCTTTTACAAAACTTTATATTTTAATTAAATCAGTTATTAATTGTAAAATTGTTGATATTATTGTTGTTGATATCAAATATTTTGTTAATATCAAATATTTTTGACATTAATATAAATTCATCAATTTTTCATGATTGTTATTGATATTTTTATCTTCAAGTCTTACCACTGGAATTCTCGTTGTGAATTGGAAAGTTTTAAAACATTTCTTTAACCTTTCCGAAATATCTTCTGTTACAAAAAAAAAGGTAACTTTCAATGTTTTGTGCCTGGAATTACTATCTTAGGAGGCTTTCTTTGATATGATACATGAGACACGTAACCACTGCACTGTCTGAAAGCAGTGGCACAGTGCCTGCGGAAAAGACACAAAAATTTATATAAAATATATTAAAGTTGTCAATAGAATGTAAGGAATTTAAATTTTATTTCTGATTTCCTTGCAGACGAGAGAATATCTTTTCTCTAGAGCTGGTGAAGAGTTGGAGTCTTTTCCATTTGTTTCTAGCAGAAGTTATAAGAAAGTTTGCAGCCCTGGTTTTTGTGGGGATGGATGCAGTCCCTGCATCCCTCCAATCTCTGCCTGAGCAATCCTCCACAGGAAACACAAATTAAAAGAACAAATTCATTAGCAATGGCAGTGTTATTTTAAGCTACTGTGCCAAACAATGTTCCCTCAGTAAAAATAATACAAATACTAGACTATTTTCGACAATAAATGAGGACTGTTTCACAGTCCATTTGGCTTCTGTTGTCTTTCTTACACTGCAGCTGTAGCGTCAAATACTAGAATTGCAGGAAAGTCACCTGTGGACTATTCGATGCCCTGAAAACAAGACATGGTCATGTTTATTTTTAGGTATGTAGACTAAGACTCCTTCATTATTTTGCCCTTTCATTCTAAATTAAAGTATTTATCTCTTGAATTTCAAGAGACATGCTTGATACATTCATCCCTGAGCTAAAATAAGCTAAAGTGAGCCCACAGAGGAAGAGATTGCTGTAGAAGAGAGGCTTTTACTACTGCTAAACCGGCCAAATATTTGCAGTGATTCATCCTTTTTCCTCTCTTGTTCAGCAGTAAGTATTTTGGAAGAGCAGAATAAGGAAGGAGCTAATGATATTCCTGGTCCAAAAAGAAATCAAGCCCTTTTTTGGTGATTAATTTGACCTGAATCAAATCCTTTGTTCCTATCATGTGGCCGCAGAAGTGAGAACCGGCCCTGTCCATCCCAACTGGAGAGTAAGCCCTTTATCTTATGGTTTTATTCTAAAAGCATATTTTATGTGGTTTTATTATTTTATTTTATCTTATTTATTTTTATTTATTTTTTTACATCACTGCTATTATTTAATATTTACTATTATTCCTGTAAAGGGAAATACTCAGACCTGGGGGGACCTTTGCTGAGGAAAGGATGGCACAGCATCGATTAGGACCATCCCACAGAGGAGGTCGGTTCTGAAAGGAAGCTCGTGAGTCAGCCCCATCCACCTTGTGGTGTGAGCCTCATCCTGAATTGGCCGAATTCAACCACAAAACAGTTAACTTCCCAGTCCTAGGGTGTACAGTAAGCTAGCCACGAGTCAGAAGCCTCCTTTCAGCCTCCACCCTCCGTTTATCCATGGAGTTGTTTGTGTTTGCTTTTTTCCCAAGGTAGTTTCTTGGCAACCAGTTCCCCTCTTTCCCTTTAAGGTGCCTCCACCCTCCTAAATGACTCGGCTCCCCATTCACTTTTGGGTCCTTTCCCTTGAGCATCCACAGTGCATAAACATTAGTTCAGTCCCAGCTGTCCTTGGGATTCGGTCAGACGCTTCCCTCTGAAATAAAAACTGTAGTGTTTAAGTTTGTTCACTCCAAAAACCACTCCCTGGGGACTTTACAAACAGTTCTATGGGTTTATCTCCCTTTCCCCTATAAAGTCCTCCAACACCCTCCTACAAAGCTGTACACCCTCAAAAATAAATAAATAAAAGAAGGGATTTTACAAACCATGCACATCGCTGCTTTGCGCTTCCTTGCATAGCAGCCAGGGATCATTCACCGTGGCAGACAAATTGAGCATCCTCTGACTTCTCAGGCTTGCTGTTTCCCTGATGATAGACAGAATCCTTTGTGCTTTGCTTTTAAGATGCTGAATCTTCGATGCCAATACTCAAATTATGATCGTCCTCTGCTTTTCACTCCAGCCCCATGCTGCTGTAATCAGTAAAGCTGTTTTGGGGCTGCATTGGGAACTGGGCTGTGGAGCTCACCTAGCTCAAAAAAAAAATACAAAAAATAATAGTTTTCTTAAATATAGTTAAAAGTTTCTAGATAAATACTCAAAACCATGCATATTAATTGAAGAAGGCAGGAAAACAAACAAACAAACAAACAAACAAAACTTTATTAATTTACCTCTTAATCAGCGTGAAATGGAAATACCTGTTTTGAATAAAATAGATTAAAGGAACATTCTTATTGCTGACCCATCGCTCTGTGTCTAAATGAAAACGTTCAGCCCTAAGTGTCCAGAATGTGCCAAGGACAGTTGAGAACGTGAGAGTCCTTTCCAGAAAGGCTGCTTTACCCACCTGTGTGTTTCAATAACACCTGCACTTCTGTGGTGTGTTATCTGAAGAGCTAAAAGCACGTTATAGACTGAGCTAAGTGGATAGCTAAGGTAAGAAGTATTCTGTCTACCATTGAGTCAGGTGGCACCTCAGCAGGGAAAACATCAGGATTAAGGTCAGAAAATGGGTCCTGGCAAAGCTGGAAGAGAAGCAGGAGAGGTGAATTTAATAGGATCGATGGCAGCCAGCTGCCTTGCTGCAGCTGCACTCAGGGAACGTTGATCTTATTCTTGTTGATGCAAGTGAACTTCTGGAGACAAGGAATAGCACATAAAACCAAACCATTTATCAGCTGTTAAGAGAAACGAGCTGTAAAACGTCAGGCTGTCACAACTGTAATGCAGGCAGCAATTAGTAAGCTTTAAAGGGGCGATGTTCCTCCTCTCCATCTTTCTTGTATGTTCCTATAAAGCTCTGGTCCTATGTAAAGCTCTGCTATACTCCTACCTTGGGAAGTGCATATTCAGATCATAGAGTACTTCAGTCTGGAAAGCTTCCCACCACCTTTTTAAAAATGATAATGCAAAGATCTTTCCATTTTGACATGCTAGACACATTTCTGGAAGCAGAAACACCTCATGCCCCTAGAGACCTGAAAAGAGGAATGCATAGCTTCAATACCTGAAGTGAAACTGCTCTGTCTCGGAGGCAACGTGAAAACTCTGGCTAGAAGTTAAAAACCTATGAGTTGAAAAACTTTTCAAAAAGGCAAATCCAAAAGCCTAAGCTGTGGAGAGAGAAGTATAAACCCATTTCCACCATCCATCTATTCACATTGGGAGTTGCACAGTAGCACTAAGTGTGAGGTAAAACCATCAGTAGGGTGCCTCAGACACTGCTGGTTCCCCCAGGACTCTTTTGGCTGCCTTCTGGTGGCACTCTTAGAGCTACCAAAACAAAATTATTGAATTACAGACTCACCTAGGTCAAAAAAGATCTTCAAGACCAAAGATCAACCTGACCAACCAAGTCCCATCACTAAATGCCGTGTCCACACATCTCTTAAATACCTCCAGGGCTCCACCACTTCCCTGTTCCAGCACTTGACCACTCTCCATGAATAAATTGTTTCTAATATCCAATCTAAACCTTCCTGGTTGCAACTTGAGACAGTTTCCTCACATCCTATCACTTCTCAGCTATCGTAAATTCTGTCCCAGATGGGTAGATGGGTTTAATTTGTAGGTAGTCCTGTGTGGAGCCAGGAGTTGGACTTTGTGTGGACTCAGGATATTCTATGATTTTATGATCCTATGACTCTATGGTTCTATGACAAATAGCCAAATCACTGCAGGAATGGGTAAGCATCATTTTCTCTCTCTGTTGCCATCCCTAAAAGAGATACCACAGCTTTCTCTCACTGTGATGGACGAGTCTTCGTGGCAGAGCCAATGAAACACATCGCACCTTGAGGTCACACATGGGAGGGTATCAAAATGAATAGCTCATCACATCTGGTGGTATACAGGATGAAAATATGTTTCCCTGTGGCTGAGCCTTGATTTTCTGTGATCTTGAAGTGCCTTTTCCTTCATCCTTTTTCCAGAAGACCACAGCTAGCTTTGTTACCTCTGCCGGGGTCCATACTAAAAGGTCACTGCTAGATCAAAATGAATAAGCATTTTTGAGCATATTTTTCCCTCAGTTGCCAACCGTACCGTATTAAAGCTGTAATAAAAAGCACGCACAGTTCACCTGCATGCTTTGCGTTTATCATTTATCTCGGTCTACTGAAACCCAGCACCATTCCTCTCCCATTCAGTCACCCTGCTCTTGCTGGTTTTGTACTCATCGAAGCCGCAAGAGTGCCAAAGCTGCAAGGAAATATTTAAACGCTAATTAACTTCTTAATTCTGTGTGTGGGCAGGCCCCTTCTTTCCCCCGGAGCACAACTGATTTTCGAGATATTTATTTGGGATTTCAGGGTGTTTGCATATTGTGTGCGCTCCCCGTGCATGTGTTGGTATGTGTGTGGGATGCCGCTGGCTCTATCTGCCTGCAGCTGAGCCTGCCTGACATTCCCCTTAGAGCAGGCAAGTTTTCCACTATGAAAGTGAAAAAAAACAACCCTCTCTCCTATTTTCTTTCAGTCCCTGGGTAAAAGCAAGTGAACGGCAGCTCCATCGAGTACCAGCAGTAGAGGTGTGCCCGTCCTCCAAGCTTGCAGTGAGCTGGTGGCAGTCACTCGGCAGCACCAACCCAGGTTCAGCCTGTGCAAACCCTGTGCAAGTTTTTATTTTCATTTTTTCCAATGAACTGAGATCTGTGAGGTATTATTGCTGAAGCTAATCTGATTTGCTCTGGGAGGCGGCTAAGCATGTGGCTAGAATTTGTATTAGTGGTTATTAAAATTGCTTGTGTCCATACTCCCTTCCCCATTCAGCTTCCCCTCTACAACTTCCTTCTGCTGTGGCATGGAAGAAAAGGCTGGAGAGCAATATTAAGCCCCTAAACTGAAAATATGCCTGAAATATTTAGACATAGTCTGTGTGTTTCTATGCCTGTTTCCTGCAAAGAAAGTTCGTGCCGCAAACTTCAGCCCTCCAAGCATTAAAAATACTGGCGTTAAGAAGAGATTCAAATATGTTTTATTTTAAAAACCCTGCAGAACTGGCTGCGGCTCAATGACACGGGTCAGAACGTGGCTTTTTCTGCCCTAAAGGAAGGAGCAGGGTTGAGAGGAGCCCGGTGCATGCCTGCTGGCAGCGGTTCCTCTGGGCACTGAAGAGCAGAGGCAGCAGCACTTGAAGGACTTGTTGCTTCACGCCTGCCTGGCAGGAAGCTGCAGGCACCTAAGAATAAGTTGAATCAGCCCAGCTGGAGTTGTCTTCTTCATATATTCCCCTCCGAGCAAGAGCAAGGTGCTGTATGGTCCCTCCAATCTCAAACACATTGCTTGTGGGGCTCCTACAAAGACTCACCTAGGTGCCACAAAGGACCATCCTTTGTAGATCCACATGGAGCCTGGCTTGTAAAACAGTTTTCCCGTTGATTTGCTTCATTCTGTGTGATTTATAACAATGCTTCAAGAAGAGCTCTGTGTCTAACAGGTTTCCAGTGACAGTATGGGTAAAGCTGAGTGTTGACCTTAAATGTTTTTTTCCCCCCCTTGTTGTGTTACACTTAATAGTGCGTAGTTATACTCCCCGTGCGTTGGGAGAGCAGGAAATTACACAGTAAATGTTAGCAGAGGCTGAAGAATAGGCTTTGATTATCACTTGATAAGCCCCTGTAAATCCCATTAACGCTGAGAGCAGTTATGTGGATATACCAGGGGAAAAAGAGACCATTTGCTCTCGAATGCGTGTAACTAAATAAAAATTTAAGAGCATACAGTGCATAATTATATTAGACTGTAGGTTAATGCTCTTGAATGAAAAATGCCAGATGAGCTGAAATTGCTCTACAGAACAAGAGAAACTCTGGCTGCCCTGTGTACAGAGCCCGGGAGCTCTCAGTGAATGGCCCCAGTATTCCCCGTGCTGGCTCGTTATGGGGTTGGGGGCTGATGGAAAAGGCCACATCGCCGGCTGTGACCTCTGTCAGGACCTGCAGGGCAGAAAACAATGCAGGGAAGATGAGAAGACAAGCCTTGGCACCTAAAAGCTGGCTTCGCATCCTCTGCTGAACTTCTTTCTGGCAGCACTTTACTTGCCAAAGCGACCAGCAGGCAACGGCTTAATCAGCGCCTCTCTCACCATAGGGCAGCCTGCTGCAAGCATCACAGAAGCTCCGGTTGCCAACATCCTCTAAATTCCCATTGATTTTCACCTCCAGAGCGGTGTCAGAACTGTGTGCCCAGCAGGAAGGCCGTCACCTTCCCCCTGAGTAAGAAGGCACCAACCACTGGTACCACTGGCCCTTGATACAAAGATGACACAACCCCAAGGAAAAAGGCCACGAAAGAGATTTGTTATTTGTGTCTTCCCGAATTTAAGGAAAACAGGCTGCCAGATTCTCTGCAAATAAAGAGCATAGGTGTTTCTTGGTCCCATCTCTGCTACAGGTTCACAGCCCCGTAGAAAAAAACTCATAGGGGATTATAATTGGGTATATAAATTAATACAAGTTCCCGACAATCATTGCATTTTATGGCAAGATGGAACTGCTAGAAGAAAGTCCATGGGCAGGTGCACAGCCCAACTTCTCAGCACAGACTGTCCCTTATTGCTTATAATCCTTCACAGTTTCAGAAAGCCCCAGTAACACACAAACCCAACCTCTAAAGTTTTTCCACGTGATTTATGCTCCTGTAGCCGCTGCTGGTTCACATTTCGCATCCATTTCTTGGAGGGAAAGCGGAGCTGATCTGTTTTTCATGATAAAAGAGCAGCCACCGAATTAATAGCAGGTCACTCCAACATATATTACAGCGCGGTCTGGCATTTATGTGGAGAATCTCCCGTCATCTTCACCGCCACCCCCAAATGCCATAGCAACCACATTGCAAAGGGGCTGAAATGTATGCACAGCTTAACAGGCTGCTAAATGAATGCACTACTTGTTTTACCATTGTGATGATGAATTCATTTCAGCTGCACTCCCTGATTAGCAGAAAGCCTCGCTCCCACTGAAGGGAAAATAAACAAACAGCTCGGATTTTTGCCTTTTTTTTTTTTTTTTGTAATTGAGGAGTTTTGCAGAATTCAGCTGTGTGGGCAATTAACTGAAAGGACCTCAAATTATATGTTGCGCTTGCACATTAGCTTTTAGAAATGCCATAAGAAAGTAATCCTTGCAGCAAACACAGGGTTCAACCAGCAGAAGCAACACTTTGTTGAAAACTTAATACAGAACAATGCTTGTTTATTCAGCAGTGTTTGAATATTAAAGTAGCCCATGCAATTGTTCCTAAGTGTAACAAGTTTCACCGATGTTTTGTGAAGCTCAAGCAAGTCAATAATTTGCTGCAGTTAAAAATATGCAGCTAGCATTGTGATTGCTTGCAAAATACCGTATTTTTATTTTTTTTAACACTTATAATGTTTCAAATACACTTAAAATGTGTGCTGAAGCATCCAGCTTGTTCTTCATGTACTTTTCCCACAACTTGTTCCCCCATGAAAAGCTACCTCCAAAGACGTGGGCTTTTCTCAGATACTGCCATGCTCCCACGTTGCTACACCCACTTCCAACTTTCCACACCCTTGTGTATCACATCGAGGTATTAATTATTCCATACTCCTCGTGGGGATTGCTCGTCAAATATTTCACTCGAAACACTGGCTTACTGTTGTCCACAGACAGCTCTGAATCCAAGAACGAATTGTTCCTGTTACGTATTCACCGGTTATTTTTCCCCTCTTTGTGCTTCCAAGCATCTCCCAGTAGAGCTGAAGGAAAGGGAAAAAAAAAAGGAAAAAAAAAAGGGAAAAAAAAAAAAGGGAGGGATTGCACTAAGGCAGAATCTGCAGCCAGATGGATTCAGCCTGATTTTAGCCACCCCTTTCTGACCTTCCTTACACCGTCACGTTTGGCTACTGGCCTTAGAAAGGATGGGATAAGAGGTCTCCCAAAGGAGCAGGTAGGACCATGGAAATCAGAACTGCTGAGATATGGGTGCAGTAAATGCCCATCATTTTTTATGGGCATTTTTTATTTTTTGTCTTTCTCATGTACTACATTACAAAGTACAGCTGCTCTCCAACCCTTCCATTTTTCTCTTGCTCAAACTGGTCAATGAATAATCCTTCCTTTATTTTGGGGGGGGGGGGAAAGGCACAGCAGTTTTCTTGCCTGAGCCTGCTCCCCTCGTCTCTTGGTTTTTAGCTCCTTCTCCCTCCAGAGATTAGACGGGAACTTTGAAAGTGCTTGTTCTGAGACAGGCTGGGCCACCCGATTCCAATCTCTCAAACAATGCAACATTTCTTTGGCACTGGGATCAGAACGAAGACGAAAACCACAGAATGAAAACAGAGCTGGAGGATCCTGGACCCAAATTCTTTGGCCACGTTCGTGCTCCAAAGCCAGGGAGTTCTGCGGTGCGCAACGGGCTCCGGGTCCCCGGCAGGGACCTGCCAGAGCATGCTGCAGCTCTTGCTTTGTCCAGGCACTGGAATTTCTCTTTGAGACAAAGGTCGATGTGTTCCTCACCTGTGGAGGCAAGGCTTGCACCTGGCGTGCGCGTTGGGAAGGCCCCAGGGCTGGTGGCATGGGACATTCCTGTTTGCTAGACCCTAGGTGACTTCTGGTGCTGGATTTCTCCCTAAAGGCACTTGGATGAGTGTCTAGCCACCCCTTAGCTTTCTTTTGACTAGCTAAACAGACTAAGCTGCTTAAATGTCTCCCTGGAAGCCATCCTTCTCAGTCCCGTGTACATTCTTGCCAACCTCCTGCTTGTTTCGTGGATGCAAGAGCAAGGCACGATGTGTTGGCAGCGGTCTGGAGAGGGGAGGATACTCAGACAACATAATCCTCCTCTTCCCCTTGGATTTCCTCTGCCTGTATGTACACAGATCGGGTCAGTTCATGGTCAGTTGGTTGCTCACCGTGACTTGTGAGCCTTTTTCGGTCAAGGCTTCCCACTGCTTCAACCCCCACCAGGCAAACACCGTCTTCTTTCTCTGATCTTGTGACTCTGCTTGGCTGTACTTGCTTACCTCCACACTACCAATTACTCATTTGTTTCCCTGACCTCTGTTCTAGCTCTTTACCATTTTCCCAACCTTCGGCTCATCTGAAAAATTTGTTGGTAATTATTTTATTTTTTTTTTCTTCTTCTTTCCAAGTTGCTGATAAACTACGTTAGTGTAGAGCCAAGAACCAGTCCCTATGGGATCTCCCCAAACACACACCCACTCAAAGAAAATTTCTCTGTTTATAATTATATTTGAGGCCCGAAGTTAGCCAACTCTTAATCCATTTAATGTGTTTCCTGGTGGTTTTGTATTGTTTTAGTTACTTCATCAACCCTCTGCACTGTAGCAAGGAACATTTCTTACAGAAGCCTAACACCAATTCCCTCAACAGCCAAACGTGTAATCTAATGCAAACTTCTCCTGATCTGCATTAAAAAATGGTGTAAAAAAATGGTAATGGGATATATCTGCCCCACAGTCACAGCACAGACTGCATAGCCTGGCGTAGAGAGACCCAAAATAATGTTAAGTTGCCTAGTTTGGGTATCGGTAGCAGGGTAGGCATGGCACTGTGGTGCTATATGAATTCGTATTATATAAATAAACAATGCAAATATATATAAATTGAAATTATCTTTGTCCCCTGCAGCCTGGAGGACAGGCGTGATCTCGGCAAGGTGAAAACCCTACTGCAGGCAGTGCTGCTGCTTCCGTCCCTCTGCAGACACCGGTTATATGATCCGCCGAGCCACGTCCTAGAGGAGAGTCTGTGTTCCCAGGACAAATGCCACCCCGTTGCAACCAGAGCCTCTCGTGTTTATAGTGCCACAGATGCTTTGTAAGCCGAAGGTGTTTAAAAGAAATTTCTGGCGTGCTGGACGTAACCTCAGCCTTCCAGTCGGCTGTCAACAACACACAGCACCTCTCTGGTTTCTAACGCACTTGGAGGGCAAAAAGGGGAGAATGAACTGTTGAGGGTTATCCTTTTCTCCTTGAGTGTTTGGTGTGATTTTTATCTTTATTTATTTATTTATTTATTTATTTATTTATTTATTTATTTATTTATTTTTCCCCAGCAATAGCAACATCTTGACATGCACCTACCATATTTGCCCTGTGAGAGATGAATAGCGTGGGGTTTGGCTCACGGTGCGTGGCTTTATCTACCTTCATGTGGTAGGGTCACTGCAGCATAGTCATTGCCTTAGTTGCAAAGAGGACAATTCAAGGAGCTCTCCTTTTCAAAGAAACCTTCTGAGCTCCAAGGAAGGACCTGAGGACTATGCTAAACTTTTGTGTGAATAGCAATTAAAACGTTTGCAATAGCCTCAGATCTCTTGACTTTCCCAAAAGGCAGACAACCTGCAAATGATGTGTACACGCTAAATCAAACAATTGTAATTTGGATTTAGATTTGGGAATGAACGGGATGTTAATGAGATAACGTCTAGGCATGATACAGCCTAACTTCTTGGCATAAGGATGCATAATAAAATCTTCTATGCTGTATAAGGTTGAACTGTAATGACACCAGTATTTCATACCTATTTATTTCTAGCATTTATTTATTTATATAATACGAATGCATTTATTATAATTAGATTATTGATAATTGCAATGTGTCTCGGTGTACATAAATTCCAATTTAATGCTTATAAAATAATATAAAGCTTAAAGGACAATGGGAAAACAGGAAACACTAGGGCACAGGGAGGTTAACTCATCAAGGGCAATGCTGTTCCACTGGAAACTTTATCTACTGTCTAAAAAAACGCTTTCGGTTCAGTTCGATTGCCAAAGCGGGGATTATTCAGCAGCAACAGCCAGAACAAAAACCATTAAAAGAACAAAATAGGAAGGCGAGATCTCTGCAACCGGGGTTTAATTCATGTTAATATGCACGAGAATGCAATTAGGGGAGGCTCTGAATTGCAGGAATGCGTGCCTGATGACATGCAAATCTCATTTCAACCGGGGCAGCCACCCGACGCGAGGCGGTTAATAGATTATCCGAGTTCTTATCATGGAGCAAGCTACTTGGGGTGGAGTTCATTAATACAAATAAAAGAATGGGAACATCAGTTCTGAAAGGATGAGTGGGTGGGTCAGTCATGAGATACAGGGCAAATCTTCTCCTGGTAATTTTAGCAGCAGCGCAGAGACCACCTGTAAGCTGCCTCTGCTGCTCCGAGAGTTCAGACCCGCAGCAAGCAGAAAGCACGAGGCAGAAATTCTGTCTTAGCTGCATTTTTTTTCCCTCCCTTGCTCTGCAGAAGGGATTAAAAAAAAAACAAAAACCTATTCCTGCTGCTGATCGTTAATCACTCTGAAAACAAACCTGGCCTTGCAGAACCAACTGCACAGTCAGAGGGCTGGGAAAGCTGGAGAGATGAAGAAAGTATTCAGGTGGTTTCTGGATGCTCAAATGTCTCTAGTTTGGGGATTCCTATATTTTGCTAATGTGATTATTTTGCAGTTATATAAATTATGCCATTGAGCATCTTTTTTTTTTTTTTTTTTTTTTTTTTTTTTTTTTTTTTTTTTTTTTCCCCTGGAACACTCAGCCAGAAGTCCTGAATCACCTCTTTTGGGGATATTTTTAGTTGTCATTTTTATACAGACCTGCATAAGTCCTGAGATGTTTGCCCTCTTCTTTAGTGTTTCTCCTCATGTTCACACCAGTTTGGGGTGGTAGGATTGCTGGTTGTGAGGAAGGGGTGGCTGACATGAATGAAATTGAGGTAAAACACGTAAAAAATTGTCCCTGCCCATGGCAGGGGGGTTGAACTAGGTGATCTTTAGGATCCCTTCCAACCCAAACCATTCTATGATTTTCTAACAAGGGTGAACCGTCACACGGACCTTGTTGAAACACGTTGAAAATCAATAAAAAACAGGTGGCTTCAACTTTGGCACTGAGGAAATAATTTTATTGAAAAGAGGACACCAAAAAAAACCCCACCCAAGTCATTTTCAGAGAGGGGCAAGGCGATCCTATGGTCTTCTTTCAGTGGAGCCGTGCCTTGGGGCTGGAAGCAAGCCCGGCCTCGTGCTTGGGACTGCCAGGCCTCTTGGTATCTGGAAGGTGAATTGCTCCCTGCAGTGGGCTGCGTGAGGGATTTTCTCAGCTGAAACTTTGAAGTTGGCTGCTTTGCCCACTCTGTGATGTGGCGCTGTATGTTTATAATTTGCGAAGCACCTCGGGGTGAGAGGCCTTCTGTAAACGCTGTTATTCATCAGGAAATAACCGGGCCCATGCTTTGAACGCTAGCTGGCATCGCTCCCAAACCCCACCAGCACGTTCAGCTGTTTATTTTTCTTATTGCAGCAGCGCCCAAGGATGAAATGGGAGTGGGGGTCCCTGGTGCTCAACGCTGTGCAAATATAAATGTCATCTTCCCAATGACAAGAGAGGAAAAGGCTGTGGGAAGGGAAATGCTTTATACTCTGGGTCTGAGATTGTTTCTTTCCCAGCTCAGCAAGGATGGTTGGAGGGCAGAAGGTTTCCTGTGTTTTTCCTCAGATGTAGCCTAAAAGTGAGTCCCGACAATGGGAACGGCCCCATTCGAGCATCCAGGCTGTCCTCTTCAGTTATGGGGGCAAAGAGGCCTCCTGGGGGCAGTTCACCTGAGCCAGTAGACACCAAACTTAAGGTGAGAGGAAGGGCATCCTTCTTGTACCTGCTTTTCTCCACCAATTAAAAGGGAAAATCGTGAAACTAGCCTGGACTCAGACACCTGCAGCTGGAATGAATTTGGCCATTGTAGGTTGGGATGACCAAAGTGGGTACCACCTGGGTACAAACCCCATTATATCGAGCTGTAGAAACGAAAAAAATGAGCTCCAGTGCCTCCACCTTGGGGCTGAGCAACACACTGATCTCTGAGGTTATCCCTTTGCCCTTTGCTTTACAGCAGCTGAAGCAGGAGAAGAAGACACGAACCCTCCCAGCAGCATAGCTAAAGGAGTAGGGTGCCGGTGGGAGTGTGGGACAAGGAGAAATACCACAGTGAATTAGATCTTGTGTGTCTGACAAGAGACCAGTCAAAGCCCCAACAGACCTCCTTTTATTCCCACAGGAATGTACCATGTCTTATGGGATGCCAAGGACAGTATTCATGCTAAAAACAAACAAAAAAAGGTCTTCTGTGTGAAATTAATACCGAGTGGTAGCGCTTCGCGTCAGGATTCGGACTCCCTTGGGCTTTAGGGCCGCAGAGCTCTCTGTGTTATTTCCAGGGCAATTAGTATCCTCGATAAAAGCGCACCTGCCTGCAAGCCGTGACAGTCCATTACGGGTTTAATGCAGACGATTAGCTCAAATCCATCTTCCGGAGCCTGCAGCACGGGGCTGGAGCTTGTGCACGAACAGAAGTGCCTGTGGCTTCCCCTGCTTCCTGCCTATATTGACTCAGAAAGGCTCCAGTAGAGCCTCTCCTCTTTTTTTGGCATTTCAGCGTCCGATTTTGGCAGGGCTCCACCGTATCAGCGGTGTTAAAAATACCGAATAAAACCGACATAATGGAAGAAAATCGTTCTGAACAGGACACAGCCCCCTCCCGATGAAAACATTGAGGCAGCGTGTTTAAAGATCTCACCTCAAGTCTCACCCTACCCATCCCTGCTGCCCGTTCATTTGGGTTTCACGTGTCCAAGGCTCTGCCGAGACGAGACCCATTTCTTTTGAGCCGGGCCCAGGTTCTTAGCAGCTGGCTGGGAAAAATGGAGATATTCTTCCTGTTTGCATCAAGGTTTACTTTGGGGAGTTAGGAACGAGCACCACACTCCAAAATGTCCTGGAACCCTCCGTTCTAGAATAACATCGCGTTGTGATGGTTGGAGAGAGCTCCCTTTCCCTGCCACAGTCTGATTGTGCTGAGTTTCACAGCTTGATACAGAAGAATTTATTTTCTTTAGGTCTGGGCTAAATATTTACAGTGAGATTTTAACTCCTCGTGTGCTGGCTGAGGGTCTTTTAGGGGTTTTGCTGCGCCATGGAGGAACTCATCCCCGCCAGGGAGAGGGGTCCTGTTACGTGGTGCAGTGCTGGTTTGAATCTGTCCCATTTTCTTCTTGCTCTTGGTATTAAGAGTGTTTTCAGAGGCTTTGAGGAAGTTTTTATTATTTCAGGAATGGCTTCCTCCTACTTCTGAAGGAATTACTGCTACACCTCCTCCCCAGTTACATGTGCCAGGACCAAAGGAGCTGCCATCGTTTCGGTGTTTTGTGTCACTGTGCATGTCTTCCCAGCCCTAAACCCCATGGGTCTGCCAATACTCAGCTTTGTGAGCAAAAATCACTGCACTGGGTATGAGATTTGCCTCGTTACCCCATTATCTTTCCAGCACTACAACTAGTCACTTCAGTAAAATGGGACTTCACCTTCTTTTCGCGTTATAGTAATTTATGCTTTGGACTTTGTGCTGATATTAAAAACACCCAATAACCAAATGTAAACACGTCCTCTGACTCAGCCACGGTGCTCTTTAAAAGACACAACCTATAAACATCCCTTCCTGCTCAGGCCCAAACAAAGCTGCAGGGCCTTCCTCCACGCAGGACGTGGTAGGGTTGGCTTTGAACATCTTCTGCCGATGCCATCAAGTCCCCTGCAACTCTCTACCTTTATCCAGCTTCTTCCATTAATTTTATTTATTACTCCCTAGATGACTGATTGATGATGCTTAGCAGATTTCCTCAATCAAGCTGCCTTGCATAGCAGGGCAGTGGTAATTTGTTTGCCTACAGACACCTCCCGCAGTATGACCAGCAGATTTTTTTTTACCCATTGAGGCTGATTTTGTGCAAGCAAATCATCCAATTTCTATTATCAGGGCTTGAAATTTGGTGGAAAGTTTCCTCCTTCGTTCTTCGCATTTCTGAGGAATGTGGGTAACGACAGGAATTGCAAATGCCTGTTGGTTAAAATAAATTAGGCGTAGTTGCCAAAACTGGAGGCTGACTGGAGCATTAAAACTGCTGACAACAAGCTGTGTATGAACAGCAGTGTGTGCCCGAGAGAAAAGGATGGGTGGGACGGCATGGGAAGAAGCCTGTGACCCGTCTCGTTGTTAAATATAAAGATATTAAAGCTTTAACAATCAAAGTTAGGGGGTTAGTGCGGGGCGAGTGTGTGGGAGTGCCAGGAAAGGGGATTACAGACCGTGGGCTCACATTAAGAGGTGAGCTGCTTTTATCTGTAATATATGGAAAGAAATACCAGGTAATGGGAGATTTCAATCATCAAGATGTATGCTGGAAGTCTCATATAACCAGAAATAAATCTCTTTGAAGTTTCTCGAATGATGTGTGATCATTTTCTAGCACAGGAGATATTACGCCCAACGCCAGATAACAGTATTTCAGCTTTCCCCCTGACAGCTTGGGCTGTGCATTGGAAGATGACGGTGTCTTAGGAACATATGGCTGGGACCCCGTTTTCACAGAAGCAGAGGATGGCCCGACACAGTAATGAATACATTGGGTAGATCAAAAGGGGTAATTTCCCAGTCCTGAAGCAGAATAGGAAAGAATGAAAGTTGAGCTTTATATAAGAGGATTTTACCAGCTGACCAACACCTCGATTTCACAGGGACACGAGCAGACAATTTTAATTAAAAACCCATCCTGCTAAAGAGGGGGAATGCCACACAGCATGAGACAAATGACTTAATAAGCTGATTGGGATAAATAAAACCTCCCTTCAAGGAGACAGATGCACAGTTAGACATGACTGCAGCCAAATGGCCAGGGCAGGATGGGAAGCGGTGTAGTAGTGAGCTTTTCCCTTTGGTGGCAGAAATGCCATCCCATTTGCGTGTTCACATTTAGGAAATGTTGAAAAAGGCTGAGCTGGTGTTGGTGGGAAGGAAAAGCAAGATACGATTTGGGGCCCAGCAAAAATGCTTCACTGGCAAATTTAGGAGCACCATCTGTTCAGTTTGCCCAAAAGAAGACCAAGGGATGACTTGGTGTCTGTGCAATGTGCTTTGGGGAGGAAGCACCAGGTATCTTGGGAAGAAACATGTGACAGCAGCCAGTTCTGGGGGCTTAAAGTTGGGCAAATTTAATGAGAAATAAGTTTTGTTAAACACAGGCTGGTGATGGGCTCTTCATCTCTTGATACCTTCAAATTGACATGCAGCACTGCTCTGCACAGGGTGGTGAATTAAAGTGTAGGTTACTGAGCCGGTGCTGTGTGCTCTCTGCAGCAATTCCTGCCTTTAAAAAGCTCTAAATCCATGAGAAGCAGGTAAGGAGATGTGATATTTTATTATGTAAGGTCTGTTTGATGCTCTGTGCAGAGTTCTGCAATGATGCAGCTTCATCTTCCTGAGGTGGCAGACACGGTGGGGTGCTGGGAGAGGTGAGTGCCAGCAAGATACACATGGGAAACATTCTTCAAAGGCTCTCTGCTTGTGTATTGAACCTTATGATCCGTCAAAAGCCAGCTGGGAGCTGGAAGATGGAGGTTTGGGGTCCTGGAGCCTTGTAAGGAGAAGAGATGTGATGGGGATATTGAGCACAGAGAGCATTGCTTCGGTTCCTGTTGTTTCCAGGTTGCTGTTTTCTAGGTAGATGGGGCCCATGTGCCAAACAGCCCCACCAGCCACGTGGTTCTCATATTCCTGCTCTATCAAGACAGCAAAAATAAGTTTAAAATAAGAAATGCTGTAAAATTGGAGAATACTGGGGCTGGAGGCTGTCTGACTTCAGCTTAGGCACTACCCTCTCCTTGGGGGGCCCAGGTCCTTGTTTCAGCCCCGCTGAACAGCAACAGGGAGCTCACTACCTGCCTGTGTCTCCATTTCTCCCCATAAAACACGCCTTTTGCAAAGCACATTGGTACCTCCTGTGGAGAACGGCTTTTTTAAGAGCTTGTTGTTATGTTTATGTTATTATGCCAAAGCGGGAGAAAGCAGTTTCTTTCCCTTTGCACCAATAATTGAACTTACCCAAGAGTGACACGTTGATGGGTTCTGGAAAGGGAGTGGGAGCGATGTCTCAACTGGCCTGAAATTCAGTCGACAGCTTGTAGCATCTCTGGGAAGCCTCCTGAGTAGTTATTACCACGTCTTTTGTCTGCAAAATCATGACAGAAAGCAAAGAGAGAAACCCGAGGCGTTTTTGCAAGCGGTCAGGTGAATTTATTTCCCAGGAGTTCTCAGGAAATCAAAGTTTTCTTTCCTCCCCTCCCAAATTGCAGCACTTTTAATGATCTTATATATAACGTTGAATAATCTGTGCCATTTACTATTGTGCTTTCCCAGGGAAAGAAGTGATATAAAGACATTTAGGATATGCCCAGCATTTCAGAAGGACAAAATAGGGGGAAGGACCCCAAATGGCTCAAAACAACACGAAGAGCAGCATGGAAAATTGCTCCAAAAGCTCGTCTGTGGCTGTGTGAGGCAGTTTGTTTGAACTGCCAAACACACAGAAACTCACTGCCTGACACCACTCATTGTGCTTCTGACACGGTAAGGACACGGGTGTTCGTTGTGGGGAGCGGGTGTTACCAGGAGTCAAAAGAAAAAGGAAAAGAAAAAAAAAAAACACCCTTTGGCTCCCCATAGCTAATCAGGTATTCACCTTGAACGACCGCTAATGAAACCAGTACGGCATCAAAAGGAAAGCTGGCTCCAGCCGAGAAGGTTATTAAAAAATTTAACAGTACCAGACGGCCCCCGACCGGCTTAAGTGACTGCGTTTTACATGCAGCTTTGGAAAAAGAAAAGCGGCCTTGTGCTTGCCCCTCTCAGCTGCCACCTGTTTGGGGGCTCTCACAATTAAAACAAGGCATTGGGGATGCTGTCCTTCTAGGCTAAGATTATTATTTTTTTTTATTTGAGGAAGAACTTAAAACTTTCCTGCTTGCAAGACCAGTGGAAGAAAAATGAACAGGGTTTTGGTGAGGGGGTGGTAGAAATTCACTGGGAATGGGACACGTGCAGTTTGGTTTCCAGATGTATGCAAGCTTAGGAGGAGGGGAAGGAGTTCCTAGCTGGGGTGAAGCTGCTCCTGTGCTTTTAGGTGGCTTCTGCTGCCACAAAATGGTTATTTCTATCACATAGTGCCCCAGGTGAGGAGCCCAACCTGCCTCTTTGCCAGGGGAGAGACGGATGTGGGCACCTCCATGTCATTCCAGCCTGGTCATCAAAAAACCAACCAAACAACCAACCAACCAAACAAAAAAACAAACATCACTAACAACAAAAAAACTCTTTTTAATGGCAAATGCACTGAGATTTCTCTGTGTATCAGCACGAGGGAGTCTCGGCTACTGTCATAACCTGGCTGTTTTCCACCAGACTTTGATAGCATAAAAGCACACCTGGAGACAGGGGTAGAAGGTCTTTAAAGCCTTAAAATCTTTCTGCTCATAATTTGCCTTAGTTTTCCCACCATTTTAGGCTTGTGCTATCTGTAATGACTCCCTCTGGGTGCAAGCAAAGCTTGGCAGCTGAAGGCATCCAGGGTTTTATCTCCAAATAATGGTGTAGTCCCCCACACCTGAAGTAATGCCTAATGTAGGATTCCACCTCTGGCCAAAAACTCCTCTGTAGATCATTAAAATCCGTATTTCAAAGAAAACTGATGCCAAAGGACTCCACAGGAATCTGCTCCAATGTACATCTGGGCCACAAGACCTTACAAAATGAATTGAAGTGGCCAAATCACTCTCGACTCCCAAATGACCCCTCTTTTGTTGCTGTTTTAAAGTTACAAATTGGTTGTAAAAGAATATGCAAAGTGCCAGGGAAGTGAAACAACTGTGTGTTTTATCTCAAGGAAGCCAACAAGTCAACCCCCACAAGTCAAACTCATTAAGAAGCTGCCTTTGGGGAAGACGTCCATCGCCATGTGTTCAAGACAATTTTTCCAGTAACGGTTCTTAGATCTGGAAACGTCCTTGATGAACCTTCAAGCAAGGCTGCACCATGGATAATCTGCTAATAGCGTTTGAGCATTAATGCCTGATGTGAGTGTCGGGGGAGTTTTTTCTTGCGAGGGCTGGAGATAAGCAAAAAAAAAAGTGATAAGTAGGTGGGAGATCTAGCACAAAGACGGGGGCAAAGAGAAATGCCTGTGCTTGCAATGCTCTTGCCCAAACCCCCGCCACACAAGACTCAAGGGGCTGAAATGATAGTCCTGGGAGGTTGGAAATTCACACTTTTTTGTGGTGTTTGTGCTGTTTGTGGAGTATCTACTCCAGGTTTTTTTGCTGCTGGTGGTGATGGGAGAAACAAAAGCAACAGACAGATCCTTCTGTTTTCAGGAGAAAGTTACAAGTTCATGGTTGCACCAGGGGAGATTTAGATTAGATATCAGGAAGGATTTATTCATGGAAATGATGGTCATGCTGCCCAGGGAAGTGCTGGCATCCTCATCCCTGGAGGTTTTAAGGGATGTGTGGACGTGACACTAAGGGACAGGGTTTAGGGGTGGACTTGGTGGGTCAGGATGATGGTTGGACTTGATGGTCTTGAAGGTCTTTTCCATCCTGGCTTTAGTTATTATTTTTTTTTTTTACCTTTTTTTTTGTTTGTTACATGGATTTTCCTCAATCCAGATGTGGTATGGCCACGTTGATGCCATGGTTAGGAATAAAGCAGGCCATCACACTTCGAAGTATTTAATGTACTTACCTCTCGTATTTTAGCTCAAGTACACTCAATACCCAGCAAATGGGTTATCCGTGTTACAGGGGGACAAGGAGCTTAAAGAACAAAAAACGTGTTGTGATGTTCTACAGAGCACAAACATACAAAGCAAAACATGTATTTGTGTATTTCTGTATTTTCTGTAGGTGTATTTCTGTAGGTGTTTTCCTAAATGGATGGAGTGAGCCTAGATTTTTTGTTTTGTTTTGTTTTCTTTCTTTTTTTTTTTTTTCCTTTTTTTAAAAAATATTTTTAATGTCCAGAAAGGCTAAAACTGAGGCTTAAAAATGATGGTCTGGCGAAATTACACTTCGAAGCAGAGGAGTCAGAGCAACGGAGGAGCCCTTTAGCATGGAGGTGGCCTGGACCTTGGTGAGGACAGCTTCTCTGTGGCACAACGAAGCCCAAAGGACTATGAGGAGGAGCAGAAGAGATCTATTGCAGGAGACCTTGCATCTCCATCCAGCTCCTGGGCTTGGTGAAAGCTCACCCCGGAAAGCAGGACTGGCACATTGCCTCCTCCTGACCTCACTGGAGGTTAAGGAAGGAGCCCTGACCTCAAGCATCCTTTCTCCTGCTGTGCGACCCGCCTTTGTGTGAGACCTTTATTGTTCGAGTCCTGGAGAAGAATAAATAGGCTGTCGCTGGGAGCAGATTGCAACGAGAATATTGCCACACAGAAACCGTCCTCGACGCCCTGTTTCCAATAAAACCACATTTTTTTGACTGCATGGTTTCAATAAAAAGCCCAGAAAGAAAGAATCGAAGGGGGCACTGCTTTTCATGGAGTGCCAGCAAGCTGCAAAGAGTCGCTCGCTTTGAAAGAGTCGCATGAATAGGGACAAAGCAGGGTGCTTGGGGCTGCACACACACCCAGCTCCTCCATCAATTCTGGATTCAATTCTGCTTCTTGCCCCTCTCCTTGAAGATTTCCATCCTGGCCACTTGCCTTCATCTTCTGAAGCTCCTCCTGTTCGCGAGGACACGGCGAGAGGAGGCATTAGCTGCAGCTGGGTGGCTCGATGGGAGCATGGGGTCTCAGCAGGGTTTCTTTATGAAGACATTGATCCCAGCTCTTGGCAGCCACTGGGGCTGATGCCACAAGTTAGCGGTGTGGTGGGGCTGGGATTGCACGGGCACAGCTCAGCCTCTTCCGCTTCGAATTTCTCCCAAGTTGGGCTCTTCCAGCAGCCTCTAAATAACCCTGAGACAAAACAGCACCAGGAAAAGCTTTGCAGAATTTATGACTGTAAAAATGCCAAGCATACAGACCTATACTATATATAAATTATGTATTTCTAATCTCATATTTTATCCCTTTTTTATTTTTGCAGTGAGTACTGTTTTCTTTTATTATTACCATTATCTTTAAACTGCTGTGTTTGTACGAAATCAAAGCATTTCTGGGTCTTTCCCCCACCCTCCCGAAAACAGCGTGCCCCTCAAATGTTTCTGCTTCGTGCCCCAGGGTATCTCCTGCCAAATCCCCATCTATTCATGTCCCAGAGCACATCCCACCCCCAGGCACCCACAGCGCGCTCTTGGTGGGGTCAGGGAGCTTTGAACCCATGGTGTAGTTTTTTTTTACATTTCAAGCCCTGCTTTTCTTTTTAGCCCAGCCTTGCAAGCTCTTGACAATGTGCTGACACCAGAAGCCTTGGCAGGGAGAGGTTTTGGCAATGTCGTGGAGCCAGGAGGCTCCTCTGGTGGGTGCAGATCCCATGGGATGTGCTGGGATGAGCCAGGATGCTGCACCCCCACCCCACCTCCCACAGTCTCTCCTGCAGGATGCTCTTCCTCGTTATAAATAGATGGGAAGGCTCTGGAGGAAATTGCCATTGAATCTCCCTCTTTTATCCTCGACCAGCTCTTTTTTTGTGTGTGTGCTGTTCCTCCACAGAGGCGTGGATGCGGAGCAACCATCAGAGCTGTCTTCTGCATCACAAACACGGGCCAATAATTTTGTCATCTGTGGGATGAGCTGGGAGGATGCTGAGGGCGAGAACAAGAGGGGCTGTAAATGCTCCGGGCGTTTGCTCTGTTCTGGGGCCAGATGGGGTAACACAACCCCATGGTGCCAGTGGCTGTTGTCACTCTGAGTCCAAAAAGCATCCTACAGAAGGGCTTTGTAGAAGAATGGACAGCAGAGGGAATGCACTTCATGGGTAATTGCAAAAACACATACCAAAATGGGTTGTTTGGAGAAATCTGTCATCGTAGGTGCAGCTTTGTCTTTTAATTCTCTGGGCTCATGGTTTCCCAAGCCCGTCCTGGGCCACTTTGTGAAACCTATCCCCTCTCTAAGGCTGTTGAGTGGTGGGAGGGAAATTCCTGCTGCGTACCCCAGACCACTGATAAATAGTGACAATAATAATGATAAATAATCATGGTAATAGTGATAGATAGCAGAGAAGCAGGGCCACGGGTAGGTGGTAGCAGGCAGGGGAAGATAACTCTGTGCTTGGCCTTTATTAGCCCAGGATGTAGAGCGATAGTGAGAGCCAAAAAGGTAACAACACGTGGTTTTTAACCTCTCTGGTTATGAAGATGGGGCAGAGTGTGGGAGCTCAGGCAAAATATTCAGGACGGTGAATTGCTGGACTTGTTAAAGGAAATTATAAGCCTTAGGCTCTTAGAGGAACAGAAGAAGAAGATGCACGAGGGAGGTCGTGATTGGCTTGGCCTCATCCTAAAAATGATGCCTTTAGGGAACGGCGTGGGAAGGTGTCCTGCCATCCAGGAGAAATAAGACAGCTCTGCCTTGAAATGTCTGGGCAAGGCTTAAAAGCTGCTCGCTGGAGGAAAAAAAAGAAAAAAGAAGCTGTGATATTGTGCCAACAGGCCACAGAGCTGTGCGTGTACCGATTAAATCGTCGCTCTGTGAGATGCGCTGGGCCCTGCGCCTGCCAATTAGTGACTTTGGGGAGAGCATCTCGCCTTGTCTCCCCTCTCCTCTGCAATGCAGGCACTCGCTGGGCCTTGGGTTGGGCTGGAGCACGTCCTTCCCTTCAAGAGAATGAGACGGCATCGTGGCGATTTTGTATTTTTTAGCATCGTTTTATTCGTTCAAAGCGAGCGGCGCTTGTTTTAATTAAAGAATTGTGTTTCTCTTTTCTTACGCCTTGGCTCACTGCCTGGCATTGCATTTTTTTGGGGGGGGCCTGGAGAATGAAATGTTTCATTCAAAGCAGGATCCTCCTTGTCCCCGTGTGTGGCCGCTGCTCGGAGAGGTGAGGGACGTGGGTAGGAGGCAGAGGTTTTGGTGTGGGTGGAAGGGGAAGGAGGGAGCAATGGCTGAGGTTACAGAGCAGTGAAGGAAACACAAGTTTTGTAGCACTCCTCGCACTTAACTCTGCTGCTTTTCCAAAAGCCGTAGCAAATCCTATTTATGCAAATCCTCCCCTTGGCAGCTTTCTAATATTCATACAGCCTCCGGTGTGTGTAGAAGGGAAAAGTGGCAGGTATATAATCCTGGACAAACGCTGAGCACCTTCAGAGCTGGCTGCAAAACTTTTGAGTAACGCTGTGGCACATTTAACCTGAATTTGCTGACCTCTGCCCAGCATCAACTGTTCTTCAGAGCTCTGCCTGAGCTTATCAGCCCTCCTCAATATCAGGCTAAATTCTGAAGAAAGGAGGGAAATCAGCTGGCAATTCATCTGATGTGTTACTTTTTTTTTTTTTTTTTTTTTCCCCCTCCACACTTAGTTGAGCATTCCACTTCGAATAATCCTCAGCATTAGATTAAATCTCTATTGATCTCATTTTAATGAGCTCACCACTGTGACCAACGGCCCCTTGTCCTGCAGCAGATGGAGACGTGGCCATCTGAACGTGCAGCGGCAGGAGCTGTGTTTCGCAGGACTGACACCTTCTCCCCCATACAACCACCCTTAGCACCCTGTTATAGCTGAATCTGTAGACCCAAAGCCAGCAGAAGCGTCCTGTTCTTCACATCATGCTTTCCGAGTTTGCTGTCACAGTGAATTTCTCCATAAACCACGACCGGTGACTCCCAGCTCAGGGATTTTGTTTCAGATTTTGCCCAGGTCCATCAGGATGAAGCTGGTAGCCAAGGGCTGTACGCGAGCCCTTGTACACCACGGGGAAAGCAAACGTGCTGAGTGCTCGCAGCTCCCGGCTGCCTGGTTTAGGGGCTGCATTACCGATTCAGGTCTGGGGCAAATCAATTTCGTAAGCTACAGAATTGATTCCACCCTCGCATTGCAGCTTCAGACACCTGCATTTAAATTTCCACTTGAGATTAAAATATAAAATGAAGGCAATCTCTCTTTCCTTATGAGGATTAATGGGGTTTTAAATCCTAATGACAAACAAATCCTAATGACCCAGCACTTCTGATGCCAAAGAATTTGCTGCACTGTAGCATTTTGTAGACTTTATGAACCAAGGGACCATTAGGGTCAGTTAATATCACCTTCCACCTAACTAAGGTCATGGGCATTTTCTCTGTGATTTTTGCATACAGCCTAACAGCTTGTGTTTAAATTGAATAGTTTGACTCTTTTTGAAAGCCTACCTTGATGTAAAGGCAGCAGCACAGGGCTGTTCCTGGTGGGGAGCAGTGTAGTGCTATGGAGGAGACGTTTAATTGAAATCTGTCTCCTGCATGGTATAGAGCTGTCATCAAAATACATCCTATTCTAAACAATATCTTAAATTTGTATGCTCATTTTGGTGATATGTGTTTATTACCAAATGGCATTTCTTAAAACCAATTGAAGAGATGCAGCCACCTGAGGCAGGGACGTTGGCTTACTTTCAGCACGAAGTTTGCAACGTGAATTTGCAGATGCTGCCCAGCATCATTTTAAAGTTTTTCTCCCTGGCTTTTAACTTCTTTCCATCTACAAGAGACAACACGTCTTGTGTCAGCAGATTATGGTTAATAGTCATGATGTGTAATGACATTAATTAGCAATAACTATTGCTAATGCTTAATAACAGCAGCTAAGTGAAACCTTGGCTGCAATGATTTATTTCGGTTTAGTGAGCTGTGCATCTGGCAATATTGTGATGCTCTAATACATTCAGGGGGGTTGGCTCTGTGGGGAAGCAAAAGGCTGAGAAAGTCTGAGTGAGGGCACACGTGTGGACTCGTTCCTCCTAATTGCTGCTCACAACCACCCCCTGGGAAATTTGGTAGCTTCAGTGGGATGGAAGATGGGAGCTCAGCATGCCACATGCCTTGTGGCTTCAGCACAGGTCCTCTGTTGACCATGAGCTCCAGAAGGGTGTGGGGAAGGCTGTAATTACTCATGTTGGAGTGAGACTTAAGATTCCCTCTGGCGAGGTGTTGCAGAGTTTGTAACAGATAGAAACCTTGCTGGGAGTGTAGGATTTTTTTGTCCTGGTGCTTAACCTCTCTGCAACCACCTGGAGAAGTATTGCTCTTTGCTCCCATGGGATGTTGAAACCTTACTTCAGAAACAGTGAGCTGAAGCCGTGTTTAGTAGACTACTAATGAAGTCTCTTTTTAGTCGTGCCTTAAAGAGAAAAATATAAGCTAAGTGTTGCGTAGCTTTTGTATAGCTCCTGCACAAGGAAAAATCATTTTATTGTCTATTAAGTGTTTTGACATTGAATGGGAGACAAGCCAGAAGTGCAAAGCAATAACCTCCAACGTTGCAATGAAGGACCTGAATCAAATCCCTGCACTTTGATAAAACTCACCTCAAATTGGAAAGGAGAATTGCAATATGGGCACATAATTGTTGTTCATTACCCAGCTGAAAGGAATGCAAAAAGGCCCCTCTTTAGCATGGCCTTAGTGCTGGTTCCACCTTCTGGGAGAAATGAACTTGCATTTAGATTAAAGTACAATTATTCCTTTTTCCTCTCGAATCCTATTAATTATATGCAATTTACTCTAAAATGATCTGTTACTGTGCTAATCTTAGCAGTAACCATACTGCAGCAAAAACGTTGCACAACACTCCAGGTCTGTAAATGTTTCCAGAGATGAAATTTCAAATTAAAAAGCAGCAACAAACATATCCTGGACTACTTGTGCAATTTCCCTCTGTGGAACAAAGGTTTCTAAGAAAAACATTTTCCTTTCCTTATTTGTAGTCACTTCTCCTACCTCTGCAGTTGTTCTTGTGGGCTATGCTTTCTAATTTAAGTTGCAGGCAGCGTGAGGCAGTACCCAGCTATTTGATTTGTCTTGAATGAGGCAAGCAGATGAATGATGTGGGCTGTGTAATAATAGTCAGCTTGTTCTGGGCAGGGACTTCCAGCCTGGTGCCTGGTTCATATGGAAATGCCCAACCACCCTGGAGAAAACATTGAGAACAGCGGCAAGGTAAGAGGTTGGAAACCTTCCAGTTATGAGCGAATGGTTCAAGTGCAGCTGCAGATAATTAGGATGAGAAGTTAGTTTCTGATTGTTGGGAGATCCCATGGTGTCCTACAGGGTGCAGGTGAGACAATCAATATGTAAAGCAATGTGCTAAGGTGAAAACAGGAGAGAGCACCACTGCCAAACCTTGACTGGTATAGGCCAGAGGTAGTTCTTGCACCATAGGCTCTTTCTCCAAAGGTTTTGTTGAAGTCCATTGACAAGGTTGTTAGAAGGAACCCTGACCTGCTGTGGCTCACATGATAGTTTCTGGAGGGCAACTGGGATGGCAGCAGCCAAATTACAGCCTCCAGCACTCAGAAAAGGCCAAGGCGAGCCTCTCCACTGACACCCAAGGAGCAAAGGCCTCAAAATGTCCTACACCGGGCCCAGTAATTTGCAAACCAGTTCAGTCAACTTCATTAGAACAAGACACTGAGTTGTCAGATGAACCCAGTGAGCAATTTATCTTCTCCTGAAGGAGATGCCTGCGTTTGGTAGGAATAGCACCTTGAAGTTGACGCAGATGGTTAGGCCTCTTCTCACCATAATGGCTACCCAGACCATTAGCTCAGATGTAGACTTCTTGGGTGACTTTTGGTCACCTTAACAAAGGTGAAAAGAGCAACTCTGGCTGCCACTGCAGAACGTGCAGTTCTCCTATATGTTCGGTGTCACGTCTGTCAGCCCTGTGTGGTGGCCTTGTGGTAACAAAGAACATCCCATATGGCACTAAATAGCGAGTCTAAAGCAACTGAATCCCACCCTTGCATTTTCTAGACTCCTAAAGTGAGGTGAGATGAATCATATCCTACTGACATTGTCTGATCTGAAAAGTCTTCAAAATTCTTCTGAATGTCCCTAGCTTTAGAGATGGCTTTAAGGTCCCTTCCAACCCAAAGCATTCTGATTCTGTTAAACGGAACCTTGACCAGAGAGGGCACAGAGGGGGACAAGCCAGATAAAGGTGTTTTTGGTGAATACTGGGCATTTCCCCACAGTGCTGAGGCCCAGAAGGCTTCAAAAGCCAGGCTGACAGAAGGCCTCCGTGGTGTCATGCTGTATCTACAAAGAGCCCTGCTCTCCCCAGGGGCTGCAAAAGGACTTCTTGCTGGGCTTTCAGTCCCATGGTGGGACCAGCTTTACTGAAGGCTTTCTGAGTCTTTGCTCTGACACAAAACTAAGTTGTTTAGGGCCTGGAACATGCCTATAACTATGGAGTGAGAGCTTGTGGAGCTGCACTTTCTGTGATCTGAGCCTGATGGCAAATGAGGACGTTACACTTTGCACAGGATTTCCAGGTAATGATGTAGCTGGTTGACTTGCAAAAAGAATTTGAAACCAAGATTCAGACATTATTATTATTATTTTAGACTGAACAAAGGTTGAAATGGCTTTAAGAAAAAAAAAAAAAAAGACATCATGTTTGGTCAAGATGTACTGGGAAGCCCATGGAAACACACACAACTGAGTGGGAAGCATGAAAAGAGGTTGGGATTGCTCAGACTGGCATGGTGGCTAGGAAGGGAAAGTACCCTTTCAAAGTAAAACCCAGCCGAAAACCCAGCCCAGTGACTCATCTGTCAGTGCAACATAAAGACAAAAGATAGCAGAAAGTCCTGTCTTTTCTAGACCTTGTTGAAAAGAACTTGAGACACAGAGATATTTGTGGAAACATGCTCAAGACTTTTCTGTAGGTAGCGTGTGGTCAGCTGTTAGGAAACCCCTCAGCTCAATTCATGTGCGCAGAGACAGAAAACGAGACTATTTAGAGATGAAAGCAAGGCAACGCACGATGAAATTAAATACCTTAATGATTAGTGAAGCTTTAGTATCAAAGAAAACTGTAGCCTTGACGCTAGCTACTTTAATACAGCAACTATTTTTGATCTGCATGTTGAAAAATGTCACTTGCTAGATTCTCACCCTAAAATCACTATGAGAAACTCATTTAATTTTAGATGTGCACAAGACTTGACTTGTGAGTACTGGGCCCTTTCACACTGTCTCGAATCGGTGATCTCCTGTCTCTGGACACTTTTGGAAATGTAGAAGTTTGTGGCTAGGACGACGGTGAGCCAAGGTAGCTCGGCAGCTCCTTTTCCACTGCGCAAAGTGCTGAGTCCCCAGGTACTGTTTTTAAACCACCAGCCTGTGTTTCTTATTGCTGCTATATATGGAGTCTAGCTACAGTTAAAGTGTAATACATGGAGCTTATTACCCTCATTTTTTCAGCGCTGCAGAACGGAATGCAATTACAAAGCCTCTCGGAGGTGATTTGACTATGCAGACGCTTTGCAGCCTGCTGATTTTTCAGCCACATTTAGCGCCTGTTGAAGAACAGAAATCCTTCTCGGCTGATATTGGAGCCATCTGGTGATGTCTTTTTCAGTCCAGTAAGCACTTCTGGGTTCAGTTTAGAGGATGTCAGTATATAACAGCTTATTTAAGAGCCTAAATGCATGAACATAGCCTGGGTGACTATCAAAACCTTGGGAATGCTGTAAGAGCCGAGAAACACCAGTGTGAAGCAATGCATTATTTCTAATAATAACCTGAACAGAAGACAGGAGAAACCTGAATAGTTTCTCTTCAAGCATGGGTTAGGGGGTTGAAAGGAATTTCAGTGTCAATTCAAAACAAGGCAGTGAGCCTTGTTTTTTGTGGGGTGACTTCACTGTAAAAACATAACCGCATCAAGCAGTCCCCTGCTGCACTGCCTGGAGCAGAAATAACACCATTGATCCTGCAGGCTGGGGAGGAGAGGCAGCATATAGAGGATGTTTGGTGTATGTTATAGGTACGATGAGGTAGTGCTGCTCTGCCAGCAGTGCCCTCTATCACCTCGCCAAGACTCTGGCTTGGCACAATGCCTGATGGTGCAAGGCCGTGCAGGAGAGCACTGCACCCCTTTTTCCTTCAGATCCCTCCCTATCAAAGGCACTTTCCCCACTGACCTCCATGGGGCGAATCAATATGAAAAACTCCGATGAAACCTTAAAACTTTGGCCGCATACTCCCCTGGTTCCTTCACAGCCAGATACTGGAGGCTCTCCCTCCTTCCTGCCCAGCAAAGCCTTGTGCCCGTCACTTAGCCCCATGCTTGTTGCAGTGAGGAGCTTTACTCTGTGCCCTTCCAGTTTTCTTTCATCAGGCCTCATGCTGCCTAGCGTTAATTAATTAGCTGGCAGCTCCCTCAGGGCTGCAGCCTGCCCGTCAGTCTGGCCTGCAAGGCATTCACGTACTTTCAGGTGATGTTAAACCATAACTAATACTTTTAAAATTCACTGCTGGAGGACGAGGCTTTGGGATGGTTCTCAGACTTTTCAGATTTTGTGCCGTATTTTATGGCAGAAATTAATTCTCACGGTCAGTCAAGACTGCATGCTTCTTCCCCTTACAGCCTTTTGCTTTTGCTCTGGCATCTAATGTTGTTCTTTTCATGGCAAGGTGGGATTAGGAGGCCGAGAAAGAGATTTTGATTATATTTTTAGTGGGTAGCTGCTGTTGGAAAGGGTGGCCAGGCTCAGCAGCCTGCACACTTCCATTAGATGATCTTGGAGGTCTTTTCCAACTGTAATGATGCTGTGATTCTCTGATCGGGTCCCTTGTGCTGATCCTGCTGCATACTGGTGCTGGGAACTACACCAGCAAGAAAACTTCTCCAGGAACTGGAGGGCTCTGTGCTGCTGCTTCAGCTCCTGGCCTGGCACAGAGTGGGTCAGGGACAGAGCAGCACGGTGAAAGGGAAGCTGCAGGATGCACGCCGGGGTCAGGGACGGCAGCAGGGAGCCGGACTTCCTTCTTGGCAGTGGTTAAAGGTAGGCTGGCTCCTCTCTGCAGTAAAATCAGTCACCCACAGGCCTCCAGAGCTGTGCATCCTGTGACAGCTGCCCTTCGGTACCAGCGTGAGAAGTGGTGGATTGGGATTTGCTCAACAAATGCAATCTCTTTTCTTTTTCAGGAGCGATCAGGTTATTACTTTTATCGCATGTATTTCATATTTCTCACACCATTTTTTCCCTGGTAAGCCATGGCTTATCAATGATACATTAGCAGCACACAGTAGATGGCTTATGCTGAGGTGTGCTGTCAGTTTTGACTGGACACATGAATCACACACTGGGTTTATTTCCTCTGGCTGGAGAAGTTCATCCAGAACCAGGTCTCCGTTGCGGATATTCACAGATGACCTCCAGGCTCATTTCCATAGCAGGCAGCTACTCCCCAGGCATTTCCTTCACATTTGTGTTTATACAAACATTCCTCCCTGTGAAGCGAGCAAAAGGCAGAAAGGAGCAAACATGAGCTGGAAGCAAACGGAGGCAAAGATCTCAGTTCAGGTACCCACCATCACGTACAAGGTTTGCAGGATGAGTCTGTGGAGCTCAGCATAATCTGGATTTTCCTACAGCAGACCCAGTTTAACTGGGGTGAAACACAGTTTGATTATTCACAATGATTCACGATGAATTTGATGAAACACAATTTGATGATACGGGGATGTAGGTAAGTTCAGGGTTTTCTGTCTGTCCCCTGCTCTGGCTGCTTGTTTTCAACTCTATATTTCTCCCCTAGGTGTGCAGCTGTCCCCACAGCCGGACAAAAGCTGGGGTTTTGAGACCAAACTTTGAGGTTTTCTATAGGAGAACATCACTAATTTCAGGGTAGATTTCCATAAGTGAGTGAACAAAGGCAGCTTGCACTGCAAAGAGAGGCTGCTCTGCATGCTGGAATTTATCTCCATAGATATCCGGAAGAAAAGAGCAGCCTGAGTGCAGGAGATCAGCACAGCAGCTATATTTCATACTCTCCTTTCTCCTTTGCTGTCAATACATCCGTGCATAAAATGCACGCTTTGTGTGGGTCCGGCATAAACTGAGTAACACAGAAATAGAAAAGTCTAAAATGGGAAACCAAATCCATCTGATATTCTTTTAATTTATCAAGTTCATTCTCATAGCTACCTTGGATTTTACCTATTGAAAAGTTATTTTTGGACATTCTGGAGTAAGTCATCCTTTCCTGAGCATCGTCTTCTGGACCAAATGGGCAAGTCACCAATTTCTCTCAGTGCAATTAATAATGTGCAATTTACACTTTACAGTCATAAATTGCACATTATAACAACTCTGGGGCCTTCACTTGAGAATAATACCCAGAGGACTGATACCCATAAGGACTTTACATTGCTCCCACTTCTTTGGAGACAGAGAATTAGCAAAAGGGGATTTTGTATCGTGGTTTTCCTTGAAGACATCATAGTTTTTCTGACAATTTATATTCCAGATCATGGCAATTTTGTGGCAGGTATTCTGTGCCTATACTTGTATTTTAGACTGTGGTCTGTGTTAATTTAATGCCTTTTCCATTTACTCAAAAGTTATAGGTGGACCTTGGTCTTCTGAATTTGTAAGGCTTAAGTTTTTGTTTAAGATTTTCCTCAATCCCTCATTTTCCCCTTATGGTTACAACTTGTAGTGGGAAGGGGTTGGAGCATGTCAAAGCTTTGTGTTCAAAACTTCCTAGAGGATATGGAAACTCCTCGCTGAAGTTAATGGGAATGACGTGTCCCAAGTCCTGGTGATTCAGATGGTCTACCTCTGCCCTTCCTAAGGGAATAGAAAAAAAGTCAATCCTGAGATCTGCCAGCCTACAGATCCCTTGCAGTGGGTCATTTTAGGATCCCTCTAAACTAAACCAGTGCCTTCTAGATTTGGTAATCTCAGAGCATCCCAGGGCTGCTGGGAGAGAGGCAGGAGCATGCATCGGTGCAGAGCTGGAGGCTCTTGCCCATGAACAACACAGCTCACACTCAAGACACTGGGAATACGAAATGTAGACCCCTCAGCTTGTCTACTGGAGGCACATGGGGTTGCACAACCCTACGTGTCACGCCGAGCATGTACGTGCTCGGCGTGGTGCTTGTGCTCACCTGGTTACTCACCCTGACGGCGGCGCGCTCCACGCACAGCCTCGCTCCTGCCAGCAGCACCCTGAGTCACTGCGGTGGGACAACTGGTTCTTACTGGTGTCTGCAAAACCCTCCCCAGCCTCCTGGAGAGGTCAGCTCCGTGCTATGAGTCCAGGGCAATGTCTGGGAATGGGGTTTGATGAGGAGAGTCAAAGCGAGATGTTCCTTGGGGTGGCTCGGGGCTCCAAAAAGACGTCTGCAGCCCATGCAAGGCTCAAAGGTGCTGGTGCTTTGCTTCATCCCAAAGCCACGGAGAGCTAGAAAGGGTGAAATGTTCTCCTCATGAGAGGCAAGAATGCTTGTTTACTTTTCATGGTTTATTTTGGAGGAAATGGCCACAAGGCCCTTCTTGAGCTGTTTAGCAGCTGCTCTTTTCTAGTTTTTATTTTTTTTTCCTGTCATTTATTTTGATTTCTGGATTTTCTAAAACATAAAGAACCTGTCCCCCAACCCAGAAGGACAAGTGGTAAGAGACTGGCTGCAACTGTCCGGGTGATGCAGGCAGCCCTGTGCTTTGCCATGCAACCACTGCTGAGAAAAAATAATAATTAATTAATCTGCACCCCAAAACCACGAAAATAATCATTTAAAGGATCAAGAAATAATTCACTCTGGATTATGTGAAGAAGCCGGATTCTCCCCTGTCTGAATTTTCCTCTCAGACGGGAGGGGAAGGTTGGGCTGCCTGGGGGCTATAAACATGTTCCTGATTCACCGCACAGGATCACTGCAGCACGCACTAAAGAACCTCTTTCCCTCGGGGACTGACAAAGCTGGCAGCAACTTGTCTGGTTCTTCCTCCCCTCATTTGGCAGGGCTCCCACCCCCAGGATTTTGGGGGGATATGGCGAGAAAGAGGAATTTCCTGCCCCTTGGAGATGTAACCGAAGGGAGACCGGTGCTCGTCTTGCCAAGAGGACTGGCTGGGGCAGGGAACTTTGCTTGTAATGTTTTGTGGTAGGTAGAAAAATCCTGCCACGGGGAAATGATGCTGTGGGTCTGACCCAAACCAACAGCAAACGCTAGGAGGAAAATCTGGGGAAAATATCCCAGCTCCTGATCTTCTCGCACCTGAAAGACACAGTCTGGAAAACAGATCCAGCGAGAGCGCTTTTATCCAAGTCTTGGACGTGGTCTGATTTTTTGGGTGGTCCTTTTGGGACCCAGGACTTGGACTCAATGCTCCTTGTGGGTCCTTCCAGCTCGGGATATTCTGTGATTTTATGGTCCAGGTCTCAGGCCTTTCAGTGGTGTAGGAGGCTGCCTGCAGATTGGTGCCGTGCTGCTGCTTTATAGGAGCTAGCATTAAAAAAACAAATTAGTGGACAAACGGGTAAATGTGATGTGCTGTGGTCGAGTCAACCTGGCGTTTACAAAGGGAAGTCCTGCCATGTGGGCCCACTGGAGTCCTCTGAAGGTGTCAACAAGCCTCTGGATAAAGGATATCCTGTTGATATAACCAGCTTTTATTTCCTAACGGCTGCGGACAGCATCTCTCATCAAAGGCTTTTAAGGAATGTCCAGGCATAAAAGGGAAGGGCCCTGAATGAATAAAACGAGGATTAAAACCTAGAAAACAGAGAGGGGGAGCCCATGGTCGGGTCTCATGGTACGGGCTGATGAGCAGTGGTGTTCCCTGATACCACGGGCTGGAAAGGAGCGAAGAGTGAAGTGACCAAGTACCCAGGACACACTAATCCCAGTGCCAAGGGTGAGGACAGGCTGTGAAGAGCTGCAGAAGGACTCGATGGCTCCCAGTGACACAGCAATGAGAGGATGCACAAGGGGAAAGCAGCCCTCAACTCATGTGCGGAGTGGTGGCCCTGAGCTAGCCACTGCCAGCCAAGAGGGAGAACCTGGGGTTGTGCTAGCTAGTTCTGTGAAAAATGCCTGCTAAATATTTAGCAGCCGTCATTAAAGCAAATTAAATGTTAGGAAGTGGCTGGAAAGGGAGAAAAAATGTCGTTATGCAACTGCATAAACCTATGGATTCCTTTGAGCTTGAAAGCTCTGTGCACCTCTGGTCCTCCCATTTAAAAGGGAAAGAGAAGAGCGAAAATTATTTAAAAGGGAAATTAAAGAGCTAAAAGGATTCAGAGAATAACAAGGATAGCAGAATGCAGCTGTTTAATATACGGAAAAACTAACCTGGTCCACCTCTTCAATCCGAGAGATGCCCAGGAGAAATCTACGGCATCATGAATATCATGGAGAAGGTGCCGAGAGCTTCGTTTTTCATTGTTTTTCTTCAAGAAAGGAGTAAGGAAGTTCAAGTAGGAGAGGACGAGCTCAAAGCAACCAGAAGGAAGTGACTCTTCACACCTGTGGTTAAACTTTGGGACTTCCTGCCACGGCGTGCGGTGGGAACCGAAAGCTTGTGTGGCTTCAGAAAACTTTGAATCACGTACCTCACACCCCTGTCCAATTCTCACCCTCTTCCTTAGGTGTCCTTTTTGGGGAAGGGTGCCTACAGATGGCAGAGCCTGGTCCTTGGGCTGCCCTAAATCAGGGCATGAGCTGACGCTCAGATGGTCAACAGAACCTGAAATACATTCACAGAGGATAGAAAATATTGCACATTTTTTTTTCAGCCTCGCTGTGCACGTGAGACCTCAAGGGTCTGGCCTTGGACGTAGACAAAGCAATGACCTCAGGCATTCAGTTGCTTTTTTCTGTATCTTATTTGCTAGAGCTTGCCTCGCTGTTCTTCAGTTGTTATCTCCAACTTTTCTTCTCTTGCAGGAACACCATTTGCAGTCATTCCCCGTGTAAGGATTTTGCTATTATCCGCTGCAAAAAAAAAAAAAAGGTAGAATTATCACAAAACCCACAAATTCTCAGCATATTATTTCAAGCGCTATATTTAACCAAATTACCCCCCCTTTTGGAATTGTTTGTTATTCCTTTGGTGATAGAACAGCATCCTGTTTGCCTGCACACATCGCAGCTGCACGGTTTAGAGAAATCCTCATGGGTTTCTTGAAATAGCTTCGTAACTGAAACCACCCCAAAACCGAGCTGCACTTCTCATTTATTTAACTAGATCTGGGTAAGAACCAAGACTGCTCCTACCGGGCTGTATTTTCATCAGAGCATGATCCTAATGTTTGTAGTGCAAATGCATACAAATATCCCCGAATTATGCAACTTTATCTTTTCCAAAGTGTGTGACTCAAGCTGGGTGGGTTCCAGAAGGTGTGTTTGCTCCCCCAGCCTTCGCTCGATTACGCCGCACATCCTATGTGAATAATCCATTGTCAGCTACAGGAAACGTGCATCTCATTGCACTGCCACCACCTGATTACAAACTTACAGACAATGACCCACACGCTGGTAGCTCTGAGTAATATTAATCACTTTTCCTGAGCATTTGAGCTTAGACACATGTCTTGGTAATTAATTAGGCGCTAATAAATCTGTAGAGTTTGTGAGGAGTAGGTTGTACTACAGTTATGGCAAGCAGCTACACCTTGTAGTAGTGCTTCTTGCTTTCTGTACTGTACGAGTACAGGGTAGGACTGGGAGCTAGGATTGCTTTGTGCTTTTTAAAGATGTGATGTTCACATTGAGGTTTTTTTGTAAGTGCAGTAGGACTGGACCCAGACTAAACCAGGCTTATGGATTAAGGATTCGGGTGTTAATTATATATACTAATAATTGGGTAGCTTTGGAAAATATTCAGAATCTGGACATTTGTTGCTACAGAGCAGTAGAAATCAGAACTGGAAAACTGGATGGTAAGAAAAATCCAGATGATTAGCCCCCAGCTATAGGCATAGATGAGAAATAGGGTGGAGAAACCACCAGATATGCAGAGTGGAAACTTGTTGCTCCTTGGGTAATGGTCTGAGCCTACAATTAAAAGCTCAGGTGTGGAGTATCTTCATTGCAGACTACTCATCTCACCCAAGATGAGGTTCCTCAAAGGTATCCAGGCACTGGCATCACCTGAATGAAGAGAATACAGCAAGAATAAAACGAATAAAATGGCATCACTAGCTGTCTACAGACAAAATATGTATGTATATATATATATATATATATATATATATATATAAAGCCATTGTACTTTTAGAAATTACCAAAGAATTGCTCCATACTAACACCTTCATGGCAAAACAGCATGCTGGGTTAAGTGACAGTGTGTTCACTGTATTTCAGGAGGGGAAAAGGATTTCTCAGAGAGAAGGACGCTGCCTTCTGCATGACAGATGACCTCGCATATGGAATCCATTTGGCCCCAGGCGGAACCACCCATGGAGCTGCTCACAGAGATCCTCAGCTCTACACAGCTCCAGCCGCTCTGCCAGGACAGATGGGTTTGCACGTCGTACTTAAATCTTCATTACCTCCATCCAGCAGATGAGAGAAAAAACGAAGAGCAGATCGTGGAGATAAAAGGCTCTAAAAGCACCTGGCCACGGACAGGATGGCAGATGTGTAGGGATGCTTGGTGTATCTCTTGCATGAATATACTGAGCAGCAGTGGGAGAAGAAGGACTCACTTCCCAGTTTATTAGCTTTATTTCAGCTAATTTTTTTTAATATTTTATTTATTATCTTATAGTTTCAGTGGGTAAAGATGAAGCCTCCCAAAAAACTATATATAAGACTGGAAGCCCCAGAGTAAAGCTCTGGACCTGCACAAGAATGAACAGGAGCACAAACATGCAGCGAGAGCAACCTTAAGGGACCACTCTTGGACCATGCAGCAGAAACTGCAGCATGAAGCTGCATCTGTAGAGAAATTGGATGAGATCTGGGAAAAAAAATCTTGGAGATGCTTGAAATATGGCAACAGGGGAAGAAGCAACAGGCAAATATTGTATTTTCACTGTATTGTCAAATATAAATCTCTTAACCCTATTGCTCATCCATCTCCACTTTATGTTATTTATTTATTTCCCCCCCCCCCAGCCCAGCTGCAGGATTGGTGAGTGTGCATCAAGGAAGCAGCTCGATGGCAACCTGATGTGCACGGCACATCGATCCTCAGTGCTCACTTGTCTTCTCCACCCCTCGTGTTTCCCTGCCCCTTGCTTTGCACAGTGCCCCCTTTTTGTGCAGCCGTGTTCCTTCTGTCCTTCTCCTTTGGTCATGCTGCCCCTCGATCTTTTTGCTATCACTGCAAAGATCAGAGCTAGCTGAGATCATTTTCCAACCTTTATGGGGTCTCCCTGCTGGTGCTCCCACCTTGGAGCAGAAAGAAGGAGGCTGAGCTTTCCCTCTACTCTACTCGCTGCCCTTAACCCCATCCCACTTCATTTTCCTACTCTCCCACTGTGAATGGTTTCCTCTTTTGACTCTTCTCCCCTCACCTATCCACACTGCTGCTTACCTGCGACCTCTCATCTTACCTGCATCACCTTTCCTCTTTAATGTCTTTCCTTTGTCCCTTTTCCCACAGTCTCCCCTCATTTGCTTCTCGATAAATTTGTTAACCTAGGTGGGACCTGGGCAACCAACTCACTATTAGGCCCAGACTTTTCCTGGATATCAGACCAGGACAGCTGCAAGCTATTTTTCTTTTTTTTTTTTTTTTTTTTTTTTTTTCTATCTGCAGAGTGTTTTCAGTTCACTGTCTCGTATTGATTCCCTCAGCAGCTATGCACAGGGTTTATTCTGTGAATTGATTCAGCATTAGGGCCGAGTTATTTCCACCTAGTAGGAGAAATAACGCCGTGATAATAAACCTGCAGCACAGTTGCTAGTTTCAGGATTTCTCACCCGTAGACGCTTACTCCCATGTATGTAAAAAACTGAATGTAAAGGGAGGAAATCGTGTCTTTTTTCCCTAAATCAGGTGGGCACTGGTCACTGTTGGAACCTGTTGTGATCTGTAGGACACTCCCATCAATTCCTAGAACGTGTCGTAATCTGGGGATTTAGATCCTGCTTGCAAAATAACATTTTGATTTGAGTTTTGTAAAACCTTGGCATTGACGGTGAGACTTGGCCACAAAATAGCGCCTTACAGAGCAGAACAAAACAGGGTCCAGGTCCGAGGGGCACTGAGCGCGTGTAAATCCCACTGAAAACTGTAAAATTTGCAGTTTCTCAGCATTACCTGGCACTGAGGCCACGCAGCTGAGAATATTGGTTAAAAAAATGGTAATAGAGCTAAGAAGAATTGTCGGGCTGGCTCCGTCGTGCTGTGCAACTGGAGAACTGCTGTGTGCTGGTAGCAACGTGTGATATTGCAGCCAGGAGTCCCAAATCCCTGCTAGATTTCTTCCAGGGATGTTTGAACTGCCTGAGCTCCCTCTGCCGCTTCGTCAAGGCAAACAAGACACCGGGACTGCACCCACCTGGGGCAACGAGCATCCCAAAGCCAGGAGCAGCTGCCGCACGGCACAGATGTGCGTTCGAAGGAAACTCATCTCGAAACTCATCTCACAACGATCAGGATGGATGTGACCTGATATTAATCCCAGGAAGGAGCAGGCTGACCTGCCCTGCAGCTGCGGGCTGAGATCGATCGTCTCGGTGAGTGCTGCTGTGGCTGAGGCTCCTGGCACCATGCAAACCCCTAGGACAAAGCTGCCCCAAGCCTTCAGCATCCCAGGGTTTCCAGGGCAACCAGGAAAGTTCACCGCATCGCAGCTCTTTCAGACATATTTTTCCCTCACTGAACTGGCAGCTGGAGCTCCAGTGTGCGCTGCCGTGCCAAGAACCAGCACAAAAGGCAGATGTGATAGATTTTGGGAAGTCAGTGGCAGCTCCTTTGCCTTCAGTGCTGGTGGCATCCCTTAGGAGAACAGCCATCACTACAGGGGTGGCTGTATGGCCATTTGGTGGGGCAGCTTGCTTCGGAGGGGGTTTAGTGATGGAGACATCTGTATAGGGTGCAAACAAGCCCTGAGCTCTCTTTTCCTTGATGGTATAAATTAATCCCCTATATATAATGGGTACTGAAGTGTTTATCTCCCTCCTATGGTATCTATGTTCCCGTTCCTCTACCAAGTTTTCTCTCTTTGGGGTTTTAAGCAAATTCCAGAGCCCCATGGTTTGTAGTTACGCTGAGCAAGTGCCTCTGCTGTAAAATTATGATTTTCTCATCTTTTTCAATGTCATTTTGCTCTTTTACTGTATGGAAAGGAAAACGGGCGCTCAATCCACACGTCCTAGGCTGTTTATTATTTGATAAATTGCATTTTGTCCTTCCCAGATAAATGGCTCCGATCCTTCTTTTAGTTTTTCTTTTGTTCATCGCTGTAAGGACGCCGCTTGTCCCTGAACTGCCCAGCCTTGCTATTTATTTTTGACACAGAGGAACAAGCCCTGAAGATACTTTTCCAATGTCAGCAACCACATATATTGTGCAACTGCATTAAAGAGCCTCCCCCTCCCATCCCATCCCATCCCATCCCATCCCATCCCATCCCATCCCATCCCATCCCATCCCATCCCATCCCATCCCATCCCATCCCATCCCATCCCTTATAAAGCCTCCTACATATTTGATTGCTGGATGTGGGCACACACTGAATTTTCTCCAGTTATGGCCAAGGACTTTTCCTGAGCTGGTGCTTGTACTAATTTACGGTGGCACAACGGCACGGTGAGCTATGACAGCTGTAACTCCATCCCACGGACACAGATCCTGCAGGAAGCCTTTCCAGGGAGAGGAATTACCCCCAAATCCCTGGAAAAGCCTCCCACATAGCTAAGTCCTAATTTAAGGCCATGCTTAGCTCTCAGGCAGCTTGGGAAGAATCATGGAGATGCATAAAAGGAAAGATGAAGGTGTGAGCCATGAAGGTTGCCACAGATAGTACACGAGGCTGCTACGACAGGGCAGCTAAATAAAGTGGCAGTGACACAGCCAGAGACCTTGAAACGCACGACCCAAAATAAAATATTTCCTGCCCAGACAGATCACTCAATTAAAAAAAAAGGGGCCCGTTTCTAGGTGGAACCAGCTGTAAATCTCGGCGAGAATAGAGACGGCAGCGTCCTGCTCGAATTCTGCTGAAGGGCCATAAATCCACAGGTAGCAAGCTGCAGGGCTCTGCACATCGCCTAGGAGAAAAGGGAAGAATTGGAGATTTCAGCAGCAGGGCTGTGATGTGCTCTAGGTGCTTCCAGAGCACGTTTGATTCTCTGATGGCTTGTAAAAGGCTGGGGAGCTGCTCGGGGCTGTACTTTTCTAAGTGGTGTTGCTAAATGCACCCGGGATGCTGTGGGCACAGCAGCGTTTCCTTTAGCAGCTGCAGTAATCGCATCCCATCCCGTACCTCCAACGCAAGCTGGTCCTAAAATAGCCTGTTCCGCTGCACAGGAGCGGGAGATCTCATTTTCAAAGCATTTCCTCTGCCGGTAGGCTCCCGGCTTTCGCACACAGGGCTGGGATTTCAGGCTCCTGTATGAGGGGGAGGCAGGAGGGAAGGAACCCGGAGAGGAAAACTCGCCCCCCTCTGTAATAGCTCAGGTGGGACTCAGCTGGACAGGTGGCCCAGATTTCATCTCTCTATTCTCTAAATTGTTTCTTCCTAGCAAATTAACCCTGTTTTTATTATAACACCATACACCAGGTGCCCTGAATCCAGCAGGAGCTCACCTCCCCCTTTCCTCCCCACCTGCGCCCATCTCTTGTAGCATGCCCGTGTTGGACAATGATGGGTGGATCCCCTTCAGACAACGTGAGCTGTGCCTGTCCTTTCTCTCCTTTACTAGGATGGCCATTTGAAGGAGTTTTATAAAAAATCTTGGCCATTTTTATAAAAAGAGTTTATTTCCCTTTCCCTTTCCCTTTCCCTTTCCCTTTCCCTTTCCCTTTCCCTTTCCCTTTCCCTTTCCCTTTCCCTTTCCCCTTTTCCCTTTTCCCTTTTCCCGTTCTTTTATAGTTCATACAAGATTTCTTTGTGAGCAAGCGTGTCTTAAAAACCAATGCAATTTTCCACCAGGCTGTTCGAATGAAGTCCAGCTGTCAGAAAACAAGCTTCTACTTTTTTTTTTTTGGAAAAAAGAAAAAACAAACAATGAACCACCTCTTTTCCCCCTTCGGAGTCCCTGGCTGGGCAACATCTGGAATCAGTCTAATTACTGAGCACAGCCCAGGGAGGCGTGGAGAAATCCTTCCTTGGCAGGGTGCTGGAGCCGGATCAGGAACCAGGGGTCCTACAAAATCCTGCTTGTGGCCAGACCCTTCTGCATCCCAGCCGGACACATCCTTTGCTGCGATCAGTGCCCTTAAAGCTCAAGAGCAACCTCAGGGGTTTGAACATAGCTCAGATGGTGGAAACTTCCCCCCATTAGAGGTAGGTATGGGTCTGAGCTGGGTTTTCAAGGAGAGAAAGGATTAGTACACTGAAAAAACTGGGGTATGAAGCACTCAGGTGCTCCTGGTTGAAGGGAATATCCGGCTCTCGAAATGGAAATAGGCAACAGCCAAAAAATGTTATCTGTCCTTTGCAGCTAATGAAAACTCTGTCTTGGGAGCCAAGGCTCTGCTCTGATTTTAATGCATTTTCTCAGGTTTTCCATGGCTGTGACTAATTTGTGCTGTCAGGTGTGCCTTTTTTTTTTCTTTTTTAAAGTTAAAAAATGCATCTGAAGTGCTGCAGCCTCTAGCCAGGATGTTTAAATTGGGGAGGACTGACTGAAATAGCATTTCAGAGCCTGGCAAGTGAGGGGATGGCACTCGGACAGCCTGGTGCTGAGCAGCCTGTGCTCCTTGGGGGATTTGGAGGAGATCCTGGGGGCTGTGCTGCTTGCTCTGCGGGCACAAACAGCACCTTGGCTGCAAGCACAGGGTGTTTCAGAGCCACATCCCAGTGGGAATTTATGGCAGCAGGGCATGCAACATGCAGTGGCTTCCCCCTGAATCTCAGACAAGGAATAATATTACGTACAGCGTGGAAAAGTGCACTCAGTCCCATCTATTCTCAAGGGTTTGGGTCTTTAGGAGAGCCCAGGGTCGGAGTTTGGCAGGCTGGGATGTTGCTGAGCTGTGACGAATTGCTGCTCAGCTCCTTGCTCCTCTGCTTCAGCTGATCCCGGTGTCGTCAGCTCTGCTCAGTGATCCAGAAAGGGGTCGGAGGAACCCCCGAGCAGCCACAGCCTCAGCTGGGCAGCCCACCCTGGTGTGTAGGGTGAGGATACCTTCTGGTGCCTGTGACAGATGGGTTAATAGGGCACGGGGAGGTAGGGAGAGCAATCTGGGCCACCTGCTCCCCATGGCTACTAGCTATAGGGGGCAGGCTCTGCCAAGCCTGGGTAGGAGAGCTGTGGGCTGTTGTCAGATGTCTTAAATAAGATGGGATGTAGACAAGGGCCAGAGATGAGCTTGCACATGGCTTGTGCTCAATGTTCGGCGTGTGACTTGCTGCCTACAAGGCGAGATGTTGTTTGCACATCACTGGGGCTCCAGTGTCCCTGCAGCTGAGCACAAACCAGTGTGCATTTGGCTGCAGACATTAACCCTGAGGAGAAGGGAGGCCAGGTCCAGGAGAGCTGGGTCTGCGGCAGCAGCTCCTTGAAAAGCAGAAGAAGGTGCAGATGTGTGTGGCACGACAATGTTTATCTCCTGGGAATGGAGCCAGAGGTTTTCTTGTCTTCAGAAAGCTGTCAGCTCTTCTCTGTGCCCTTCCGACAGAATTTATTTTCTCTAAACTGGGAAATAAAAAGCAAATTTGCCCATCTACCCTTGCTTTTTGTACTGGAGAGCAGATAAAGACCTAGGTGCTTCCTGCATTCAGCAATGATGTATGCAACTTAAGCAAAAAAAACAACAGTCAGTGCTGGATTCAAGAGGAAAAAGGTCACATTTAGATGTTCTGTGCTGTTTGGAAAGAAACTTTCACAGAAAGTTGCTCTCTTGGACTGCCAGAGCACTTTCATTCTGTCCAGTGAGAGCTGTGTCTTCCCATCTCTCTCCAATACTGGCTGGAGTTTAATCACACACTTTCTCACTGGTGCCTGCAAAGACTTTGTAGGATCATGGCATCGGATGGATTTCTCCCCACCCTTCCTTCTCTTGCTAATAATGTTTAAACCTCTTTTCAGTCAAATGTGACAAAAGGGCAACATTTTGAGCAGAATTAAGTTCCTGCCAGCTTTGTGAAAACAGGTGAATGGGTAAAAAAAGCACCTGTAAGCATCCTTACCAAAAGCAAAGGCTGTAAATTTGTGACTCAAATGAGAATGGGTGGACACCTTGTGGGTATTGCTACTGTGGGAAAAGCTTCCCTGGGTGCTTTCACTTCTTTGTGTGCAGAAGGCAGTGAGTTGGGGCACAAATCTCGAGCAATCCATGGTTCACTGATACTCAAACATCACTTGTACAAATTCTGGTGTGTTGAAAGATGTTTGCTTGTAGCTAGCTTGAAAAAAAAAAAAAAGGGGGAAAGGGAAAAGGAAAAAACAGTCCACAGCCATGACACTGCTTCCTTTTAGAAAAGGCTGTCAGTGTGTCAGCACCATATGCTGCAACTGAAGCCTGATCTCTAAGATTTTTCATGTACTACTTAATGAAACATCTAGATTTACACCTTTAATCAGAGGCTCTCAAAGTACTTTGCATATGTTAGGAAGTGGTACCCCACAGATGAGGGAAAACTTCTCGTTTTACCAAGAATTGTGTGGCTGGCAGGCGACGTGATTTGCTCAGGGTTATACAAAAGGCTTAGGAAAAGACGTCCAGCCCTGATGACACATCACAAGTGTGCAAAAAAGGTCTGTTTTCTAAATAATTTTTTGAGCTTTGGAGTTTGTAACAAGCCCGTGGATTTGTCTTGCAAACTTCTCTGTGTGCAAACTGCCTACACTGGACAGAATTTAACTGAGGAAAAGCTGATGAAGTAGAAGTTGCAAAGGTCTATTTTGTTCGGTTGGTTGTCCTTTCCTTCACATTTTGAACCTGTTTGGTAAAGCTGGCAGTAGATAAAGAAATTTTGCTTTTTCTACAGCTGACCTGGTGTACTTTCCTAAAGACATCTGTGATCTCCGAGCCTGGAAATGATGAATATCATGGGAGTGCAAAATCCCCCAAAGACCTATTTAGAGATTTTGCAAGAATTAATATTTAAAATAATCAAACACCCAACAACATCCTCAGATTCCCTGGCAGTTGCAGGCAAAAAGAGTGTATTAGCCCAGAGCAATTAACAGTCCTAGTCGAGGAATGTTTGCCCCCTTTCTAGGCCCTTGTGGAGTCCAGAGGATGAGTCTTTATGAAAATAGGATGAATCTTAATGAGTCTTCATGAAAATAGGATGAGTCTTTATTGACAATGGACTCTTTGGCTGAAGTGACTTTCTGAGAAGTTGGGGCTCTAGCTACAAAGCCCTCCAGAATCAGAAAGGCCTACAACGCTCCCTTTGTGTATTTTCTTTATTTTTTTTCATATTTCCTAAGGTTTTTTTGTATGGGATTGAGGTGGAAGCACTTCTCTTCCCTCCAGCTCTGTCAATACTGGCTGTCCAGTGATGTGACCACACTTAGAAGAGTGGGACCATGAGGAAATCTGGGCTGGACGTAGGCACTCCTCAAGAGTTTGGGTTGATGTGGAGCTTTTTTTTTGGCTTAGTCTGGGAAATATCGAGTGTTCCTGAGAGTGTCGGGAGCTTGGCAATCCCAAATGCAATCATGGATGAGGTGTCGATGACTGCAGCCCTGGCTGGTAGGAGATATTTACCGTTCTCTTGACCTAAAAGCTAAAATTTGCCATGACTCTTATAACCGGGAGGTGGTCTGAATACGTCTCCTAGTGGTTAAAAGCAGCCATGGCATGTTTTGCATGAGCTTTGTTGGAGTTTTGATGCTTGGTAAACTGGATGAGGAACTCTTCCCGTTCCCTAGAATTACCCACCGTAATCTTTCTTCCTTTTTAGATTTGATTTTTTATCCTTTCTAGAACTCTTGGGCTTCCTCTAGAACGAGAAGGATGGCAACTGTGAGAAAAAGGATGCAAAGGCAGCAAGATGGACAGTGCCCTAACGCCTAGCCATCACTGGATATTTCAGGCAATGCATTTAGCCTCTTCCTATCCACCTCCTCATTTACCTGCTACTGTTAATTAAAAAAAAAAAAAAAAAAAAAAAAAAAAAAAAAAAAAAGAAAGAAATGAAGAGGTAATCCTGCTCCAAATTGCTTTTGAGGTGTATGACAAGAAACAACAGATGGATACAGTCTGAGAGCAGCACTACTGATCACTACTGATCACAGGATGTAAGCTGTTCATGAGGTTTCTGTATTGTGGAAAAAAAAAAAAAAAAAGGATTTGAGAAAAGCTAATGAGAAAGCTCTGTAAATATTTTTGTAAGCCCAGAGCATGAGAGAAAGCATGAAATTGATTGTTTGAACATCTAACAGCAACTAATTTGTGTAGTAAGTACGATGCCCATGAATTCATAATGGAGGTTATGGAGGTTAATTCATGAGCATGTCTAAGAGTATTTAAATACCACTGAAGAGTGGAATATTGTTAAGTTAGTCATTCCAGGGAAAAGTCTTAGAGTCATTTTAGAGAAAGGTAGTGTGATTTTAGACAGGCGACGAGTGAAGAAATTGGAAGCTGCTAGGCCATAACCTTCTGGTATGAGCAGAGGAAGTTATTAGCATGAAAATTGCCAAAGGGATTTTCTAGCAATTGCAGACTCTGCCATATCAAATTGGGCTCTAATTTCATTTGCAGTGGCTAAAATGCTGGTTGTGGTTGCTCTGACTTCAGCGTTAGTGTGTGTATGTTTACTTCAGGAAGTGAAACTTAGGGTGAGAGAGCTACTTACCTGTGTGCTGGGATAAAGGATGTAGTGTAAATTGCATGACTTACAGTCAACACGCTGCTGTCGGAGAAGTTAGCTTATCTCAGCACAAGTGATGTAATTCTGATGAAGGAGGTGTCATACCTAAAACCAACACTTCTCTTAAACACATCCCAGTAACACATTATACTTGATTTAAAAAATATTATATGGAAAATAAAGAAACTTTTAGAAGACCCCAACATTTAATCCGACAAAGCTCCTTGGAGTAAATTCCTGATGTAGCCCACTGACCCTGAATATTTTTGGTTTGCTGTCTGCAGTGGAGATACAACTGGGAGGACCTTTGTGAAAAAAGACTTTGTATGGAGTCACAGTTATTCATGACACATAACAGCAGCTAAGAGATCTTTCCTGAAACACAGATCCCCTAGTCTTGAATCCTTCTGAATAGCTGCAAAGATGCATATTTTTTAAAACTTAAAAGATTTAAGAGTCTATTTTTTTAAACTCACAAGATTTAAGAGTCCAATCTTAAGAGATGAATTTTAGGTTGTCAAAACTGATCTTTTCAAGAAGCCTTTAGAAAGATTTTTTTTCTAGCGTGATTTGTGCAAGATAATTCAGTCTGGAGCAAATGTGACCCCTCCGTGCCCTATTCCTGCCTAGACAAAGGCAGTTGCCTGCAGCTGTGTCCATCTCACTCTCAAAGGATTTTTAAAATGCCACTTGACGTGCTGAATGTATTTGAACGAATATTTTCTGTCATTACCAATTGAAAGAACTCCTGCCATCTCCTCGTGACCTTCAGAGCGGGAACCCCATAGAAGAACAGCATTCTTCCTCTTTGGGACAATTAGAAGTCTGATCTCCCTACACCAAAAAGGAAGTTTATGAGATGGGAAATGTTTCCTTTTCTTGAAGAGAGGCTGTTGGTTAGATCTGTGTAGCCATTACAGGGAACTAATTTAAGAAGTCCTGGGCTCTAGTTTTGGGCTGGCTCAGACATGAACTCACTCTGTGGCTCTTGGGGTGTTTCAGCCAGTCCAAATTTTCTGAGTCTCTGCAAAACCCAAACAGAATTGTTAAGTCACAATTAAAATCAAATATTCATTTGTTCCAGCAAATATGGAACTAGGCTTAGCAAGAGTTAAATGGCCATGCACAAAAGGAGCTGGGGTTTTCTCAGCTAGAAGATACTGCTTATGAGAAGGAAGATAAAAGGAGTAGTTTGTGGTAGGGGAAATCCTGTTCTCGGTTGTAGGAAACAGTTTACTCCAAGTATGCCCTTTGGAGAAGAGAGGACTTTGATTTCAGTTACTACACCTGCTGGCACGGAACAAATAAGTGTAGCTTTTCTTTCTCTGTTACAAGCAGCACTGGGGAAGGGAAGCCCACACTTCACCATCATTTTATCTAACTTCTGTTTTTCAGAAAAAGGGTAAGTAATGTACCCGCAAGCTTCCTCCGAGATATCTTTGGTTGCCAAGAAGCCGTGATGGCCATACACCTCCAGTTCACACTGAACAAGCTGCAGTTTGAAAGACAGCACAGAAACATATAGAAACATAATCAAAACCAGTAGCTGCTTTGGAAATTCCTTGCCTCTGTTTAGGATGTGCTTACATTCCAAAGAAAGACAGAAAGAAAGAAGTACACTCCTAATTTGTGCAAAGATTAAGAGAAGTCACCTGGGGTTTTAATAGAGGGACGGGGCTAGGTTTTACACTCAAGTTTCCCTTTGAAGTTTTCATTTAGTACCAACCCAGCTTTTAAGCTTCAGCTGCCATGCTCATGGCAGCCCAAATTAAGAATACTTCCCCTCCCCGCCCAAGAACTAACACATTTTGTGCCCTCTTAGTTTTGAAATGGTTGCTTCTTACCTACTTTTCCATGGGTATGTTTACGAGTTATTGTTTGCACAGAGCTGGAAAGGAGGAAGTCCTCGCCTATTCAATCTGAAGACCAAGAGCTGCATGAAATAGAACAGGGGTAGCCACCTCTGTACATCTGGCCCAGCCTCTTGCCTGTCTTGTTCGTGGTGTTTGCTTGCTTTGAACAGATGGAGCAAGGTAAATAAGCTGGTTAAAAATAAATCCTGTGGTGCTATTGTATGTACCTGCTTTTTCTGCACAGAAGGTGAAACAAAGAAGACGTCAGCTCAGGTCCCGAATGTCAAGGCCTGCTGTTGTTCATCTGCAGACAGCGTTGTTTGCCTGGTAGAGGTGAAAGCAGTGCACTGATTTTCCCCATGTGATCTTAGAGAGGTGAGTCATGGCAAACAGTGATGCAGGTACACGTATTTTATTTATAAACTCCAGGATAAGAGCGTTGCTCTCCATCACATGCAAAATGCTGTCAGTACTCAATACCGATGAGCTGGCAGGGAAGGGAAATCCAGCTTGTTATTTTTAGTACGCCAGAACTACAAACTTCAGGCTAATCTTTCAGGCAGAGCCGTTTGCTAGTCTTAGTAATTTGTTATTAGCAGTTAAATATGGTGGAAAAACACTACCTAATTTAGCTTTTTGTTAATCATCCCAACAACAGTCTAAGCAGTAAATGTGCAGATAACATCAAATGTGATTTTTATTTCCCCTCTGTTATAATTGGAAAGATGCAGATGTGCAAGTGCTTCTTGAGAATTTATCGGTATCTCTTAATTCAATTTTCTCTGTACTCTTATTAGAACGATTAAGCTGAGGTTTATCTCATCTGTCTTGGTACCAAGTGAAGGAACTAGGCTGAAATTCACCCTAAACTCTCTCTATTGTCACTGATGTCCTCATCCCACTACCAGTTTGAAATCTGGTCTCCACAGCTGTTAGGAGACAGAGCTACAGTTTCCCTAACAACTGATAATTTTTACATACTGGTCTGTACCAGCAGTATCATCTCTTCCAACCTTAACGACTCAATGATTCTATCAAAAAGCCTGAAGAATGACAGGCTGGAGGGAAAAGACTTGCTTTGTTTTGCTAACATGCAAAGTTAATGGCAGTAACACTCAGAAAAGAAATTGCTTGTGGAACATCCTTACTAGTCAGCAGCTTCTGCAGAGCTGGTTATTTGGGGGTAGTCGTGGGAGACAGGGAACTTCTGGTGACAGAGCTGTGATTATTTCTCATTGCATACGTGCCCATCCCACTACTTTGTCAAAAGCAGAGCACACCACCTTTGTTTGCAGTTTCACGGTCTGCATCCAGGGTGTTTGCACACACTTACAAAGACAGATTCCTTCCAGTAGGACCTTGCATGCCTACAGTGTGTCACAAAGGGCTGTGATATTAAATAAATCAGTAATAACACAGCATTTTTCCTTTCTTCCCCAGGAGAAGTCATGGATCCATCCAAGTTCTTTTTCATCAGATCACCTCCTGCTTTTTTTTCCTGTTCTTTCTGTGCAGCTGGTGGGGGTATATCTTATGAGCAGGGGTGGCTGGATTTGGTGTTGTGAATCTGATATGACACACCTCACTTGGCACTAACTTACTAACAGTACTCACGACTGAATATGTGCAGTCTTTTCCCAAGCTTCCTTATTACTTCAGTCCTCGGTGCTGCCAGATTTTTTCCCTCCTTCTGGAAAAAAAAAGTGGACACTAGTGAGAGCAGAACAGATTAAAACTTAACAAAGAAAATATATGCAGTGGAGGGAGCTAACACTGACCCCTGATCACCTTTGTGTGTGAAACCAGTCCCTTCAGCTTGGAATAAATATCTCTGTCTTGCCACAACCTAGTAGTGCTTTAATGCTGTTTTTTTTCTTCTTTTTCTTAACCCTTTTGAGAAATAGTGTCTCTGTTGCTTTATGTATCATGGTTGTATTTATGCACTCATAAATAGAATAGCAAAAATTAGAGCAAAGAATTGGAATTGATAATTGAAAATTTTGTTGTTTCCCAATACCAATCAATGATTTGAGTGACATTACATGATTTCAGTGACCCAACTATAAACAGAAAATGCTTTCTGAGTGTTGTTGCAGGATTTTCATAAAAGAGCACATCCTGGTACCCTTATGCACTTGAACAAATCCCATCATGAGTTCCACAGTGCTGTTCATGTGCTTTCAGTGCTCAGAGCATGGCTCGTAAAGTTCATTACCTGCTGTGGTGGGTTTGACCTCAGCTGGCTGCCGGACTCCCACCAGCTGCTCTCGTACTCCCCCTCCTCAACAGGACAATGGGAGAAAAACAAGACAGAAAAGTTTGTGGGTTGAGATAAAGTTGGGGGGATCACGTACTGATGATTGCCACGGACAAACCAGACTCAACGTGGGGAAGATTCATTTAGTTTGTTGCCAATTAAAAATAGAGCAGGATGGTGAGAAACAAAACTAAAAATGCATTCCCCCTGCACCTCACAGCTGCTGTGTGGGGTTTTTACCCTTTCTCCTGAAATGTTATTGCAGAGGTGCCTGCAGTGGGTGCATTTTGGAGAACAAAGAATCACAGAATGGGTTGGGTTGGAAGGGAACTTAAAGCCCATCTAAATCTAGCGCCTTGCCATGGTCCAGGACCCCTCCCACCAGCCCAGGTTGCCCAAAGCCCCATCCAGCCTGGCCTTGAGCACCTCCAGGGATGGGGCATCCACAGCTTCTCTGGGCAGCCTGTGCCAGGGCCTCACCACCCTCTGAGTGAAGAATTTCTTCCTGATGTCTAATTTAAACCTACCCTCTTTTAGAGGTGGCTGGAGCTGGCTCTGCTCAAGCAAAACTTGATGAAGACACCCAATGCACCTGCTTTTATGGAGGGAAGAATCAGAAAAAATCAAATGTGAAGTGATCTCTGAAGGTCTCGACGTGCAATCCCCTGCTCCAAGCAGGGCTGACATGGAAATTAGATCAGGTTGCTCAGCAACAGGAATTTCACAACCTCCCTTTCTCAATTAAAAAGGAGGAAAATCTGGATGGGTGGATGATTGCAAGAGCGGAAAGCAGAGCCTAGTTTGCAATTCAGACCTGAGAGTGCCTGGATGCCATGAAATTGGAGCCGCAGGAAGAGACACGTGCCATGAGTATTGGCATCCACACAGCTTGTGGTGTTCCTCACAGCTATCATTAACTGCTTCCATTCTGCCTCGGGGCAGAATGGGCAATGAGGGCGAGGAAAGGTGGAGAGTACATTACCTAAGGCAAAGCCTGGGAGCTCATCCTGCCTTCAGAGGTCTGGATTCAGATGGCTTTAGGTTCTCCTGCAGTGCAAGTGCTAATGACTTCTACAGAAACCCTTTTTACAACTCCTTTGTAAAAGGTAAGGGAAACGTGTTATGCAGAGTCAATGAGGTGAACCCGAAAAAAAATAATGACCTCAGCCTCCTTCCTGACCTGTATCTTTTATACAAACCTTGCTCCTGCCATGGGACATGGGATGAATTTAAGCAGAAGATCTGGGATGGAAAACTCCGGGGAAAGTCATGAAGAGCTGGGTTTGCTCTTTGTGCCTTGAACAGAATGGGAAAGTCGAACTCAGAAGCTGTTGCTCGGGCTGTGGCCATCTCTGAATCATCATCTCACACACCTTCTCCCTCTTCCTTCCCGGGAGCTGAAAGGGTAAGCAGAGCTTTTCAGAGCTCTGTCGTATGCTGCAGGGGTAGCCAGAGCCGTGGATATTTTGTTATCAGAAAGTTGGCTGTCTGGAGCTGGCTTTGCTGTCTGAAATGAGACTGGTGGTGAAAGATAATAAGGGGAAAACATTGCCTGGCGATACGAGGGAGATGTGGTTAGAATTAATATGAAAACAAGGCTGCAAATTCTGCATATTTATGCAATCACTTGTCTGGAGGATGTGGATGTTATATTTAAGTTCTGGTATTTATTTTAATTTAGCAGAACTGCACACCATCTGTACTCAGAGAATAAAGACAAAACAAGCCCTCGTTGCCTGGCTGTTGGTTTTGTAAGCTCTTCAGACCAGACGCTGTGCCATAGGTCTGCAGGATGCTTGGCATCAAGGGTGTCTCGAGCCCTCTAGTGTACCTGGGTGTTAGCAAAAATAAAGCAGAGTACCAAAATATCCCATGGGGGATCCAACAGCTGGCTCTGTGCTGAATTACAGATGCTGCTTGGTGCCAAAGCCTTTGTGCTGTTTATGTTTAGGGGCTGCTTTTTGGCTGAGCAGGAGAACAGAAGGCTTGGCTGCTGTTATTTCACGAGGTTTAGATAGGCCGGGATCACTTGGAAACTCCAGCTGGGGGCCGCTTTCTCTGAAGCAAAATTTACTGCTTTTAAAAGATGTTAATTTAAAAATAAACGCAACTTTTATAGCATATTGTAAATGTGCTTCGCAGCACGGTGCCCTGCAGCACTCTTCTAGTCATCGCTTTATTAATAGCCCCTGTGATTCCTCCCTGGTGCACTCAGACTGCTCCTGTTGCAGTAACTCTACAGTCTTCTGTGTTGAGATTCAAGTTTTGCTTCAGTTCAAGAGACTGGATGTTTCTGGACACTACGTAAATAAATTACCTTCTTTCCTTTTGAAGTCCTTATCATAATTACATGATTTTCAGTGGTAGTCGTGCATGTCGTTATGAAGAGGAGACTGTAAAACGACCTCCCTTTTGGTGCAGTACAGGCCACAGCAAAATGATGTATCCCACATGTATTTCGATGCCTCCCCACTTGAGGCTTTTACAGCCTGATGTTGCAATGCTGTAATGACTTGTGTGGGCTTGATCCTAAGGAAGAAATTAAGGGCTGGAGGCTTAATTTTAAAAAAGATGCAGCAAGCGATCTTACCAATATATAAAACATGTGGATGAGAAGAAAACTTAGGCTACTGGAGGAAGACCAAAGCTGTTATAACCTGTTTGCTCTTTCTGACACTTGATAATTACATCTAAGGTTCATCTGTGTGGGGTATGACCCTTCTTTTACGATTTTCAGTCACTTCCTTTTACGCTGGGTTGTATTCCTTCATCTCGTAGAGCCATTGTATTTAGGTGGTTTTCTGCTCTTCGAAGATTTGAGGTAAATCGACTTTGAAAAATTCTCCAAGCACCAAGGAAAGATAAATTGAAATAAAGACAGGCAGTGTTACGTTCAGCTGGGCCAGAAAAGAAAGCCTCATGCTTCTGATGAATAATTCACCTTTGTAGATACTCTCTCTGCTCTTTAACTAACAGGATAGCCTACAGAAAACTGAAATTCCCATCATAGAGGAACAAACAAGAACCACAGAAACAAGACAGAGGGGACACACTGTCAGGTAAATTTACCATCCCTGACTTCGGCAGTTCTTTATCTATAATATCAGGAAAAATGCAGCATAAAAAACAAGCACAGACCATGGGCAATGCTTCTACTATTGTATTTTTTCTTTGCAAACCCACCTATGTGCGGAATCTTCCTTGGTCTTGGAGCAGTGCAGGCTGCTTGCTCTCATGTTCCAAGTTGCCCTATGATGTCCCCATGCAAATGAGGGATTTTGAAGCAGTTAACTGGAGTTAACTATTTACCAGAAGTCACGTTATGTCCAGTTTCAGTCACACACGACACAGCAGTTTGTGTCTAATTGCTATATTTGACCCGTCGGGTGACATTTAAAGAGATTTCTTTCACAGTGCTATAGAAGTACACCTAAAAGTACCTGATATGTTTAGCTATGCAAATGCTTGAACTTTGTTCTCCCTCTGCTGCACCTCGAAATCTCTGAGGACCCTTGGATGCAAATAAAGCAATTTAGGCTTAATTAAGTATAGAAACAAAGCCAGGTGTTGTTTAGAAGGAACCTTTGGAAGTCACCTGTCCAACCCTTTGCTCAAATGGAGGTAGCTTCAAAGTTAGACCAGGTTGCTCTGCTCTTTATCCAAACAAGTTTCCAAAGGGAACTTGGAGTAACCGCCTTGTTGATTGACCTTGGTAAACCCATGCTCACCACTTCAAAGCACCTTCAGATTCCGTCAGATACCAGGGACAGAAACAAATTTCCTTCATTTACAACAAGCAAACAAAGAAAAACAGCTTATAGTTATGAATTATGATATCTGTCTTCATGTATTTTAAGGCTTCTGAGATTGATTTATGCAAAAATTAGCACATAAAAATTATTCTACCCGAAGTTTTACTTTTTGTATCTGGTTTTCCTTCTCTCTGCCCTAATGGAGCTCTCCTCTCTTTTGTCCCACCACTTCGATAATTCTGGATCTGCACTTCTTTAACAGCACTGCAGTAAAATGACAAATGTTATGAAGCCTTAATGCTACTATAAAAAAAAGCTGTAAAACTATCAAAATCCCATTGGCTGCCCGAGATTGTGCCAGATGGCAACTAACTGGAACAATAAATGTCATGTTAAGCAAATCGGATTTGAGGGACATGCTATACGTCCCACGTAAATAAAACACTGCTAAAATTGACCCTATAGTAATTAGATTCAGGAAGGAGCTCTCCTGCAGCCTCAGGAAAATCTCACAGTATCTGAAATGAGAAATGTTTCTCATACTCACAGCACTCATATTAGTCTGGTTCTTCTGCCAGCACCTGACAGCTTAGCGGTGCTACGTGTGATAAAGCTCAGCTCTTTATTTTTTCATCCATGGACTTTCAACAGACTTTTTTTTTTTTTTGACCAGAAAACTAAAATTATGGCCAGTCTACTTAATGGGAGTGTAGAGATGATGGGGAATAAATGTTGCATTGACACCCAAAGCTATTTTCTTGGGGCTCGGTTACCCTGCCACAAAAAAATACTCTATGTTGAATTGAAAGGTCACTGTTTGTCCAGCTGGCTGAGGATTTTCCCTACTTGGTTGCCTGCAATTCTAACATTTCGTTTCCTATACGGAAAGAATTTTTAGCCTTCTTGTTGTGTTTGTACAGGGAGTCGCTGAGGATGACGGACTCATCCAGGCTGGAAGGGACCTCAGGAGGTCTCCAGTCCAAACTCCTGCTCCAGGCAGGGTCAGCTGTCAGGTCAGATCCACATGCTCATGGCTTTATTCAGTCTCTTCTTGAAAATCTCCACGGATGAACATCTCCAGGCCCCTTTTCCAGTGCTTTACTATTCTCAGAATGAAAAATATTTTCCTCAGATACATTCAGTACTTCCCATTTCAGTTTTGACCACTGTTGCTCCTGTTTTGCACCTCGGTTATGAGCTTGGCCGCGTCTTGTTGATGACCTGGAGGTACTGGGGCTGCTCGTAGCTCCCCGATGCCATTTCTTCTCCAGCCCTGTTCCTTTGACTCCTCTCAGGTCAAGTGCTCCAGCCCCAACCACCATGGCAGCTCTTCTACTGAATTTAGTGTTATCCTACATCCTTTGCAGCTTTTATCAGGTTGTGGGATTACAGCGGGGCTACGGAGATGTTAATTTCCTCATTAGCCCTCTCTCCCTCCCTGCTGGGGCACAAACACCCGCTCACACAACGCTGCTGCACATTGTGTGGTCGTGGCACCTTTTTTTCCCTCCCACATCCTACCCTCATTCACAGTGTGGCTGGATCCGCCTTTATATCTCAAAGGAGGTGACAGCCATTAAGGTAAATTAACTGCAAGCATCATAAAAGCTGACGAGCATTCTGTGTGCAGCACATCCAATTAATCGGATGTTTTTGCAGGTGCAAAGACTGCTATTGACAGTTCTGGGATTGCTGTGGGGCAGTGCAGAGGTACTAGCTCGGTACCGTAAGAGTACCAGACAAGCCAAGTCAAAAAGGAAGATGCAAATGGAACTGTTAATAGCTGCTGAGATGCCTAAGCTGTCCTCCTTTCCCTCTGATGCCTTCCTGCTGAATCTGGTGACCTTTTAGAGAATAATACTGAAGTCAAAGCCGTTATCCTCAGCTGGACAATAAGTAAGATAAACATTTATCACAGTCATTTTTATAGCATTAGTAAGAATGGGAATAAATATCTGAGGCTCTGAGATATTCTAAGCCGGTGCAGGGCCCGTGTTTGAAAATAATAATTCAATTTGCATAGCCCGTTACCAAGTGGTTGCTAATACCAGGTTAAATTTGCATTGTCCGGCAATGAAAGCGATGTCATGGCTGCCCATAAATACCTTTCTCTACACGGCCATGGGATTCTCTTGCTTTGTATTCCTTCTGAGAGAAGGATTACAATGCTGAAATGCTGAAGTTGGGAAGAACATTGCAAGACGATCTGAATTGTAAGAGAAGGGGAGGATACTGAGCAGCGTGTGAATAAACCTGCAGAAAACAAATGATGTCTATATTCAGTGGCAAAAGGAAATGCCTGTCGACTTATATAAATCATGGTGAAACTCTGCAAAAGTTAGAAACTGTACGCTCCTTGTGTGGCTGACACATAATTCACAGCTCTGAGAACGTGCACAAGCATGAACGGAAATCAGCACTAAAATAACACGCCCGATAACCATCTTGTAACTCCTTAGGGCACTTCTGTGCTTTACAGCTCACAGTCCTAGGGCTTCTGGAGGGCAAACTCCTTTCTCTTCTTTACCTCAGTGCTGCTGTTATCACGGGTTGTGCCACATCCTTTGGGAGGCAGCATAAAGGTTGAGGACTGAGCACTGTATTTTGGGTACCAAAGACGACAGAAGACTTGTGTGGGAAGATGCAAGGATGAAGACACATCGACTGGCTTTACTATGACACCGGTAGGGTTCATTTAACTAAATATAGGTGTTCTCTACAGATGCCTGCAACCCAACAAAGTCACACTGAGCTCTCTTCTGGGGTGATGGAGAGCACGTCAACCATGCCCATGCAGTTCATAGCACGACTGTCAGACAAATCTGATTTGCAGTCACTCGATTTGAAAGAGGTGAAGGTGTAACTCCACCTTCTCTTCCCCTTGGAGAAGATTTCAGAAGAGATTTCAGATGCAAGGCAGAACATGGAAGATGGAAGATATTCCCTGTGACTATGGGATTCTGACGATGTCCTTAATGCTAGAGACAGCTCGAGGCTTCTCATCTGATTGGGTTGGTTATATTTTACAAGCAAGATGGCATCAAAGGAACACTGAAAGCTGAATTAGATTTCTATGTTAAGGGAATCTTTACCAAGACATGGCCTTCAGGTCCAATAGAGCCTTGCCCACTCAAGGGCATCTTACATCTTCAGATGTATCTACAGCAGCAGTTTTTCTTCATGTACTCTAAGCAGTTGAGCACCACATCAGATAGTTAACAAAGAAACATCTACTGTATTTGTACTCTTGCAAAAAAAGAGAATAATAAAAGTCAATATTTCTTCCTCAGATGTCAATTTTTCTTGGGTAAAGTTAATTCAACTACGTGAATCCCTTTGTAGCACAGAGGGATTCTTCTCTGCGTCAATTATTCTGTCTCCTACCAGTGAGCCCATATAGCTGTTTTCTTGTTTCCAAAGTTTTTGAGATTTTATCAGAGATTCACATTGTCACCTTTTATCTTGTAGTTCTGCTTTTACAACTTCTTGAGGGCTAGACTAATTATGAACAGGAATCATTCACTATTTATCATTGCAGAGAGCAGAGAAATCTGAAACTAATCATAATACAGAGTAATTAACTGTAGGGTGACCTAGATTGCTAAATAGCCTTTGTTCATTTGTATGTTTCTTTTAATGTGGTCAAACAGCAGGTCACAGACACGGGTCAAAGACTGTGAGATGTAGGGCTGTCACCGTGGAAGTAATAACCCTAAGAATATCCAGAAACTGTGAAGAGATTGAGAAAAGATGCACAGATGTGACTGGGAAGAATTTTAATGAGTATACATAAATTGTATGATTTCTTAAAAATAAATTGAGATCAAGAATTGTCTTGAACTCTACATTTTCTCTGCAAGGAGAAATCTCTTTGTAGCAAAGATGTTCAAACAGGAGACAAAGCTTAACATGAACCAGTGGCAAAAAGCCGAACTGAACAGTGAAACCAAAAGTAAGATGACTTCTAGCAGGGATTGCAATCAAACCCTATTTCAGGACTCATGCATCAGTCAGAAGCATCCAGAAATCCCTCTGATTCCACGTCCTGGGCTATGCAAGCTAAACAGGATGATTTTAACACTGAATTTTAAGGCTGTAAGGGATTAACATAAATCTGTGAGCCTTGGAAGAAATAATCCCTGAGCTTCTAGGTTTTCAAGAATTTCCTTCTTTTAGTCAGTGGTATATAATGAGTTTCTTTTGTGTGACTTCCCCCAAAAAGTTATCTGAGAACACGTGAGGCTGTAAAAAAAAAAAAATAGTTTATAAAATCTCCACGAAAAGGCACTTCTACCAGGACTTTTTTGTGTGTGTAAGACGTGAGTAAACCACGAAGAGGTTGGTGGCTGTGGTGAATTTACCTCTCACACTTTCGGTTTCAAAGAAACTGCTCGCCGCAGTCGCAGGTACCTCGTGCAGCCACCGATAAAATTACGTGCCAGTCCCAGAGGACGCAGATTTCGGTCAGGGAAAGCCAATTTGAGACAGTAGGTATGAAGTGACTCAGTATCTGCGTAGATTAAAGAGCTGGAAAAGAAACCACGGCATCCCCTCGCCATCCCCTCGCTTGTGTGGGCAGCTTGAAGCCGGGGCCCTGCTGCTGTGAGGCGAAAACACCCCACAGCCCGCAACCCGCTCTGCGGTTACGGCTCGTCGAAACTATGAAACTGTGACACGTTATGTAAACGGGGCTCGTATTTAATGGTGTATTTAATGGCAGCCACGCACTGCTGCTGAGTCACTTGGAGCAAACATGAGGCGAGCGGCACCGCTAACTGCACCCGCCTCTATGAGGAAGCGGGCAGCCTCGAGGCACCTCAGGGTTAAAGAAAGAAAAATGGGTTGTTTTCTCTCGGGATAAAACAAGGAGCCTCCCCCTGAGGCGGGGAGCGGCTTCCCCGGGAGCTTTCCCGGAGGAGGAGCCGCGACAGCCGCCGAGCGGCTGCCGCCATGCGGCGAGCCCAGCTCCCCCTCAGCCCGGGCGGTGACAAGAGGCGAAGCCCCGCCCCGAAAAGCCCGCCTAACTCAATTCCGCGTCTCTTATTGGTCATATCCTTAGAGCGACGTGAAGGGCGACCAATCAGAAAGCGGAACTCCCTGAGGGGAAAGGAGGGCGCGGAGCCCCCTGAGGGAGCGGCTCCTCCCCGGGGCCGCCTGAGGGGAGGGGACGGGTGGTGCTGAGGGAAGGCGGCGGAGCGCCGCGTCCTGCCGGCCCGTGCCGCTCCGTGCTGCCGTGCCATGGAGGACGTGTTGCCCTCGGGCCTGCTGGAGGTCTGCCTGATGGTCGGCGTGCCCAAAGAGCAGCTGAGGGCGCTCCTGCAGGTGAGGGGGGTCGGGGGGCTGAGGGGGAGCGGCGGACAGCCTCCTCCGTGAGGTAACCTCCATGGGACAACCTCTGCAGCTTCTTCCCCAGCTTTTTTTTTTTTCCTCCCTGCCTTCCTTGGGCTTCTCTCCCCAAATGTTGAGGCGGGCGAAGCACCTGGGTTGCCTGCGTGCTGGCATCGGGTGCAGCAGAAACGCTCGAAAAGTTGACAGGAGACCGTCAGCAGCAGGGGGAATTCTGCAAAAAATGTGAAGTAATTGCGCTTTGTTGGAGGTCTGGGCTTTGGTGGAGGGTGCAAAGTAGCTCTACATAGGCAAAATGCTTGGATAGTGTGTATACTTTACAGGTTAACGTCCCATTTCCCACCTCAAGGTGGAAAACAAGGTAGAAGTAGGGGAATAAAGCCAGGTAACCGGTACCCTGAGGGCAACCTAAAGGTCAAAATCCTGGTATTGAGGTTAAGGTTGGGCTCATTAAATGCTCCCAATTACAACCTGTTTGATTCAGGTACAGCAGGAGTCGATAGGTTGGACTCAGCCTCGAATATTTGTAATGTGCTCGGGACCCGCCGCTGCACACGTGAGTTAACAATTAAAGTCCTCTGGTTAATTTTGCTTTGTTGGTACGTGCTGATGGATCTGCTTGAGGCTGTCCGGCTGTGGGAATAGCTGTGATGCTGCTGGTATGCACTAAAAGCCGAGCTCCTGCTCCTGATCCCTGCAGGATCTCCTCTGTCTTTCTTCAGCTTGGATTTGGCCGTGCGCTCTCATAGTGTTAGATAAAAAAAAGGCTTTGTTAAAATATTATTGTTGCTTACTCACTCAGGAGACGGTTTCTGCTGATGTCAGCCTCTTCAGTGATAGTGGCTAAGCAGAGGTTCAAATTCCAGGATCTCATTCATGTATACATTCAAATTGGGGAAGTAGTTATGCCATAAATGTTGCCACCAGGCTTTTGAAATCGGTGTGTACGTGTTGTTCTGGCAGCTGCTTCAGGAGCAGACCCAGAAGGGATGGATTTCCTTTTCACTTTCATCCACTGTTGTATGTGCAGCGTGAGTTCATTGCTTCCAAAAACATGTGGAACAATAAATAGGAAACTGGCTTAAAAAAATAAAAGAAGCCTTTCCATTGTTCTGATCGCATCACATGCTTTGAATCCTCTTTTTGCTCACAGTGTCAGAAAGGAAAGTAGGCTCTGTGGGTGTGGATGTTACTACAGTAACATCTCTTCAAGCTGTTACACCACAGGGTAATTGTTATCTTGGGGAAAGTTTGTAGGTTTATCCCACTTCCTTTTCCTTCCACAGCACTATGGACATCAGAAAATGTTGGGATATGTTTTGTGTAATTCCAGTGAGTGCAGAAAGAAGAGAACTTCTGACAGGAATAATAAAATGTGGATGGAAACTGGTGATATTTGCAGATGTAACAGTAGGATAACCTTGTCAATGCTTCAGATCTTGGTCTGGAAATTGTGTTTATGCATTAACTTTATTGCAATGTGGAGTAATAAAGTCAGTGAGGTCAGTGGGAGCGTGATGTTTAAACCACTCCCCAAACAGGAGTAATTTTAAGAGACCTGTTGCCAGTGGGGATTCCGGGAACAAAGAGACAATTTTGCACAGAAGTTTCTGGGCTGTCACCCAGTAATTGTCCTTATTGCCAAGATAACTTTCGCTCTAAGATTTCCAGATATAAAGCTGAGTTTTGAAGTGATGAGTGTGACACGCAGTCTGTGAGATGTCTGGGATCTTCCACTGGCTCCATCGTTGCTGGGTTTTTGATCTATCCACCACCATAAGTATTACAGATGCTTTTCCTTAATGGCTGCGTTGTGCTTTCTGGCCATCCCAAAGCAGACATCGCCACCAAACCATTTTTTTTTGGACATTTTCTGTAACGGCCTTCTGGAAGTGAGGTGTCACGTTGTGCAGAAGCAGCCAGGTGTGAGCACGTTGAATATTAGTCAGCAGTGTGAGCTTGTGGCAGTGAAAGCTGCCAGGTAGTGACCTGTGTTATCAAGACCATTGCTGATAGGTGAAGCTAAGTGGTGATTATTGTTATTATTGTAGCTCAATGCTCTCGAGGACACACCTGAAATACCGGCCCACCTTTGGGTACCTTGATACAGACAGCTGCTGACCAGCAGGAGGGCTACCAGAAGTGATTTGAGTTATTTGAGGGCTGCAGCACAAGTTGGGAGAATCTGCTTCTCGATGGATTTCTGAAACTGCTGGATGAGACCCAGAGCAACTTGATTTAACTTCAAAGTTATTATTGCTGTCACCTCCAGAGGTCCCTTCCTCTAGGGGAAGCCTTCATACCTTTCCCTGCCTGGTTCTTCCTTAAAGAAGCCAATTCTTTGGTGACGTTTGAGGTGGAATTAACTTCTTTAGTGATGGGAAGAGGAGAATGCCATCGAGGAGACAGCAAATAGTCAAGATCACATGGCTGAGAGGACGCTCCGTTCTGTGGTTTCAATACTCCTTGTTTTTGTCAAAAGCAGTGTGGTCATTGTTTCGTTTTTTTTTGTTTTTAAAGAAGTCTCTTTTATCTGTGTTGCATGTGGCACTGTTATCACAGGAGCATAATTAGTGTAAATAGCAATGGAATAAAGTCTCTGACTTAGGAATCTTGCAGAATTAATGGAGAGAAAAGGCACTAGAGGCTAGGTATGCTGCAAGGACATTCGGTAGTGAAAAGCAACAGTCAGAGAAAACAGAGAAGTGGCAGGAGAAGCAGAGAATAAGAAATGCTCAAAGAATAGTAGACACAAGTGGATGTTGTTGGGTTGCTGCCTCTTCGTTCTCTGATCTGAGAGGTTAAGAAAATATGACTTGGGCTTTAGATCTTAATAAGAGCTGATTTGACTGCTGACAACTGGGTCACTGAGCCAGCGACAGCGCTGACGAGGCTGTTCTGTGGGAAAAAAATCAAATTGGTGTCTAATGCCTCTCTTGTAGTCCCAGCCATCAAGGCCCTGCCACGTTAGAAGCTGTTTAGCTGAGGGGCTGTGGAATCGCTGGCTGCCATCCAGCGCTCTGTAGCACAGAGATGCCTTCAGAGGCAGTCAGGGATTGCCTTGTCGCAGCAGCCTCCTATCAAAAGCTCTGCGGGGCAAAGCTGCCAAGTTGAGATTGCTGCTGTTGGAGTGGGTCTGTGTTTTCCTAGTGCAATAGCCTCAGGGCTAAGCCTTAATTCTCAACTTCCTTCTGCAGTGCTTAGCAGTGTTTTTTTTCTGTTTGTGTTTTATTATTATTATTTTTTTTTTTTGAGAGGGATCATGTTAGGTTTCTCACTTATTTTTATGTATTTTCTTTCAAGTATGCTATTATAGAATATGATGGATCTTAACGATCCAGTAACTAATATATCATGAAGGTTAAGTATTCCTTCTCATTTTTCCTGTGATGCCTCACAAGTAAAGAAGACCGCTGGTGGGCTCATCTGTTGGAATGTGTACGTTGAGACTTTCTGTTACAAAACTTTGACAGAGGAGGATGGGCTTCAGTGAACAAACAGAGCTTTGTATATTACAGCTACCTGAAAAAGTGGAGCAAATGATGAGGCCGGCACTGCTATTCAATGATTATTTAAAATATAAGTGCCAGTTGCATCATGTCTTAGGGTAAAAGAAGCTGTATGCATGCTTTGTCTGTCTTTAAGGTTGGCAAAAAATGCACACGGAAAGGCTTGTCAGCCACACTGAGGCTTGCCTTTCCTGTTTCCAAATATCCGTTGGTTAAACAAAGTTCTCACTTGCTGCTTTTGCCTTGCCAAAAGAATTAAAATGACAGCGAAGTAGTTCAAATGCAGCTACTCGTGTCAGGTATGTGGTCAAGAATCCAAGAAGTTGTTTTGTGAAAGGGCCCCCCTCCTTCTCCTGTAGATGTTATTCTGAGTCAAAACCTAACTTTCCCTGAAACTGAACAAAGACTTACCCAGGGAGTTCAGCTCTGCTTCCTTTGGTTTGTTTGTTTTCATTTATTTGTTGCCTGGTTTGTTTTGCTACTTTATAGAGAGCCTGTGTTTAATCCTAATGCTTGGAAGGAGGAAATAGCTTATTTGATATTTGTTAGTTTTCTTATGTGAAAGGGATTACTGATAAGGAATGTTTTTGAAAGATGAAGAATGATTCTTTACAGATTAAAAATGACCAGAGTATTCCCCTTGCACTGATTTATTTAAAGAGGGAAATTGGAAGGAAAAATGAATTATTTAAGAAGAGAAAAATGTATTCTAAACCCACAACTGTAGAAGCAGGGAGAAAACAGGGTTAGAATGGTTCAAAAACCTAGCAGGATGAGTATCAACTTAATGCATTATTGTTATTTTTTATAGGATACTCAAAGAAGAACCAAAAATCTTCCTCCCCTTGATCCGGAAGTTCTTTCTGTATTTGTGCCTCCGTTCATCAGCAGAGATGATATTCACACGGCTAATACAAGCACTAATAATTTGAACAGAAGTAAGCGTCGGTCTTTCCGAAAGAAGAAGGAGAAACCCAAGTTTGAAAACATCAAGAGTGTCAATGGGGAGCAGAAAGTGCCCGACACCGAGGACATTACAGTTCCAAAGGACATTGATCTTATTGGTTTGCCACAGCTGTGCTTCCCAGGTACTGTAGGGCTCTCACTTCTAAGTGAGAACTGTTTTAATATGTTTTTCGTGACCCATAATACGATCATCTTCACTCTCTTAGTGAATTCCACAGTACAAAAACCGTGTCTACTTGTCAGCAGGTCAGTGATGAGAGTAGGGCTGAACTGGGTGGGACAGACCCGTTAGAACAAGAAGCTGCAGCAGGTGCAGGGGAGGGAAGCAGAAAATCCCCGTCCACAACGGATTCACAATCTTGGCTTAAATGGATGAGCACCCGTGCACTTTTTCTTTTTTCCCCCCTTTTTTTTTGAATGACTCTTGGAATTTGCATTTGCTATTAAGATAGCCTAATTAGTGTATTCTTAACATATACAATAAAGTTAGTAATGACTCTTTCCTCCAGGCTTAAGTGCAGCAATTTTAACATGCATATTAGTACTGCACACCTTACAGATACCTTGAGGGGGGAGTGAGCAAAACTCATCTATTGTACTTTCCATTTAAAATGCAAAATAATTGTGGAATATTTCTGGCTTCTTCAGTAATGTGTGGCTTGCAACCTTTGTAAGAAACCTTAGATTGATTGGATTGTATATGTGCATTTTAATCCCTTCAGATGACACATTTCTCCTGAAATTAAGTAGAAATGTGCAGTATTTGGTATGAATAATCACTTTTCAAGCGGTTGTCACTGTGTGTATATATATATCATTATATATTTTAACTACATATATATATATAGTCTTAAAAAAAAAAAAAAACAAACTTCTGTCTTCATTGCAGGAGGACTTCATGTAACTTCTGAATCAAAAGAGGACCAGATTCATTTCCTGGTCTTCACAGATGTCTGTGGTAACAGAACATATGGTGTTGTTGCACAGTACTACCAGCCTATGCAAGTATGTTATTTAACTCATGCCATTATTGAAACATATTAAAAGATATAAAATAAAATGCTTGGAAAATAATGCCGGGTTTAATTTCTGCAATTAGTTAACATAGTTTTTCTTAGCAGAAGTATAGAACAAATCATACTTTATAATGCCATTGTAATTTAATGCATTGCTGTTCTAGTGTACTCTGATTAAAATCCATAACAGGTTTTTCAGGAGTTTTGACTGAATATTTAAGAGCAGACTTGTCCCTTGGGCACGTTTTTTGTGAAGGCTGTGCCCTCTGTTCTTTCTAAATATCTTCTCTGCTAAAATTCTTTTTGATATGTGTGTTTAGTTGTGTAGGCTGAAATTTTTCTGAAGAGCTCAAGGGAGATAGGCATCCAAATCCCCTGAAAATGCAGAGGGAATTGGGTATCATATCTCTTGAGCTCTCAAGAAAATACCAGCCACAAATTCCTGATTAACATAAACACATTAATCTGTAGTTTCCTTGTAGGGTGGCTGTATTTCCTCAAACGGGCAGCCCCCCTGGGAATCTGCGCGGACTGAGAAGAAGTCGGAGTGTTTCGTACCGCTCGCTATTTGCGTTATATCCAGATACCCATATTTCAATGCCCTCAAGGATTGCCTCTCATGGTAAGGCTTGCTATCCTCTGTGTTTTTACTGGAAATAACTGCGCAGGTTTTCATACATCAGTTCCCACAACGTGCAGAATGCTAAAACAGTTTTAAGTTAAGATACTATCAGATGGGAGGGAGTGGAAGAGAAGAAATGTGAAGTGAATGTTACCTGGGCAGCAGGAAAACACACATTTTAAATATCAAAAAAATTAATGTTTAGATCTGATGACGTCTTTCTATTCTTTGATATTCTTGGTATGCCTAGAAGAATAACAGTTTGCAGGAAACAGATGCCTCAGACTTTGTGGTATTTTTTTTTGTTTGGTTGGGTTTTGTTTTTCTTTCCACTGGAAGAAGGGTGAGTGCAGTTCTGGCACACTGGTGAAAATCACTTCAAAAGCCAAAGACCTCTTTGTTATGCAGCACACAAATGCCATAAGAACGTGAATATGTGTATGGATAAGCAGTTAATGACATTTTAACTAAATCCAAGTTAATTGAGGGAGTATGGTGGCTGCCTGGCTGTCGTAGAACTAGCAGAGAAAATTGTAGTGTTAGAGTACTTCATGGGTCAGAAACACTCAAACTCTGCAGTACGGATGAATTAAAAGAGAAATGAACATAAGTCAGTCTTCTTTCGTAACTTTTGAGGTCATAACCTTTGTATGTTGCTTTGTTGTTAAACTGTTAAAATCTGTATACTTTTCTAAAGTGGATTAAACCCTCCTTGCGTGAGGGAGCCTGGCACTGCATGGTGGACATTCCTGGCTAATTTTGCTTGCAGAGGTAGAAGATTCCTTTCAGGAAATTTCAGCCAAGCTTTGTAGAGACAAATTTGACGTCACGTGTCATCTTTTTGCAGGGATTTGCCTCAGCAGGTGATATTTGTATATGTAAGCCGAGAAATACTAGGGTTTTAGGTCACAGCTTGAGTCTGCCAGTCTTTTTCTGCCTGCTGTTGGTGTTCAGAGCAGACAGCAGTGTGTTTCGTGGGTGCGGTGGGTACATCACTGCCTCCCAACTGGACTCTGTACCTTGGTCGTTTCCCCTGTGGGCTTGGATGTTGTAGGGGCTGGCTTTCCCCGGTTTAGATAAGAGAGCCCTGGAAGAACAAAGCAGTGCCTTCCTTCCTCCCTGGTAATTCAGATGTTTCCTCCAAAAACCTTTGATACCAGAAGCGAGTAACTCTTGGCTGCCCTTAAGGAGAAAACACCCACTGCTGTTTTTCATGCTAGCTCTGTCCTGTCACTTTCAGAGCATTAATAGAGGGGTTAAGTGTGGACGAGGGACATCGATGTGGTAAAAACTAGGTATTCACAGGCTACTGCAAAATCCAGACAATAAGTAAATTAAAAAGGAAATGTTTTGTTTCACTTTCTCCTTTCCTGCCCAGATCACTTTTTCCAGTCCTTCCATTTTAGTCAGTTGCATCAGCCATTGGTACTGCAGGAGGTGATTCATTCGCTTTTTATAGTCCCAAACCTCAAATAAATACTAATCTGTGTGACTGTTACAACTGTGTACCTGAGCTGTGATGCTTTGCAATCTATCAGGCCTTTATAATACGCTTCTGTGGTGGTTTTAGCCAGCTGGGCAGCTGAGCTCCACCACAGCCGCTCTCTCACTCCCCTTACTCAAAGGGAAAGGAGGAGAAAATAGGATGGGAAGGGCTCAAGGGTTGAGATAAGGACAGGGAGATCACTCACCGATTATTGTGACAGCCTGAACAGACTCAGCGTAGGGAGATGAATGACGTTTATTGCCTATAACTAACAAGCTAGAGCAGTGAGAAACCACAAGCAAACTAAAAACACCTTCTCCCGATCCACCCTCTTCTCCCTCATCGCCCTGAGGGGCCCAGGGGAATGGGGAGTGGGGGCTGCGGTCAGTCTATAGCGTTTCATCTCTGTCTCTCCTTCCAGGTCCCTTTCTGCCCCTGCTCCCTGTAGGGTCCTTCCCAAACTGAGCCTGTGTGGGCTGTCCACAGGCAGCAGCTCTTCAGGAACTGCTCCCACACGGCTCCATCCCATGGGGTCCATCCCCCAGGAGCAAACTGCTCCAGCATGGGTCCCCCACGGATGGGCGGCAGCTCCCCTCAGACAGAAGCCAGCCCTGCAGCTCCCTGCTAGCAAAAACTTGCCACGTAAACCCAGTCCAGCTTTATGCTTTTTTTTTTATTCCCTGAACTCAGCTCTCCACAGGCTGGGAAATAGTCTAGATTCAGTTTTGCAGTTATGGTGCTCAGCAGAGGTTTATATGGTATGTTCATGAGTCATTTCTTCTCTAAGGAGATACTTCCGAGCTGGATGAAGCAGTCAGTTTGTGAAAGCATTTTTAAATAGTCCACTAAGGGAGAAGTGGGGAAATGTTCAGGAAAGCCATAGAAAATTCCAGAGGCTACAGAAATGTTTCTAGGTTCAGAGCAGACAGGAACCAGCTTGCAGGTGGAGCCTTGCACGTGTGGAAAGGAACTAGCAGGTAGAGTCATCTCTTTAGAAATTCAACCTTCTGCCTCTGGCTGGGTATTTTAAACATTATAATTAAATATTTCCGCCTTGATCACCCATAACACGTTTTTTGCACTCACTTAAAGCATTAGCCTCCAAGGTAACTATAGATGGCTTCTTCCTTTAAACTGCACTGGTTTCTAAGGGCAGTTCAAATTTGTCTTTAACCTGCCATCTAAGCTTTAATTGACTTGTAGATATGTCAATAATTATATGGCAGTTCTCAAGGGTAATGGAACTGCAAGTTGTCCTGGTTGTATAGTGGGGGAATTTAGTGGCACAGCTCTCCTCCTGTATCTCTGCTGCATCTGGCTGTAAGATCCCCATGTGTGTGTGTGCAGCTGGAAGGAGAGGGGAAACGCAAGTGGCAAAACTCTGTTCAGTGCTGGCTTTTCCTGCTGAACTGGAAACTCAACCGATGATGTTTCCATATATTCTTTGGGATTTTTATATTTGTTTCAAAGCTCGTGATCACCACGTGCTTTCCTTGACTTAATTGGACAGATAAGATCAGAATGTCTACCCTTTGGGGTGTTTTGTTTTTTTTTATAAAAAGGTAGCATGCTGTGCCAGGGTGGAGTTGAGAGGAAGGAGAGGAAGAAGTGGAGAGGTAACATTTTTTTGGTTTTGATTGTGTTACAGATTTATTTATTTTTCCTCATAGGGCATCAAACAGTTCGCTGCAGGGATGCATGGCTGTTCTGAAAGGAATACAAGCAATTATAGCAAACAAGACCTCAGTGATCTGTTTGGAGCATAGGTCCCTGTGCAGCTGGGGTTGTTTCAGCTTTTTGTAACGTTACAAAATTCTGTCGCTGTTTGCCTGTAAAGCAGAAAGGCAGTTATGTTCATCTACCACTCTTCTGGGTGCTTTGGCTGATTTATCGTTCTGCCAGTCTGGGGATTTGAAAAAACTTGCTGGTGGACCTTAAACCACCTATTTCTGGTGTGTAGCTCTTTCCTGTAATTACTCATGGGAAAAATCCTCTTTGTTATTGCTAATAAAGGGCTGATGCTGAAGTAGGTTCTGTTTCCATTTAGGATCCTGTCCCAGCAAGAGATTCCTGGGGAAATATAAAAACAAAAAACTCTGTACTGCAGAGCTCGTTGTTTGCAGGCCCTGCAGTGCAGAGGATCGTGCATAGGTAGGGTGGTTGTTTGTTTTCATTTAGAAGATTCCTCAGAGGTATTTTGTCGTCATAAGCATTTCCAGATAAAACTCAGGCTCCTAATCTTTATCAAACACCAAAGTACAGTAAAAATAACAACTGGAAACCAGGCTCAAACTACAGATGAGAACGCAACGTCCAAAGTTAGGTCTGTGTAGGTGCTTTGAAGTGCAAGGTGAACTTCCAAACCTTCATCGTAGTGATGATGATCTTTCGTTCACAAAGTGAAATATCCCTGGCAGTGATCTCCCTCTGGATGAGCTCTCATCTTGGATGGATGAACAGGCTCCGTTCAAACAAGAAATCTTCCAGCCTGTGTAAGAGTTTCTTCAGCTGCCTTGGTTTCCCAAGTGCAAATAGCTTGCAGCACTGAGGCAGTACAAAGCACCTACCCTCCCGTGGTCTTGCTTTCTGAAAAATCTGTTTGAGGGCAGTTAGCAGAGGTAATGGAAGGTGCTTAAACTCATTAGCTCCCTCTCTAATGTCTCAGAGATTACCTCGTTTATTTGAGCAGGCGTTTGTGGAGCAGAGCTGTCAGCTGCTGTTACACTGTTGGGTGCAGCGTGCTGATCAGGCCCTTTTGTACATCTGCTCCTTTGCAGCATCAGGGTCAGGTGGTTTCTGTTGTAACACTTACTGGATGTGTTGCCACGTGCTTTATAATCTCGAATAATAAAGCAACAAACAAAAACCTCTTGGGTCTGCCTCTGCTGTTGGTAGTACCTTAGATATGGTCTGAGTGTGGCAGCATGTTTAAAGTACATTGCTTTGAGAATTTCTAAATTCCTGTCCCCCTGCCACCTCCACACCCCCTGGTAGCTGATGGACTCTGCAGGATGCATGTTGCAGCCTAGTACTCAGCCCGAGGCAGCTTCCAAAGGTGAATTTAGTAAATCTAAATGTCTTCCTTATTGCTAACGTGCTATAAAGCTTGGTGACACAGAACAGAATGTCTTTATTCAGGAGTCTACGTTCTGTACACAAATGTGGAAACCTGACTTCTGATATATCTCTCAAGCTACTCAGTTGCTTTGTAGACTGCTTCTTTTCCCAACTACAAGTTTCCTGCAAGAGTCCAAAGAAGATACAAAGCAGAATAAAACCGCAAAGGAGAATATTAACCATACGAAGTTCCTCATTTCTGCACATACAGATTAGGCTTAAATTCCAGATTTGTAGCTTCTGAATTGTTACGTTTCAGGAATGCTGTCAGACTTCCTGGTTTGCTGTGTTAATATCGTGTATGTTTAAATGCACGTGAGTTGAGCTGACATATAATGCAAACCACATGATCTGCGTGGCCTTGAAACAGCTGAGGTAATGCAGATCCAGAGTAGCAATATTGGACAAGTTTGCACTTTGCATTTGTCCTTATCGGGGTAAGAATGATAACAAACAGCGGTGTTCATGCAGGGCTAGGCCTTACACTATGTGTGGCTCTTGCTTCAGATTCCTCTGGTGTTTAGCCTTTTTTTTAATATACAGTTTCTCTTTTTTTGATTGTGTTTTCCATCTTACAGCTGATGTCTGATGCTTGGGATGGGATGGACATAATGGCACTGTGTTGTTCTTGAAGCAATCTGAGTATGCTCCTTCCTCAAGCTGCATCTCACCTCTAGATTTCTTTGGCCATCATTAGATGAAGTGTGCCAGCTGCATCCTCTGATACATATGGAGCATTATTTTATGCAAGGAAGTAAAATAAAACAACCAACCAAAACAAAACACTGGTCTGCTTCTGACACAGCAGCATCATTAAAATTAAATGGAGCCATAAAAGTATCCAATAAATTAGAAACAAATTATCTGGTATAATAGCTTCATTGCTCCTAGTAATACCTCTTAATTCTAGGTTGTCATCAGAAAAGCTTTTTTCATGTTTATATGTTATTATTTATAAATTTTTCTCTATAATTTAATTTCAGCTTACTGGTGCAACTGCGACCTTTCAAGGATTTAGATGTCGATGATCACATAAAAGAATTTGCAGCAAAATTATTTTTAATACCCAGCCCGCCACCAGGACCACTGCACTTGGTAATTACTGATGCTGAATTTCCCAATTATCTTCATATGACACACTATAAAGCTCTAGGATGTTGCTTCGTATAAATTAGAGAAATGTCTTCCCTGTCAGATCAGAGATTTTGCCTGCTGATACATAACTGATGTCAAAAGGGAAACAAAATTTCCCTCTCAACTGTGTCACTTGACCAAAGTGTGGGAGTTCCCTGTCTTGTATCTGATTTTGGGCACCTTGTTATCTTTCATCTACCTGAAATGGCTTCCAGGGAAGCAGTACTTCAGCCATGTGCTTCTCCTTAGCTGATTTCCTTGAACCTTGGATAAGGGGTTTGGAGAAGAGGGAAAAAAGTGCACAGGTGGAACATTGAGTGATTGGCTAAACCAACTACTGAGTGCTGAGATAATCCAGCATTTGCCCCCATGATATTTGAAGTGGAATGTTTGAAACACTGAAATAATCCATTTGGTTTGGCTTGTTTTGTCATCTTCACATAACATTCATAATTTTTCTGTTTCCTAAATGAATTTTATCAAGACTTCGAGTTTTCCACTTGTACCTACAGATATAAATTACATTATAATGTATTTATAACAAAGAAGGTTTTAGAAGTCTTAAAAGTATTTTCTTTTAAAGTTTTATTGGCAAAGTAGCCTATGATAATGAAAGGAAACAAAGTCCTTGTCAGTCTTTCAAACTAGAGATTTTATCTTTTGCTATTTCCCTCTGTTTCTGTTCCAGTGGTCAAATACCTGTCTCTTTGCTGCTAGTTCATCTTGATGCTTTGTAGCTGGACCTAAAATTCTGGGCTAAATGCGGTGTGGGAACACTTTCATTAAGAAATAAACAAAAAAAATCTGTTGTAACAGGTATTTAATATGAAACCACTTCAAATAATAATTCCTTCACGGGAGGACCCGGACAGTCCAGTTATTGACTTGGATCTTCACCTTCCGTTGCTGTGTTTCAAGCCAAAGCAGGTGCTTCAGGTAAAGCTCGTCAACACTTTAAATTGTATGTGGGATTGATAGTACTGGTAATTTGTATTTAAAACAAAGAAACAAAACAAGATGTTTTAGTTACTGAAAAGCATCGTAAACCCAGGAATTCAGAATAGCCTTAGTTCTGCATATTAAAAATATAACATAATAAACCGTACTTATTAAGATATTTCCTTACTTAAAGACCAGATTAAGGCATATTGGATTTATTTCTTCTACAGTTTAGCAACAGGTGCTGAATTTCTTAAGCACACATTTTAAAATATAAATGCCCAAGCTGACAGATTTTATTTTGATTTCTCATAAAATGCATTTTCAGAAGGTTCATAAGAATGCTTCTAATGTGTAAAAAAAAAAAAAAAAAAAAAAAAAAAAAAAGGGACCTGTAGGATGGATTAGTGACAGTTGGCATTCCTGTAAAGAGAATGTAAATGGTACAGAAAGACAAGAAAATACAAGAAGCTATTTGCAAAGGGTTTTTTTCAGAGTTTCATAGAATTGTCCAGTAATTTTGATTTGGAGTGTCTTTGTAGGTTACTTGATCTGACTCTGCTTAAATGTAAGATCTGACTTCAAAGTTCAATTAGGTTGTTCAAGATCTTTAGCAGTACTGGTGTCACTTCCTCTAAAAAGCTCAGGTTGGAGACTTCTACCCATGTTTGTAAGCGTCCTCAGTCCTGAGAAGGGAGGTGGTAACAGCTTTTTTTTTTTTTTTTTTTTTTTTTTTTAATTTTTTGATGTGCCCATTTTTCCACCCACTTCTGCATTTTATGAATGGAGCTATCAAAAATCCTCCATAATGGTCCTCTGCAACTGGTGCATCTGGAGCATGGAGTTTGTGTTCTCGCCTCTGTGAGATAACCAGTATGTGCCATGGCTTGGCTTTGAGTCATCCCACTTAACTCAAGGCATCTGAGTTTGGTGCTGAGATGCCATTAAGTCCCTCTCTATCAGAAGGAAAGGGTGGATTAACTTCTTCAGTAATTTCAGCTAAATCCTAACCTCTTTGACATTGGTGGCAAAACGCCTCTTGACTTCCATAATTAAATTTACTCTCCTTCTCTGTTTTCTTCTCTTAGTTTTCTAAGAGCCCATAAATGGATGTTATTTCAATTTTAATAGTACGTAAGTTATCTCTTAGAAAACAGAACTTGTGAGACTGTTTTGCAAGCAGATGGAATATTTGTATATATGCTGTATGTTCTAGATGTAACTCCTTGTAAACGCTTTGTTGTTTTCAGATCTTGACCTGCATTTTGACTGAGCAGAGAATTGTTTTCTTCTCTTCTGACTGGGCCTTGCTGACGCTCGTGGCTGAGTGCTTTATGTTGTACCTTCATCCTCTTCAGTGGCAGCACACTTTTGTGCCTATTCTGTCTCGTCACATGCTGGATTTCGTAATGGCCCCAACATCTTTTCTGATGGGGTGTCATATCGATCACTTTGAAGAAGTTAGCACGGTATGTTCCCATTCTTGCTGTTCAGTTCCATGTGTGTGTTTTCTCCCTTCTTTCAGATTCACCTAGAAACCTGGTTTTGTTATTTAGGTGTGTGAGAAGTGAAGAAACTAAAAGTAATAGAGCCATGTTAGTGTGACCATTGGCTTATTGGGATAAGCTGCTTGTTATATCCTTTACCCTTATTTTCTTTTCTCATGGCTTTTTCTCGTGGCTTCTGGGAGTTTCTTTTTCATCTGGGAAAATTTCCATCTACATGTTGTTTGTGTATGAGTAGTTTCCCTTCAGATCTTTGCTTGAAGAGTTGTGTGGGATGAATTCCTTTTCCAGGCAGCTGGGTTAAGAGGTCAGCATGCACTTGAAAATACTGTAATGGAGCTGCTGTTCTCTATCATGGAACTACTTAATTAGAAGAAAAACAGCAATATAAAGAATGTAATTTCTCAGTTATTCTGAAGGTTTATTTTTGTCCTTATTTTTGAAACACTCTTTTAGTAGGTGGTAGTACTCTTGTGTATTAAGGAGAAAGAGAAATACATTGTCAGTCTTTCTGTTTTCTTCTGTTAAAAAGGAAACTGAAGATTTAATTCTAATTAATATTGATAATGGGAATATTGCACGTTCAAAAATGGATGAAGAGGAACCTGAAATTCCAGATGTTCCGGCACAAGCCGCAGAAACTTTCATAAAGAGGTAAAAAGATACTGAAAGTGTGTTTATCGTAGTGCATAAATCATGTCGGGCTCTCTTTTTAATGTTTTTATTGTGTGTTATTTATTATTAATTCATATTTTTCATATAAAATGCCATTTGATGAAGGAAAATTGAAGTTTTCAATTAATTAATATACAATTAACTTTTAAGCGGTTGTAATCATAGCCATGTTATGCTGCAACACCTAGAACAATTGTTTATTTTTGATTTCAGATATTATTCTTTGAACTTTACTGTTCTTTATACAGAAAACTGAGTGCACTGTGATGTACGTGCGCTAATAGGACTTCCAGGAATCTTGTTCGCTTGTCAGTGTTTGTAAATCAGTCTTGCACTTGGTAAAAAAAAACAAAACATTTGTGAGAGCTAAATGACTTTTTCTTTAAGAGATAAGAAGAAAACATTGGTGTTAGGATGTAACTTAACATTTATTTTTCTTTTCCATGTAGAGTGGAGGGTCTTCAGCTGCATTATGACCTAGAGCTGTGCCATCTCCGTGCCAGCACAGATCTTGGTGAACTCCAAATGCGCAGAAGGGCTTGGCAGCAGAAGCTGAATACAGAAGTTCAGCAAATGACTTTGCAGTTAATTGTTAATATCTTCAGGTGAGTGGGTATAGAATTCTTTATCGTAAGAGCGTATGGCACTGGTTAAGATGTCACTGAAAATATTCTTATTTTATCCTGTTTCATAGACATTCCATAAATCTCGTAGGTTTTGTGAGGGAATGAGAAAGAGGTCCTGCCAACCTGCTGGAATATCCATCATTAATGTATTCGGATAGATCTAGTACCTGCTGTAGGTGGCCCTGCTCGAGCAGGGGTTGGACCAGATGACCTCTAGAGGTCCTTTTCAACCCCAGTGATTTGGTGATACACATTTTTAGGACATCTTAGGTAAAGCTGTTCTAATTGTGGACTTGCGTGTCTCTTTTGAGAGGATTCCAGGAAGAGAAGTGCAGCCCTTTTCTCTAGAAGAAGAGGGGAAAATCCCCAGCCATTTACCACCCCCCTCTTGTTGGGGATGGAGCTCCCTGTGGATCAGCTGCTCACCTACCTGCTCCTAACACTTCCAGTCAGGAGGTGCTGGGTTAATTTATATAGCCCAAGTGCCAGGGCTTTGTTAACTGCTTGCTTTTGTTGGGTCACTGTAGAGAACAGTCACGCAAGTGGCTGGGCCCTCTGCAAGGACAGTAGCTCCTGGATGTGGACGAATCAACAGACTCCAGAGAGCACAGCTGGATCTGGAAAATGAAATCCATTTAAAGCCTGATGTGCTGCCACTGTGGGATTTGGTGGATTTCAGTGTTTGGCAGCAATATGTTCCAGATAAAGATGAACAAGAAATGCCTTTTCCTGCCTGAACAGCTTGAACTCTCTAACTCACTAAATGCCTGTAATACAAAAAAAAAAAAATGAACAGATGCTTTGGTATTTAAGAGATGATAATAACCTTTTGATTGTTTGATTCTTTTGATTCTTTTCTTGCTTTCTTTCTCCTTGCCTTCAAACTTCCTCTGTTCTTTTTTTTTTTTTATTTTTCAGCATTGTTTCTTCTATCTTCTAATGCTCTATCTACCACCGTCCAGGAATGAAGGAAAGTAAATCTCTGATGCAATTGTGCTGCCACTTGCTGCTCTCTCCAGTGAAGCACTGTAGTATTTCTGTGTGCATGAGGTTCCATGTTCAAAGCAAGCCATGATAAATAATATAGAACTACATACTTGTACTAACTACCATTTTTCTGAACACATGCATGAAAGACAAGCAATGTAGTGGCCTTTTGTCAGGTCTCTGCATGGATATAAGATTCCCCAGTTGTGCTTACATTGGATTTTAGCTCACCAAGTTATTTTCTTCATTTATGAGTTTGTTTTATTTTTTTTTTCTTAATATCCAGCATGAATAGATGAAATAAGATAGAATTTTATTATCCTAACCTTTTAGTAGGAGCCCTGATTTTAGCCACTTGCATGTATCTAGCTTAAATAACTTACCCGTGGGCTTGAGTTCAGTGAACAGCTTTTTTTTTTTTTTTTTCCCTGAAAAACTCACACATGCTGCTCCTGAGACAGCTTGTTCTCTCTCATTTTTAGGACACAGAAGTTAGAACTGATGTCTGGTTTTTCAGAGATAGCACAGAGCCTCTGTTGCCTGCTGTGACCATGCATATGCTAAAAATTGCATTGATTTTGCATTTCACTTTCTCTCTTATTGAAAGAACTCTTTCTCTTCAGACACAACACAAGTTGTCAATTAGTGCTGGCTTTAGGAGCAGAGTTTGAGAGTTCAGCAAAATATTTTCAGTGTCTCATGTGCATGTTACAGATGTGATGCAGTGGGACAATATGAAGCCAGATCACAGATTTCACATTGCCCATGTGGAGAGGTGCCTTCATAGTGCCTCCAGTGGGTTGTATGGGACCCTGCATATAGACACAATTTCAGGGTTGGAGCCTAAGTCATGACTTAAATATACAGATTCTCCTCCAGGGGTTACTGAAATTAAACCCATGGACTGTAAGTGACCTTGCTGATTGGAAATGGCAGTGACAGCAGGTAGCTTGTTTTGCTTCTTACAAGAGTCTGTATTTTTTTTCTGTGATTCAGTAGCTCAGGCTTGTTCAGTAAAACTGAATTTTCCTTCTGATACTGCGGCATGTTTCCGGTAGTATCAGTGGGTTGCTGCTGCAAAAGGGCAACTTCCTTACAAATCCCCAAGCATATTTATCTTTGTGTTTATTTTATCTCCAGGGAAGTAAAAGACCATCTAAATTATGAACACAGAGTGTTTAACAGTGAAGAATTTCTGAAAACAAGGGCAGTGGGAGACCAACCGTTTTACAGAAAGGTAAATTCAGTGTTAAATATGTTGTGATTCTGCTATTAATCCCTACTTTAGGATTAATGCCAAAAATTAATGGCATGGTCACAGTTTGGGCTGTGTAGTGTTCCTGACTCACCAGCTTTCACAGAACGCTTTATGAGATTTGTTTTATTTACCGTAAACAGATTAAATAGCAGGCAGCATTTTGGAGAGCAAGACACTACGTAATTTCACAGCAAATAAAATGTAATTCCCCAGGGGTGCGATAAACCTATGGCAGATGGTCAGTAGAGCTACATCTAAACTGCATTTTAAGCGCAGGCACCTGTCCAGACTGTTTGGACCAAAGCCCACGCGTGGACACAGTTTTTGAGCAAGCCTGTGAGCATGGCAGAAGAGCCTGAATGGCACAAGTTGAAGCACCTGCCTTATCTGCAGCGTGGGCAGCGGGGCGTGGAGCTGCTGATGCCTGCTTGGCTGCAAGCCCCAAGCCCGTTTCCTACAGCGTGTCACAGTGAGAGTGTGCTGCTCACACCAAGCACAGGATTTGTCTCTTGTTAGATTCAGTAGGTAGAACTACAGCTGCTTGGGCTAAAGGACACCCTAAAATTCCCACTTAATTTTTCCTAGCACTCCTACTAACTCAGCTTATTGGAATATACCTGATTTTAAAGGCCTATAGGCATGTGGAGTTTTCCTGTACAAGCCCCGAGTTCCTTTTGTTCCTTCTGTGAGGTTGCAGGCATTTTCCTTTGGAACACCAGTGCATGAGGATGCTTTTAATGTAATGACTGTGTATATCCTAAAGAAATAGGGTGGGTGTGATTTCCTCATTAAAAAGAGAGCATCTTGGTCACAAGGCTGTAGGATTTGGTGCTGTTCTCTTTGGTGTGAGGCTGTCACTGATCATCAAAGGCTGGAGACCCTTTGGGTGAGGAGGGGAAGTGAGGAGAAAGGAAGTGAAAATGGAAGAAGGAAAGGAGCAGGGGGAAAAGGAGAAACTAAGAATAGACAAATTACACCAGAGCTTCTTGAAGTGTTCAGGCGCTTTGCCCAGAAGCTCAAAGTTTGAGATTTTTATCCTTGCAGTTAATTTTTCATCAAACTGTTTGCACCTAATTAAATTAATATTTACCTTCAGGTAATTAAACTAAACCGTCACGTGTCTGAGAAATAGACTTTGCGTATTTAAGGGTTTGTGTCTAGCCATTTACCAAACTAAATACGGAAAAAATAAAAAGAACCTGTCAATGTGTCAGCTGGCCAAAAACTTAGGAGAAATGTTCTGACTCAGATTTCAAACGAATAGAAATAATTGAAATGTTCTCAATGGCAGTTTCTAATGCTATAAATGAAGGAGTGGCAATTTCATGAGTTGAAATTTAAAGCACGTCCATATTTAAGAAGACCTTTGAACAGATGACTCATTTAAATACTAAAATACCACAGTGGTACGTTTGCTTTCAAGTAAATCTTGCAAGTTAGAAAAATATGGACTAATCACTAGTGTTATCTAGTGTTATCGATAGTGTTAATGGTATCTAGTGATATCTGGAGTTATCTTGATTAATTATCTTTAAAAACCATTAGGAAGGACTCAGTTCCTGCAGCTTGTCAGCGCCTGTATATACAACTGGAAATAAAATACGCCATCTACTGGAGAATACCTGAAAGCAGAAATCTTGGTGCTTCTGTAGATGCCATTTTACAGGATGCATTGCAAATAGGTAGCTAAGAGGCATCCTGAGTACAAACAGGCTATTTGTTGGGAAAATGTTTCCATTAAGTTCAGAGTACCAGAATTACTTACGAATCTGATTCATAAATCAAAATTACTTATGTTTATCTGATCAATAAACTCCCACCCCGGTAACTACAAGACTAAAAAGCATACTTTAACCAAGCCTCTGTGATAAAGCATTAATTAAAGCAATGTTTGTAGTTACATTCAAAGATACAACAGTCTTTCTGTTAGTGTCAGTCCGTTTCTAATGGCTAAAAGTTGCATAAGCATAAAGACAGGATTCCTGGTTATAACAGGAATGGTTATAATTCCTGGTTATGACACTCTCCTGACGAAGTTTGCATTGGATTTTTCTGAATGATCAGTTTTCTGAATTGTTTAACTTCAAACAACACTAATTGCTCTGTGTTAGTACTAACATTTATAGAGTTATACATGTTATGCTGCCTCAAATCCTGGTTTCATCCTGTTTTAATTTGAAATGGTAGCTTTGCAATTTTATGTAACATTAAAGTGCCAGAAACTTCTTGTTCCAAGCCATAGACAATATCTGCATCACTTTGTTACAGGCGGAAAATAATGCTGTTACACTTCAGTAGCTAAAACTCTGTTATGCTCAGTATTTCTCTTTTTTTTCCCTCTTTTCCCTCTTTTCGAGGTTGGTCTGAGATTGCAGTTTGCCACTAAGCAAGTACGGAAGGTGCATGAAAGCTGAGTTGGCTCTTCTGGTTGAAATATTTTTGGTTTTGTGACTGCTAACATCAACGTTCTTAGCTTTGTATAAGCAAAGCTAATAAAAATGAGCAAAAGATGCTGCTAACTTGTAAATGATCAAGAGTTAATCAGTTTGTCTCTCGCAGGTTTTGGAGACCTACATGTTTCACTCTTTTCTTAAAGCCCGTTTGAACAGAAAGATGGATGCTTTTGCTCGACTTGAGCTGAGTACCCAGTCTGAAGAAGACAGGTGATGCTTTCTCATTTCTTACTGTGTTTCTGAATCTCATCTTGCTGTCTGTGATAAAAGTCCTTTTGACTCTATTGGTGTGAGATCAGGTTATCCATGAATAAGATTGTGACTAACTGATAGGCCGTTTTATTAAGCTTGCTGTGAAAGAATGATATAAATGTGTCCAGTCACAGCTGTTGGAATTGTAAATTAATAGAATGATGGTAACTTAATACTGTAAAACTTAATATTGTAAAACAGCAACAAAATTATCAAGTAGTCATTTAGTGTGTATGTATACAGAGTTGTAAAATTAATTGCATAACTTTTAAAATTATTTCCCTCAGATTGAACTTGATGTTTCGTATCCCAAGAAGAATGGCTACAGAGAAAATGGCTTCTAAACAAATGAATTCACAGTCCATGATGAATAGGCGTATGGTGATCAGTATGCCTGATCTGCAAGATATCAAGCTGCCAGAAGTCCCCCCTAGAAATTCCTCGTTTCGAAGAGTAGAAACAGACATTGGTAAGGGAAGAAGGTGTCAAACAAATGCTTTTCTGTCATCTTTATTGGTGACATCATTCAATGATTTCCACAGAAACAGGGTCAGATGCTAGAAAGAAATGGTGAGCTGGGTCACTTTGAGCCTGTGCTTATATATATACGTATCATATTATATATACGAATATGCAAATTAAAATACATTTTCTATTACTGGTGTTATCAGAATAGGGAATACTCTGATAATAAGGAGGATGTGCATACAGTGCATCTGTGTCCTTAGCACAACTGGGATTTCTTCGCATTATTTACAGTACTGCTGGTTGTGAAGACACTCACACTTTTACTCTCTGCTTACGCTAATCAGTGTACCTTCTTTTTTGTTTTTAGCTCTGAAGATGCCCTCCAAATCAGTCAGCACATTCAAAATCCCAGAAATTCACTTTCCTCTGATGTACCAGTGTGTTCACTCCTACTATACAGAGTTCTTCAACCATCTCAGCAAAGCTATAAATACCTTACCACCTGACAAGTCAGCATTGCTGGCAAGGTACTTCTACCTCCGGGGACTTATTAGCTTGATGCAAGGGAAGCTACTAAATGCACTTTCTGACTTTCAGAACCTAGATAAAACAGACTTAAGAATTTTTCCTACTGATCTTGTAAGAAAGATCGTGGAAACTATGCCTCCTTCTGAGCGTTTTCAAGCAGACCGCAAGCCTGAGCTGAAGAAGCTGATAAGTCGAGTGATGGAAAAACAAAGGGAAGTTACAAAAATAGATGACCACGTAAAAAACTTTGCGTTGCCAAAAACACACATGCAACTGGATGATTTTGTGAAGCGAATCCAGGAGTCTGGGATTGTCAGAGACAAAGACACTATACATCGGTTGTTTGATGCCTTAACAGTAGGTGGGTAGAAAATGTATTTTTATGGATTATCTACATTGACATAAAGACAAGGAATCTGCTTATGTGCACACAGCTTACAGTTTTCCAGATTGTGTAGATGAGGTAGTTTTACTTGTTTTGTGATCTGTGGTGTGCAGTTCTGCTTTGGCTTAGATGAGAAAAGTGTTGTCTTAATTGCCAATGGAAAATAACTCTTAAAAATCACCAGGTAGCCTGGTAAGGTGGCAGACTGTTAAAAGCACCTAGCAAATTCCAGAATTCAAGTAGCTACAAATTAAACTCCTCTTGGATGGTCATTGTAGCAAAAGGAGAGGTTACTTCCATGTTTGAGAGAACTTTCTTATCTCCTCAAAGAGATCTGAGTCTTGTGACAGATTTCTAAAAACAGTTTGAGAGTGCTTTTCTAAAACACTGTTTGGTTCTTTCTGCACCTAGTCACTGCAGTAACTGTTACATTTTGTGCCACGAAGGATTAAATGTTAGTCAAAATAGCAAGACTTTCTGAGGCCAAAGGTAGAATACACTTCTCAAGAATTTGTTTGACTCTGCTTTCAGACCCACTTGAATTCTTAGAATAATTATGTATTTGGAATAACTGTTGCTGAAGTATTTAATTGCTGGAAGTCTAACTTTTATTCCAGGTTAAGTATGTAGCATAGTAACACAGTATAGGATAAGGAACTGGAATGTAATAATGAAAAATATTCAGTTCAGTAGGGGATTACAAATCCTTTCCCATTGTCTGGCTGGATTTTTCTGATAAGAATTTAAAGAAAAGAAATAATGGTGCAGTGTTTGCATTTTCCTTCTCTATAAATCGTTCTCAAGAAAGTTTTTGTCTCCAAACTCTTTTCCAGGCCAACTTTTTTTTTTTCTTGATATTTTTTGTACTCTGTTTACCCATTACGCTGTTAGAAGCACGTATTGAAAGTTTAAAGCTATCCTTTAAAGCTGTCTTTCTGTTTAAATCTGTATAATAGTTTCTCACAGTAACCAGCATTCTGCTTTTTTTAGGGCATCAGAAACAAATTGATCCTGAAACATTCAGAGACTTCTACAACTACTGGAAAGAAACTGAAGCAGAAGCTCAAGAAGTGAATCTGCCACCAGCAGTAATAGAGCATCTAGATAAAAATGAATGTGTCTACAAGTTGTCTTGCTCAGTTAAAACTAACTATGGTGTAGGAAAAATAGCACTGACCCAAAAACGCTTGTTCCTTTTGACCGAAGGAGGACGCCCTGGCTATATCCATATTGCTGCTTTCAGGGACATAGAGGTGAGCATCGAGGAATTTCTCTTGCATGATCCTGGATCACGAATCTTGTTCCATTTTGCAAAGAGATTTTCCTCAACCTGACTGTTTCAGTGAGGATTGTAGGAAACACCTCTGATATCAGTGATCGGATAAAATTCTGGATTTTCAGGCCAAGAATTGCAGGGTTGAGGTGTGCTGGGTGCTAAGATGGCATGGTACAAAAATCTGGGGCTCGTAACCTCTAGATTTACAGAAAGATGCAAAGCACAGTGGGATATAGAGCTGGAGGTGTGTAAAAACACAAGTGTTTTTACTCGTGGGTATGCACCTCACCCGTGCCTGCACAGTACATCTTCCTTGCTTTCTTTCTTTCCAGGATGTGAAGGTCACAACTGTAGCTTTCCTTCTTTTGAAAATACCTACTCTGAGGATTGCAACAAGATCCAAAAAAGAAGTCTTTGAAGCTAACCTTAAAACAGAGTGTGATCTCTGGCACCTGATAGTGAAAGAAATGTGGGCTGGGAAGAAAATGGCAGACGATCACAAGGTATAAACTTGGGCATATCTAACTGGATAAGGGGTGTGCTTTCTCTGTTCTGAATTATTCATGTATCAATCTTGGAATTTCTAGGTTTCAGCACATGATAGCTAAGTAACAAGCTGTTGCTTCTGATGTTTCTTCTAAATAGGGTACATCCAGAATACTACCAAAAAAAAGTGAAGTTACATTTAAAAATTACTTTTTTCTAATCCATTAGCCTGGACCTTTTTGTTTATTCACCAGTTATGGGAAATAATTCTATAGTTTAAACTTACAGCATGGGAGTATTGATCCCAAAAGAAAGCTTCCCACAAGTTGCTTCCCTTAAAAAGTATAATATACAGAAAGATTTTTGTCATGTGGGAATCTTGGTGGTTGTAGATCCCTTTGAATGAACAGCACGATGCTTTCTTCTGCTACAGAAACCTTGAGAAAAAAGATCACACAACCATGGTTTCCATCTAAAACACCAAATCCTCCAGCAGTGATGAGTTTAATAGTGAAAATGTGTCTTGGTGTTTCTCCAGGAAGGTTTTGGATCATTTTAGCTGAGATCAAGAGTAATGCACTTCTGTGCAGAGAGGTTTCAGGCTGAAAATTGGTCCCTATCCTGTCCATGCTGCGTGGTTTCCATCAGTGCAATTCACGTGGTTTCGTTTGCACATCCTGAGTCTGAACGTCCAGATCTGGAATACTTCTTTCAGTGCAATGAGTTAAAAGTAGCTCTTCTTTCCCTGTTCCATACCCTTGCTTGGGGGTGAAATGGGACGCAGGAGTGGGGTTTGAAATGGGGTCTGACTGCACTTAGCATGGGCTGTGCTCCAGGGACACAACCTTGTGAAAAATAACTTGTGAAAATAAAAAACTACAACAAGACTTTTGTCTTTAGGATCCACAGTATATTCAGCAGGCACTGACAAACGTTCTCCTGATGGATGCTGTGGTTGGTGCACTGCAGTCCTCCAAAAGCATCTACGCAGCCTCTAAGCTGTCCTATTTTGACAGGATGAAAAACGAAGGTCAGTCACACAGCAATACCACGAAACCTGCTCTTGGTTCACCATCTGCCTCAGCTTCTTCTATTTACATTATGTTTTTCAAGCTAATTATCTGCAGAAATATAAGATGACGATAGTCTAATTGCACTTTATAGCTATAGTTTATTAAATAGTAACTTTATTTATTTATTTTGCTCCTGTGCACAACATAGTTGGCATGTCTATGTCCATATATAGGCTGCTGGATTTTTGTTTCACTTCCTTATTGCTTGGGTGTTGTATGCATGATTCTCTTACCAGAATTCATACAAATACCGTTTGGGCTTTCATGGTCAGCCAAAGTTAGAGGGAAAGAAAAATGAAAAATAGTAATTTTAATAAGTGATGCAGAATTATTCTTTCAGAAAAATTACAGATCTGTTTCAGGCTTTAAGTATGCGCTTTGTAACCTTTTACATCTCTTTTTCAGTGCCCATGATGGTCCCCAAAACAACCTCAGAGACGTTAAAGCACAAGATCAACCCCTCAGCTGGTGAGACGTTTCCACAAGCAATAGATGTCTTGCTTTATACTCCAGGTGAGGTGATGAATTTCTCTGTGTTAGCTTTAATTAGCCTGTGAAGCAGGTTATCTCCCAGCACCTGGTATGGTTCTGTTCACATTCTGACGGCCTTTGGTTGTGTATAGAATACTAAAACAGGAAAATCATTAAAAAAGAACAGTAATATTGCATATTAAGATACTCCAAGGTATATTTTCAAAGCTGTAATTTGCTTCCCTACGTGTATGTGTTATAATAGTCTTTAATTATGTGTTAATGTGCTGATTTCCCATTACGACTTCCACCTCATTTATTGAGCGGGGTGGAAGAAGGATGCTCCATTATTGATCAATAATCATTCACCGCTCCTTTTTATCTTCCAGGATAGTCAAATGGGGGTGTTTTGTGGAACCACAGTGCAGGGAATAGTGTACTACCTCTTGAAATCCCAGACAGATCCATATTCCTGTGGTTCTCACTGTATCCTGTGTGATCCAATGTCTAATTTGTTGCACTTGATTTAGGTTCACTCCTGAAGAACATATTATCGCGTTCCTTGCGAGCAAAAGTTTGATAGTTGGCAAATTTGTACCTCACTGATTCAAAATGTGCTGGAGGAAAAAAAAAAAAGTTAAGGATGAAAGCCTCATCATTTCAAATCCTTAATTTGGGTTGTCGTGGCTCTGATTTTTCAGAGCAGTCGTATTCCACTTCTTAATGAGACTTGAATATAAATTCAGCTTTTCACCTCAGGTTTAACGTCTGAACCGTAACGAAGTGAGGAGTGTGCTGCACGTGAGAAGTTCTGGATTAAATGGTTTACATGGGTGTTCTGGTTCAGAAGCACTAAGAACTCCCTAGAGATCCTAACTTCTGCCTCACTCACGACATGCATTTAGCCAGAAAGTGAAGGAGAAAGCCTAGAAATAACTCTCCTTTGCTGTAAGATCCTGCTCTAATTCAAAAGTAAATCTATACAGTGCAGGACAGCTGGCAGTGATGTATGAGACACAAAGTATATGATCATACATTTAAAAACAAAACAAAAGGCGTGTATCTGAGGCTGTTCACAGCGGGTGTGAATGTGGGAAGTGGAGCAACTAATTCTGGGTTAACTTTGTAACCTTACTAGTCTTCTGATGCAAGTTCACATTTAATTCCTAATATCTGGGCAACAGATAGATCAGGAGCACAAATTCATCATGAGCTGTGTCATCCAATTCATTAACTGGAGTGCTCAGTGGCAGAACATGGGTGGATTTTGTTAGGAAGTTGCTCTGCCTAACCTAATAACGTTTTTTTTTTTTTTTTTTTACCCTGTGTCTCCAAAAGTGGTTTATTTTCTTCTCTGATTCATTTTTAGGGCATCTTGACCCTACAGAAAGACCCGACACCGCTCACCCGAAACTCTGGTGTGCTTTAAATGAGGGGAAAGTGGTGGTTTTCGATGCATCTACCTGGTCTATCCAACAGCACTGCTTCAGAATGGGCCGCTGCAGGCTGGTGAGACTTAACACGTACTGTGACTGCTGCTTCAGCTCAGTTTTTCTGTTGCTAGAACCTGTGTGACCCTGAATCGTGGGGCTAGGCCACGCTGTTACTCATTAAAAGTTGTTGGAGGACATTCAGGTTGTTTGTGCCACGGTCAGCTTGGAGAAATGAAAGCTTTTAAGGGAAAGGGAGAGGAGAGGAAATGGATTTATGCTGAAATAACTCAACTGGTAGGAAGTGATGGGTTGAGTGCTGGTCTGGTGTGCTGGGCTAGTGGCATGGGCACTTGGGGCAGGGAGGTTGCTTTGAAACAGCTTGAGTGGAGAGAGTCTACATAAAGAGAAGCTGAGGAGAGCCTAAAGAGTGCACAGAAAGTCATCTGTGCTGAAGAACTGGAAACTGGTGCAAGGAAACCAGTGGATGATTTTGTAAGAGAGAGAGCAGTCAAAAAAAATGATGACTCTAACAACAGATTAAAGAGAGATGCTTGGCTTGAAACAAGTAACTTGAAAGGGAGAGAATAACAACACGGAAAGCTAAATCAGGTTTGGGACTGAGTGAAAAACATGCAGAAGAAAGAACAAGCAGCAAAGGAGTTGGATAGGGGACTTTCATGGAAGTTGAGAAACATCTTTGAGGATAAATGTGGGAGAAAGGGAAAAGTAAAACTGATGGTGAGGGGCTGGGGGTGGAGGAGAAGTGGAAATTTAGGGGAGGAGTTGGATGCTGGCCTGTTCTGAAGAAGAGGAGAAGAGAAGTTTGGAACTTAGGGGACTTGGGAGAGAAATTAAAAGTTTCTGAATGGGGGAAGGATGTTCCAGAGGCAATGAAGATGATATTTTCCGAGGCACCACTTCTAACTAAAGTGGGAAGTATGTTTATGTCAGGTGGCTAGTGCAGCTTCTAATCCAGAGGACAGAAATACACCAACCTCAGTGGTTTCCCCTGGCACCATCTGTAACTTTTACTTTGTGTAAGCCAGGAAACACAACTTGGAGTCAATAACCAAGATACATGATTAATCCTAATTACTGAAGGTTAAACTTGGCAGAGATCTGTCCCTTTTCTCTCTCTTTCTTCCTCTCTCCCATCTTCTCCAGCAGAGCAAAGGATAGAATACTGCAGTGCTGAGTCTTGATCTTGTTACAGTTTTATGGTAATTACTGGAACTCTTAATGCAGCATTTTTTTAAGTTACATTCAAAAGTGTTTTTCTTCTGAATTGTCTTTAATCCTGCTTTTTCTCCCCAGACTTGTATGGTGATGGTAGAACAGAGTCAAGTGTGGATCGGCTCTCAAGACTCCATAATTTATATAATCAACACCCACAGCATGTCCTGTAATAAGCAGCTAAATGATCATCGTTCTGATATTACTGACATCGTTGTGGAGAAGAAGAATGGGATACCCAGGTATATCTAATTACACCGTTTTTGTCTTAAAATACATTTACAATCAAAAGTGAAAGACTGGAAGAGTCGTGGATGTAAGGAGAATCTTCCTGTGGTTAAACAAAGAGACATTTTATGTAGCTAGAGAAGTATTCATCAGTCTGGGCACCTTCAGCCTGCAGTACAGGACCAGTTAAAGGTCTAAGTGATGCAGTATGGTGCCTTAATTATTTGACTGAAGCAAAAACAAAAAAATTAACTTTGCTCAAGGAGCATAGAGGAAACCAGTGGCTGATTTTCTGAGATGTTGGAAGGAAAAAACCTTACAGAGAGATCTGGACAAATTATAGGGCTGGGCAGTCACCAACTGTATGAAGTTAAACAAGAGCAAGGGTCAGATTCTGCACCTGGGAAGGGGCTTCTGTGAATATATGTACAGACTGGGGGATGAGAGGCTGGAGAGAAAGGGATCTGGGGATGTGGTCAATGACAAGCTGAGTATGTGTCAAAAATCTTAATCAAAAGTCCTAACAAGCAACAATGTTCAGGAGGATTATAGGGGATGTTTTTGTTGTACTTTATTCCTCAAGCATGATGTAATTGGTGCTCTAGTTCAAGTGTAGGTCTTTCCTTGGGCATCTTTTTGGGAATGGGATGATGGGATGGATGTGTTCTCATCCATTCAAGTCTCTGGTCACTGTTTCAAATAATTGAGCGAGGCTGAGTGTTCACTGCTAAAATGATTTGTGTCTGGCTTGGAGCCTCTTGGACTTCAGTCTATGAAGTGAAAAATGTTAATTAGGCTTACCTGCAAAATAGCAAATTTTATGCTAAGCCTCTTCTGTGTAAGAATTCTGTTGTGAACATGAATGTACGCTGTGCTGTCATTATTAATTTTTTATCTGTACCAACAGTGAAGCGTACTCGAGCAGCTTAGATGGCACGGTGATCGCTTGGAACATCAACACTCTGAAAGTTAACCGTGCGTTTCAGCTGCCCTGCCAGAACCTCACTTCTCTCAAACTTCATAACGACCAGCTGTGGTGCTGTAAGTTCATTACTCTAACAATTAACTTTTTTTTTTAAATCTTCACATGATACGCTGTTTTATTAGGCAGAACAATCCATTAATCTCAAACACTGACTTTTCAGTATGTGATATTCTTTCCACTTGGTCTGTTTAAGCAGTCTTCAGCGGGTAAGGCTTCCAAAACACTTTCATAGTTGGCTAGCTCGGATTTCTCCTAAAGGTATTATCCTTACTGCAGGATATGACTCCTTGCTACACCCTGTTTGTCTGCCCTTCCCTGTAAATTGGAATGAAAAGCTTTGAAAAAGCCCTTTTAAAGTCTAGAGTGACAATGATGTTTGCAAATTCCATTTGATATTTTGGCTAGATTTGATGTTATTGGTCTGACTTGGTAATCCTCATGCCTGCCTTCTGGCCCTGAACCTGTCATCCCCTCTGCAGAAGCCTAGATAAATAAAGGCAGGATTTATGTTTGGGTAAAGGATTATCTCCTAATACCCCTTTAGATCTCCTATTGTAAAGGAGTTTGGTTTTTCTCCTCGCAGTGTTTTTGGATTCCTAACAGGTGTTCGTGCTACAGAATGGTAACCAGAGTTTAGAGAAAGGACAGATGTAAAAAATAGATGCTATAAAAAAGAGGAAGAAGAACCTCCAAGATTTCACTGTTGATTTGAGAAACAAGGCAGCTGTTAGATGCATCTGCTTTATTTTGCCTCTTTTCCCCCTGCTTTGTGGCTGTGGAAGAAGCAGGCACTTCCGCTAACAGCACTTTCCCTTTCATATTGAAGGTACTGGAAGTTGCATACTCGTTATGTCAACTTATGAATTTCGACTGCAGATGAAAATTGATTGCCACTTGAAGGATTTGTGTTCATATTTCCTCTGCTTCCAGCTCTTTCCTGAGGTACTAAATTTGAATTGGTAGTCATGCTGTCTCCACACCACATTATGTGGTGTTACAAGCGAAAATATAATTACTTATCACGTTATGCTTCCTGTCAGCAGTGCTGTTAAACACAACTTTCTGTCCTTTAGAGAAATGAAGTGTGGGCATCGTATTCAGGGAGCAGTGACCTGTATATTTGGAACACCAAAGACTTCACAAGCACGCCCCAAAAAATTCATCTTCAGGATTGCTCTGAGATCACCTGCATGATCCAAGTTAAAAACCAGGTGGGAGACATTTGGACTGTTCTTACACGTGGAATTCTTGTGGAAGGGAAGTTTAGGTCCCTTGATATTTAATCTAAAGGCTCCTGCAACTGCGTTTTGGAAGAAAATGTTAATAGACAAACAATGAGAAAATGAGAAAAGCTAACCTGTAAATTAGAGGGTTGTTTGGAAAGCCATATCATTAAGGGCTCTTTTGCTCTACTTTGAACTTTGCTCCTTTTCTCTTTAACTCATTCCTCACTCAACTCCACCTTAACTAACCTTGATATCAAAGAAACAACTGGAAGATATCCCTGCGTGCTCCATCTCCTGACCCTGAGTGTTCAAACACCATCTTCCAGCCTGCCCCTGTTGTCCAAGCTTGTCATCGTGCCTGGAACACCCACGCTCCTCTTCCTCACAGCTCTGCAGTTAAACTCACTCACTCTCCTCAAATCTTGTTGAGGGGTACTAAACAAGAAATAAATGGGTATATTTCTTCCTCAGTCTCATCTATTTTTGGACCCAAATTCTGTAAATCTGATTCCATCTTGAATTTGCAGGTTTGGCAGCTTCCTGGAGCAGCAGGTTCCAGAAGTTCACTGCCAGCTGTATAAAGAGAAGTGCTTTCTTCTGCATGAAACTGAACTCTTTCTAGTTTCCACACGGGGCCCTTACTTCTCTAGTTGTGGGATTCGTTGAAAAATAGTTCTTCTTCTACATTCTCATCTGCACTCTTGTGATTTTTTTTTTTTTTTGTCAGAAACCCAGCTGACTTGCTCCCAATAGATCAGATTAAAAAATATTCTGTATTAATGCTCACCACCAGTAAGAATTTCTTCATTTACTCAGTGATTTTATTCCCTGTGATGATCTCTGCTGTCTTTCCAGGGATGGAAGTCAGACTTGTTAGCCTGATTATTTTATTTTTCCTAAGGATGCTCTTCAGGACCCCTTTCTTTGTAGGGAAAACCCTGAATCCAATAAATACATACATGGGAGATTCTCAGTGTTCCCTTCTTCCAGCTTAGCAAGACAGAACCCTCACTTTATTCTCACGGCATGCAAAACTCCTGTCTCGGCTGTGTCCTAGAACAAAATCTATCAAAAAACATTATTCTGTTATGTTTTTCTTCCAGATGTGGGTTGGCAGCAGCGGAACATCCCAGGGCAAAACCAAAGGGAAGATCTACGTGGTCAGCACTGAGAAGAAGAGCGTGGAGAAGGAGTTGGTTGGGCACGCCGACACAGTAAAGGCGCTTTGCTCGGCAGAGGACAGATACGTCCTCAGTGGTGCTGGAAAGGAGGAAGGGAAAATCGCAATTTGGAAGGTCGAGTAGTTCAGCTTTCCAAAATACAAAAAGGCAAATTCAGCGTGCCTGCCTGTGCTGGAAGAAGACCTCCGGCTTTGTTTACCGTAGCGTTTTGCATTTATTTCAACCAGCCGTCAGTGTTATTTTTGTATTTATTGAGTTATTTTTCGGAGCTACGTTGTTGTAGAAAATCAGACTAGAAGCGAATCTCACCTTGCACCTTGAATTGCACCTGCACGTTGGGTAAAGAAATGGAAATGTGAATAGCGGGGCCACGGGCTTTCAACTTCCCCTATTTTGGTGTGAAGGATCGAAGCTGGAGGCCGGACCCCGTGGTGTGGGCTGCACTGAGTGAGCCAAAGCTAGCGGAGGATCAGCTTGGTAATTCCACAGGGATGTTTTCTCAGCGATGCACGGATTACCTTAAAAACTCACAAAAAAATGGCCTTACAGCCTGTAATAGCTGGAAAAGTTCACAGGAGGGAAAAAAACACAGAACCCAATCTCTCCAAAAAAAAAAAAAAAAAGCAACAAAACCCCAAACAAAACACCCAAATGTGTTAATTTGATTTATTGAGTTACTGTAAATGCCCGGTACCTTTCTGAACCAGCAGATTTAGGTGGGAGGGCCGTCTGCTACCGCCGTGTGTATATTTATGGTGCTGTTATTTAAAAGGTAGGTCCAGGCGGCCTCTCCCTGATGGCACTGAAAGCTTCCTGCTGGTAAAGCAAGATACTTGGGTAGTCTCCATAAGGTTTTACTTCTTAAACCTGTTCTTCCTGTAAAAACAATGCAGTTAATACTCGTAACACTTTGTGCAACTGATTTTTTTTTTTTAATTTGAAGCACTTAATACATGCAGCAGTTTATTATTAGTAGTTTATTCTAAGAAAGTATATCAGACTTCCTTTTGGAAGCAACCTTTTAGTTGCCTTGCAGACAAATCTCTGCCAGCCCTGTCTTCAGTCATCCTTTCTGGAAGCAGAGGAGCTGCTGTTATTTAATGGAGAACCTGCTTAATTTAATTTAATTTTATTTTAAAGTTCTGCAAAGTCATCAAACTACTCCTTAATTACTGGAGTGGGCACCATCAGATTGCAGTCAAAGGGATTCTTTCAAGCAGCATTCCCTGATCTCTTCCTGAGTTTGTTTTTTTTTTCCCCATTGGTAACAAAATCATCTTCAAGTAAAACAAGAAATCTTTGCAGAATAATTTTATTTGTGTCACTAGAGTGGAAGACAATATTTAAATTATTGCAAATAGAAGGAAAAAAATGGGCTGCTACTTTTTTAACAAGTGTAAACTGAAACAGTGAAGTGTAAACTACTGGAGATGTACTTCATGTCATACTTCTGACTCTTTCAATGTACTGACAAACGGTTTCATCATGTGATGGCAAATGTAATTTTATCTTTTTAGTATTTTTTTTCAATTTAAGAATATTAAACACTATATTGATACTCCAGCCTGGCTTTATGTCTTGTTCTTTTTCCTGTTTAACTTTTTCTGGTTTATCAATAATTTAAATATTTATAAAAAGAGGTGCTGTGTTACAGACAGCTGCTATTATGATCTCACTTGCCCGGAGAGGCTTTGGCTCCTCTCTGCCTGTCTCCATTCAGCTTAACCCCAACTAATTGCCTTCTGGAGAGGACACGGAGACCTTCTGAGCTCTAGGAAGCCCCTTTGAGGAGTGGAGCTGCAGCAGGGCCCTGTCTGAGCACACTCAGTGGCTCTTTAGCCCCGTGCTGGGGCTGCTCAGCTGTGCCGTGCAGCTTTCAGCTCACCTCTTCCACTTCTTGGAACGATTCCTTGTTTTTTTTTTTTTTTTTGGAAGCCGGCTGCGGTTCAGGGCTAACTTTCGGTCTGTTCCTTCCTGCAGTTGATGATTCAAGCCGAGGGATGGCACCAGTTCCTTCTGGAAGTAACCCACAGGAGCTGCAGCGATGGGAGCTCCGGCTGCGAGCAGGTCAGAGGCCGCGCGGGGGCTGAGGATGAGGTGGGGAGCGCTGGGTGGAGGCTGCAGGGGTCCCTGCAGGTCCCTGCCTTCCCCCAGCCCCAGCTTTTGGCCCACTTTTTCCTGCTGCAGCCCCTTTAGGGCCAGGGCCAGCAGGGTCTCACACCCCATGAAAGCAGAGGAGAGGCAGCTGTGCAGGTGAAGGAGGGAGGAAGCTGTCCCCTGAGCTGCTTTGCCCTTGTAGCTCTCAATATTGGCATTTGTTGGCTTCGCAGGTGGCTGCCACCCCTCGCCTCTGCCTGGGAATGCAAAGCCCTGAGAGCAACCAGCCAAAAAAAACAGGTGTGCACCTCACACAGGCTGCAGCACATTGCTCCTGCATGGGTATTCCCTCCCTCAAACATCACAAAACGTCACAAAAATACTCCCACCCCCACAAACAACACGGGAACGCGAGCCCCAAACTCTTACTGAAATGTTTATTAAGATCGAACTTCAGAACAACAGATCGGAACACAACGGCTCGTGAAGTAGAATAGCTCCAAATTGATTTTTTTGTTGTTGTTTTCTACGCGTAAATGAAAAAAAAATAAATCGAGATTATACAAAAAGAACAGAAAGTGCAGAACACAATAAAACAGTTCTCATGCAACAAATCTTTTTCTTTTTTTTTGACCTTAAAACAGAAAATAAGCTCAACAGTGTAGAAATAAAAAACATACATACGTTATGCCGTCTATGCACTCAAACATTCATCTGTGACATTACTTTTCTTTATCCCTTTTTCCTCATAAAACTTAACATTATGTGTTTAACACATGCTTATAAACATTGCTAAACTCAGCAAGAGCTATTATAGTGCCCCAACTTAATAAGTTGATAAAAAAGTAGTTGTCATATGGCCAGTTCACAAAGGAACTAAATATTCTCTTTTTATTTTTATTTTTTTTTTCCGCTATGAGATGCCTATATGCAGCTTTCTATTAATATGAGGCATTTTAAAGAAGCTGGTCATTTGGCTACCAAAAGGGCTTAGTGTTCATGTTACATCCGAAAGAAAATCATCATTGGGAACTGCCAATGTGGTAAGAGAGAAGTCTACCTGGTTTTGGGGCTGTTTACTACAATTTGGCTATCGCTGAGGATTGAATAGGTGCGGGCGATGCCTGGCTGAGCAAGGCAATGCTCCTTGAGCTCCACCCACAACTCTGAAATTTCGGAAATGTCAGAAAATTTCAGAACGTGGTAGAATATGTCAAAATGAACCCATGTCCGGGCTTTTCTGTAAAGCTTTAGCAGGTTGTAACCGTGCCAAAAGCCTTTGAATTTGAGAAGAAAAATGAATTTGAGAAGAAATTTGAAAACATTCTCTTTTTTTTGGGGGTGTAAATGCTTGCCACTAAACTACTGTAATTTCGGTCAACGTTGGAGTGCCCGTGTTTCCCTGTGCGAGGCTGAAAGCCTGAGCCTCTTGGTTATTATCTAACACCCTTTCTAACTGGCCAGGCTGCTGAAACCTAAGAGGCTGCTGCAGCTCGCCTCTTGTTCTGGATGCAACATGAGAAACAGAAAACTTTGGGTAGCTCCCCTGGTTTTAAAATGACCACTTTTTCAACGCGCTTTACAAACGTTCAGCTTTGTCGCTTAAGAATAACAGCTAGAGGACTCTCTGTAACCATAAAAGTTTCTGCAAAGAAAAATAAAATTTGGTATTTCTTCTACACAGTCATTAACAACATTTCTGTGCAACATTTGGTGTTCATTAACATTTATTTGGCCTATGAAAAGGAAACGAGGACAAAACAGCTGCAAAGAAAACCGACTTCTCTTTCACAATAGATACTTCAGATGCCGAAGCTGCTACATGTGCTTGGAGTAGCATGCAGGAGTTTACTTAGTGATTTAAATAAGGTCTATACGTGTAGCCGAGCTCGTCGCGTAGCGGGCGAGGACGAGGGAAAAGCTGGAAGAACTCAGTTGAAAACCTTGCTGAGTACAGTCGCCTTGGGCTCCCGAGGTGAGGGGAAAAGGACAGCGCGTTTCAGGGAGCGCTAACCTCTGCTGGATTTACTGGCTTCCTCCCTCCAGATGATGAACAACCCGCAGCTTGCCGTGCCTGCTTACTGCCAGCGCTCCGAAACGACCGGAGTCGTGTTCCGAAAAGGCTATGTAGGTAATAAATCTCTATGATCGTCATCTAACCAGCAGGAAGGGAAACATTCCTAAGAAATTATTGCTTCTGGAATCTCAAATTGCCAGCCGCAAGCGGTTCAGACCCGACTGGGCTCTTGCGATAACCCAGTGGTGCAAACTCCTTGCTATGCCTTGCTGAGCGCATCGCTTGGAGCTTCTCTGCCTCCCCGTGGCTATTCCTACCCACGCGCAGCTCACCGACCACAAAGTCCTCACGAAACACTCAAGAAACTGAGCACTGACGGTGCCTGATGCAGAGGTGCTGGAGGTCAGAAAGGCCGCAGCAAAACATTAAAATTGTTTACAGTATAGAGCCACTCGGAATGAAACCACTGCGCCTCAAGACGACTGCATGAAGGTCCCAGGACACGGAGCACGCAGGATGAGCTCGTACAGTAATACCAGCAAACAAAAATGACACTTACTATCACCAGGAATAAAAAAACAAAGCCCCCTCAACTCTCTCTTCTGTAATAAAGACAAAAAATCATACTAGTTTAGCTCTGAATTGTGACAAAACCCATCTTTTCTGTATCAAAATAAAGGTAAGGGACACATCTAGACACAAACGAGTGCCCACTCTACCCTGAGCAGTGCCGGGGCTAAGAAAACTCTCAGAAATTCCAGAAAAAAGCATTTAGCTCTCTGACAGACGTCAGAAACCATCACTGGTGAGCGTGCTGGAAATCAGCGCGGTGGTTTCACGGCCTGGCCGAGGTACAGGAGGAGATACTTTGGCAGGGGCTGCCCCCAGTTAATTCTTCTGGCAACACTACAAATACTTCAGCCTGTTTACAATGGGTAATTATTTCCTTTGGCTTTAGAGGGCAGTGAAATAGAGCTTCCTGCTCCAAGGCGCTGTGCGTATTTCTGCGTCGTGAAGGGTAATTAAAGAACCCCATAGCCAATCCCAAATCTGGCTTTTAACGTCCAATTCTTTGAAACGAGGCTCAGCAAAACGCTGCCTGGGACAAACCGGCCCTGCTCTGCCTGCGACTGAACCCCCCCCGGGCTGGAAATGTCGTTCTCCCTCCTCACTGCTCACCCCGGCCGAGAAAGCTAAATAAAAGAGTGTGACCTCACCCCCAAAACTATTTTGCGTTCCCTGTGCAAGAAATCTTGGCTTACAAAGGTGCTGCCTGGAGCAACGCCGGGCTGAAGCTACATTCACAATCACCGAAACCACGACTGGGGGGGAAACAGGGGAAGGCTGGCGCTGACCAGAAGATTTTCAGCAGGTTTTCAAAGTGTAGAAGAACCTTTTGAGAAGTAGAGACTGAAATAAGGAGCGCTCGACAGTGTTCATTGAACCGAAAGCAGAATCTTCAAGGAGTTTTCAAAATAAAATATTAAAGCCGCTTTAAAACGTCTAACTCAGTTTGTATTTTACATGAATGCCAGTTATAGGGTGAAATACAGCTCTGTTAGATAGGAATATCACCAGAATATATTAAATGTAACTGAGATGATCAAATTCACGGCAGAAGGTCAGTTAAAGCGTTTCTCGCAACTGATTGCTTCAGTAAGGTCTCGTGTTTTTCAGTAGTACTACTCCCCTGTCCGAACACAGTTCACAGTATGTGTCCTAAATAAAAAAAAAAAATCACCTTAAAGAAAAAAAAAAAAAGACTTTTTTGAGACATTTGAGAAAAAAAATAATAAAAGTCCTGTGCGATTACACGACGTCGTCACCCTTGCCAGCATAAGGACGTCGGCGCTGCCCGAAAGCCTTCAGCTGGAAACCACACCAGGAATTGGTCGGTGATGCCAGCCGAGACCGCACGTTGACTTCGAAGATACCAAAAGAAACATTTCTTAAATACATCGACAATTCAAGTAATTTGTTAAAAACTGCTTCTCATTTGGAAATATATATATATAGATTTTTTTTTTTTCTTTTGACTGACTATATTGCAGCATGATTTCCACATGCAGGTTTAAAGGACTGTAGTAGAAGAAGTTTGAGGCAGCAGGAATCTTACGAGGAGCTGTGTGAGTCGGCTGCTTAGCCCACGGATGGGCTGCAACCCGTAGGTCCACGTGAAAATGGGTCAACAGCATCACAAACGCTTCTCAGAAGACGACGGGTGGAAGTTGGGGTCCTGAAGTTGCTTTAAACGGCTGCCGGATCTCTGAGTTTCGTCTGCCCATGGACTGGGGAACTGCCAGCGATCCCGATCAGGTTTTAAATCGGATTAGCACAGCTCTTTGAAGCTCTTCACAGCAAATGTCTTTGCACCGTGGCTACGTCCTGAATCAAGGAAGGGGGCGCGGAGGTTGCGCTGATGGAATTGGAGCAGCTTGGGAGAGCTCCGGCCTACAAGTCCTCCGACACACGGCCTGGAACAGCAACACATGCTAGTGGGTTGGATTTTAAGGCCTAAAAACTGTTTCCGACACGGATTTTTACACAACCAGATGATGCCACAAAGTCACAGAGGTAGGCCTGACACTGTGCCCTTCCCCCGGCCGCTGCCTTCCCAGCCGGGGGGTTAAAGGATCAGAAAAAGTGCAATTCAGCAACGGCTTTCCTTTCCCCACGGGTGACAACTCGCACGCCCCATCCCACCAAGCTGACCCCACAGATGACCCTTCCCCACGGCAGCTTCATCCAGAGACGATTGGGTTTAAACGCCGAGAACACCCCAGAGCTCACGGGCACACCAAACTCCCAGCAAGAAATTGTCACAGCGTTATTTCCAAAGACATTCACAAAGCTCAGCACTCGTGACAAAAACCCGCGAGTGCCGGCCGCCTCTCCCAGCCGCTGCTCCTTCCACCTCTGCTTCACATCACGCACCCAACGCCACCCGCCTGGGCCAAGCAGCAGATGTGGGAGCAGCTGGTGGACTTATGACCAAAAGGACTCGCAGCAGTTTCTTAGAAACCGCAGCAATTGCTTCTTTTTTTTGTGAAAATAAAACTATTCTGTAGTAATTGCACGAACGAAAATACGAAATCTAAAATTCATGTTAAAGAACTGTAGCTGTCAGACCAATAATATGCTCCTGAAAAAAAAAACTGGTCAAGGTGTCAAAGCGTTGGATTCAGTTACTGCACTAGTGAAATCTGAAATGTTCAGACAAAAAAAAATGGCAAGAGACTAGAAGTCGAGATAGCTTCCATTTTGAGTTAGTTTAAAAACAGCCGAAAACTTATTTTTTCTAACTGCTAATCGTATACACTGTGAGTCTCATGCAGATTAATAAAACTTATTTGAAATCTAAATGTATTCGCAATAAAAAAGTGTTCAGAAATGACATTTCTAAGTTGTAGAGAAAGCAATTAGCATCATAGCTACCTGTTCAAACCTAGAGTAAGGACTACAGAATTTCATTTACATTTTTGCATGAAACTGCCTGTTCTTCTGCAATTTTAGCTACAAGTAGTGAAGATCCTAATTCGTTTTCCTGGAAAAAAACAAAAAAAAAAAGAAAAGAAAGTTCTTGATCCTGCACCTGCACTCCCTGGAATGTGGTGAAGCCTCACACGGCTGACTCGCCCTCCAGCTCCGACGCGGCGGTGCCCTTGCGCGTGAGCTTCAGCACGGTCGGCTTCTCCGCGCTCGTGCTGCTGCCCTCGGCGGTCTCTGGAGGACCCAGTCCTTTCTGCTCTTCCTTTGGCTCTTCGTTGACCTCGGGGTATATCACCAAGAAGGTGGCTGTCAAAAAGCCCAGGAAGGATCCCACCGAAGCCACCATGGGAATGACTCTGACCGTGCCAACCACGTCCACCACGCCACCGAGGGCGGAGGCCACGAGGATCTGGGAGATGTAAACCTGACACGACAGAATGGCACAGTCGATGCCGAATCCTCGCTTGGAGTTCCCGGGGCTGTGGTGAATGTACTGGGAAGAGACAAGGAACGTGTTAGGAGGCAAAGCAAAGCAGGAAAGCAAACATTTAGACGGGTATCTTCCTCAATATCTCAGCCACGTGGTCAATTTTATGCCACGTCCAAAGCAACAAATTCCTTATCTCCTTATCAAAGCCTCCTCACCTTACCCTGAGGTAGATATTTACCTAGCGTGACTTTGGCTCCAGGATAAGGTTTCATAAAAAAATCGACACGGAACCATTGGTGAAAACTATTTCTGTGATTTTAAACAGGGATCTCCCTTCCAGTCCCAGCACAGAAACGTGTTATGATAAATAATCCTCGTGTCACCTGTAAGCCAAACATCACAGTGCTAAAAACTGGGCAGGAAAGCTGTCCTCATTGCCAGCAGCATCATGTTGCCTTCCATCTCCTCAAACCCTGAGCTGCAGATCCAGGCTCACCTCAATATCTAAGGCTGCCAAGAACCTAACTAATGCTACCATAACAGTGGCAACCACCATGTAGATAATAAATACTCTAATCATTATTTCCTCTCTCTTTATCTACCCACATGCATGCAAATCCTTTCATATCTCTGCACAGAGATATGCAATCCTTTCATATAACTGCACAGAATTGTAGGGGTTGGAAGGGACCTCAAGAGATCATCGGGTCCAACCCCCGTGCCAAAGCAGGTTCCCTAGAGCAGATAAATGCTCTGCCTTGATCAAAGTACTCCACGTACCTCTTTAATATCGTGGTATTGTCCCAGAAGCGCGTAGGGGCAGTAGGAGATGCTCATGGAGACTATTCCCATCGTGCTGATCATGATCATGGTGACGTACACGTTGGGGAACATCGCCATCACTGCAGTGCCCAGAGAAAAACCCAGTGTGCCCAGGATGTAGATCACCTTTATGCTAAGGTCGTAGTTGTCCAAGTATTTCTGCAACAAGGCTGCAACAGATCAAGAATAAAACAAACACCAGCTTATTTGGTGAGCTTTTATGGTATTGACATGGCCGGGGCAGCTCAATATGCTTTTTAGGATTTGGATGCTGACTGCATATTTGGCAAGGCGTAGCAGCACTGCTCAGCCCTCGCTGGGAAAAGGACGTATTGCTGCTTCAGAGAGGAACTAACGAGCTCAGGGACTTGCCTACAGCCCTGCTACGAGCCTGCAGCACAATTCAATAACGTGAAACTCAATCAGTCCACTCAGTGGAAGTCCATTCATTGTTATCTATTTATTAAACGTCATCGATGCAGCTGTACTCCGAGCACAGAGCTCTTTCTAATGCAGACGCACTTGCTAGATGAAATGATCAGATGATTGAAGTTTTCAGCCGTATTTCAGCTTGTGTAAAACTTTCATTTTAAAACAGTCTTTGGAAAACCCTTTTTATATGTGCTTGAATCTTCTAACAAGCAAAATTTTAGTTTCCTGATGATAAATGCCATTTAAAAATGGTATGATTTTGTGCTCAATACCATTTAACTCATCTATTCATATTTCTACCTCTATATTTTTAGGATTTTTTAAAAAATCTCTCCCCTTACAACCACCCAAAGTGCTTTTCAAAAGTATTTTTCGCTCCAAAAGAGGGGGTAGATGCTAATTGAAGCGAAACCATTTTTATCTTGCAGTGCATCGATGAGGTGCGTTCCAGTGTCTGGCTGTGCAGTCTCTTACCTGAACAAACGGCAGCAGTAGCAGCATAAATCACCAGCCCCCAGCATCCCATCTGAACCCCCGCGTTGTAGGCATGTAACTCCGTTGAATTGGAAGGGGCCTGTGCCAAACGCAAAGAGAAAGACATTTTCTTTCGGTGAGCACACCTCAGAAAAAAAAAAACAAGCAGCTCCAAGCGTGTCTGCACATGGGAACTCCTCTCTTACCTTTGGATCGCCCTGAAAAATGACCTGGCCCATGAAATCCGTGTAGAACACAGCTTCAGCAATGATCGAGAACCACGTTAAGAGGTGACAAACGCACAGTCTCAGCAGCTCCTTTGGCATCTTCAGCATCGACAACCACAAAAGCCTGACGGTGGTTTCGGTTTCCCCTTCCTCGCTCTCGGTGTCTCCGCTCGAGTTCGTCGCGCCGCTCTGGTTCCTGTGCCGGTAGCGCTGCCGCTGCCGCTTCTGCATGTCGTAGATGTCGTTCATGCTGCGCGAGGACTTGATCAAGACGATGGCGTTGGCTCGGCGGAAGCGGTAGCGGTGCGAGCCGATTTTGCCGTAGTAGGAGAAGGTGTAGGAGGGCTGCCGGTAGAACATGTGCCTCCGCCTCCGCATGGAGTTGGAAGTGCTGGACTGCTTCATGCCTATTCGAGTGTGGCCGTTGAGGAAGTCTTTCCGCAGGGAGCCGTTCGCGTTCGGGACTTTGTCTTCGTTCAAGCGGTTATCGAGCAACATCTCCTCCTCCTTCTCGTTGTCCCTGAGGAAAGGAGCGAGGTGGTTCAGTTTGGACTTCATCATCTCCTGGCTGGTGTTGTGGGGGGTGTTTGGATACGAAGCGTCCTGAAAAATGGAGGGCTCGATGTCATGCAGGAAAAGCAGCTCCGATTCGATTTCCAAGGTGGCGTCGGGCATGTGCAGAACGGAGTCGCTCTTACTCCTCACGATGTTCACCTCCAGGAACTCCATGTTGAGATCGTGCTCGGACTGCACCTCGTCGTGGAACATCGAGGCTCCGTACGGCTCCTCCTCGCTGATCACGTTCAGCCGATTCAGAGGGGGGAGGCTGCCGCTGAATTTGACACTCGAGAGGGTGTCTCCTTCGTCGTCGATCCTGTCCTGCTGAGGGTTATATTGCTCTTCTTCAATGCTAAAAAGGTGGAGAGCAACGGAGACTGAGAAAATAATGGCTGCGAAGAAGAAAAGGACTTGCTCTTGAGATTTAAAAATAACACCCAAGAAGGTCTGCGTCCAGTCCAGCCCTCCTAACATATAACCGATTGCTCCTCCGAGACCTGTGGAAGAGAAAACGGAGGTATGGCAATAAGCACTGGCAAAAAAGCACATTAAACCTGACATACGAGTTGCTTACATCAGAAAATTTCAACAAAATTTAAACGAAATGAGTTTTAAATGAGTTTAAATGAGTTTTTGGCTCACAATGTGAGGAAATATCTGATAGGGCTATTTCTTTGGGAAATTGCTTTCTCTGGGACACATACTCTAGCTCTGGACAACCTGAGGGCTGCAGGACTAATTGCTGCTGCCCTTACAGTTTCCATGCATCCATAAAGACAAGGAGGAGTAAATAAATAAGACGTGTTTGTGCAAAGCTCTTTTTTGGGGCTGTACAGCTGCTACTGTATGGGATAAAGGCTGTTGCTCCCTTAGCCTCAGAAGGGATGGAGTGCCCGAAGGGTGCATGTTTGGGGAACAGTGGTAAATAAAGGAAGGACTGCAAGTGTTTGGAGGATACATCTTTGGATTCATGTCTTAAAATGAGTGTATACTGCGGCTGAAAGGTGCAGCAGTAACTCTGCTCCTCAGTCTGTAGGTCACTGCCCTTTTCTCACACAGGTTTACGCATACAAGGTTCATTACCAAGTATGGCACTGGGGGAAAAAGAACATAAACCTACGTTCAAGTAACAGACTCACTGCAGTTTGCTACTGTTCAGTTTTGTCTATTCAGCAGATAGCACCAAATGCTGAAAGCCCTCATTTTAACCAAGTGGTTTAAAAATTTTATAATGCTGACCACCAACTCATTGCTTTATGCCACTAGGTAAGTGCACTTTGCATTTGTATTTCATACTCTGTAAATAATTTTTCTATTCTCTGCCTGGAGGTCCTTATGGGTATTTCCTCCAAGACAGCTGCACTATGAGCTTCAGTACTCGTAAGGAAACAGCAGGGGGAAAGGATGAAAAAAACCAACAGTTGACCCAGGAAAAATCAATTCAGCCAAAACTCGGTCATCAGAAGAGCTGACAGCTGCCAAGACATGACCTAGGCACGTACCAGCTGAAAAGGCATGGATGTTAAGGGCCATATCTTGCTCTTCGCTGTCCACCACATCCAACAGGTACGCCCGAATTGGCCCTTCCGTTGCGTCGGCGCAGAAGTCCAGCACCACAACGCCAAGCACCGTGAGAACTATCCCGATGGGCTGCTTGTCCGGGACGTCGCCAATAGCCAGACCTGCGGGAAAACAGGAAAGAAATCTGAGCACGTCAGCCCAAAAGCAAGCACTACGAAGAACAAGGTTAATCTTAAGGGAAAGGTGGCCAGCACACTTACTGGAAACATTCCTTTGCAGAACAAATTGGCAATTTTAACTCTCTGGCACAGCCTGATGGAAGGTCTGGGGCAGAAGATTATGTTTTTACACTTGGAAGGCTGACATTTATTTTTCAAAATGCTATTTTTAAAGTGTCTCTTGACGCACTGCTAGCACTGGAGATTATTTTGCATTCTTCGTGTATTTTCCTCCAAATGCTGAAGGCTGCTCTTATAAAAGAGACAGCCACGGTGAGAGAGGAGAGCATCCAAAAGCAGAATGACAAACCTCATCTATTGCCAGGGAATTTTTCATAAAACTAATCATTGACAAAGGCGTGAATTACTTGAATCAGAGAGATTTAGTTGTTAGACATGCAAGAATGATAAAAATATTAGTGTAACTGATGATGATGACTGATTAAGAGATGAGCTGGCTACAGAAGAGGTCTGGAGAGGACCTTGGGATGTGGCTCACTTCTGCTGAGTTTGCTCCAGGCTCCTTCGGGAGAGGCACAGCAGTGTTCCCAGTGCTTTTCAGAAGGGGTTATTCTTTCAAAACCTACCACAACAGCATCCCAGGAAGGGATGCCTAATGAACACGGATCACTTTTGCAATGCTCTGCGACAACCTCTGTGTTTAAAGAAGTTTCATGGAGCAAAAGCAGCTCTGGATATCTGAAACACGTGGGGTTTCTAGAGAGCTATGCCATAAACTGCACTGCTGTGTAAGGAAGAAGAGGAGAAAAATCGATTGTGCTGATTTCTTAGAAGGTGAGATACTTCAAAATGAACCTGTAAAAGCTATGCTTGCCAGTATCAATGGCTTCTGCCCTAAGCCAAGGTGAGGAAATAAGAGCTCCTTGTCAATTAAAATCTTGCAGTAGGGCTGCAGTCCAGTATTTTGCCTACACCTGGAGCTGGAGGAGTAAGTCTTGGTGACACAACAACGAAGCACAAGTGGTACCATACGAGAGCAATTCCAATAATTGATATTTCTCGGGTAAATTCAAAAAAAACATAAGCTAGACCTTGTTCACCTGCACTTTGCAGAGAAACGAAAAGCTTCCTATGGCAATCCAACCTGGCTTTGAAAAGCAAATGTGCTGAGCCAAGGCAGTGTTCCGCTCACTTCCCTCAATTAATACAACTTTTTCACAATAGAGCTGTACCTAACCCCCCAAAAAGAGAGCCAAGAGGATATTATTAGGTGTTAAGTTCCTTTCATTTGCATCACAACGTAAACATTTCCCAAATGTACTCGTGTCACCTCTCTTACACTAAATTTACAAAAGAGCCTTAGATTGGAGATTAAGTTCTGTAGTAAACTATGTTCAAGGAGAACTATTTTTACCAGCTTTGATGGGGGCTCAGGAAAAATTGTTTTCCCACATCGTTTTTGATAAACAAATATTAACTGTGCTCTGGCCTTTTTCAATACCGGCTCTAAGAAAAGCACAAGAAAAAGTGAAAAGATAATTTCTGAAATAATGCTGGAAACAGGATGTGTTGCCAGATATGCATTAAAGGGAAAACGGATCACAACAGGAAACATTTCCCTGTGAACAGGTTGCTACAGTTTTCCCATGTCAAGGATCGCCGAAATTCACCTCGGCGACGGCAAACATTCTGCTGGCAGCCGCGGCGTGAGTAACTCTGCAGCGACCCTGACAGCTCCCGTTGCAAAACACTCAGCACAGCGCTCGGATTTTGGGGTAGGAGTGAAAACATTTAGGGTGGACAGCTCAAGTGTGGTGTTGCAGAGGTTTCTGACGACTTTACCACCGAATTATTCGACTGCTTGTTGTTATGGTTAACTTCTTACATAAAAATCTGAAGGTAGGGATGTGTGCAGGTGGTTTCCCCGTTATTTACCTATAACGGAGCCGTTGAGGAAAAGTGCAACTCCAAAGAGGACACCAATGGAGAGAGCGAGGATAAAAGGCCGCCGGCGGCCCCAGCTCAGCGTGCAGCGGTCACTGGCTGAGCCTATAAGCGGAGTGAAGATCAAGCCCAGGATGGGGCTCAGGAACCAAGTGAGGCTGTAGTATTGCTCAGGAAGACCTGGAACAAAGACAAAAAAGGATGGCAAGGTTACGTGGGACGCAGCAGACAGTTGACCTCGTGCAGGGCATTTCATTCAGCTTTGGAAAATCGTAAATTGATCTTTGGTTTACTTTACGTTTGCTCCTAGATGCACGACTCCGGCCAGATTTCTTAACAATGGTTAAAAAACACAACATGAAGTATATTTAAGCAATTGAAATAAAAGTTTAAAATAAAAAGGGTGGGGGGACTAATCAGGCTCGATTACACCCGGTTTGAACCCCTGCCCCCAAATCCCAGTTTCACTGAATTTTGCTGAACCTGCTGATTGTTTTGTCAGGGATTTTAGCAGGGAGTGCCTCTGTAAAGGAGCAGCAGCCAAGATTTGCCGTGTAGAAGCCCGATCACTTTGCTCCGTCCTCGGTCCATCCACGGATGATAAAAGCAAAGAGTTTTGGGATGCTTGGAAGCGAGCTGCTGGTCGTACATCTCGTACACATCTCCATCTCACCAATGCCCAGCAGCAGCCAAACATCACAGCAGCACTGCACATCTAAGACCACTGCCTTAAAGGGTTATTAAAGACTGAATGGGCTGAGGATGATGGGCAGAATTTGGCTGTCATGAGAAATTTCCCATTTTTAAGGAAATTTTTAAATGTTTGTTTATGATGGGATTGATCAATGGACAATGGAAGGAAAAATAATTATTCCTTAAAATGCAAGGAGCAGCTGAAGAAGCTTGGTTGTCTCCAATATCCTTGCTTTTTATTTTGTTTTCCAGAACTGAGGGGATTACTCAGAGCATCAGATGGAAACAGACTGGACTTACCATGTAATATTTACCTAGGGAAAAAAAAATAACATTATAAATAAGTTTTGGAGAGGGAGAGGTGTGTGGGAGGAGAAGGAAACCCAAAAGTTCTGCTTTACACCTCTCCAATGGCCTGCAGATGGCAGACTGGCCCAGGAGAGCTGTGCTTGGTTTTTTTTTTGCCATCTGTCCCCCGTTTGAGCTTCTCAGCACGGGTCAGGTAACCCCTCCGACATGCACTGCAAGCAAAACAATCAATCGCTGGCAGCCCAAGACCAACAAGCTCGGTGTCTCGATCCTCCGAAGGAAAATCATTCATAATCGAGAGGCAGACGCTGTGTGAGCGGTGTCTGACCTTCGCTGGAGGCTTCGACCTGCCCCTCGTGCTCTGTTCTGCATCCTCACGCACCTGCTGCCAGCGGGATTACACCAATCCCCCTCCGGAATAGCCCAGGCTGCGAGGTTGGAAGTCTAATCTCCTGTTATTTAAAGTGCCATCAAATCCCGACTAACGATGCTGGTGACTTCCCCCGCTAGGTACAGCAGGTTTTACAACCATTCTGGTGATACGGTACTTATATTACAGGGAAAAAGCCATTTTTTTTTGCCCACAAGGTACCATAAAAACACGATTTCGCCATCAGGATCCAGAACTGAGGTCTGAAAGCAGGGGCTGTGTGTTTAACCAGCACCTCGCCTGCTCCAGGATGCTCAGGGCACGCAAAGCTAAATGCTGAGCGGGCTGTGATTTTTTTAGGGTGAAAAAAAAAAAAAAAAAGCAACACACAACTCACCAGCTGGCATAAGAATGGCCCAAGATTATCAAAACCCAGGGATTTTTACTGCTAGCGTTACCCTGACTTCAGTACTTCTGAGGTCAACTTTACATGTAATAACTCCAAAGCAGCTTAAAGCCTGCATTCTGATTTTACAGAGCAGTAAATAAAAGGAAAAAAGGGCTTTTACCCAACCTCTGCTCTGTGCCGAAATGTGGAGACTCATCATAGCCTCGGTGAGTCAGGGGAGAGAGACTCGAGTGCTTTCTTGAGAAGGTTTCATCTTCGCTGGTGGAAAAGGGTGATCTTCCTAGCATCTGTTATAAATACGAGCCTAAATCCAAATATTTGCACTGAAAATGGCTCGCAGAAGATGCAGATCTCAAGGATTTCAAAATGAGTGAGGGATGTATGGTAGTTTTTATGGAAGGGGAAAAAAAAAGGACGCTTATCCGAGCACGTAATGTTTGGAGATCCTGCTTTAGACAAACCGCTTTGGGTTTGTTTATTGAACTACTCTTTAGCAGCCAAGACGTCTATTTTTGGAAGAAGAGGCCGTGATAAAAATCTCTACAAGAACCATTAGCCCCGAAGCAAGCAGAATTCCGAAAATTCTGTCTTGCAGGAGCTTTCCCCGCTCCTCCAAATAAACAGGAAAGGGCTAACTTGCACGGAGAACAGTTCCCACTGGTTGTGCATGGATTTCTCAGGACCATTTTTCCCTTTTCTCTTGCCTGATTTCCTCAAGACTCTTCTCTCCATATAGATTTAGGTGTTGCCTCTGATGTCTGCACTCTGGTGATGGGAAATCATCCTTTGTAGAGCTCACAGAGTTCTTCCCACTATGGGTCCTCCAGGAAAGAGCTTCCTGAAGCAGTCTCACCATGACGTGAGACTTCAAAACATACCTTAGAGATCAAATCCTACTGGCGGCGTCTCCAGCACCGTCACCGTTTCAGCAGTAGGGTTACGTTGGTGCTAGAAGTTTTGGTATAAATGACAAATTTCCAGACAGACAAGGAGAAATCCAAAGCCAAAACACTTCCCTTAAAAGAGGTTTTAGTATCTTCAATGCCTACGTGCATCGCTAGGATATTTAGGTTGGTGTCTGTGATTTGGCAGCAGAAAGGAAATAAATATGGGGACTGGACGTGGAGATATTTAAATATAAATATATATACGAATGTTTTCTGAAAGTTTGCAGCCTCACAAGAAGGAGCTCTACCAAACTTCAGAGAAATTGTGTCCGTGAAGGGCGCTGGGCAGCTGAGGAAGGGAATTACACATCCTAATGGTTCCTTTCTCCGTGTATGTATGTGCGATACCTTCCTACACAATTTGACCATTTCATAAGATATTTTTAAGTTTGAAACCAGTTAAGGAGGCACCCAAGACGACGAGCTGAAATGAAGACATAAAGGGAACATTTTAACACCAAGAAGTTCCTCCTGATGCCCCACCTAGCGGCAGGGATTCCAACGCAGCACGGATTTAAATAACCCTTGGCCGCGGTGCCGTGCCAGGAGGCAGCATCCAGCCTCTGATGCTCACCACAGCTGTGCAGACTCCGGTTTGGATGAGATTTCAAGGCCCAGCAGGCTTGACATCGACATCACGGCCTCGCCACAGCCAAATGTAAAACGTCCCAGCTGCTGGCAGCTGCTGTACCCACCTGGAACAGGCTCTCACCGGGCTGGGGCCGATTTCAGATGGCTGAGGGAAGAATCCCGCAGCCAACGCTTTTAGCAGAGGCTTGCAGGAGGACTCCAAGTCCAAAGCAGCTGCATCCCATTCCCAGTGCCATGCTGTTCCTGTATTTTGCCTGGAATTTTCCACCGATGCGTTCTCCCTGCCAGGTAGCAGCTCGCCCATGCGCCAGCTTGGAAAAGGAGCGACACGGGGAGGTGGTGTGGGGGAAAGGGGGGAGGAATAATAACCTCAGGATTATTATTTAGCTTTTTACTGACAGCTATAATCTGAGGAAACACCGAGGAGGGAAAAAGCAGATTGGATAAACAAGGGTAGCGTTTGTGCCGTGAACTGGATCCGGAGCAGGTCACAAGTCGGCCTCCGAAGTCTGAGAGAAATCAGTGAGAAAAAGGGCAAACCACAACAACAGCTTCTGTGAGCAGCGCCGGCAGCCACTGAGACCCTCGTAACGTGGCATTTCCCAGCCAGCTACAAACAAACAGGACACTGGCTTCTAGTAAATAAGGGTTTGTTTTTTCCCAGACACAAAAAAAAGTGCCCAACAATAGTGGGACCAGCACCGCTCGCGGTTCACAGGAAATGCTCACTGTGTCACCAGCGGGCTGAGGGCTGCGTGAGGTCACGGGCTCCGTGGAAGAAAGATTAAGTCCCATGCAGCGCCTTCTATTCAAAACCTCGTTTTGATAAGGTCTATTGGGGGAAAAATAGGTCTTTATAAGCTTAACAATACGATCTGATATGGGAATCGGATGCGGAGCGCCTGGTTTCGTTCCTCAGAAATCATCACCTAGAGACTTGTTTACGCGCCGAAGGCGAACGCCGTCCAAGTTTCTGGGCTACCACGAGAAGCTGTCGGGCCCCGCACGTAAATACTTTGTGTGCTGCAGCTTCATCCCCCCGGAAAACACGGCGTGCTGCTAAAAATACCGTGCATCGATCTGTTTGAAATGCATTCCCTCCGCAAGCCGCTCTGTTTCGGCTGCGTTTTTAAAGCGCGCAGCCAGCCAGGATCAATGCTTGTCAAAAAAGCTGTGAAAGAGTCGGAGCCTCGGTATCTGCTCTTCGTCTTGTCGCGGCAGATTTGGAGAAAACAGAGCAAACTCAGGCATTTTGGAGAATCTAGATGAGGGGTTTCGGAATAGGGCTGCGAGCATTTCAGAAAGGCAAGCTGACGTCTGCTCCCCAGCCTCTAAAATACAAACACTGAGCTTGGATCCCCCTGAGAAACTGAAACAAGCTGTTAAGAAGGAATTGCTTTGAAAAGCTCCTTGCGATCACAGCCTGATGTTGTATGAGATAGGAAAGCCCCCGGTTTGCACCCCTGATGTCTCGGTGTCTTGTGCCCTCAGCGAGCTGCCAGCAGAGCAAAATTACAGTGGGCAGCGTGTGTGGCCACAGGGCTCGCTTCAACTTCCACGTGCAGGTGGAAGAGCTCAGAAAAAAGCTGCCACCATGAGCTTTTTAATTGCTGTTTGCTTTCTCCACCAAGATCCCAGCCTATATCGAGCAGTCAGGCAGCTTGTGTTTGCTCAGGGTCTCTGAAATGACCCGCGGCGATAAGCGGAATGTAAAACAGGAAGGGTATCGAAACCGTGGTGTAGATCTTCCCCCTGGTAAAGTTTCCCTCCCGAAATTCTTCTTGGGGCTGCCCAACGCGAGCCTTTCTGCCTAGTCTGCAGCTTTCTTGAGCTGTCAGCACGTTACGTGCATCTTATGGGCAGTGGGACGTGTGCTCTGCGTTCTGAACATACTTTTCCGGAGCACGAAGCATCGCCCAGCTGCAAGAAGTCCGCCCTCTCCTTGGCTCCGAAGGGTTTGGGGTTGCTCCTGGGGACACGAAGCGAGGCCAGGTGAGAAGGGAGAATCAGCTGTGGGCTGTGAGAGCGATGGTTAAAGCACGATGCTGCTGTTTGGGTGGGTTATTAACAGTCAGGGAGTGATAACCGAGAGAAAAAATCATTAGAAGGGATATTACGAGGATATAAAAGGCACAGTATTTTGAGGAAGTGCTACGCTAGGGTAAAATATAGAGAACGATCTCCAAAGCCACCAGAAAATGTGGCTGGGGCCTGAACGCAGGGCAGGGACCCCCCATGCTCCTCACCACGAGGTCCAAACACTTTTACAGCAGATTCCTGCCCCTGAAATGCACTCACATTCCTGCTTTAGTTGCTCTGTGCCGTAAGGACAAGGCTACAGAGAAAAGCTGGGTCTAGCCCGAGATAAACGAGCAAAGAATTAGCAGGGATGTTAAAAGGATCACGCCAGCAGCAGCCCCGTTGGGTTAAATGACACTTCTGAAGAATAGGATTAAGGGAATAAGTGCCAGGCCCCTTCAAGGATTTCAGCATCCCGTTTTCCCAGTTTCTGTCTCGGTTTTCCCATTTTCTGTCTTCTCAGCCTCCTGCTGCTGCCCTCCCCATCTCTTCTTTGGCAGCTGGGGGAGTCCAACAGACCCAGGTGCCAACACAAGCCACCCCTACTGCTGCTGAAGAGGAGAAACGAGAGGCAAAACACGTGAGATGCTCAAATTCTTCGGTCAAAAGACCCAAGAATCAATTGCTGTTGTCAATTTTCTTATTACAGCAAAAATCCACTGCTGGAACTGATTCACTGCAGTTTCCTAGATTACCCGTGCCATCTTTTTTGGGCTCTTGGGCAACTTGTTGTCAACTCATCGTCCTCTGTCACTCATTAACCAGTATTTAGGACTCAACCAGCAGCAATAAAAACGCCGCCTTCCAGCTTCCAGCCAAGGGGAGGTCTGGGGATGGAACCGAGAGGTTTAAATCGAGGGGAAAAGAGCTGAGGATTTCCTCCGGAGTGCCTGCGAGATGCAGGTTGCACCCAATTATCCCTTACGTACCCGTGGGAGCACCCAAGGCCAGCTCCACAACGTCACCGTGTTCATTCTGCCTGCAGGCACGCAGCAGCCCAGTTTGTCCCGGGCTCGATAATTTCCCGTCACTGCCTCGGAAATAATCGGCAAGTTTATAAACGAGGGCGCTCACTTCAGCTCCAACGCACTGCACAATCCCCCAAACCCAACAGATTTACGTGCACGACATAAAATCCTTCATTACGTGCTCTGCTACCCACAGTGGAGCTTTTGTTGCCGTGATTAAGGCATTAATACCCTGGGATGTGACCATCTACGCAGCCTCTGTACCAAATCTAACCCCAAAGCAGTGTTCAAAACCCCTGTTTTTTCCCCTCCACGCAGCGCCAAACCTCAAGTGTTAACTCTGAAAGCTCTGTGCCACCCGGGGACGGCCCCCTAAAAATCTGGTTGATGATTAAGGGCAATTTTCCAACCTGATTTGGACTGCTTAATGGGGAGCTGCCGGCCACGGGGCTGCTGGTAGCGGGGTGGAGGCAGCCCAGCAGCTGCCCCATGGGGTTTTTGTCTAGGGGAAACCTTGGCTGCCCTTCTGCTCTGCCCTTACCCAACCTGATGGGAGGCAGAAGCACGATTAAGAAAAAAAATCGAGCCATGGTGAGGTGAAGAGCGTGGCCAGGACATCCCAAATACTGTAGGGTAAGGGAGCAGAAACCAGCTTGCCTTTGCACGTGGAGGAAAACCAGCCTGCTTTTTAGGCTACACGCTTGGAAAAGTGACTCAGGAAGGTGGCTTTTGGCCTGACACCCCCCCGAGCACCTGGCCAGGCGGTTCTCTCCGCATTTCAGCTGGGATCACGTCCGTGTGGTCCTCGTAAGGGCCTCAAGCAATGTGGGCAGCTCCTTCAGTCACTGCCCTAGAGCCAAGGAAACACGAGAGGTACCAAACACTGCAGGTATCTGGTGTAACCTTTGTGTTCTGGCCACTGTTCTTCCAGCCTCCTGCCCCTTCTGAAGTCCTCGGGACTCCCCTGAGGTTATTTCATGTTTTCAAAAGTGAAGCAGGGATCAATTATTAAAATGCTCTTAATTCAATTACAGAGGAAGAGCCACCCTCAGCTTTTTTAACCGATTACATCTTGTTTTCTTCTGCCCCGAGTATCTTTAAAGCCCCCCCATGCACTTCTTCAGCAGCGATAATATGAGGAATATATCCCCTAAGTGATCCCCTAAACCCTTTAAATAAATGTTTGTTTTTTTTTCTAAAAAGGCAGATATAGTACAGAACAACTACAGAGGTGATAAACTGATCCCAAAAGCCTGTTTTTGTCAGGTTTCACGGAAAAATAACTCAAGGGGGGAAAAGCAGGAGCAGAGCCCAGTGCTTCTGCTCTTCATTTGTGTGCCTACCTTGGAATAAAACACAAGATGAGATGTTTTTGAGGCTGCAGGGGCAGCCCATCGTTATGGGGTTTGTCTGATCTGTAGCGGAGCAGGATAAACAACCACTTTGCAGTCACCTGATGCAGCCCATGTCAGGCAGCAGGTATGCCTGTAATGACTCTTCCCTGCCAGAAAATGCCTGGCTGGGCGAGCTGCGCCGCCTGGCTTCCCAAATCAGGCAAGGAAAACACAGCAGATCAAGCAACGACCCGTCCCTGCCCATAAAAAATCATCTGTCTGAGTACCGGGGGAGTTTTGTTGCCTTTAGGTTCCTCCTGGAGCATCCCCATTTAACGCTGATTTTAAAATATTTAATTTCACACCAGTTTTCTGGCCAGCTATGTAAGCTCTGAAGCGTGTGGACTTGATCTCCACTCTGCAAAGACATAAAAAAAAAAATGCTGGAAGTGGCCAGATACAACATTTATAGGAGGTGCTGAACACCTCGTATAACATTTACACCTCCAGACCCAGAGCTCAGTTAGAGCCAGCAGGATATTTTTGGAATTTGCCGATTATCCTGGCTGGGGGGGTGCTGGGCTCCATTCTGATAGAGTGAATTTTTGAAAGCCCATTGTTTACGGGGCAGGACAAGTGATAAAAGGAGGAAATTCACGTTTCCAAACAAGCCCATACACAAGAACACGCAGAAAAGGGTCCAGCTCGGTTTGTCACTCGAGCCAGAGAGGCCAGAAATCAGGATCCAGAGCAGGATCTCTGCCAGAAAGCAGGATCCACAGCCAGGACAGGTGAGACAGATGCTACAGTGACAGCACAGCCAGTTACAACACCTCACCTTCAGACTTCAGAAGGGAATATGATTATGGAGGGACAGGAGCTATCGGGGGGTTCTCCAAGCCCACGGAAACAAAAGCTGTGATTTGCTTTTTCCGCGTTGAATTAAACGGACTCTTTTCCAGTTTCATCACCGAACAATCAGCAGCTCCGAATTCCCCAACAATTTCTTGCAGAACGGCCTGCAGGAAGCGTATCTGAACCCTTCTCCACTCTTGTTTGGTTAAAAAAGGCCGATTTAAAGGCAGTCCCAGAGGGCGCATGGCAGCAGAAATGCTGTTGCAACAAGCACACAGGAGACCCGGCGCAGAATAGAGGCTTAAGGGGCTGCAGCTCTGACAATCCCCTTGCAGCGAGCTTTATGAAAGCGTTCCGTGATTTGGCAGCGGCCCGCTGACATTCTTTTCATTTCAAAAGTGGCCTTCGTTTTCTTTCCTTGAAAATTAAGCCTCCTGTTCGTTAAGGAGCACGCAGCCTTTCCCCTTTCCACGCCCTGTTTCACAACCCACGTTGAACGGGAGCCCCTCGATTTGAGATTTAAGTGAGGCTTCCCCTCACCTCCTGGAGCGTGTTTGGACAGAAGTACAAAAAGCTGAGGGTTTTGGCAAGTTTGGCTGACAGCAAACGTGGGCAGAAGGCAGGCTAAGAGGAAAGGCTGAGGCAGCGAGGGTAAAACCACTTGATTTCAGCGCACATCTCACCTGCACCAACACGATGGGTGGCAGGGAAGAACTCCAAAACAACCCAACATAAGATGCACAGTGACAAAAGACTGAAAGAAAACTGAATTTCACCCAATATTTTCTGATTAAACCCCCAAAAATCTGCTTACACTTCAGTGTAGTCCCATAACCTGCTGGGTTTTCGTGGTGGCGTTAGCTGGTCCTTATCTCTGCTGCTTTGCTGCACCTGCTGGGAGCTGGAGAGGTTTAGGAAAGGAAATATCCATTCCCTTTGTCAGGGGTGATCGTTTTTGGAGGCCTTGAGCCCTTCCCACAACACACAGCCTGAAGTGTCAGGATAAATTGGGTTTGAAGAACAGAAATGGCAACAAAATTGAGAACTGCTTTTAAATCTCCATCCTCTCAGGAGAGCTGACAGCGTGCGTTGTCCTGCAATTTGCTTCGTCTTGCACGTTGTGATTTCTCTACCTGCCCACAGTTCTCAGATCTGCTTCTTGCATGTGCTGTATGGCTCCTCACACACTAAATGAATCCCTAACCAAACCTTCTCCTGAAGACAACGTGTTCAAAAACTGTGCTGCTGCTGACTCCAAGCCAAGACGTGTTTTATGTAAGAGAAAAATGATACGAAAGCCTCATTGACTTGATTTTTGGTTTAAAGTACAGTAAAATTAGAATTACACAACCCCTTAGCGGGCATAAAATTAGTCAATAACCAACAAATGATGGGTGGGAGGTTTTATAGGGCAGTCAGCCTCAAAGGCACAGCATTTGCTGTTTTATCCTTTCCACTGTTTGAGATCTGAATTCAAGCTTTACGTGATCTTTAAGACACTATCCTCAAAGCTACCACGGCTGGGAAGTGTATTCAATTAAGCCTTTACTGGTCTGAGTTTTCTGGAGCCACTGTAAATTCAATTCTTGCCCTGAGGTCAGCTGTGGTACAGTCCCCCAGGTCAGCTCTCAAGCCATTAACTCTTCCAAGGCGGAATTCAGATCCTCAGCATCACACGCAGCTACGCCCAGGAGCTCAGATGCAGCTGGGATTTAGAAAAAAATTCACCTGGGGGGTCAAAGGGCAACTCGGACAGTTTCTTCCTGGTAAGGGAAATGGGAAGACACAGATTTGTATGAATGTATATCCTTTATGTCCTTAAAATAATTCTCCGCCAGAGGAGAGCTGAGCTGAAATAAACAGCCAGCGCTGCTTTTATGTTGAAGAGGCTCCTCCAGCTGAGTTTTTCCAGCCAGTCAGCCCTTTTTCCCTTGAATTATAGGCAGCCTCTAAAAGCTCATCCAATCCCTTTGTTTCCCTCTCCCCCCCCCCCAGGTCTTTAAGGTTTTTAGCTTGCCTTTGATCTCAGGCTGAGCCGTGGAAGACTATCCCCTTCCACACTGAATTGAGTCAGCAACTGATACTTTAATTCCTTTGAAGAGCCATACCTACGGGCTGACTTATCTTTAACACTTCATGCTTGGTTTCTAAATACGTCCCCATAATCTCCTCTTTACCTACCCGCATTCTTCTCAGGCAGGTATCAACGCTGAATTTCAAGGCGGAGACCAGCTACTTCATGCTAAAAGTTCACCCCGGAGTATTAAATCTGCTTAGGCCAGCCACTTCTCGGCCACCACGTTGAGATTTCTCAGGATCAGCAATTTCTATTCTTGCTTAACGCACTTTTCCCGTCCTGGCAAGCCCACGTGAGCTCCGTTTCAAGACCCTCTGAGCACGCTCTGCTGAGCTTCGGGCTGATAAAGCACTTAGTCATAAGAGCTGAGGAGGAAATTTCGCTGCGAACCCACAGCCCAAAGCCCCAGACAGCTATCCCACAGGTGTGAGACAGCAGCAAGGACAGTCTTCTGCTGGTGTGAGAGCACAGAATGGGAGAAATTATTGAAATTATAAAGCAAACCAAACCTAATTTGCAGAGAAACACCCCTAGATTTAAGTGGTGCTGTAAAGGTAAGCGAGGCGTGTTTGTGTTTTTCTGGATGTAAATGCACATTGTTTCTTCCTCAAGCACTGGTGTAATCCCCTTAATAATTCACGCAGGGGAATGAGGAACAGCTCTGGTGCTGACAGTCACTTCTCTGCCTATTAACTATTCATAAAACACTCAACAGCACGGGAAAGAGCCTTTGAAGCAACAGGAAAGGGTTGGCGAAGCTTTCAGCGTATTAAATATGAAATTTACACTCTGTGTTTGCATCACCTCTATTCACTTGTCGCAAGGCAAATCCTTACGAAAGTAGGAGCCACCCCAAGCCCCCAAATACAGATTTCTCCAAGTTTTTATGCCAGACCCATCCTTACCTTCTCCTCACCTTGATTCACATCAAATCCCTTGCAAAACCCTTTCCCAATCCCATCCAAATTTTCCCCGAACCATTATGAATTTGGAGATGTAATGCTTAGAAGCCAGGTTTCCAAGTGACATTGTATTTTCTTCCCTCGTTAACAGCAGGGATTTTAATTCCCTCTCACAGATAACAGCATTGCAGAACAGATGTTTCAGAAGACAAAGCCTTCTCGTGCTCTTATGGAATTTATAATATGGTAACGTGGCAGAGGAAGCCGACAGTAGCTGGTGTCAGTCAGGGTTAATGCAGAGAACATCCTAAATTGTAACACAAAATCCTCCAGCTCCTCCAAAACCACCTTGGACTGACCTGCATGACCAAACCCAGCGTGCTGAAGGAGCCGCCACTTGCTTTTTTGTGATGTTTTAACACTTGTCGGGAGAACTGCTGCCTCAGTGGGCCTCCAAAAAAAGGTTAACGAAGGTTTTTAGAGGTTAAAACTTACAGAAGTGCCACCTAGTATCATTTCATCTGGAGTCAGCCTGCCAATTCTCCTACCAGGCGTAGCTCTGTGTCCTCCAAATTATCCTCAACAAGTTATCTGCTTAATTTTGAACTCCTGAGCTGCAGATAGCTGGGAATCAAAGAACACGTTAGAATAAAAACACCCAAGGAGATGCATTTGTCTTGTTCCTGTTGCTAAGCTACTAAAACCCGTTTATGACAAGACTGCCACCAATTTGTAGCTGCGTTGCTGAAGAGGCAACGTAACATCCATCTATCTAAGCACGGCAATAAAGGCAAAGATTAAAGTCACAAATCTGCACGTATTTTGGCAGGCGTACAGCACTCAGAGACTTCCAGAGCTTTCGAATTCGCTCCTTCGAGTCGAGCAGCTCCCACCTCTGGTTCTTTTGTAAGCGATTGAGGACTTGTTGGAATTTAAACGTGCTGATAACCCAAGCAGGGCTGAACTGGAAAGGGACTGCACCAAGGGAGTACCTGAAGTCTCCGGGTGGTTAGGATCAGCCAGGTGGTAGCTACACCTCTGATTTAGGGTACACAAACAGCTCGGGAAGTCAAATATCTGCAAGCACAAAGCGTCTAGCACTGTGCTAACACATCTAAGGTTTTAACCGAGGCATCAGATAAGAATCTCAGAGCGTTTCGGGGAGCAAAGATTTTCTTTGAGATGAGGAACGTGAGTACAAACCAGAAAGCTTCAGATTTAACGTACGGCTGTGAGGAGGAGTCTGCCCTGCACATCCAAAAGGCTTCTGTTTTTTCGGTTTATTTGGAGCGATTTTGTTTTCTTTTTGTTGCTTGCATCGCCACGCTTCTCCAGCTGACCCCTCTTGGAAAGTTTCTGAAGCCAGAGGGATCTCAGGGAGCAAAGAACCGAACGCTGCTTTCGCCAGAACAAGAAGCAGAGGGAATATTACGGCACTAAAACAGCTCCGTGCAGTCCCCTTCACCGAGGCAGAAATATTGAGGCAGACAGATGTTGAGGTTGATAAAGGTAAACAGAAGCATGTAAGAGGTAATTACAAACCAGGAGAGAAGTCACCTGTGAATAACTTAACCCTTCAGTGCATCCAGCCATGTTTAGTGCTCTGCCAAGAGAACACGAGCAAGAGCACCGAGAATTTCAATTCCCCAAATGCTCTCATATTTAACCAGCTACCTCCACTTCTCATCTATACTACACTCAACATTACCACTGCATCCCCATTTGCCAGCTTTTCTAGAAATCAGAGCTCTTTTCTTCCGTTCCCTTCCCCCAAATCCCAATGTTCTGGTGATCACTGGTGCTAGGGAAGGAAGGGAAGAGAGATTTTTCAATTATCTGGAGGAAACAGATCTGCCAGAAGAGCTCACAAAAGACCTGTAAACCAGGAGAGTGATCAGTAATTAAGAGGATGGTTTGTTTATGCTGTCTGACCTTAATCGTTTGGGAAGGTAAAGGCAGCTCAGCCAGCTATGCATTTAAACACCCAAGGGCCAGCACAAACAACAAAAAAAGAAGTACAGGTCACTTACAAAAGTGGAGGTCTTCTCCATGCAGAGCAGGATGCAAGCATTTTGTAGTCATGGTAGACAGTAACTAAATCTGATCTCCTAATACAATTTAAATATTTTGAATCTCTGAATCTTGACGTTATCCAAAACCCCCTAAATCCTGAAAGAAGTTACAGCCACTGTAAATATTCCTAGATGAACCTTGCGTGTGTTTTATTCAGCCAGTTGGCTTGAGCAGACAGCTCCTATTCAGAGGAGTTGAACATATTTATAGCACGTATAACGTATATCAAAAATACATTATAATTCTTTTATAATCTATTTTAACTACGTCAATAATACATCCAAAGAGGGCACCTGATGAGCTCTGAGAATGAACATTTTCAGGAAAGCTCGGAGGAGGAATGACCCCTCAGGGTCTCTCGTGGCTCTTGTACCTGTTATAGACCCATCTGTTAATATAAAGCAAACCCAGCAGTAATTTCATCTGAAAACACGATTTTATAGCTTCAAGGAGGAAGGAATTTGTCCACCGCACGCTCGCACGTTCAATCTCTGATGCACTTTGGTCATATTAAAGGAAATAGGAATGCTTCATTTCAAAGGTTAGCCTTGAATTTTTTCAGCAGTGTTGTAAAATGTTCATCGCACGGCATTTAGGGACTTGGCTGGGTGCTGCTGTTTGGCCACAAGCGAGCGTGCTGTAAGGCATGACTGCTTGTATAAGCCAAAGCAAACATTAGCAAAGAGGTAACACGCCTGTGTTGCATACACGCTTACACAGTGTACACAAAATATTGATTTATTCACGCGGAGCCATGCTCGCTGCAGCGTCTCCATTCACTTTCATGGAATATTTTCAGGTATCTGATAGAGGAACATGATTTTCTGAATTTGATAAGGTAAAACCAGATATCGTTAATACTGCAAGCAGTTTATTGGAAACCTAATTAGAGCACTCACCACAAAATTTACCATAACCTGCTCCTATTCTAATTCCCCTTTCTCCCTCATTTTTTTCTAGAGCTATTTGTATCAGGGTTTATCGAGAGCATTTGTGTATTTAATCATAAACCAAGCACATTAACCATATAACCATATAACGCAACACTCACTAGTGGTTTGAAATGAATGTCACATTGCATTAAGAGCTGGAAAAGCTAAATTAAACATCTAGTTGTTCTGAAGTACTGTAACCTGAAGCATTTCTTCATAAATGAAAAAGCTTCACTGCAGTCTTTTATAGCCTGAAGTTTCTGGTGTGAAGGATACCTACCTTTTAACAGAATTTTAGAAGCTTTGGAGATTGGTGGTTTTAAATGTGAACTCAAAACTTACACCGGGTTAAATGGAGCAAAGCAATAGTAGACAAGGTGAATGCAGACAGAAATCCTCCCCACTTAAACAGTCACACAATTAAGAATTAAAAAAAACACGTAACCCATTTTTTTTTACCATCTGCATTTTGAAGTTATCGGCTCCCACTCCCCTTTTCCTCTGACTTCAATGAAAATTTAGGCATTAACTTTTGATGAAGAGAAGCGAGACTCACCGATCTGTAACAACACCGGTGTTACCAAAGCCGTCTCCATGGCGTAACAAAATTCCCTGCCAAACATGACTGCGCCGTGCATCACCCACAGGCGGATGGGGATCCGGTCTATGGACCCTTCGCTAATGGTCTCCTCTCTGCTTTCGTTCTCCTTGGTTTCTGCTTTCTGAAGCTGGGCCACAGGTAGGTCTTGAACTTGCATAGATTCCGAGTCAGCATTCTGGGGAGCCATTTTCATTACCATAAAAATATATATATATATATATATATCTTTGTTATATCTATATAAATAATACTACCATAACTCCACAAACAAGTCAGGGTGTCTTCTCGTTCAGCTCCTGTTCCTCAGGCAAGTAAACGCTTATATTCCTCTTGTACAAACAGGAATCTTGCAACTTCTTGTACAGGTACGAGACATCAAGGACGAAAAGCTATTTGGTAGGAATTTCAACATATGGCTTGCTGGTTTACTGAGAGTTAGAGTTAAAAATCCATAATTGCCATTCAGTTAATACCAGTTTCATAATTATTATTGAAGAAGTGCTGAAGTTGTTCTTCTTGCTACAGAGAGGTGGAAAGGCGACACAAAGAGGTGCTCCACTGTTAATCCCCATCGAGCGGCTGATTAATCTGCAACAAGAAGCAGGCATTTAAAAATTTCAATAGCATTTTTTTTTTCAGGATATTGTGTGCCCCCCCCCTTTAACCATATACCCTATTTCCTGCTTAATGCTTTCCATTGTCCCTGCCTCCTGTAGGGTCTTTTATTCCACGATCCCTCCTACCCCTGGACTTGCCAGTGAAAGGCAGCTCCTCCCGTTAACCGATGCTTATCTGAGCTCCTGAATTCATCCTAGACGAAGCCACCGAAGAATACGCAGCAGTGCCTGAGACCCTGAGCACAGCCAGCACCAGGCTAACAGATTCTGGGAAATGTGAGGCAGGTTCCATCCCCAAAACAGCGTGGGATATTCCAGCACTATGCCAGGAAGGTGATTCATCGCCTGCCATTTACTCACCGACAGCCCAGGTCGGACTTTTGGAAGTTGCCAGCTACTTCTGCAGGAACATCTGAGAGCCCACAGCTCCTCTGAGCTTCCCTAGCACTAGCAAATCGAGTGCACAGCTTGGCAGAGTGCAAACACAAGCAGAAAGAAGCTATCAGGCACGTAATTCTGAAGACTGGCATTAAAATATTTGAAGTTTTAACGAGATCTATATGGCATGGGCATCCATCTCCACTTTCTGCACACACCTGAGTGTTTTAGTCTCATATCCTACGAGGCTTGTGAATTTAATAAGAGATAATGGTGCAATATACATTGCTGGTGCACTGTAGATTATTTGTGAAATCTACCCCAGCCAGGTAAGATGGGCTTCTCCCGTCCTTCCCCTTCCTCTGTGCCGCAGACAAAGTCAAAGCAGCCATAAATACAGTCCCATGTCAACCAAATATTCACTTGGGAGGATGAAAAAGCATTTTAGAAAGAGTCTTATCCCAGGACAAACCCTCGAGGGGTATGGTCCCCCGCTGCCAGACCCCAACAAGTCTCCAGCCCTTTCGGCTGCGCCTACAAAACCTCTTTGTGGGCTGTAGGGTAAATCAGACCATTAGGCACCATACCTACAAGTCAGCCCTAAGAAAAAGATGACACGTCTGGGGTTTAAAGCAGCACGTCAGCAACTCTGCTTCCACGTGACCCCAACACCCTGCTCTACGTGTGCAGCAAGGGAACGTCCTGAGTGCTTCTCTTCTTCCAGCCAAAAGCATCCTTTTTTTTTTGGTCTGGGTTTTTTTCTCCTCCCAGACTTCCCCAAATGACTTGAAGTTTCAGTTTCGGCCACCTCGGTAACAACTTACTCCCATCATTTCCTTCTGAGCTAGTCAAATCATGCAAGGGAAGTTAAAATAACTAGGGGTTGTAAGCTATTTTACTTAAGTTTCAAGTTCCAAAGTTTTAATCTATAAGTAATAAATCCTTCACAACAAGAAGGGCTCAAGAAAGCATTTCTTCACCCATTCGGTACGAAAAGGAGGAGCTGAGCTGCAGTGCCCAGGGTCGCCGAATCACGACAAACACAGGAACTTGTTCCAAGTTCTTCGTAAGCTGTTTCCATAAAGCATTTTCTTCCCATCAGTGTTTGGATTTGCCACGTTCTGCGTGTGGCAGAGCTCATTTGCCCACTAATTAGCAGTGTGTTGAGCTCGCAGCAGGAAGGAAAGGGATGGCAGTCTCTTACCTTGCTCTAGTGTCTGAGGTTTCAGACTCGCTCCTCGAACAGCGATTAGTTTATCAGAAATATGAAATTAAGCACCGTGTAATAAAAACACCACCAACAACACCCCAAACAGCTCCGCCACCAAAACACGAGCACAGAACACGTACGCTTATCATAACAGAAGGCCCGGGTGAATAAAACCTGGAGAGCACAGGTTGCAGGGTAGAAGCTATTATTTTAATTACAGTAATAAAACGTTTAATTGCTGGCAGGCAGGCAAAACTGCATTCAGCAGAATTTAATAAGTTTACGTATCAGCTCTTACTACTTGGAAATCTCTCCGAACGAGCACGTCGTATTACAGGCTGAGGTGACTGATAAGGCTCCTGTACTACAAGGCTTTAAAGCCTTAGGCTCAATGGCTCCTCATGTCACTGTCTGGGAGGGATTTGACTCAGTTTCCCCCAAACACCTCTTTTATAAGGTAGTTTCAAGGCAGGAAGAGCATTTTATGATGCACTGGGGCTGCCTGAATACGCAAGCAGGCTGGCAGCAGGCTGAGAGGATTTGTCACCAGGATGGGAAAAGGGAGGACAAAAGAGGAGATGTGAGATTTCAGCTCTTCAGGGAGGGCTGGAGAAGTTCTGCTCGAAGCCGGGGAGCAGTCGGATAACTGACAGGAACAACGGATGATGGATGGAGGCAGACTTTGAAGCTGTAATTGACCCGGATAAAAAGAGCAGGAGATTTCAAACACACCAGAAAAAGCGGTTGCAGTCTTCAAGTGTGACAGGGGGAGGCACAATGTGCGGGTTTTATCTCAAGCAGCAGCGAATTGCTGGCCCGTTGTGCCAATTTTGTGGGGAGTGGCACTTTCATCTGGCTCCAAGCACACGTCTAGCACACGAGCTGGAGGGCAAGAGCCTCTCGGGAAGGTCTTCCAGTCCTTTGGTAAGCCCTGGAGGCTGTGTTCAGGCTCATCTTACAGGCTGATTCTTTTCCCAAGCTTGTTTTGCATTTGGCAGGTTTGAACGGCGGCGTTCTTATCAAAAAGGCAGGCAAATTCATTTACCTGCTGGAAGGAAATATTACGGAAGCTTTTACGTAGCAAAGGGCTCCGCATCCAAATTAAATGGCATCTAAAGAGGAGCTGGATTAAAACAGCAAAGAGGGCACACTGCCATGGATGCATCTAGCACAAATATTGTTTTGTTTTCACCTTTGTCAGCCAGTAAAGCCAAAATTTAATTGACAGCATAGTTTAGATTGTAGTTTTGAATATCAATGGGAATTTGTAATACAGCAAACTCCTTTTCCTCCTGAGGTTCAAAGGCTTCATTTTATAGGGAAAGAAACAGGCCTGTGCTGTTTTCCTTTCTAAAAATAAATTAGAAAAAGGTTAAAAATAAAGCCAAGTGATGAATTAGGCTTACCTTTTACCTATCACTCAAGCAGGGCAGGAACATCAGGCCACGCAGCACCCAAACTCACTTCAAAATGTGCCTTAGGAGGACGAGACCGCGTACCCCATCTGCCACGCACTCTCAGTGTACTTTCCCCAACGCTTTAAGAGGCGTTTTGATGACTCACAAAGAATGAGAAAGTAGAACAAAGTGTCTCGGCCTGACAAAGGGGTTAACGTCGGGCACTGTATGGAGGAGGGGTAGGAGCAGGAGCTTCAGTGCAGAAATATGCACGCTTGTAAAACGTATATTGGAGGAGATTTGATGACACCAGCTCTTCTCCAACCTGCCTGCAGGCTTTTACTTTGACCTCTGGCCCCGCTGCACATGGTACAAACAAAAAAGGGGAGGCTGACACCTCAAAGGCAACTCAGAGGACTAACCTGCGAGCAAAAGTTTACAAAAGCTGCTCAGCTCTCTTCTAATCTGATAAATCTGTGCTCTCTCCCGTCCAGGCATGAGTCAAACGACTTCTCTCACATTTCCCAGCCTTGCTGAGGGCTCCGAGGTCGAGCAGCAGTGTTTTCACATCCCTGACACCGTGGTCTGGAGATCAGGTGATGGGCACTACACCCAGCGGTCCCAAAATAGAGCATAAAGGGGGGTTGGCAGCGGTCCTGCCCGAATCTTTTAAGACTGAACTATTTTTAATACATGTTCCCAGATAGCTCTGGCTCACAAGGAGTAGGAATGTACTGTTCGACGAGCAACGGGATATTCTGAGCCAGGGCCAGAGCCTGCGACCTTAATGAAGCTACAATGCACGCAGCACACTTCAGGTGATTGCACACACACTCTTTGCCACCCGGGACTTGGTTTTGAGTGATGTAGCACTTGTCCTGTCTCAAAGACTCTGCAGTTTGTGAAGTTTCATCTACTCGATGCTGGAACAAAGGATGAAGCGATGCCTTGAGCCATCCTTGCATACCAACGCCCCTGCCTTTCCCTCGTTCTTCACTAATTTCACAGGGAAAACAGTTAAAAATCATGAACAACAAAAAAACTAGCGAGCATATTTCACAAAATACCCAATTGTTTGACTCAAAAAAGAGTCCAGGAGCTGCCAGTCTAACACGAGAAGCCTGCCTTCCTTCCAGGATCTTGCACGTTACCCTCCTTCAGTTCTTCAAGGAGCACACCCCACGGCCACACGCGCTGCTAGCCACACTATTCAGCTTGGGAATTACGTTAGGCTAGCAAGCCTCTAATTGCCCAGTCACCCCATGTACTTGTCAACTTGGTTTATGCTCGAGTTTCTAGTAACCTGGCCATCCCTTGAAAAGTTATCTCGAGTGGTTGAAGTGCAGCTTTGATGTCAGCATGGGAAAGAAAGGCATTCGGAGCGCATCTGGCTTTTTCTCAGACTAAATAAACGTTTGGCTGAACACTTCCACCTCTGCGCTGGAGACAAACATCATTTGTTATTCCTTCTGGGATTAAATGCAAAAAGGAGGCTGGGTTCTGCTGCGGCGTTTGACGGCCTTGCAGGATGATGCATTGTTTGGGCCTGTGCCTTTTGAAAGAGGAGAATGGCGTTTGTCCAAGGAACTTGCTGGCATTTGGAGCTCCAGTCCCCTCAAACACCAGCAGAGCAATAGTGTGGTGCTGTGAAAAAGCAGCTACCGAAGCTGTCCCTCATCCCTCATCCTTCTGCAGCCACGGATATGCCACCTCACGTGGATTTGTCCCTTTTCAAAACACCAAAAACGGTTCCAGGAGATGAATCCAGATGATTTTGTACCGAAACAGGTGGCTCCTTCACCATCCCTGTCTTCTGCAGATCTGCCACAGGCCTGGTAGCCACCCCTGGGGTAGCAGCAGCTGGAAGCGACCTCCCCACAGCACGAACAGCTTCAAATTTATCAGCAATCCATTCTCTAGGCCAGCCAGCTTCACTAGCAAGGCAATTTTGGCTTTACAGCCTGCTGCTTGCAAAGGTGTAACATAAAATACACAGCCAGCCTCTCACACTGCTTATGCTATAGGTTTCTCAATCACTTCGGGTTAGCATAAACAAGTACTTCCTCTAAAAGCAGCACTCTGTTCTTCCTTTTCTTCCTTACTCCCACCCCTTCCTGCACAACGCCACGAGCATTTATGAAGCTGATCTAGGTTAAAAACCAACCTGAGCAAAGCCCAGCCAGAGAGATCAGCGTATCCTTAAAGCCAGGTTGGTTTTACCTGGCTGCGTGGCTCCACACCAACATTTCAGGGGATGGGAGCAGCTAGAAGTAACAGTTTGGGTTAAAAAATACCCAAACCCAGTGGGAAATTGCAGCTCCCGAGGAGCAAAGAAGCCGTCAGCAGCTCCCTGAGGCTGCAGGGTCAAAAAGCAGACTCACCTGCTCAGCTCCACGCTCCTCCTCCTCAGAAGGAGGATCCTTCAGCCGCCAGTGGCAGCATTTATTCTGCCTCGCAGCACTTGAGAGATGCGAGGCAGAAAGGCACTTGCTTAGCCACCAGGCAGCTATTTTCTGCCCGGGTGTTTTGTGGCTCTGTTGCTCATTATTAGCAGCTGTTTATAGTAACAGAACTGGCCACAGGGGAAGTTTCTTTGGCCCATGCCAAGGCTCGAGCGCTCGGCCGCGGTAGGAGGGTGAAAAGCAGATTGAAAACATACCTGGATTTCTGACCCTGCCGGACAAACGCACTCAAGAGCTCTGCTGGAGTTGTGCAAGGGGGCTGGATCCTCCCATCGTCCTGCGCTGCTCCTTCGCAAACGGTTACAAGCAAAATTCCTGCACCTTTCTAGAAGCACCAGCGTGTACCCGAGTCACGAGGCCTTCGGTTCAAAAAGGCAGCAATTACAGCCCCGTAGCTGATTAAATTCCCATTAGGGCTCCTCACCTAGTCAAATGCAAACACAGAAGGGTTTTCAGGCGCTGCTTTCTAAAAACAGAACTGTGCTAACCCTAAGAGAAGGGGGAGGCTGGGCTCGCTCCCCGATTTGTTTTTTTTTTTAATGCAGTTGCACCACATGTTACTTCACAGCCCCGTATGCGAGCACCGCTCCTCCTGCCACCCAAAGGCAACCTCGGATTTGACATTGAACAGGACCAACCTGTTCCGAAGAGCAAAGAGGCTGCCAAAGGAAAAAGGTTAAGGCTAACTGGGTGCAATAAAGAGCCGCGTGTGACACGTCCTAATGTTTAATCCAGCAGGCAGCTAAGCAGAGGCATCGAGTCCACACGGTGTAAAGCGGCTTGTTTTACCAGGGGATTGTGCCTGAGCAACACTACTAAGGGAAGGAAAAATGGGAAAAAGGGGAAAGGAAAGGGGAAAGGAAAGGGGAAAACAAAAAAAGAAAAGGAAAAAAGGAAAGGAAAAAAGGAAAGGAAAAAAAGGAAAGGAAAAAAAAGGAAAGGAAAAAAAAGGAAAGGTAAAAAAAGGAAAGGAAAAAGGAAAAGGAAAAAGGAAAAGGAAAAAAAGAAAAGGGAAAAAAAGGAAAAAAGGAAAGGAAAAAAGAAAAGGAAAAAAAAGGAAAGGAAAAAAGAAAAGGAAAAAAGGAGAAAAGGAGAAAGAAAAGGAAAAAAAGAAAAGGAGAAAGAAAAGGAAAGGAAAAAGGCCATAACTTGTGGAAAATACACTTATCTAGGGGAAGCAGAGGGTTCTGGCAGCTCTCCCAGTGCTGAGGCCGTACTCTGACATCCCCGACTCCCCTAAGAAACGCAGATGAAATACGAGCAGAAGTGTGCACGGCTTCCCCTCGAAAGGGTTCGGGATTAATTATTGCACCCTTGCCTTGGGATGCACACAAAACACCAGGAATTATTAAAACCTGAGCTAAGCGAGTGCCCACCTCCAGCCCTGCTGGTACTAAACCTACAAAACGGAGGGAAGCCCGGCTTTTTGTGACGTTGCTGAACCAATTCGGGGAGCCGTCTTTTCAAAAAGGATCCCGAATTGAAGGCGAGGCAGACTTTATTGGGTGGATTGGCTATTATACTGCTCCCTGAAGGCACAGCCCGTTGCTAATATTAGATCAGATTACATTGTTAAATCACTGCTGCTGCTGTTTTTACTAGGAAATACTTCATTTTCTTCAACAGGGGAGGGACCATTATCTGATTAAACCTCCTCCTGGCTTTACCACTAAGAGCAAACAAACAAACAAACCCCCAAAAAAACACTTCGTGTGTGCTCCTGTTAGCCTGAAGTGTATTAACAGCGATGTATTAAACAAGTACACTGCTAAGGAGGCATGGGCACAAATAACAACTGAGAAACCTTCCTAAGTGGTGAAAAACAGCTGGGATTTGTGATGCCAGTAAGGCAGACTTGAAGTAGTTTCACAGAAAAATGTGCCCTAATCTTGGATCTCCAAGTCACAGGATCTACCCTCAAAATTAGATGAGGGTTAAGGGCAAGACAGCAAGCCCTGAGTGTATTCAGAGGTGAAAAATAACAATCTGCTCATCAGAAACTCGTTGGGATGGAGATCACTCCATCAAATACGGAGTAATGCTGCAGTGAAAACGAAAACGTTAATGAAGGAAAAGCATTAATTTGGTCAGCTAAGCCCAGGCAAACCTTGGTAAGTATGGTCCAGCTCAAGCAGAACGATCCTCAAGTCTTAAACCACGTCAAACACGAGAGTTATCTCCCATCCAGAGCTGATTCATCCCCCTCTGCCTCAACGAGGCAGGGCCGTGAAGGAAAACACCCGTAAGGCTATCGTCAGGGAACATCTCGCTATGTCTCTAAGTGGATTAACTGGGGCAACCTCACCTTCCTGCAGAAGGAAGGTGTCCAACCCCGCATGGCTGGTGCTGCGAGTGCAATCCTACCTATCAGGGCAGCGTTGCCAGCAGCATTTTCTCCCAAGGTCTTTGACCAGGGCGGTGTGGGAAATGAATTCTATCAGCGCAACCATTGGCAAATTACTCCCCAGAATGAGCAATGCTTTCTGCAAGAGGCTGAGATTGGTGTTTTGCGTGAATATTCATCCATCGGAAATAGTCAAGCCGGACTGGCAATGCCAGATATTCCCTGCAGACGTTACTGCACCTACGGTGAAGGGCACAAGACTTCCTTTATTTTCGTGCGTTGGCATTTGAGCTAATTACCCTCGGTGCTCTGAAAACTCGCAGGCTGTACCGACTGGTTTCTTCAGGCTGTAAACGCTTCAGAAGCCCAAACAGTGCCAGAAGATGTATCAGACAATTACAGAAGCTATTCAGCAGATCAAGACAAAAAAGAACAGAGCATAGATCTTCTTAAGTTGACTTCCCCTAGCATATCGTTAACATCTGCAAAGTCTAATTCATTGGAATTATCTCCAATTAGCAGTCCCTAAATGCATTATCCTCAGTCAGGCTCAGAAAGCTCTGTTAAAGTTGAGCTTCTGAAAGCATCCACAGAATTTTCTCCAACCAAGATGGAGAAGTTACGCTCTGGCTACGTTTTCCTAAAGCTGAGGAAATAATTACTCCCTGGGAGGAAAAGCAAAACAACTCGGAAGAGTTTCTCACATTTCAGATCCTCCAAAGAGGTTGTAAACACCTAAATATAACTGCTCATGTCACCTCGCACCGCATATCATCATTTTGCCTTTTTCCAGTGAACTCACAGCCCAAACTGGTACATTTTCACTGCGACAGCCTGGTAATTCAGCAGGAACTGCTTAAATCATACCTGGAACCTGCAGTTTGAGCCAGCACCGATTCAGCATGACTGCCAGAAACAGCCTGCCTCTCAGCAGTGTGAATAAATAACGCCTTCCCTTCTGCCTCGTCCTCACCCCCAAATGTTTGCGTAGGTTCCTCTCATCAAGGGCTCCTAGATCGTTTTACCTGCCCCATGTGAAACAAAGCTGACTGCTCTTGCACTGAAAGACAAGAATAAAGGGATTTTAACAAATTTGTATCTCTTACACCTTCAGCATCTCCCCTTTGAAACACCAGTGAGCAGAACCAAGTTTTGAGGTTGCACACTCCACCAAAAGAGCAGCTACATCACTTGAGCAGATTCCTGCTCTGCTCCTTCAGACCATGCCAAACACCAGCCGTGTTCATGTTCACTGCCACAAAGGGCAGCTATTCCATTGAGTTTCTGAACAATTTAAATAAACATTTTATCTGTCCGAGCAGTGATGCGTAGCCGGTATGTTTTAAGTAGGACATAAGATAAAGGACCAAAACTCAGAGTCGCTTCTTAGCAACAATAATTAATAAAATTACTAAGTCTCAGGAATTCCAGACGAATGCTGTCCTGCCCATAAAATGGATTAATCAGTGCTTAGAAGGGTTGTATGACCACACTGATTTCAGACCACATCTCCAGGAACGCTGTAAGAACCTCCACCAGCAGTAATTTAATATTCAATTTTAAGCAAATTTGTATGTGAAATGCACCACTTAAGAATTACACTTTCTAGGAGCTCGTGCACAGACAACATTTTGACCAATATGAAGCATTTACAAACCATCTGTTTTAGACAAATTCCCTGCAAGTCACAGGATTTAGACAGCTGGTTCACGAGCAGCCCTGCAGAAAGCTGGGGGCCGCGTGTGAGAGCAGCTTGCTACCAACATATTTTGATTTTTAACTATGAATAAATGCTATTTCAGTCGTGGCTTTTGCCAAGCTCTAACCCTGTTAGCACTGGCGAGATAAGACATTTACAGACACACACTGCAATAATAAGAGGCTTGGCAGTTGGATGCAATGCTTAAAGACCTGCTAGAGGGGAAATATTTGGGGTATGCAAACCTCTTCCATCCGACTTTGTAGAGCTATGAAGCACTTGGCAAAGGCTGGTCAGATTTTGGCGTTTTTACCTAATTTGGGAAGAACTGTCGGCCACTCTCCTCTTATAGGATGCACGAGTTTTAGTCTCCACACCACTACACAGCAGACATCCGGACCTCCATGGGATGAGACTTGTGGTTGAGGTGCTTTTATGGTCTGCTGTCATACCTGTACCATCATTAGGGCAGATCTCACAGCTGATGGTTACGTTTGGCAGGAAAAATCAAAGTACATCTACCTCACGGGCTGGGTTCAGTCCTGTCACCTTCAATTTGATCGTGCTCTGTCAGCAAATGCTGTTTGAAAAGCATCTAGTCTCTTACAAGTATTTCTCCTGTAGTTTACTATCAGATAGTTGCCTAAAATTACCTAACACATCCTCAGGGAATAAGCTTTATGCATACTAAAGCACCTTTTCTTGAATGCTCATGAGTAAAAAATACAGTTGTGTAGTTTCTGTTGGATTATTCAGGCTTCTTCTAGGAGTTTCTCTGCATAAAATGGGTATTTGAAGGCAACAGCTCATGGCCAGCGTTAATTCACTTGTGAGATCTGCAGGGATTGCACTTGAGTCATTTGCTAGACGCAGGGTTGCTGGCACGAAGAATGTGGAAATGAGAAGTTTAGCCTCTACAAGCACGATTGATTGTTTAGAAAACAAAGCTAATCTAGTGGTTGCTTCGTTATGCACAGCTAATTGCATACCAGCTCGAGTGCCCTTCCAGATCGTTCTCAGAGGCAGAGCGAATTTGTGGTCAGATAATATCACGAGTGCTTCTGGAGGTGGGCAGAGCTGCTTTCAAACTCACAGGCACTGCAAGCAGCACACGGGGAAAGCAAGCAGGATCATCGGGGAAACGCTAGAATTTCAGCACACAAAGCAAGTGGGAAATTCACTTGCGAGACGGGGAGAGAAGCAGTAGCCTAACCACAGACAAAACAGGCTTGGTTTTGTGCTTTTATTGTTTAAAAAGACCTCAAAATGCACACGGCAGTTGGTGTAAGCCATCTGCAGAGGCAGGAAATAAAAGGGACTCCACAGTCTGAGTATATTTTCAGTGTCAGGTGAGGGCTACAACATAAATTCAGGATCCCCAAAGTGGACAAGCATCCACAGATGAAAGATTTCAGTATTTCCTTTCCACGTTTAAAACACATACTAACCACAGCTTGGAGTGGAAAGTGAAGTCTGTTGAGTGTTGATTTGAAGCATGAACCCAAACAGCAGTGCCCTACTCTCAGAAGTCTTTAAGATTCATCTAACAGGCACCTAAATTACAGTGTGGGCTTCCTAAAGGCAGTTAAATAGCTCTCCATTCAGCTTCTCTCATCCCCACACGTTTCTTACACTTTTCCTCACCTCACCCCACTCCCATGCAGTCTGGCTTCAGCTCTGCTCATGTAGTGGAAGAATTGCTGGTACAAGTTTTTTTTAGTGTCTTCCCTTTGCTCTGATTTCATCTTTTTTCATGAGCAGAAGCTGCTCAGAACAGGGCTACCAGGAGCTAGGATATTCAGCTCTTTGCTCGAAGCTTCCATTGCTCGATGTTCTCTGATCCTACAAGCGTGATGGATGCCCATCCTCACAGCTCCTTCAGAAAGCTGAGCCTGATCTTAGGGTATTCTACATCTCTCTGATCTCCCTCATCACTCCTCTGATCCTTTCACCTCTTGGTGATTTCCACTTGCTATAATATCCTAATTTTCCATTCAAAATCAACTCGGTGGTAATCTTCCAGGAGATGACAACCACCCACAGGTAAAGACCAGCAGCAACCTGAGCAAGGAGCAGCACAAATCACACGCAGAGGACACACAAAGGACGATGTGAGTGCAGGTGCACCTGTTTCAAGCTGCTAGGCATTTCTGAGCAGGTAGGTTTCCGAAAGGGATGCCTTAATTCTGTTTTTACAGATGAAATCATGGGCTTACATCTGCAGGGGGAAACAGCAGGGCAGCCGTTATTCCTAAAACAAAGGGATGAGCTGAAGCTGCAAAACCAAAGTCAATTACTTGGATGAAGACTGAATATTACCTACTCTCGGCTTTTTAAAAGAGTTTTAGGTCTTCAGTCTATTTCTTTAAAGGACTGCTCTACTTTTAAGCGAATATTTTCTCTTATCAGTTTATTCTGGTACAAGATAGTGGCTTGGCTTCCAACCCAGCTCCAAAGAAAATAGTTAACACTTGCAGGACTCCTTTCTCCAGCATCAGAACCAGCGAAGTGCCTTTATACAACACAAAGCTGAGATGGGACAGAACATTTTTCCTTGAATTATTTCCCTGCATTGGGCCTGTTTACTAATTGTTTACAGGATGCTTATACAAAGAAGTTTGACGGAATTAAGATGAAGGAACAATTTTGCTAAGTGCACAGAAATACACTTAGCTACGTTGTTGCTTTGGTGCTCACAGAGCAGACAGAGATGTTACCTCGATACAGAGATGTGTGTGTGTGCTAAGTATAGAACGTGTTACAACTGCTAAAAGCGTGCGGCTATTAAGAGTGGGCATCAAACCAAAGAAGTGAGCGAGCCTTGGGTGACTGGCAGAGATCATACAACAGGTTTGGGTTGGAAGGGACCTTGAAAATTATTTAATTCCAGCCCTCTGCCATGGGCAGGGACACCTCCCGCCAGCCCAGGTTGCCCAAAGCCCCATCCAGCCTGGCCTTGAACACCTCCAGGGATGGGGCATCCACAGCTTCTCTGGGCAGCCTGCGCCAGGGCCTCACCACCCTCTGAGTGAAGAATTTCTTCCTTATATCTAACCTAAATCTACCCTCTTTTAGTTTATCCCTTGTCCTACCCAGGTCAGACTGTGGTGATGTTAATTTTGCCTACAATTTCTGAAAAAACCCTCTTACAAGTACTTTGGCATTTTGGATAGCCTGCCATAGGCCTTCTTGGGTTTGTGAGACTTTTAGAATTGATCCTAAACAACTGGAAGTGCCTGAATTTGGTCACTTGAGGTTTTCCACAAAGAATCCTATTCAGAAACACAGGAAGACTTCATTAAACTAGCACTGATGAAGGATTTCACTGGCCTTTCTAGAGCAGTACACCATCTTCCCCATCTTTTACTAGGAAGTGTGGCTGACCCCAAAACAGCATTTCTAACCAGGATGTCAGGAGTTTCCCTGTGCTGGTCCAGAAGCATCATTTAAAGCCCTGAATTACTGAACAGATCTGCATGAACTGCAGGGGCCAGTCTGAAATTAAAATTGATTAAAAAAAAAAAAGCATTTATTCAAGCATTCTTTATGTTAGCATAGTTAACTGAGGAAGGGACAGCAGATTTTTCAAGGTCTATGGGTTTTAGCAGAGAAGTAGAAGCCAAGCCAGTCTCCTGTTGAAAACAGATACTCCTGCTTTTGTCCTAGCGTGCTCCTGGAGGTGAGGATCACCTCATGTGACTGATGACTCCTCATCCAGTAAAACAACATTCATCTTGAACACTTCAGTGCACAAAGCACGCCGTACCTAAACAGATGCCAGCCAACCCGAAAAAGCTGGGGGGAGAGCCAGGAGACGTGACTAAGGCAAGGCGGAAGGGCATGGAATTATTCTCCTCACTTAAACAAAGACTTGACGATGAGATTCAAATGCAAAACATGTTGAAAAAGCAGTACACTAAAGCAATCTCTTCTTCAGAGAAGAGGAAATTGGCCTAAGCTGCGAGCAGGAAGATTACAGCACATTCCCCGCGTGTTATCGGTACCAGGAGTGTTATTATCTCTCCTGAGAAAGGCAGAGCAGGTTTACTCCTTCCTTACCACACTCGTTGATAGCTTTCTTGGGGCTCTGCAAGCTGAGATTGCTCCTCACAATCCTCACCCATCCAGTTGTGAAGACACACAACTGCCTTCCTACCAGGTGCAACGGCGCAGACTTTCCCCCTTGGGCTGCACGCTGTAGCCAGGTGCCTCGATATTAAACACGAGGAAGTTCAGGGAGAAAATTCTTCAGTTCTTGTAGCTTGTGGACAAGAAAGTACAGTTAGTATTCGACTAACAAAGACCGTAGAGTTGATGAAAGTTACACGGAGGTATTTGACATTTTAGGTCACTTGTCAAAGTGAGGGAAGCCCTCGGGGCGAAGAATTTCATGGCCGTGCGAGCTAATTTTAACAAAAAAGTGGCTTGTCCTTCTGGACTACTTCATTTTGGCAGCTTCACTGAGAACTCTGCTTAGTCATTTTACTTTTCCAATTACAGTACCAGCTTATGCAATAAACTAATGTGTTTACTGCTTGAACAATGACCTGCCAGATTTCAGGGAGGACTAAGATTTGATTGAAGCAATGCGCAGTTACGCATAATGTACACTCAAACGTTTTGGGCTTTAAGAGCCTAAATAGACTTGAAATTCCCTAATGCTGCTTTGTAGAGCAGCCAAAATTTAATAGACAAAACAGGGGCACCGCTTCCCTGTTATCTCCTTGAAGTGAAAGCCATTTATTATCCTGTAATAAGTTTTTTCTCTTCGAGAAGGAAAATTTTTAAGCTGGACACCCTTCTGCTATCTGGAAAAGGGAGCAGACAACAAAGCTCTCTGAAGTGGTACAAGTCATCATACAGAACAACAGAAAGAGTTCAAACAGTTACCTTATTTTGGTTTAAATGGAAAAGTCTTAGCTCACCTTCTTTTGAGGCCCTAGACAGCTTGCCCTCGTCTTAAAACTCATACACAAAGACTGGAGAAACAGTGTGAAAATGAAGCGTGCCGTTGTGTCTTTATTTTCCTGACGAAAGAAGGCTTGTCCTGTAACGATAAGCTTCACTCAGGCTCAAAACTTCACTCAGAGGGAGTACAGAGCTTCGCAAGTGTTATCAGCTTTCAAAACATGGAACTAAAATTAGCAGAGACGCAAGCTTTATGGGTTCAGTATGCCACGACGACTTCCAGAGAAGAGGAGAGTGCCCTCAGCACAACCAAAACAGACTCCGGTTTATTCAGGGATAAACACTAGGAACAACCAGGCAGCTGGGTAGGGATTTCAGTGACCTGAGCCTGGATTTCTTTGCTGCATGGAAGACAAACTGAGCACATGTATGCGCCTTCTGGCAGGCTTTATTATCAAATATGATCTGTTCAAGGAATGGGACAATCCCAAGGAACTCAAGCACACTGAAAAGGCTCCTTCATCCTCCCTGCTATGAGCTAAAGATACGATATACACATCAGTAAGAAGATGAAGTTAATGTTTGCAAAGTGAAAAGACAGTTTTGGGAAGCAGCATTTGGTTCTCCAGAGGGCTACCAAACCAAGAGCCAGTGTCATTTATCTGCCAGTCAGTACATCCTAGCTTGAAGCTGGATTGGAAAGGTCCACCCTGTTCAGATTATGATAAAGCATCTCCATTTACAGAAGTGATTCCAACTGTGAAGTGACTAAGGAAGACATTAAGGTAATTAGGGCTTCTTTTATTAGGAATTCAAGGCGCACAACACTGTTCCAAACCTCTGAAAGCCTTCAGACTCATCTTTCCTGAGTGTCTGCGGCTCTCTTCTGCATAACCTTGGAAGCAATCCTGTGTGTAGGAGGGGAGTAAGAGGAGAAATGCACCCTTGGTTCTTTGCTTCATATCTTCAATGTGCTATTGTGCTGCCCCTAAAAAGCTTGTGCCACCCTGGGCATTTTTGGGAACAGCTTCTGAGCTGTCACCGACTGGGACAATAAAGAGCTCATCATCACAGGGTTAAAACCAATTCAAATCAACCAACTCAAAGTTTTTCCTGGTGCAAAACCCCAGACTGCAGCAGATCCCTGCCATTTGCAGCAGCTGTGCCTACCATTTGCTGTGATTCAGCTGATTTCTGAAGTGTTGGCAGCTCCGCAGCCGTGCCTCGAATCCCATTAGATCGGGAACGGTGACACTTGTCTGTCACTCCGAGCGCATCCTCCCCACACACACACCACGAGCAAAACTCTTGGTGTAACAGATCAGAAGTGTGCCAGGCTTCCCCTGCACAGTCAGCAGCTCCCTTCTGTGTCAAACCTTACCAGAAAGGTTAGGAATAAAGATTTAACAAACTACATGCTCGTATATATGTATAATTAGCGATTTATTCACTGCTCTGGGAGCCTTCTCTTTTCAACTCCCCTTTCAATTCTTTCCTGAGGGGTTGGAAGAGTGGCAACATCAGGCTTAAACATTTGTAGAGGCAAAAAACAGATTTAAACAGCTTTAGTCTTAGTTGCTAGCACCTTACAGAGCTACATTTGTCCCATGATGCTAAGAAATTGATGAAGAGTTTTGGGCTCTTGCTTGCTTTATCAGATAGGATGGGGTCAAGAAGTTTCCAGCCTTGGCTTCCTGGCTTGTACTCAATCTAGGTTTTAAAATACTTAAATCACCAAAAGTAAAGAATCTGCCAGTATTTTCATTTGAAGAGATGTTGCAATTACCCAGAAAAATTGTAATAAAGGAAGTGATTTAATCCCTGCATCAATGGGGAGCAAAAAAACAAAGCATTTTAGTGGCACTTGCGTAACCACCAGGTAAGAATTAGAAAGGATGCTGGGCAGCCACTGGAATAAAACTTAAAGAACTGGTTTTCCTTTAATATTTGCCACTGGCAGGCTTCCTTTCATTTTCCAGGCTCAGGGTGGATGCAGTATTAATGAGCTGCAGGCTGCCATAGGAGATAAACAACAGTGTGGCTTCCTTACCCTGTTTTGCAGGAACACGGTGTTATTTGGTGTCTCCACATAATGCTAGAGCCTCACTCCGCGCTAACTTGGAGAATTTGCCTTCTCTAAGCTAGGCTGGGTGTTAAGTCTCAGCCCACGAGGGACTTAAAGCTTTCTCTGGTGCAGGTGTTTGACCAAGGGCCACTTCCCAGCCTGGAGCTGTCAGAGGGAAAGCTCTAAAACTTGAAAGATCCTCACAGGCCATCAGGAATGCATCAGCTGCTAAAATCCTAGCAGGCAGAACGAGGTTACGACCCACAATTGAGGCAGTTTATCGTCAGCTCGGTGAAGGATCCCATCAGATATTCAGAAATACCTACACAGGCTCCTTCCAGAGCCACCCAGACAAGGAGCCCGTTGACCACAAGCTTCTGAAAGAGCCTGAATTTCAGGGAACAGTGTGGCTATTATTGTCCCAGTGATAAATCTCAGCATTAATTACAATCAGTTATTCAGTAACCAGCCCTAACACAGAACTGGAGCTGATTTCTTTAGAGGGTGTTAATTTAGGAGCCTAGTTAATGAGGAAAAGAAAGTAATGAGGGAAAGAAAGCTGCTAAGAGCAGCTCCGGGAAATGCCATGGGTCCTGGGCACCCTGCTGGAGGTGGCCCCGCTTGAGCAGGGGCTGGAGCAGCTGGCCCCAAAGGTCCCTTCCCACCCCAAACAGCCTGGGACTGGCATTTCTCCAGCAGCTACCTGCAATATCTGTGGGAGCACAAAGCGTGCAGATCACTGTCAGGCTGTGCTTTTTCTCAGCTCCCAGGATGAAGTGTTTTGACTTCAGCTCTAGTGACTGACATGAGCAGCAGCCCGAGCCACGCAAGTGCCACGATGCCGGAAACAACCAGAGTTGTTTCCACTCCTGCACCAAGAAGCAAACCCCTTCACCCTCTCTACTTGTTAGTTAGAAGGAGAACAAGAGCCAAGAAAGAACGAGAACAAACCTACATCAAGTGCCAGTTCCCCCTGACAGCGAGCAGGCCATGTGTGTGAGATGTGTTAGTGTGAAAGCTAGCCGTCCATTTATTTTGGGTTAGTTTTTGAGCTCCTGGGAATTCGCTGGCCGGCCACACCGCTCCGAGGAGCAGCAGCTCACACTGCCAAATCACTCCCCGGGGAGCGCCCGGGGCCAGGCTGCACAGGCCGGCGTCCTTGCTCAGATATTCCCCTCGTCAAAGGGGAGAAGTATTTTTACCCCGCACGCACGCCTTCTCCCACCCCACTAAAAACAAAAAAAATCCCTGTGGCACATTAAAATTAAGCGGCAGAGAAACCCGACGGCACCACACTCACCGCTCCTCGGGGTACGGTCGCATCCTCAAGGCCAGGAGGCAGGAGCTAAGCGTGACGTGCCGCTGGCCAGAGGGAGCTGCAGGTTCAGCCCCCGCTCTGATCGTTTATTTCTCTGGCACCGAGGGGCGATAACGGCTTGTTTGCGAGCCTCCAAAAGACACGAAGCACGCTGCACGCAGAAGTGGCGCGGGCCAGCCAGCGGAGGGCTGAAAATATGCAGGGTCAGCAGAACGCTGGTTTCAATTTCAGTTAGGAAAACATCGGAGCTCTCATTTAAAGCGAGCCGAGGAACCGGGCTCTCTGCTCCGAGATCACCAGCCGTGCGAGCCCAGAACACCACTGCAGGAACAATTTATCAAAACATCCTCTCCTCTTGCTGTTTACACACCGCTAAGACTTTTAAAATCACCTTTTTATTCTTTAGGGCCACGAAGGGCTGTTTACCTCCCGTCTTCCCATGCCTTACTACCTGAGCAGCAACAAATGACTAAATTTTGGTCTTGGAAGGTTCCTCCATTGTTGGACAGCCCCAGATTTGTCAGTCCTAGTACAAGAGGGACAAAGTCACACCTCACAGCATCAAGCCAGCTGAAGGGGATGGTTTAATATTAATAGTGCACAGGATGGAAGTGCTGGGAAGCGACTCTGAATGCCTGAACTGCATTTTTTAAGTTTTATTACTGTGTTGAGACGAGCTTCTTCCCAACACCCCAACCTCGAGCTTCGTGCTCGAGCACAACACACGCCAGGAGAGCGAGCCCAAGGTCAGCAGCAGCTCCTACGCCAACTCAAATTATTACCAGCCCAGCGTGCCGGCCAAGAATGAGTTTGATGAGAAAACCTGGCTGCTTCTCCCAAGCTGTTATAAAAAAGAATGCCAGCTATGGTCTAAATGACTGCCCAGCCCTTGGGAACACCAACACGAGGGGGTTTTGGCTAAGCCAGGGCACAAAACCTCCCAAGGGAGGGCTGCGACACCCAAAATCCCACATTTAACTTGAGTTAAGTTCTGTTTGAATCAAAATTGGATAGGATAAACTCAGCTCTTTTTAATGCAAAGTATTTTATTCCCCCCTCAGGGGAGAGACCCCTTGATCGAGGATATCACTGTTGAGCTTGAGGGTTTGAGAGCCACTCAGCACCAGCTGGAGGGCAGAATATCCCGCCCCAGCTGAACTTTTGGGTGGTTACCGAGCACACCATGAGTAGGGCTGTGACCCAGATGCACGATGTGTGGGCAGCTGATAAGCTGCAGCCCATAAAGCAGTCAGCTGACCAGCAGCAGCTCCCTGTGAGCATGTGAAGTCCTTAGCTCTCAGCACTGACCTCCTCAGCTCCAGGGTCTGCTTCCAGCTCCCTTTCTGGGCTGTTTGGGGCAGCCCAGCTGGAAGGAGAATCCCAAAATGAAGCCCCAGACCCCACTCATGCTGGCTGCACTTTCTCCTTCAGCTTTCTGGCAGCTGGATTTGCCAAAACCGCTCACGTTTTGTTTCTGGACGATGTATGAGCTCTCTGCTAGGAAGCTCATTGAGCGACAGGAGCGACCCTTTGAGACCCCAAAGCAGCCCAGCCATTTTTCATGCTACCAGTTCCTCTGCTTACGCTTCCCTCCATCACCTTGCTGCATCCACAGCAGCTCCCCTGGCAGATCAGCCGGCGAGTCCCGCTTCAATTCAAGCAGCTCTGCCTCTTTTCCACAGGCTTTCACACCGACCATCTGCTTAAAGTCAGCCTGAACCACAAGCGAAGCTTTTATTTTTAAAACCTGAAGCTCCACACTCCCTGCTTGATCATTCAGCACAAGGATTTTGGGGTGGCCTGCTGTTAGTAGCAACAGCAGAGGTACAGACCACGAGCTAAGCCCCCAAAATATTTATTTCCTCAAAAAGCAATCCTATCCACAGCTCTGCTCAGCTAGGTCAGCTGCCAGCAGCTCCCACCTAGGCACAAACATTTTCTATGCTGTGTTGCCAGCTGAACGTTTTGACATCGAGGCTTTTCAATCCTCAGCTGCAGTTTTGCTAATGAAACACTTCCCAGCATTCCTATTCTCCCAGCTTTTAGGAACAACCCGTTGAAAAACAAGTTCATACAGGGAGAGCGGTGGAGTCCACACATTCCAGCCCCAGCAGAGGAGCAGAGCCCTATTAAATTACCAAGGCCTTACTTTTGAGCCGTCACCGAAGCCAAGACTGGAGCGAGTTGAAAGGTAATTAACCTCTGAGGTCACAGACTCGCGAGACGGGTCCAAATTCAGCCTCTAAGCTCCTCGGAGGCTGTCCTAGAAGGAAGGCGGTTGGTTCAACTCGTGAGTTTTGTCACAAGGTGACGCAGAAGCAGGAAGTTCGACAGCTAAAGTCTAAGCACCGCTAATAAAGGACATCTACAGGATGCATCATGCTGCTTTAAGCTGCCAAGGGAGGACGTACAGAAGCTGAACTGCTCACAACATCTCAGCGTTGAGTTCTGCTTTCGATCATGAGGAGCCCCCACAGCACCCAAATGAGATGACAGCAGCAGACACTGCTCACTCCCCTCAAAAAAAGGGGAAAAAAAAAAACACCTCCTGCAGGAACCTGCTGCTTTTTGGGAGTTAACACATTACACAAGAGTGTTATCTGTAGGAACAGATGCTTTCAGTTTTACTGAAGACGCCTCAGTTGTATAGAATAAGACCTGTTATCATTCCCTTGCTCCGTGAGACATGAGCCAACTTGTGAGCCGGCCTCCAATACCACAAGGAGCTAGCCCAAAATCTCACTGATCCCATCCTCTCCATCATGGGAATTGAGTTATTTGTTGAGATAACTCCCTTAAATGCCTGATTTTGTACATATAGGAACGAAGCTCTCACTTCCAAGCTGCTGCCTTTGACAGAGAGATGTCCAAGAACACCCGAGACAGACCTGGATGCAGTTTGAGCAGCTTACAAGCGCGTTACCTTCTCAAGCCTAAGGTGAATAGATACTTCTGGAAGCATTTATAGCCAAAGCATCAACTAAATACCTTAATCTGTTACCCGAAACTGTTTTTCCTTATTTAGGAAGGGAGCACTTAGGCCTGTTGAACATTTCATCAAGCCAGTATAATCATTAAACAAACGAGGAAAACCTTATTTTGCAATCCTACAGGAAAAAAAGCAGGCACAAGCTATGCAGGTCCAGCATTTAAGCAGCAGAAGTGTCAGAGTCATCACATCAGCAGCCACTCCTGCTAGATATTTACAGAGAAGCTCGAGTTTTACAGGGAACCAGCAAGTATCCACCAGCTCTTTCAGCTCAAGTGCCAGCTCAAGCCATATTTCCTTAAATATTTCAGTAGCACTGCCTGATCTGAGGCAGCAGAACATGACGCAGATCGTACTGGAGCAGCTCTTACAGAGCACACTGTAACAGAGAGATTTCTTCCCGTGAATTCCCAGAACACCACGGTTATCCCTCTGTGCATCTAGCAACACACCTCCTTTCCCAGCAAAATCACCTCCTCTGTCCAACCTCCACCACCCTGCGGGGTCTCTTCTAGCTCTTCCCACTCGCAATCAGCTGCAGGAGCCGAGCTCCAGCCACACGGACTCACCCACTGCATCCAGTCGGAGCCCTGGCTGCGTCTCTTCCTCCCCTACACACAAGCTAAAGGATGCCAGCCTTTACAAGACCCACCACAATGGAAAACTGCCCCCAAGGGAGGGTATTTTTCAAGGTCAGAAGCAGTTTTCACACAGCTAGCAGGTGCAGAATGAGGGCAGCTCTGAGCTGCAAATCACTGATAACGATCTCAAGGAAAACTGCAGCTTTCGGGGGAGATTTACGAGTTAAGTGCGAAGTAATTTCTTTTTCCTCCCCCCAGGACTCCCCAGTCACCACCCCAGCAGCCTAGGTTAGCCCTCACTGTTTGGTGGTGCCCGCCGAGATCGGCTTGCAGATTAAATGTGGAATTATTCCAGTGGCAGGCTAGTCAAGTTTAATAGCCTGAAAGGCTAAGCTGATTTCCATCTTTGGTCCCTTCGTCCCCCAGCAGAACCCCACAGCCACCTCTTTTTGTCCCATCCTCACCTCGTTCGGACTCGTCACTCTCCCCTCGACACCCCAATTGAGCCTCTCCATCCCCACCTTCCTCATCCTAGTCATCATCTCCAAGATCTCCACCCCATCTGGCTCAGGCAGCCCCCCAGCCCGTTACCATGGGGTTCAGCCCTTCTCCATCTCCACAGCTCCCTCACCCCTTACTCCTTACCCCATTTTCTCACCCTTCTCCTATCTCCCTCACTAAAAAGCTCCCCATCCCCTAGCTCCTAACACCCACAGCACCTCCTTCACCCCAAAGCCTCTCCACCTTCCCCTATTTCCAGTTGCACGCCTTTCTCCCAGTTTACTTACCTTCACAGCCTCATATCTCCATCCCCCAAAACATCCCCAGCTGTTCGTCACCTTCATGGTCTCCTACCTCCCTCTTCCCAAACCCTCACCCCACAGCTCCCCACCCCTTCACCCCACACTCCCCTCACCCCAAATCTCCCAACCCTTCCTCACCTTTGCGGTCCCGTATTTACCTCATCCCACCTTCTTCTCCTTCACAACCCCACACACCCCTTACCCCAAATCCCCCCCGATCCTTCCTCACCTCCTCATCTCCCCTCACAGCCCTACACCTCCATCACCCCCAACCCCTCCTGAAGCCATACCCACCTCATCCTAACCTCTCACCTCCATCTTCCCCTCTACGGCCCTGGATGTTCCTCACCCCAAATTCCTCAACCCTCCTGCACCTTAACAGCCCCCTATCTCCCTTATCCCACCTTCCTCCCCTTCACAACCCCACACATCCCTCACCCCAACCCCTCCTCACCCCCTCACCCCTCAGCCCCCCAAAACCCCCCTCACCCCCCAAAAAACCTCAATGCCCCCCCCCAAATCCCCCTTACCTGCCCCCTGCTCTCCCCCCTGCACCCGGGACCAGCTCCGTGAGGCGGGGAGGGTGGGGGGGGAAAGGAGGAGAAGGAGGAGGAAGAGGAGGAGGAGGAGGAGGACGAGGAAGGGCTCAGCTCCCTCACGGCGAACGCGAGCGGGCACCGGCGGCCGCTTTATACCGGGCTCCTCGGAACCCCGCTTCCGCTTCCGCCCCCTCCACGCCCCCCTCCTCGCCACCGGCCTCATGAATATGTAGAAGGAGGCGTAACCTCGTCTTTTTTCCCCCAAAAAATGGTGGTGGGGGGGGGGGTGGGATGTTGCTAAGGAGACGCGATGGCGGCTCTACGGGGCCGCCCCGCGCCCCCCGCAGGGGCGCTGCCACCTGAGGGAGATGGCGGAGGGGGGGGGGGGGGGGGGGGGGGAGCAGGTGTAGCGGCCATTTTCGCCGCTCTGCCTCCTCAGGCCGGCGAGGAGCCAAAAGGGGGTGGGAGGAGGAGGCCGTCAGGCTCGGCTGTGGCTCCGGGTGTTTTCCTCAGACGAGCCACTTTGCCATGGGGTGGCCCCCGGAGGGAGAGTTGTGCCCTGCCACCTGCCATGGCAGGCGACTTTTGGTCACCCAAACACAAGCGCTGGGGTCCCTTCCCTGCCTGTACTGCAAGCACTCCAGGTTTCTAGTGTTTTATATAACCCACATATCCAAAATTTTCCACGCACCAATGTTTTCCACACGCCAAATTTCCAAAGTACTCCACACATCAGATTCCAAAGTTTTACACACCAAATTTCCAGAGTTTTCCACACTCCACATTTCCAATTTTCTACACAGCAAATCTCCAATGTTTTCCACACACCAAATTTCCAAAGTTTTACGTACACCAGATCTCCAGTGTTTACCACACACATCTCCAAAGTTTTTCACACCCCAAATTTCCAGTTTTCCACACACCAAATCTCCAATGTTTTCCACCAAATTTGTATTTTTTTTTTTCACCCTCCAGATCTCCAAAGTTTTACACCCACCAAATTTCCAAAGTTTTACACATTCCAGATTTCCATAACTTTCCACACACATCTCAAAGTTTTCCAAAAACCAAATCTCCAGTGCTTTCCACACGCCACATGTCCAAAGTTTTCCTTTTATTATGAGGAGAAAACCCCATTACATTGAAGTTCCTGCCACATCGTATGCACCCTGTGCAAACTTGCCCTACAATTTCTTTCATAAACCTATACAGGCATGTATTCTTAAATCTGAATTACTGACATCTAGTCTTAACTGTGCTGACTGCATTGGGCAGGGTAATATTTAATTTTCTTTACTTATATAAACTAGAGATGCGTAAAGCTGCATGTTAGTGGCCTGTAAAAATGCACGTTATATCGCGTAAGTGTAACCGTTTTCTGTTTCTTGCCATTCCATTAAGTATATATTCCAAAACAATTTTTTTTTTCTTGTGAACTTCTTTCTCTGCAGTTCATGAATAAACCACAACGCATACCAGACTTCAGAAAAGAAAAAGGAAAACCACAGAAGGCAAAATGAAAGAACGGCATACAGCTCTGCGCTATTAAAAAGCAATATTAATTTCGAGTAGAGCAAAATTACTACGATTACATACCCTAAAGAAACAAAAACCAGAGCTGATCTTTTATTCTAGAACACCACTTTCAATATATCTTTGTTTTTAGGCTAATTCAGGCCAAGGACTAAAAAGCAGGCGTAACCACAATCCTGTACAACTTGCTGAATTAACCATCCCCTGGTGAGGACTCCCAAAGCCTATTCAAAGAAGGGTTGTTGGTTTAATGTACTATTGATGTATATAAAAACTGTAATGACATTGTTACCTTTCTGGAAAAAAAAATAAATCGGCAAAATAGTTGTCTTAATTACGCACGCGGTAAAGATAAAGCTGCCACACCGATAGCAGCTTAGTGTAACACCTCCTCCTGGCAGGAAAACAACATTCATTATATCTCAGCTGAAAGTGCATTAATAAAACATGAGAGCTGGTTCCACAGAAGACACAAGATTTGCCTATATGGATAGCAGTGGAGGAGTTTAATGGCTTGTGGTGAGGGAAAAGACCTGGGTGATTTCAGTGCAAATTACCTGAGGTGCAAACGCAACTGGAAACACCCAGCAGGAATCGGGACCTGGGCGTGCAGTTAAAACATCCCAAATTTGCTTCTGGTTCCCCATAATTTGTGGCAACGCAGGTTACCTGATGTTTTGACACCTCACTTTAAAATACCTGAGGAAAATACCCTTTTGTTTTTGTCCTTTTCTTGTCTGCCGCTGTGGCAAAGCTTGGTCCTTACCTCCCCCTGACATTTTAGACGTGTTCGGGCAGTGTCCAGACGTGTCCAGGCGTGTCCAGATATTTCTCCATCTTATTTCCTCGTGTGATTTTCGCTTGAGAGTTGCTAATTGTCAGCCACTAGCTGAGCTCAGAGCCAGAAAGGGTAATTTTCCATAAAGCGAATATTTTACTTCAAAAAAAAATAGGAATTGTTACAAAGAGAGCGAGGGGGTGGGAAAAGAAAAAAAAAAAAAAGCCGAGGAAGCAGATCCACCTCGTCCCTCTGAGGTTCTTATTCAACTCCAAATATTTAATCCATAATAAATAAACACATCCTCGAGTCTTGGCAGGGGAGAAATGAAGTTTCTCCTCTTGCTGATGCTGAGGGATCTGTGGATGCACGCTGGGCACGGCCATGTCCGTCGGGACACAGAGCTGAGGTCTGATATTTGTGGGGCTGAGAGAAAAGACCCTAAATAATAATTAAGAATGAGGTTCGGGACACATTCCTCTCCCTACCATTTGTTACAGTTTACCTTTAGCGGGTCCCTGCTCAACAGGGTGGCTTTTGTGAATCTTTTTCCTTGAGCTTATTTCTCCCATGGCAATGCGTAGCGGGGCTGAAGCACTTCAGCCGGAGCTTACCATAGAGAAAACATCCAGAAATGACCTTAAAATCTCCCTCGTGACCCTCACAGTGCTTTGCTTTCCATGTTGTGGGTCGCATAGCTGGTGAACCCCCTTGGGCTCTCCTCTCTCCCAGGATTCTTGCTTCCACTGCTTTGTTTTGCACACAGGACCCGAGGATTTTCCAGAAAATCCCTGGGCCCTCTGGAGAGCAACATCCTGCCCTCAAAGCCATGCAGCTCCCCACGCGATGCCCTCCGTCTTGGCAAGGGGTCTCCTCTGTTTAATGAGCTGCGTTAATTAACCAGCATCGTCAACAAGCTGCCGTGAGTACTCCCCGCTCCGTTTCTCAGGTACTTTTGGCTTTCAAAAGTGTTATGAAAATTGGCCACGCAGCCAAGGCAAACAAACACCACCCCCGATATTATTTTACATGCGTGTCAAAAGAAATAACTTGCCGCAGGCAGAGCGGGCTGGAGGAATTTTACAAGGCTGCGTCTGATCCTCCCTCTCCTCCCCTCCCTCAGACAGTTGAAGGGATGTTTGTGCGATGAAAGGGGTAAGGGAGCAGAGGACAGCTGCTGAGGAATTAATGCAATGTTCGAGCCTTATCGTGCGATAATGGGTTTAGCTGACTGCTTGCCAGCCTTCGGAGCTGGTGCGAGTTGCTTTATGCCAAAGGCAGGGATTCCTCGATTGTCCCAACCTCGGGAGGCTGCTCCTAAATCCTTTAAAACCCAGACTTTTTTTTTATATATAAAAGGTAATTCATCATCCCCGGCAGACAAAAGCCCACGGGGTTGTTTTAGCTGGCGTTCAGCCTTCACAGCGTGTGACACAGGTGGCTCTTCGAGGTGTCTTCTGACTGGCAACACCCGTGGGTTTAGGAGACCTGAGGCGAGGCTTGAAGCAAAGCCGAGCCCTCCGAAGCCCAGCTGATGTCTCCTGGCCAGGACCACTGGTAAACAGGACGTGAAAAATGAGCCTCAACTTTCACACGTTTGGCTGGTAGCTTATCCCTCGGGTATCTCTTGCAAAGGGTGTTTGATTCATTTCTGATGGGAAAACAGCGCCCTGAGCTTGAAACTGTTGTTTTTCCTTCTTCCCACCCTTCCCCAGCATACGCTCTCATGAAGCTGGAACTTGAAATGGCTGTGTTAATATGGCCCATGTCCCTTGATGCTTTTATTTTATTTTTCTGCCTAAAAGCATTGAGATATATTTCTAATTTCTGCTTATCAGATAAAAGCTGTCGACTTGTGCCAAGCCAACCAAAGATTTTTTTTTTTTTGTCTGGACTCAGACAAGTCACAAGAAGGTCTCACGGACAGCAGGATGTATGAGTTTGTAAGGGGGACCCAGACGGGCACTTTTTGAGCTTGAATTTTCAGATCCAAATTGCTTTGGGCAGCACCTGCGGCTACAGAGTGCAACCTGGCCCTTTGCCCTGCCTTGTCCCCAAAAGTTCACCTGTTTGGGGCCAGTTGGCTCGTGTCACCCCAGAGCAGTGTCAGTGGTCCTAAGCAAACGTGGCAGGGCACTTGTGGGTCTCTGTGCCTAAACCTGGAGCAGGAGCAGGAGCTACACCTCCCCAAACCACCCCCATATAGAAAATAAATGGCTGATGGGTCAGGTCCCGAGGTACTTTGGCAAAAGATGAGGTCCTAAGATGTGTTCTTGCTGCTGCTGCTGCTTGTGAGGTCTCCTGGAGGTTGCCTTGAAGAATGAGACTTATTTTCCGGGTTTGCACAGCTAAAATTGGTACTAACAGCTGCAGAATTACCCTGTCTTTTGAATTTATGTGCTCTATAATTATCTGCACAATAAAACTGTGAGGCATTAAGCTCCAGTGCAATTTGCACTTGATGGGGAATTTACTTGTCTGGCCTTCAAGAACAGCGGCTGCTGGACAACGTTTGAGAGCTGCAGGACTTGGTCAGTTCGGCCACTTCTTCCCTTGCAACGGAGAGACCAGAAACTGCCCTTTTTGGAGTTATTTTCTCTTTCTGTTTCTCTCCTCCTGGGCAATGAGCTGCGATTAGTCAGTATTCCTTCCGAGCTCTCACATTAAACCATGACGAAGATGTTTATGAGGTTTCCATCGCTGCGCCGGGCTGTTTGTGCTTTGGTCTCTCTCTATTTTTGCCAAACTGAAAGGCGGATACGTTTTCATCGCGTTAGGTTTGCGAAGAAGAACCAAAAACCTGGAACCAAAGCCTGCAATGAGGCAAAGCCTGAAAAACCAAAGCCTGAGATTGGTTAAGGCTGAGATGATTTCCAAGTGACCTCATTCGCTTTAGCTTTACCCTGGCCAGTATCACTGCCCTTTTACACCCGTGAATACACAAAAAAGACTGGATCAGGGAGCTGTGCTCATTTTCTCCCCATACAGGCTCCTGCAGTGTGCTGGAGATAGCTCCCAACCGAAGCCTCACCTGAGGGATATTTCTATTCCCTAGTGCTTTCTCATAACAAAACGACCTTTCGGGGGTTTAACTTATTTATAGGTGATGCCAGTTCGGCGCAGAATAAATGTCATGTTTTATCTGGTCACAACACAGATGCCGAGCCGATATCTCTAGACACTAAACCAGGGCTTTTAGTTAACAGGCCGTTTATCCTGACTCACACCTCCTTCTTGTCTTGCAGCCTTTTAGCTCCAGCTGAATTGGAAGCACGCAGGTGTTACTGGGCACGTCTGTTTTGATCGCCGAGGTGGGACCTGAAACCTCTGCAGCCTTCCAGGAGGTCTTGCTTTTGCTCTTTGTTCTGCTAAGGCCTGTTACAACCGCACGGCGTGACTTATCTCATCTCTCCCCTTGCCTAATCGGGGCCGTACCTCACCAGCGTTTGCAATATTCCGGGTCCCAGCATAGGCAGGAGTTGAAATTGTTCAGCCCTGTGTCATGGGGACGGCACGTGGGAAAGCAGCAGTGTTTTCTGTGTTTTTTTGGAGAATCCTGGGGAGCAACTCAAGGAATCCACCTCAGCTAATGACTTCTCTAGCCGTGACTCAGTGCTAGCGGAGGTCTGTGAGCAGTCACAAAAATAGACCGGGTTGTACCCACTACATTCATCTTTTTTTTTTTTTTTTTTAACATTCCCCTGAAAACATGAGTAACGCTCACCTGGGTGATGGAAAAGCGAGCTGGATTGGCACCGGTTGGCAATGGGATGGAAAATTAGTATGTAAAGAACCTGGTGATTAAGATAATAAAAACAATGTTAAGAGTCTTAGGTGAAGCCAAGTTTTATAGCCCTCGAGCTTTTAATTGTGAAATTCTTGGCTCCCAGTTTGTTTCTGAAATAGAAATCTATTTAAATGACTTAAGCAATCCAGGTTTCAAGAATAACCTGGAGCACGCTGTTGTTGTAGTTGTGACTGAGAAACTGCAATGAATCGGGCGCCTATTTTTTATTCTAATTGCTTGAATTTCCAAACTCAGCCAAACAACTGCAGACCCTGAAGTGTTTCATATTAAAGCCATTTTAAACACAGAGGAAAAAAAAATGAAATGCATTTCCAAAGTCCAGAGTTGTTTGGAATGGAAACTAAAATCCTCAGCAAAATACTGAGGGTTTATTTTTTATTTTTTATTTTTTTTTTAAGGTTCTTTTAATCAAGTCTTCACTAAAAGGTGGGTGGAAAATGTCAAACTCACAAATTCTGTAATTTGCTCAGAAAAATTGTTATTATTTTTCCCTTTCCCTAGAACTGACTGTCACCCCAGTCGTGAATTTTCATGTAACATTTTATTTGGGGGAATCCCTCTACCTAAAATACAGCGTGGAGACCACACGCTGCTGTTCTTGAGCTCTAGCTTCACTTTGCACTGACGATGATTTAAAATCTATTTGCTCTCCAAAGGGATTCTTCTCTTCCTCTCCTTTCATCCGCTCGTTGTATGTGCCCAGGGTTACTCAGTCTGTCTAGCCAATTTGGTGGGAAACCCCACAAAAAAAATGGACAGTGTTCTGCTGGATAAACTGGGCACACTGACTCACACCACAGTTGCTAAACCTCATTTCAGCCTGCGGAGGCTGGCAGATAATGGTCAGACCCTTTCACATAGTGTTTTCTCGCCCGGGGTAAGTCACACTCCCATCCTTGCTTTTGACCCCTATAAAGCCAGCTGCATTTCCCAGTTCTCAAATCCCAGATAGGATTTGGGCAATCCTATCAGTTCAGCAGCTTGTCCCTTGGTTTGTAAAAGGAGTCTGGCAGCTAAATTCCTAAAGTAAGTACCTCAAAGACCCAGGACTGCACTGGTAGCGACCAAAAGTTTTGTCCCCTTGATTTTTTTTCTTCTATAATAAAATTGAGAGGAGAGAAATTCCTAGCGATGAGAGCGATGGGGGTATTTTAACGAGCTCCCCGGGGAAGCACTGTTGCTGTGCAGAGCTTTGAGAACAGACCAGCAGAAATGGTTTTGAGGAGTTTCGATTTTATCCCGTCAAGTAATCAGCTTCATTTCTGCAAAAATGGCCACCCCCAATCTCAATCAGACAACAACTGGCCTGAATGGCTTGCTCTGAATTTGATCGAGCCATTTTCTTCCAGCTGGCAGAAGTTTCATATATTTTCCTCTCTCTCTCCCTTTCTCCTGTTAGTGGTTTTGGTCAGGCCAGAAGTGAGCGCTACAGAATCTGCCAGAAAAAAAATGTTTCCACAATTGATATTTTCACAAATGCCTCTCAAAACCTGCTGGTCAGCACCCTTGGAGACAGAAATCCGCTCTTAAACTCTACAACAGGTACAGAGCAGACACCAGCTCTTATTATCTATCTATCCACCTAAAACCAAAGACCTGCTGGACTCTTCCTCTTCGGAGAGGGGCACACGTGTTTTGTAGGGGATGTCAGCTTTCTGTCACCCCCTTTGGTTTGTTTTGAGCTTTACTTCCCAGAAATGAGTGATGCTGCTGTACTGCTTCCCTTTTGCTCCCTTCCTCCCAGCCTGCCCTGCTTGCTGCTAGCCAAGAGCTCCCCTAAACCACTTCTTCTTCCAGGCCTGTGTCTTGTTGTTGACTGCAAAACTCAAGCAGAAGCTTTCCTGGGGTTTAAGCAGCTAGAAGGTCTCTCCACCACGTGGATGTGCTCATAGCAAATTCCACAAAATCTTGGAGATGGGCGACACGTTCACACACTTGAAGCTGTGTTTGGCCCAGCCGTCTGAGCTCTGGGTGAATTCTGCACTTGAAGCCAGCCCCGGGAAACCTTTCAGCTGTTCCCACCTTTGCTTTCAATGCCTACATAACAAAAAAAAATCAGAGCTGGTGGTAGCAGACCTCTGCTGACGGCGCTGTTAACACCAGGAAGAAAGCAGAGCTACGCAGGTGATCCGTGACCACTTCCAGCTCATTTGCTTGAACCTCACAAAAACTTCCAAAAGGACTTCAGGCGTTGCTGGGATGGATATCCCGGCCCCCATCCCACTGGTGGTTTGCCTCATTCACCCTTTTACAGATGAGAAATGCTGCTCAGCTGCAGAGATTCCCATTCTTTTCAGAACACCCTCCGACAGTTACTGCGCGTTGCGGTCATCGCCTTTACTTTCTCCCTAATGACCTGCGAGTATCTCTTGTCTCATGGAATTGAGTGTTGTTTGCTTGTTCACAGTTTCCTTTCCTTCCGTTTTCCACCAAAGAAAGTTTGCTTAAGTGTTTTTTTTTTTTTTTTTTTTTTTTTTTTTTTTTTGAGCTCTTTCAAGATCCCCAGAAGGATGATACAGGAAACCGTGAGTTTCCTTTCTATACAAACTTCTAGGGTGTTCCCGTAATAGCCTGAGATTTATCTGCCCTCCACAGCCTGCGATTGGACCAAAAAATTAATGAACTGTCAAAGGATCAGGCAAAACACAATTAACATATCAGAGAGAGGAGAGCGTGCAATAAAAAAGAATCCTCCACTTACACAGCACCTTTCATCCCAAGGCATGACACTCACGTTGCCAAACACTTCCCTTTCTCTCCTTGTGTTTCCAATTACTTTACAAGTTGGCCACGCTTTAACCATTGAGCCTGAAATTTTCCATAATTGCTCTCTGCCTCAAGTTGATTTAATTTATTTATTTTATTTTTTTTTAATTTTGGAGAGGAGTGAAGGGGGAAAATTTACGCACACAAACCAAACCAAACCAAACCAAAAAAAAAAAAAAAAAAGAAAAACAACCTTCCCTGAAAGGCGGGGTTATTTTTCACTGGGATTAAAAGCTAAAGCAGCAGTTTTATGAATGTTTAAGCTTTCTGCCTCTTTATTTTGAAGGGCACTTTTGCGCCGCAGGAGGCTGGAACAGAAGGGAGCCGCTTGGCACAGAAGCCGCGCCGGGGATCAGAGCCTGTCGCCGTCTCGGTGAAAATGCATCTGGACTCGTCCAAATCCCAAACCACAGACCAACCTCTATTTACATCTACTGGGGGCGTTGCCTACGCCTATTTTATTTTATTTTTTTTTCTGCCTGCTTGCTGCAGCTCACGTAGCCCCCCAACAGCAGCCCCCTGGGAGCAGAACATCTGGGCAGGAGCGAGCTTCTCGTCTTTCACCATTTCACCCGGGGTGACCTGGCGCCGTGGGTGAGAGCTGGGAGGATTGTGGCACTGCGAGGGAGGGCAGGGCCCGCATTGAAAGCCGACAAGGTAGAAGCGTGAGTCACGAAGAGGCAAAGACCAAACGCTAAAGAAACAATTACTTACATATTTAAACAAGGAAAAAAAAAAAAAAAAAAAAAAGAAAAAATCGCTTCTGGAAGGCACATTCGCCTGATGGCTGACACTCCCTAGGAAAGCGCTGTGTTATTCCACAAGTCTCCCATGAGGTGAAGAAACCTTGCCAGAGAGAACTGCAGATATCCAACGGGGTTGGATAATTGCTTAACTCCGTGCAGGCTGAGAGCAGAGCGAGAACCTTTGCTGTCCCTGCCCCACTTCCTTGTTTTTGGGGGGCTGCGCAGCGCTTGGGACACCGTGGCTTGCATTGGCCGGAGCGATCAGGGCAGCAGGCAGGAAAAAAAATATATAAAAAAAAGCTTCTTAGCAACAGCTTCCCAGCATCTGCTATTTCCAAGCCCATTCATAAAAGCAGTTAGCTGAGGCTGGCCGCTCGGCGGACTCGTTTCTGCGAGGAGAGGGAAGCTCTTGACTCGCTCAGTGCCCGCAGATTGCCTCCACTCGTCGAGCAATAAAGCAAATGGCTTGCAGCCACTTCAGGCTCCAGCGCTCCCGTTGGTATTCTCCGGTTACGGAGATCAAGGGATGCGGAGAGGATGCTGATAACAGCTTCGCCTTCCCTCTCAGAGGGTTTTTCTCCGGCTGCAGAGACCGAGTTTGGGGAGCAGACGCTCTGTTGGCATGGCTTGGGTGCGTCGGCAGCACACCGATGCTCCTGCATCGCAGGTGTTGCATCAGGCAGGGTTTTGCTGCCTTTATTTTATCCATAACTCACAGCTAACCCCAAATCAGGTGCTCAATCTGCTGCAGCCAGGAACGGCAGGTCCACATGCACAACTGCGTGGCCACAGGCAGGAGCTCCTACCCAAAATTGTTTGGGTAACGTCACTTAGCGCTGCAACAGCTTCTATTAATTTTCCAAAACAGTTTGGGTGTGATTCACTTTTTTTAAAATCAAGAAACAACATTTTTCTTTCCAAAATCACATCCTTCACCGAGAAAAGGCTGTCTTTACAGCCAGCACGCTGCATTTTATTCAAGCAAAATAATATCCCATGCAACCTTTCCTTAAAATAGTCTGGGAGGAAAAGTGAAGAGGTTCTGCTGCAAAACCTCCCACTGCAGAGCAGGAACCCGAGGAGGACGGTTGATGTAGGTGGGAAGTGGGTTTGGAAACAGGAGCAGGCTGGAGCTCTGACATGTTTGGCTCGCAGGAGGGAAGGTTGAAAGGGATTTGATCCGTCCCCAGGACAACCTGCGGTGGCAGCAGGTGCCAGAATTTAGCAGGCTGCCTAAATTATCGGACCGAGAGCTGCATGAGTCATTTTCTGGAGGCAGAAACACGAAATGTTCCCGCTGGAAATGAGGATCAGGGGTTAATTAGCTACAGGGAGGGAGCCACCCTAGGAATTCCTATGTGACAGCTTGGGGGGAGCTGACAATGGGGATTTTAGGTGTCCAAGGAAGCTGCTCACTGTGCTGTTGTGGAGATACATCCACTTCTTTGCTGCTTGCAGAGGGATGCTGAGGCTCCTACCCCAAATATCACAGAATCCCAGGTGCAGAGGAGGCGCAGAGGCTTTGAGGGGCTGAGCGAAGGAGTTTTGATGAAGTTTTTAACTTCCTAAAGGAGCAGAGAGGCGCATGATGCTGCCTCTCCGCTGATGGTACCGGCTCCTTTAGCAGCTCTCTGCGTCTGCTTGGTGATGAGCCCAGCTGAACGAAGACAATTTGGAGGCAAAAAAAAATTTGAAAAAAATCTCGGTCCAAAGCTGGAGCCGATTCCTTTTGGACATGGAGAGCCTGAGCTTGGTGTATATCGAGCCCTGTCCCTGGGCAGTTTAATCTCAGCAGCCAGAAACCCCTATGGATTTGTGCTTCCATATGGAACTGTTTGATAACCACGTTGCCATGGCTACGTTTGAGCCTTGCAAGAAATGTGTAATTTCACACATTTACATCAAAAGGGACTCCAGGACATGCAGCTCCGAGCAGCGGAGCGAGCTGGTCTCTCTCCATAAACACTTCCCGTTTTTAACACCACATTATTGTACTCGTTGGGGTTTTTTGGGGGGTGTGAGGACTATGGGGCAGGTGTGACAGCCTGGAGGTGATATTCCTGAGTGCCCTGAGGTCTTGTCTACACTAAGGCTTCCCCAGTGCTGGAGAAGACCCTGCTGAGACCCTGAGACCCTGCTGGGGTCTCAGCTGCCCTCAGGTGCCTTCTCCAAGGTTCAGTCCTCAGCTTCCTCTGACTGATGGTTCCTTGTCCCACAGACAGCCCCCCCTATCCCACAGGCAGCTCCTGTCATAGTTTTCACTTTCCTTCTCTGCCTCCATCCAGAGCAACGAGCACACAAGGGTTATTTAGCGAGGGGCAGGCAGCAGGGTAGCAGAGAAAAGGCTGCACCCATGGGAGGTGGATGGCAGAGATGCACCCACCGAGCGTCAGATCTCGAGAGGTTTTTGTTTCCAGACTCCAACACAGTTTTTCCTGACCTGATTTAAACAGATTTTTCAGGAACTCAAAACTTGGACAGTTCTGCCTTCCTTTTTTTTTTTTTTTTTTTTTTATTTCCCCTGTAGCAATGGCAGCTGAAGGGTTGTCAGCACCAAGGCACTGCTGCAGCTGGGCTCCTCCTTGCTCAGAAGCAGCGAGGTGCTGGGAAGCCTCTAGGACTAACAGAATTGGGCAAAACAAGCATTTCAGCTCGCTCTTTGGGATTGCCGTTGGGTAGAGAGGAAATCAGACCCGAGACAAGTGCCTGAAATTGCAAATTTCTGTGCGACGAACTGGACGAGTAAAATATCTTGTATATTAAAATGCATATGCATAAAAGCATAAGGTTTATTTATTTGTTTTCAGTTGTTTATACAACTGGAAAAGTTAAGCAAGCCTAATTATTGAGGTTATTGGTTTTAATGAGTCATCACCTTGCTGTTATTATTCCTGGTTTCTGTTGCCATAGGACAAGAAGCTGCAGCTGGGCTAAGCGGTGCTGCGCAATGACTCCTGGTGTTTGCCGTTCCAGGATTGAGACATAGGGGAACGGATGGGCTCAGGCAAAGGGGATCACGGGGCAATAACGTAATCTGTGTCAGCGTGGTAGGTGTAGATGTTAGGGAGCAAAGGCAGGCTTCTGCCAGGAGCTGGAAGGGCTATTTGGGGTTATTTGTGGAAGACAAAAAGGAGAAGTTAGGAGAAACGTCTATTTTAGGGTAGAAAAGTTCAGTTGGAAGGGACTTACAAAGATCAAGTCCAACTCTCTGGCCACTTCAGGGCTAACCAGGAGTTAAAGGACATTATTGGGGGCATTGTCCAAATGCTTCTTAACACTGAAGCCATGGGGCATCAACCACCTCATAGGAAGGATCCTGGATGGGTAAGAGCGAAGCACTATCAGGTCCCATGGAAGGTATTTTGGTAACAGAGGAAGGAGGAGATACACAAGAGATTTACTTGCGGGGCTGGAGAAGCTGGGCTGGAGAAAATTCACAAGGTTTAAAACCAGCCAAAATGCATGGACTGTGGAAAGAGAGGTGGGAAGTGGAGCTGGCATCCAGGAGCTGCGTTAGCGTGGCAGATAACACATCATATTGTTTGCTGTGTTATGAGAAAGTTTAGGGAGGATGCTTAGGAGGAAGGGGATATCCAAGGCTGTTTTAGCCAGGCTGACCTTTAAATATTAATTAGGCACCCATGGGGAGATGTAGGAGAGGCTAAGATGGTATGGAGGGCAGAAGGAATCAGAAGGTTTGGTCAGGAATAGAAAGATGCTCTTAGCAGCAGGGAGAGGTGGCTGAGTTTGCTCGTGTGGATGAGTGATCCCTGGGAAGAGACTCAAACACACAGGCCTGTGTGACCCCATCAGAAGCTAGAGGAGGGAATAAAGGAAACATGAAAGAGAAATAAAGAGGGAGGAGGAGAACAGGGCAGAGTGAGTCACAGAAGCTGTGGGAAGACAAAATTTCAGCGGCTAAGCAGGCCTGAATCCACGATGATTGCGCTGAACGGGCCTTTCCTTACGGAGAACCAAGCAGCAGGAGGAGCTGGGGTCTCACCAGCTGACGGTGTGTTTGTGTGTGTCACCGTGTTAGCTCTGGCCACCCCCCAGCCTGCAGGACCATGCTAACCCACAGCGTTTCATTGCCTGGTTTCCATTGATCGGTTGTGTAGAAGCAACGCAAGCCAAGTTCCCGCTCTCTCGGCTGGTGCAGAGGGCGCTGGGTTTGCTGCAGCAAGTTGATCTTTTGCAGCTGACCCTGCATTTTCATCTCTCTCTCCAGGATTGTAAAGAAAAATCTTTTTTTTTTTTTGAGACAGACAGCTGGCCTCAAAAATGAAAGTCAGGGTCTGCTAGGAAAATGGGATCTTGCACTCATTTTCTTTCCCTCTCAAAGGTGCATCTACTGAAAATGCCATGAAAACGAGCACACTAAAGGCACGCACGGCCATGAGCTGCCCTGTGAATGTGAAAGCCGTCATCGAGCCGTTGTTTCCTCCAGCACAGTCCCTCCCGTCAGCCCAGCAAGAAGCGTGGCCAAATCTCCCTCGTCACGCTCTGCCAACCCCTGCGCCTCAGTGTCTAAAGCCTGGGAGCTGAGGGAAACCTCAGAGCAAAGGATAAAGCTTGCCTCTCCTTTTCACAGCTGCCAAAATGCTGCCTTTCCTGCTCATTTATCCAGTTCCAAACACTTCCCAAAGCTTGAATGCTGGACTCCACCAAGGCATGGCAAGAGACAACTATGGACTTGGCCGCGGATGACCTTTGCTTCATTCCCTTTTGCATCTATGCCTCCTAGGAATTAACTATCCCAGCCAAAAGCGGTACAAGGACCGAGGAGAAGGAAGGAGATGATGAGCCGCGGCTCAATCCTGTCCTTGGATGTCTCCTCAGCTGGCCAGGAACGAGTTTTGTGCCCAAATGAACCCGAGAGGCGCCGTGGCCGGGCGCCCTGTGCGTGAGGCACCTCACATCCAAGCAGGACGTGGTGGCCTCTTCCCAAAGTGCCACCACACGCTCCGGCCGTGCTCCAGGGACCCTGGGGACAGCGGCAGGGCTGCTGCCAAGGCGCCGAGCTCCCCTCGGGATGACTGGAGGATGACAAAAACCACAGGCTGTGAATGCCGTCTGGAGTGGATGACCTGGATGTGTCTGCCCAGCCTTCTCACAAAGAGCCAATGTGGCCCCGGGCTTCCTCAGCCTTTGTGCCGCCAAGTCCCGGCACAACGTGTGGAGAGCCACAGCTCCTGCTCGCCCGAAAAACAGCCCAATGTTCTCCTCAGGCCCATGAACCCGCTCGCACCATAGACGTGGCAAAATGGCTGCCGAGGCCCTCAGCGCCGCCATGGCAGCCAAAGCTTCCCAAGGGCAGGCAGCTCTGCAGCCCCATGCTGCTTTCTGAAGAGGAAAAGTCAGAGATTTTGGATGTCTAGATGAGAACTGAGGAGAATATTACTGGTTCATGATGGTTCTTCACTCCTCACGTCACTTAGATTTCGGACTAAGTGCCCCCCTTGTGCAGCACTGCTCCTGTTTTTATTTATTTATTTATTTATTTATTTATTTATTTATTTATTTATTTATTTATTTATTTATTTTATTATTATTTTTTTTTAGATTGCCAAATCAAATTTAACCTGTATTCTTCTTCGTGTGTTTATAGTTCTTTTCTCTGTGCATGTCTGTAAGGTAATTGTGATCTGAAACTCCCCCTCCTCCCCACTGAAGCACACCGAATCCTCCGGCAGGATCCTCTGCATCCTCTGTATGGTCCCCGGCCCACAAACTAGCTCAGCCTCTTCTCCAAACAGGTATTTATTAGCTCCATGTTCATTAACCTCTTCTCCAAACAGGTATTTATTTGCTCCATGTTCATTAACCTCTTCTCCTAACAGGTATTCATTAACTCCATGTTCATTAACACAGGACTCAAATGCAGGAGTCCCCGGCCAACAATGCGGTTGTGATCCCAGCCAGAAGCTTCTCCTGTGCCTAATGATTACCTAATCATGTCAAATACCCCAAAATAGATCTAAAAGAACATATAAAGGATGGGTAACAAGCTGCTCAGTCTGCTCCAGCATCACATGGGGACAGGGATCAGTTCGCCTTTGCACCACTACAGGGTTTACTTCACTCCCTCATAAAACTGCACCATGAAGCAGAGGTTTCCCTAGGTATTTCTGTGGTGTGTTACATTAGAAATAAAAGAAAATATACATTTTCTGTTAATTTTTTTGTTTGTTTGGGGCTCCAAATTTTTTTATTTGTTTATTTGGGAAATGCTAAAGGCCACAAATTCATCACGGCCGAGCAAACTGAAGATCAAATTTGGATAAGAGAACTGTGGAAAGCAAATTTTGTATGTCCCATGCCTTTTTATTTGGAGGAGCGTTGGGGTTTTACAATTAATGGACTTTTAAAAATGATCTGATTTGGTCAAAGAAGAACTAGAATACTGGTTTTGTTTGTTTGTTTTTACTGAGTGAGACAACACAGGGGAAATTTTTGCTAGATTCTCTTGAATTAATACAATTTTTTCTCCTGGTTTTCAAATCAGGTCAATGTGCAGGGTACCAGGAGGCAGACAGGCAGGGCAGACAGTGCTCCTTTGGCCTCTCTTTCTCTCCTGCTTGCAGAAACGAGGGACCTGATGGGATTTCAAGCTTGGATCAATGAGAATTGTCTGCCAAGGAGCAGAGCCGCTCCCCTAGAAATAACCCTGCAGCTCTCCCAGGTGGGATGGGAGAGTCTGACCATTTCATTCCCTTAGTTAGGAATAAATATTGCATGTCCATCACTTATAGCTAAACATGAAGTGCAGTGATCCATCATACATGATTTGATAGATAATTGGGATCCTATATTTGGGGTCAACCCAGCTGGGGCAAACTATCCTCTTCTACCCATTAAGGCATATGTCCTGGCTTGTCTTTGCATCCTGTGGGCAAGTGGAAGCTGTGTGGCCCAGTTCACATGGCCAAAGTTGATAAATGAGGTCAAATAAGGCCTTAAAAACTCCCCTTTTTCACAGTAGCTCAAACTCAGAGTAAGCACAGGCTACACTGGGCCAACTGAGGAGTATGTGGGACTTTGGTTATACCCGCAACCCTAAATACATTGTTCTTGTTCACCCTGTAGCTCTTTGACAACTAAGAATTTAGCTAATTAAGCAAAATATCCCAGACGCTAATAGCCAATGCCGGTGTTGAAGGAGTCTGAGTATCAATAAGGTTTCTGCAGTGCATGTGAACCTGGAAGAGTCAACGTGCCCGTCCCACGAGGGCTGTTCCCGTGATGAGAAGAGGAAGGATGATACCTTAATAGACCCGCGTGTACGTGCCAAAATGAAAGCCCGAGGCTTTTGTGGAAAGCTGCGATCTTGTCTCGGCTTGCCTTGATGGGCAACCTCATCTAGGTGGCCCTGCTTGAGCAGGGAGGGGTTGGAGCAGGTGGGCCCAGAGGTCCCTTCCCACCTCAACCACTCTGGGATCTTGTGACTTCAGCAGGACTCCGCACATCAAGTAGGGGCAGGGAAACCTGGCTGGATTTCGGTCCCCGAGCGCCCTGAGGACACATCGCTCAGGGTGTCTCAGCCAGGACGGAGACACCAGGTGATGCGTGAGAGCCCTCCCAGCCCTTACACAATGAGAAAAGAAAACAACCTGGCACGAGGTGGTAACTGCTGCCGTGTGGCGTTCAAGGAAAACCTCTTTGCGTGGGATGTACTGGAAAAATTGCTCAAGAACGGGGCATTCTCATAAAGAAAAACACGATCTGGCTGCTGTTCAGGTCAGTGTTTTCGTGCATGCGTGCAGCTGCTAGCAAGGTGTTTGTTGTGTGTGTGTGTGTTCAAAATTCCTATTGCTCTGGGACGCTGGAAATGTTTGTCCCTTGGGGGGCTGGACCCATCTCAGAGCAGCTTGCGGATGACTTCAGGGCAGGCAGAGGCACTCTGTGGGTATCAATCCAGGAAAGCTGCTCATCCAGGAGGAGTTTGTTTGTGGTGCTTGGTCACTTTTGGCACCCGCTGTGGGAAGGTGGGTGGACGGCAGGGCTAAAACGCGACGCCCAGTTCCATGGCAGGATATGCGTGGGTTGCCAAGCCCTGCCAAGCGAAGCCGTGGCTGTGCTTCAGAGGTGGATGAAGATTTTCCTGGTCATCCAGATCATGAATCACAGAGTCCCAGAGTGGTTGGGGTGGAAGGGACCTTGGTGGCCATCTGCTCCAGCCCCTGATCCAGCAGGGCCACCTCCAGCAGGGTGCCCAGGACAACATCCTGGTGGCTTTTGAAGGTCTCCAAGAAGAAGACCCCACAACCTCTCTGGGTGAAGACACCAGGAAGGTGTCCTGCAAGTCAGAGAGCTGCAGCCCTTCCCTCGTGTGCCAGTCTTTCCGTCCTTCCTCCCTCCCTGCAGCCTTTCTGACAACGACAGCGTTGTTCTGAGCTCAGCTCCTGTAATCTTCAGGACGAGAAATGTCGGGGCCATCGCTACCAGTGCACGCAGCACTCAACCCCTATGGTTTCACAGGGCGAGGTTTAATGGGCACATTTTAAGACGCCTGCTCAGCACAGAGAACCCTTTGTCCTCGGCTGTGTTAAATAAAAAAATACAGACCATAAATTTAGTGTGAAAACAAACAATGTAGTGAAAGGCAATGAAGTAGCAATCCAGGACGTTTCCCTAACTTTCATCTCCAAAACAGGGAACAGAGATGTGAACCAGGGAAGGCAGGGAGGAGGTGGGACCTGTGCCTGGAGCACGTAATGACCACACAGCATCGATCCCTCCATCAGGGGAATCAATCCTAATCCAACAGGAGCAGCAACGGGCCCCCAACACCAGCTTTTCAGAAACAAGCTCTGGTTAGAGCTACGAAATTCCTGCTTACAAGGCTGTAAGCACCAGAAATAACCATCACGTTAAACCCCGGCAGCTTTCTCCTGCTAAAAGCACGGCCCTGCATCACACCCAGCATCACAGCCACAGCAAAACTATCGTGTTCGAGCGGCTGCAGAGTCAGCTGGGGGGGACGGGGAGCATTTCTCACCTCCTCCCCCAAAAGCGCAGACAGGCACCCACGCACAAGAAGCTCCCCAGCCCCTGAGCTTTTTCCTCCGGCAGCAGTTTTGCTTGCACAAGCAGCGTTTCTGCAAAGGCCTGGCCTCCAGCCGCCGGTCCAAAGAGCTGCTCTGGGTTGTGCCCATCCCCGTGGTGCCTGGGCTTTGCAAAACGGGCCGTATCTTAAAAAATATTTATTTATTTATTTATTTATTTTTTCCCTAGGATGAGCTCAAACCGATCGGTGCTCCCCTGTCTCGAGATGATTGTGCCCGCTCTGGTAATTCTGCATCTTTAACCAGCCTCCCAGGCTGCAGCATTTAACCGCCGGCAAACATCCTCACCCCCAATTAACCCCCCTGCATCAAGAGCTGCAGCGGCAGCCACAGGATTGCTCTTCTCCTTCCCAGTCCTTTACCGAGGGGACGTTTCCTGCGGCAGCTGGCTCTGCAACAGCCTTTATTTTTAGGCTGGGAGTCGCTGCGCTATCTTTGCTCTCCGATGCCACCTTTAAGCTCCCGCGCTGCCTTCAGCAGCACCCGGCGGATGCAGCGAGCCCACGGCGTGCCCTTTTTCCCCCTCGGTCACCCGGCCGAGAGCTGCATCCCCCCCTTGGAGCCACGCATGCAAACTTCCACCGGGGCACTCACATGGGCTGCAGCGCGGATCCCTTTGGACGGCTTAGCTGCGGATCATTTTGAACCCCGGAGCTGCCCGCATGCATCCAGAAGCCGACATGTCAACGCCACGGTGGTGTCGGGAGGAGATGCACCGAACGAAGCAGACCCGAAAAAGCAGCCCACGCGTCCCTGTAAATGCTTCCCTGCTGCTCGGGCAGGCAGCCGGTGCCTTCTGCTGCTGCTCCTGGCTTTCTGCAGCCCTGCTGGATTCAGCGCCGCTAGCTAGCGGTTCTGTGCCGACGTTTAAAATAGCATCAGGAGCGGTCCCCGTTGATTTCTCTCCCTGCACTCAGCATGTTTAAAGCATTTTCTTGCTCCCCGGGAGGTGGTGGGGGGGAAGCCTGCAGACGTTTTCTCGCCCAGCTAGCGGCAAATCCCGACCCCAGCTAATCTGAAAGCAGAGGATGCTGGCGGTGCGTGGAGCTGCTGTGCTGCCTTACCCTTCATCTCTCTGCAGAAGGCCAGGTGAGGAAGCCGAATTCTTGCTCCAGCAGGAAACCACGAGGAGCCTGGCAGCAGCCACTGCAGAGCCTGCTCGCAAGTTCGCTCCCTCTCTCACAGCCCGTGCAGCTTGCCAGGTAGAGCCCGGCTGAGCACACGCCGTGCTCTTCCCCGGCTGAATGAGATCAGCGCATATTCAGGAAAGAGAAAAAAAATCAAAAAAGAAATAAAAAAATAAAGAATCCTCCTAATGTATGCGATGGTTTATGACCCAGAGGTAAAGCGTTAGTCTACGAGTTCCTCTGCTTTAGGACCCTGGATTTTCTGGGGTGGATTTCACGGTGAGGGTGGAAGTTTCCCTATTAAAAAAGTATGGGAAGGGTGTCCCTCGTCCCTTACGAGCAGCGGAGATGCTTTTGCAACCTGCACGCTGATGGTTTTGGCTCAAGCCCCTTCCTTGGTGTTATGGGCACCACAGGGCTGGAGCAGGGGCTGAACCTTTTGGTGTCAGGAAGTCAAATGGGGCCACCTACATCTGGGGTGGCCGTCCTTGTGCTGGGGGATCCTGTACTCATCAGGAAGATCAAGGCAGACCTTAGCTGATGCTTGGGAACCTGCAGGGTATTTTCTTTTATCCTCACCTGGGTGAAAAGCGGGTGCATTGGGGGAAAAAGGTAAATGATTCACTCAGGATCAGGCCCCGAGTCTTGTGGGGTTGGGAACCAGGCAGAGCCAGCGGGACCCTGCAGGCACCTGGCTGCTTGTGGGGTGTCCACAGCTCTGTGAACCTGAACCCTGTCCCCCCTGAGAGGACAGAAAATGTGGGAGAAAAACCCAATCAAGGTCAGGCTTTGAAAGAAACCTGGGCTAGGGACAAGGTCTTATGGGCTCTGCGACCCTTTGAGGTCCCAGTGGGGACCCATGGGGACAAAAAGGTGGCTCTGCCTTCAATCCAGGAGGCACGCTCGCCTGCAAGACTGAACCTAACCTACCTCAGCTAGGCGCTTGGCTTAATTAGTTGACCCACGTTAAGTGCTGCGAAGATTTCAGGCCCTGCTTAATCGTTAGGGAACTCAATCAGCGTGGGCTGCTTGAGGCGGAGCGGGTGACTCAGATGGACTCTGACAAGTGTGGGGTGTGAAAGGAGGGAAGGAGAGCTCTTTCCAAGGCTGGGTGACAGCACCAACAGCACCCAGTATCAGGAGTAATGGAACCAGCAGGAGCAGGGAGGTGATTGTCCCCCTGTGCTCTGCTCTGGTGAGGCCGCACGTCGAGTACTGGGTTCAGTTTTGGGCCCCTCACTACAAAAAGGACATCGAGGCCCTGGAGCGTGGCCAGAGGAGGGCTACAAAGATGGGGAAGGGCCTGGAGCACAAGTCCTGTGAGGAACTGGGGGTGTTTGTTCTGGAGAAGAGGAAGCTCAGGGGAGACCTCATTGCTCTCTGCCTGAAAGGAAGGTGTGGGGAGCTGGGGGTCAGCCTCTTCTCACAGGTAACCAGTGATAGGACCAGAGGGAATGGCCTCAAGTTGTGCCAGGGGAGGCTCAGGTTGGAAGTGAGGAGACATTTCTGCTCAGCAAGAGCAGTCAGGCACTGGGACGGGTTGCCCAGGGAGGTGGTGGAGTCACCGTCCCTGGGGGTGTTCGAGGAGAGGTTGGGCCTGGTGCTTAGGGACATGGTTTAGTGGTGACATTGGTGACAGGGGGACAGTTGGATCAGATGATCTTGGAGCTCTTTTCCAACCTGAATGATCCTATTCTATGATTCTATAAAATCCTGATAGGAAGAGCTTAAAAGGCCACCAGGAACTCCGCTGGGCTCTTCAGGCTTGTGATGGCCAAACCACTGAGGGAGATCTGGGTTTGGGGCAGAGCCAAAATGCTTTAGGGGATGTGTGGCTGGGTCAGGTCAAACCGGGAGGACTGACCTGCCATGGACTGGCCTGTCCAACCCCTGTGGGGCCTGGCCCCATGTCACAGCTTGGACGAGCCACCACCCTACTGACAAGGGACCCACTTGTGTCCTCCAGATGAGTTCTTTGCAGTGATACAAACCGAGAGGCCCAGGGACATTGTTGTGGTGGAGTCCACCCACCATCCCAAGCCATCTTTCCTCCTGCCACCACGTCCCATCACTCTCAGACACAGGGTCTGATTTTTGGGTGGTCCTGTGCGGACCCAGGAGTCGCACTCGATGATCCTTGTGGGTCCCTTATGACCCAGGACATTCTGATAAACTTCTAAGTTTTTCTCCATCTTTTTGGGAATAGGTTCATCTCCTGAAGGTGCAACTCGCTGACGTGAAGACTTCAAACCCAGGTTAACCCCACTGTGGAGGTGACTTTCAGCCATCTCCCACCATGGTTAGGGAACACCCCAAAATCAAGGGGAGATGGGGGCTCCTTGGCCCTGTGCCCCATCCACGGACACCTTCCCAGGGCTTTCCATCAGCCTGGATCTGGGAAGGACTGGTGTGTGCCTGGCTGGAAAAAAAGCCCTCTGAGCTCTGCCTGGTGAAACGATCCCACTTTGGGAACTGGGGAGCGGGTTGGAGGACGCACAGCCAAATCTGAGCCTCAGGAAGAGCCAGCGGAGATGTGCCCCCATCCTACTCACCCTTACCAGCGGTGTGAGCATCCCCTGTGGGCTCCTGCACCACAAATCCTACTCTTTCCTCCTGGAGCAGCTCTGTAAGAAAAAAATCCAGCCCGGATGAGGTGCCTGACTCTCAGCTGAGACCTTCCCAGGTTTTGGAGAAATCGGCGTCGCCAGCAGGCAGCCCAGTGGCCCAGCACCAGCTGCGGGGCTTGGCGCCTGCTCGCAAGGCACCCCCTGACCTCAGCCATCGCCCACGTCCTTGCAGCCGGCTTTAATCCCTTTTTAATTAAACGCGGAGGGGTGTGATGGTATCAGGAGGGTGGGAGGGGGGTGGCCTGGGGTGTTTTGGGCTCGGTGTGTGTGCCAGCCAGCTGGCTTTGATACGAGCCTGTCAGATCTCACACGCTAGCTTTCCCCCTCTCGTTCCTCTCCAGGTAGCCCCGGTGTTGCGTGGCTCAGCCCCACGGCTTGCCCACCGTTTTGGGATCCTGTCCTACCTTGGATGCCCACGAAACCAGTGGCTGGAAGGTGAGGTGACTTCCCTGATGGCACCAAATGCCGGGGAGGAGGTTTGGCTTAAAGCAGGACGCGGCATGAGATAACCAGGGCAGCGAGGGCATGGCCACGGGGAAGGAAATTGGGGTTAGGGCTGCGTCTGAGGTCTCACCAAAGGCTGGCAGTGCCAGGGTCATCTGAGAAACCTCGTGGCTCCGTTACCTGGAGATCTGGGAGCTCTGCTTACAAAATCACGGGGGCACAGAGTGGTTGGGGTGGGAAGGGACCTGTGGATCCATCTGATCCATCAGGGCCACCTCCATTCGGTCTTAGGGAAGCCGAAGTTTAATCCTAATCAGCCCAGAGATTTTCCTCCTACCATGGCAACCCTGGCCGGGCACCTTGGTGCGTTGCAAAAAGGCTTTTTCCTCTTCCAAGCAGATTGACTGCCCCACGTGGCTACACTGCTGAGCCTGGGGAATGGCCTTGAACGGCACGAAGCATTTTGCTCCTCTGCAGGTGGCTGAGCCCTGGCACAGGCTGCCCACAGGGGTTGTGGAGTCTCCTCCTTGGAGACCTTCAAAAGCCACCAGGACGTGGTTCTGGGCACCCTGCTGGAGGTGGCCGATGCAGATTTTTGCATTTATTTTTATTTTTATTTTTATTTTTTGCAGATTTTTGGCGTTGGGCTCTGTGTGGTTGCAGAGCTAATTCAGAGCTAACCTGCTTCCCTTTCCTGGGGACGAATCCATTGCAAAGCGATGGCAGCAAAGAGAGAGAGAGAAGCAGGGGCACATAAAATGGGATTTCTGCCTTTATTCCTCAAATAACAAATCAGCAGACTCCTGCTCTCACAGAGGTGCAGGAGGGGCCAGTTTGGTCCCACTTGGTCTGTCCAGCGCTTCCTACCAGCCCCATGCAGCGTGTGGCCACAAAGCAGGAGGGACAGGGGGACACAGACCCAGTAGGAAAGCGAGGGGTGAGAAAGAAGAAGGTTTTTTTGAGAACCCTGATGTTTCCCATGAGGAGGTTCCTGCCGTGCTGGGCGGAGAAGCTCTGCTCTGGGACCTTGGTCCGCAAGGGCCACCAGAGGGGTGGAGGCAAAGGCAAGCAGAGGGATCCTGGCAGGGCTTGAAAACATCATCAGAGAGAATGACATTTGCTCAGCGAGAAGGAAGAGCTGGCAGGGGACCTTTCCCCTCTCCTCGCATCTGTCCAGCGCTGAGCAAACATCAACTAATCTTCCTGACACCTCGGTAAGACAGGGAAGCGTTACGGGGCCGGCACGATAAGTGCGGTGGAAACCACAGCTGCAGTGACGCACGCTGCACAAAACCACCTCGCAGGCAAACCCTCGGCCTCCAAATCTGCCAGCACAGCCCCTCAGGAGCCGGGCTGAGACGCGTTTCCCACAGCAGGTCGGGGGCAGACCTCAGGGCAGCCCAGGCGTCCTGTCCCACAGCCTCCTGCTCTCGCTTCTGGGCTACGAGGGGCTCTATCAGCCGGGGGAATAACATCTCAGTGGAGCCTGGAGGGATGAGAGGGTGATTAAAAGCTGAACTAAGCTCCTGCTTTGGAATATTATTTTTTAAAATGGTGTTTTCGTAGTGATTTGAAAGCACCCTTTCATCTCCAGGCTGGCTGGAGCTATCTGTTCATCCTTCCTAGGTTTGCTCCCAAAGAATTTTGATCATGGGGCAAAAAATGAGGCCCTGGCACAGGCTGCCCAGAGAAGCTGGGGATGCCCCATCCCTGGAGGTGCTCAAGGCCAGGCTGGATGGGGCTTTGGGCAAGCTGGGCTGGTGGGAGGTGTCCCTGCCCATGGCAGGGGGGTGAAATTAAGTGGTCTTCAAGGTCCCTTCCAACCCAAGCCATTCTGTGATTCTCTGATTCTACACGGGAGGCAATTTATCAGGCAGAGCAGAGTGGACGTACGAATCAAAACGCAGAGGGGGATGTTAGTTCACATCAGCAAATACTTAAAGCTTTGCCGTTGAAGATGCAACAGCTCATTCTTGCTGCTAATTCAGTGAGATTCTTGGCAAGTAACAAGAGGTGTCTGTAGGCTCGTTCTCAGATGAGATTTCCAAAGACGTGGTACAGGGAGGGGGAGCAGAACTGTCAGGGTCTTCCGAGACGGCTTTGATTCAACCATTGCTGAATTTACGGGCAGTTTTCGTTCTCTTACAGGTCCCTTGCAAAGCCAGCAGGTTGAGGGAAGTGATGATCCTCCTCTACATGGAGCACCGTGGTCAGTTTTGGGTCCCCCACTAAAAGAGGGAGCAACAAACTGGTCGAAGTCCACTGGAGAGCACAAGACGTATGGGAAGAGGCTGCGGTAGATGAGGCAGATGGGTTTGATGTTTTTTTTTTGTCCCTTGGAGGAGCTGCCAGTGACGAGTCTCTCCACCCTTTCCTATGTCAGTGAGTCACCAGCATTTACTCACTGCTCTGTCTCCCAGCCCAGCACATCGATCTGCTGGAATCTCACTGCCTTGCTCCCCTAGGTGCCATCAGCACGTGCCGTTTGTGTAGCCCTTCCCTTGCCATTACTCCAAATCTGGTGAATTACTCCAATTTGGTGAATTACTCCAAATTCACCAAATAGGGTCTTGACCCTGGTGACCCTTCTAGGAGCAGGAGATGGAGCTGGAGATGGCCAGACCTAACTTATTCAGCAGGGAAGAGAAGGAAAGAAGGAGATCTTTGTTACAACAAGGAGGGGAGAGGGAAGAAAAGGGGAAACAGTGACTCCAGTGTCCTTCATTAACCTTGCTGATAGACTTCGACTCATCATCAGCTGATTTATGTGGCACCACTTAGTGCTGTCTGCAGGACAAACCAAGCACTTTCCATCTTCAGGGATCAAAAGGTGATGGCTAGCACACATACCCTGCCTCCTTCCTTCTCCTCCTTTGGAGAATTTCAGGGCCCAACATGGAGACAGATCTGTATCCTATTTTTTTTTTTTTTTTTGCCAGCACCGGAGGCACAGGAGGACGTGCAGCTTGCCCAGCTCTGCGGTGACTCACTGGCAGAAGCCAGACTCCTGTCTGCCAGCCGTCTTCATCTCCATCTCCTCTCATAGTCCTCTGCCAGACCACAGACGTGTGGCTCCCTCCAGGTCCTGGGCACAACCTCCAGGGTCTCTGAGAAGGCTTAGCCCTGGTGGGCTGAGATGGTCCCCAGATGGGAACATCCTCCATCCATTTCCAAAACCCGATGTGTGATTGAGGGTGAGCATCCCCCAGCTTTTCTACACACTGCTCCTCTGTATTATGGAAGGGACAGAGGGACTGCGACCCCGTGACACTTTGCTCGAGCCCTTCGACCCCAAACACCTCGCTGTATTTGCCCACCCGTTTTCACAGCACGCGCAGGACAACCTCTCCTCGTGCTTCTGCGAGCCCCAGGGTTGTCGCTGGTGGGGTGAAAACTCTTGGGCAGGAGGGGAGGAACAGACAGGCATGGTGACTGCATAAGGGGATTTTCTAGCCACATAGGAAACCTGGCTGAGAAAGAACCCAAGCAAAAAAAACCCAAAAAACTCTTTTTTTTTTTTTTTTTTTCAATCAGCTTCCTCAAAGAGCTTGGGGATCTGGTAGCTGGTCAGGAAGGAGCCTGCCCCAGCTGAGCCTCACGGCCTTCCTCAGCCACCCTCCCAGCTGAGTCTTGGGTTGGCAGCGATGATTTATCCCCCACCTGCCTCAGAAAGTTTTCTTAATCACCCAGCTGCTGAATAACCCTCTTGTCTGAATTCCCCTGAAGGCCCCCAAAAAGGCCTCTGCTTATCTAACGCTCATTTGACCGGATAATTCGATGGCAGTTTTCAAGTGCTCTGGAAGTGACCTGCTCCAAGGCACTTCAGCTTTTCAATCCCCTTGGCAGCAACATCAGCAGTTTTCCTTGATTTTTTTTTTTCCTTCTGCAGGCTGTGACATTTCTACCCTCCCAGCACGATGCTCACCCCACTGAGCCTCAGAAGGATGCGGAGGTGCCTGTTTCCCACCGAAACTCAATCGCAGGGGATCGTTTGCAAAGACTAATTGATCTTCAGTGCCTCGTTACCTTTTTAACTCCCATCCTAGAGTATTTGGAAGTGGCTTCCTAGAGCAGGTTTGTCCTCTGAGTATGCTATGAGTGGCTGCTCCTCATCCTTTCTCTTCTTTGAGCTCTGTAACCCCGCTGCTGTTTTCTGGTTGCTCTCTCCAACTCACCGTCCTCCTCTCAGGGTGTTTTTCCTGAAAATACAAACTTTAAACGCTGAAATAACTGAGTCTCCTTCCCAGAAATTTTCACGCTCCGATCCAGAAAGACCTAAAGCATGTCACAGGCAATAGCTAAGGGTGTTGGTTTCAGTTTGCTGGAGATACAAAGCTAATGACCTTTTGCTTTCTCTTACATGATTTTTCCGCTTTGCTCATTCAAGCCCTCGAATCCTTCACTTTTTTCAGCCAGCTCAGATGAAGGGCTGAAGATCTTAGAAATCAAAACTCCTGCCACTTTTGCAAATACCACTTGCTGGATGGAGAAAAGGTCTCTTTCCATGCCTCCACTAATGGCAATACAGTGCTATGATTGCAGTACGTATTACCCCAGAGGAGAAGTCTCTAAAAACCTCCAAAACCATCCTTTAAAAACCTTCAGTCTCTAAAAAAATAGGCTTCATAGTTCCACTTCTCCAAGGACAGCTTGTCCGCTGCAGGGAATGATTTGAAATGTTCACCAGATCCTCTGCCAAAGTTTCCTGGCCTTGTAGTTCCCTGCTCTGGAAACTCTGGATAGGATTAACACCTACAGCACCAAGACCATGCCAGTGCAGGAGGATGGTTTCATATCTGGAAGAGGGTGGACCACAGCAGCATCCTCCTTGCTTTGTGTCTCCTTGATGCTTGTATCAACTCAGAGGAACGCTGCCAAAAAACGTCCCTTCTGTGCTGTTGGCTCGCCAGGGCTGAGCAGGAAAAATATTGTTTCCTGCAATTTCGCTCGCAGCAGTCAGGAAGGGCTCTCCTGCCGAGAGAAGGCACTTCAGTGAATTACGTGCCTCGCTCGGCTGCGTGTGGTAAATCCAGTCCTGGAGTGCAGGCTGGGAGAAGAACTGGTGGAGAACAGCCCCGTGGAGAAGGATTTGGGGGTTTTGGTGGACAAAAGGCCAGGCTGGATGGGACCTTGGCCAATATGATCTAGTGGAAAGTGTCCCTGCTCATGGCAGGGGGTTGGAGTAAAATGATCTTTGAGGTCCCTTCCAAGCCAAGCCATTGTATGATTCTCTGAGTCCTTTTGTCCTTTATTTTCCCCATCCAGGAGCACCACGATGAGGCAGTAAGAGCTGAGATATGAAGCCCGTCCCAAACCAAGATGGACATCCTTGGGGTTCCTGCAAAATTTGGCCTTATCTTCCCCAAGGACAGTCCTACCACCAGTTCAAAGGGGAAAACACGGTGAGGACACAGCTTTTCTGTAAGGTATAAACCTGTGTTAGATCCAGGCTTCCCCTGGAGCTCTTGGTACCAGCACAGCAGAGCACTTTTAGCAGACTAATGAGCGTATCTGATGGTTTTAATACCTGGATATGGGCCTTCAGGATGTGGCTCTAAATGACATTTGTCCTGAGACAGCTGCCATCTGTATCTGGAGACTGTGCTAATGGTGTCCGCTGCTGTGTCTGGTTGCAGAACAAACGCAGGGAAGTGACAGGGCTGTGGCAGGTCGTGGCAGATTCACCCGTCAAAGTTGAGAGAAACGGGAACGACTGGGACATCTCATCCTAGCTGCTGTCTCCCCATGGGTGTTATGGGGTCTAGCTGACAAGCTGAAGTGCAGATGCCCGTTACTGTCTGCACTGACCTTAAGATTTAAGCACTAATTGCCCTAATTTATGCACCTGGAGACTTAGGAGAAACTAGAAACTAAGGGACTGTGACAGAGAGAGGGGCAGGACGTGTCCCTAAGGGAGCTCGGCCAAGCAGGACAGCGTGTAGTGAATCTGTAGGAAATCTTTACTTCTTCAAAGGTTCAACAAGGAGCAGGTGAGGTTTCCTTGGCTGTTCTGCACCCACAGGTCTTCTTTCAGTCACTGAGCCTCACTGTGCCCCTTGGCAGGTACAAGCCTTGTATTTACAGAGGAGGATGGGGTGCGTGCAAGTCTGTAAGCACCGAGCCTCACGAGATGGGGATTCGAGGGGTCGTGGTGCTGCCAGACTCCTGCTCCTAGTGCTGGAGCTGGCTAATGAACAAAAAAAACGAAGCAGGGCTGAGTCGTTCAAAGGTTAAAATCCTCTCTGCAAGCCAGCCAGGCGATGCAGTCGGGCTCCTTTCCCTTCCTTCCCATTCAGCCTGCACTTGTGCATTTAGCTGAGCATCTTGTTTAATGAAAAGGATTGCTTCTGATAGATGCAGGTTCCTGATTATGTAATTGCCCTTGCAAGGAAGCGCAGAGGAGAATTTCAGCGAAATTGCTGGCTCTTATGCAAGACTGCTGCCAGTGTTTACTCTGCAGAGATGCGATTCTCCTCTGCCGTTTGAGCAGAAAATGATGCGTTAATCTTTTAAGGCATTTATGAAACATCGGATTATGCCAGGATCAGGGCGCTATCATCTGTAAGGAACCTGCTGGCCGGTTGGATGGCACACAACTTTCCGAGGCAGGTTTTATATTTAAACTTCACCTTTCCGTGCCGGAAGAACAGCAAATATCAAGCTTTTAAGAGCCCTGGATAAATCATGAGGTCCGAGTCTTCAGCAATTACTATCAGTGGAAAGTTGGGCTTGTGCATCTGTCAAGAATAGAAGCTGTATTGCTGAGCGCTGGTCTCCTGGATACATTTTCATCATATTTCTCAGCTAACAGGATTTGAACACAGCTAAATTGCACAGTAATACCAAGAGGCCATCCTGAGTCTTAACTGTTCCCCAGAGGGCTCCGAGATGATTTAATGACACAGGTTTAGCGTTCTAAGTAGTGACTGGAGCAGTGACTTCAGAGCTAAATTGGGAACACAATAACATATGGGGCATTGAACCAACCTCAGCTAAGTAAGTTTGATCTCTGTAAGTAAGTTTGGCTCTGCAGGAGCCAGAACTATTGTCCAGATTTGAGAAGAAGCCCCTTGCTGTCTCTGTTCTCAGGAATAAGTCCTTGTGTTTAATATGGGGCGGTGGAGAATTGCACCAGGACCCTACAGATCCTGGGCACGCAGAGCTGGTAAACAGCTGTGAGGCTCTCTGGGATGTCTGCTGCACACAGAGCCTGTCTGGTGCAACAGGAATATTCAAGCTCAAGCTGATGGCATGATTTTGCACAGGATTGAGACATCGATTCAGGCAAAGTGTTGAATCGGTCTTCACCTGGACCCAGATTACGCAGCTTTGGACGCCCACGATGTCCTGCAAAGAGTAGGGTTCAAAGATTGAGGGCGTTGCAATTAAAGCCATAAAAATACTTCAATTTTTAAAACACATGTTTGGCTGTATTTGCCATCCAGTGCTCACACAGGCATCAGATATATGCAGTGTTGGACAAAAATAGTAATATTCTTGCCTCTCTCCTTGCTAAAATAGGATGCTGGCCCAATCGACCAAATGTTGACTTTTTTTTTTTAGGAAGTCTAGCACTGTGATTCACACCATTTTCCAAGCCCAACAGAATAACAGCAGCAACAATAATCATAAAAATAAAATAAAAAAAAACTTCTTTCAAACTGCAGTTAAAAGGAGGTACATGGTGTCCCTTGGAAATCTGGCCACGGTCCCTGTGCTGGGAACTGCTCTGCAAGGCAAATGCTCCCTTTGCGCTTGGAGGAGCACGAGAAGGGCCAAACAAGCACAGGTGTGCACACGTGGACCATCATGAGACTGGCAGCACTTTGTAGCTGTGTCACACCCACCTCAGCAGGTGTCAACGCCCCTAAGCACATAATTTTCCATGTGCGTTTCTTGCTTTTCACCAGACGGCTGCAAATCATCGAGCATCAGCCGGAGGCTCCCCTCCCCGCTGCCTCTCCAATCACCCAGCAATGGATCCGCTTGCAAATTCCTCCTTTTACAGGTGCAGGAACCGAGGCAGAGCTTTGGCAGAGCCGGGAACAGCGAATGTGGTGGCCTGGGATGTTTCAGGGGCAGCTGAGAGCACTCGGGGCAGGTTCAGGCACACTTGCTCTTGCCTTGGGGCAGAGGGAAGGAGGAGGTCACCTCGTGGTGTCCTTCCCAGAGGCTTGAGGATCCACCCAGTTGCTTCGGAAACAAGGCCCTCCCAGCGGTGACACATGGATTTCTCTCACTCTTCCTGTTTATGTCTCACTGATGCCCTCATTCCCACACCCTTTAGGGTGTTTGGCACTTTGGGGCCGTGAGCGCAGCATTCGGTGAGCGGCGTCACCACGGGGCGTGCTGCAGAGTGCTCCTCGGTGCCAAACACCGGTGAATTAATGCTGTGGCAGCTCTCCACCACATCAGAGATTTACCAGTGTTATTATATCACGCCAGCCACTATCCATCCTGCAAAGCTCTCCTAGGAGCACAAGACCATTCGGAGATGCAAGTGCCCCCAGCACAAGGCACTGGGGATGAGGAGCGCAGAGATGCTCCTGACCCCGCAAAGAGTCAAAAAGCTGCCCACTGGCACCTTTTTGGGGCTCAGAGAGGACACGGCATCGTGGTGTGGGGAATATGTTTGTTAGCAGGTCACCAGGTAACGACCGGGCTCCCAGGGTGTGACGGGGAGCCTTGCCGTGGGTTAATTTCTCCTTGGGTGGGGAGGGCGAGGAGCTGGGTGTTGGTCACGTAGGCGCAGAGGGTGTCACCTTGGAGATAGGTGGCTGGATGCGGACCCCTCCGAATAACCCAGCCCCCTCCTGGAAGGCTCTGCTGTGGTTTGGGGTGAGCCCCATGCTCAGCTTGGTGTGGGGCGGAAGAGGCAGCGATGGGCAGGCTGGGGCTCCTGGGGGTGTCACCTCACCGAGCACCGAGGTCTTGGCAGCACGGTGCCTGTCCCACCTTGCTGTAAATGATTAAACAGGGAGCTGAATAACAGCTGGGAATTGCTGTAGGCTTCTGCAGTCCCAGGGTAATTCAGGTTGGAGGAGACCTTTGGAGGAGGAAGAGACCACTGTCCAGGCAGGCAGCAACAGGGTGTCATTTAACAAGATGCTGTTTTTTCGTGGTGAAACTGGCTTAAGAAATTCCCCTCCTTGTTCCTTTGCTTTTGAGCCTCCGTCACATTTTGCTTTTCTCCTCGCTCATGACAGTACAGCTGTTCCTTGGCTCTGCTGAATCACTGAACCGATAGCAATATCTTCTCCTCTGTGACTTTTTAAATTCTGGAGAGAGAGGCCCGGGCACAGCAAGTTATTTTCACTTGGAGATCTTACATCCAGAGAGGAATGAAAACTAGACTCACGTGGGAGCCCAGCACTGTAACTTAAACCAGAAGCTGAGCATCATGGCTTTACCACCAAACTGAGCTCCTGGTTTTATCAATATAATTGATGTCTATTGTGCTGATGTTTAGGCAGGTGGGTTAGCTGTACACTCAGCCAGTTAAATGGCTTATTAGCCTCCACTGGCAGCTCCGATCTGGTCCCTGGTGGCTGCAAAGTGAGCTCAGGCACCTACACCCATGGAGACACCTACAATTAAGCGCCATAACCTGCAGCTGCCTCCTTTCCCCGATGGCTTTCCAAATGCCTCCTTTGATGTCACACGGGGAAGGTTGTGGTGGAGAAGGGGAACGCCTCTGGATCGCCTGACTCCTCAGCTGGCACGTTAGCACCTGTTTGCTCCTGCCCGCGTGCTGATGACACTGCCTCGTGTCCCCACCTCCTTCATCTCCATCTCAGCATCTCCCCACGCTGCCTCTTGGCTTGGCCTTTGGGGCTGGCACCGTCGCGGCCAGCTCTGCTCATGGCAAGGGCTCCGAGGTGCTTCAGGGCTACAGGCACAAAGTAGCAGTAATAACAAAATTGCTCTTCTAATTGCCTCAAGAATCACAATTACTCTCGAGCCATTATTGATATTAATAACAATGACGGTAATAGTAGGTGTTAATACACACCAGTAATTACTGTTGATCCTCCAACGTGCTAATTACCATTTCTGCTATTAGTCCTCCTGGAATCGGAGGGCAGGGACTCGGCGTTGTGAGTCACGTTACTTTCACAAGGCCACGAGGAGAAGGCTCAGCCTGACTCAGACCGCAGGAGGTACAAGTGCCCTGCCGCACATCTGCCTGAAAAGGTGCTCAAGGCGTTTCCTGAAAGGAGAAAAAAGTCACGGAATGGGCAAATTCTAGAAGTGGAAGCGATGCGCAGATGTGTAATTTCCAGGTTTGGGGATTATGGCAAGAAATTAAGGAATATTTGCAGAGATATGCAGATTTTCCCCTTGGGGGGTCAATATGTCTCCACTGAAAAAGGTAGGGGGTTCCTGGAGCTCGGAGGGTTTCAGCCAATTTCTGATGACAGAGAAAAGCTGAGTTTTAGAATTTCTCAAAGATATTTTTTTTTTTCAGTCTGTGTTTTGAGAAGGCTGTTTGCAATTTATGAAATACTTAACGCAAAGTTAGGCCATTAAAACTGAGCCTCAAATATAAAAAAAAAAAAAAAAAAAAAAGAAATCCTGCTTCCATATTCCTCTCCATCACCATTTTCCTACATGGAAAAAGACCCAAAACATTAGGAGTATTGCTTGAATGTGGGACTAAGCCAGACTATGAAAGCTAAAATGTCTCTCTGTTACCGTGCTGATGCTTCTTGGGTCCAGAAGCAGAAACAGAGGTGGAAAACTAGCAGGGATGGGGTAACAGGTCAACTTTACCTATAGGGGAGGACAAGGGCTCCCTAGGTCTACATTAGCAGGGCAACAGATCCTGCAGGTGGCAGAGCAGTCACTGCTGTGCCTGTATTGGGGTTCTGCTGATGTTCTGATGGAAATGTTGAGCTTGGCAAGACTGGAGAATGGATGAAGATTCCTGCTGAAGAACCAGAAGGGACCCACAGTGAAAGGGCTGCACAAATGGCAGGTGTAAATGGCTCTTAGATGAGCAAATAGACTAAATCTCTGTGTGTTGCCAAAAGACACTCGGACTTGGAGATGAATAGAAGTGAGTAAATCCCGGTGACTCACAGAAGTGGGATAGCATGGAGAGACCCATCACTGGCAGCTCCTCTAGGGGACAAAAGGGTACATCCAAACCCAGCCCATTGTCACTAAACAGGGAGAAACCCAAGAAGTTTGATGAGGACTTGACAGTCATTGTCCCTTGTGCCTGGAAAGGAGAAAAACCGAAGGGCGATGGAGTGCCCCTAGCTTGAGATGTGACATTCAATAAGATCCCAAGAGGCTGTAGGGGCAGGAAGAAGCCTCATTCATTCACATTTTTGTAGCCAGTGAAAAGCTTTCATTGGATGTAAAATTGGATGTGAAACTGCCTCTGAGTCATTGCTGAAATCTCTCCCTTTGCTATTTGTCAGATGCAATCATTCCAGAAATAGCAAGTAGTGGCAGAAGCAGCAGCTGTGGCCCAGGGAATACGCTGTAGCCTTCAAGAAAATGGTGTCTGTAATGTGCCCAAGTGATGCAGAATTAATCAGGTTTGAAAAAAGAACACGGCTTTCGCACCCTGGGGGACTGTTGCTAAAAAATCCTGCCTATGCGGATCCTCCTGTCGTGCTCCTTGACATAACTTCTAAGAGAAATAAATGAGTTTATCTCCCACATTGCCCGGAGACCTTTCACATGGAAATAGTGGGATTAAGGAGATTAAGATTTAGCTTCAACTTGGATAAAGAACAACAAAGAAGAATGATTAACACATGAAATGCTTCTAAGTCATTAGATCTGAAGTCCAGTCTCCGTACATTGCCTCTAGTGACAGCTTTTCTGTCGTGCTCATTGCTGTCACATCTGATCCCATAAGAGAACAGGAGTAAACCAAATGGTTCCCTGCAGTGGGGTGCCTTGGCTCCAAAACAGCCATGGGCTGGGCTATGGAGGAGGTGGAAGGCATGGGAAGGAAAAAAGGAGGCTGGTTTATTAGATTTATTGGATGGGTGAAGGAAGGCCCCGCTTGAGGAGGACAGGGCTGAGGAGGTGGAGGGCAGAAGCTAAGGGTTGGGGTCTTGGTTTGAGGAGAGCAGAAGGAGGGAGTAGAAGGTAGGTTTGGTGGGGACCTGGCTTGGGGTGGAGGTTTTCTCTTCCACAAAGATGTGGGAGGAGGTTGGTGTGAAGTCTCACGATACTGGTGGCCCCCCATAGTGGTTGAAAAATGGCCACAGATCCATATACCCTGTTATGGTTTTGGTCCAGACAGCAGATGGGACTTGGAGTTAAGGATGTAAGGCTGTTGGGATGCAGGTGAGGGGATGTGTGCTGGGAGAGATGGTGGTGCAGGGCCCAAAAAAAAAAACCTGCCTGAGACTTTGGGCAGCACTTGTGGGGCTGGCTTGGAGGGAAGGAGGGAGATTTCTCCATGACAATGGAGCCCTGACTTCATGGGCTCGGTGATGGTCAGGTTTTGGGACATCCCAGGCAGTTCCCTAGAAAGATGTTCCTGGTCTCCTCAGTGTCCACCAAACACCCAGGGAGATCCCTGGCTGTTTTGGGCCTGCATGGGGCCTATTGACGTGTGAGTGAGAGACACGAACCACCTCATGGCACCCGTGTGTGAAAGCAGAAGTGTCCAGCCCCACACAGATGCTGCAACCAGAAGCTGGTTTCCCCTTCTGTTTGGGCTGTTTTTTACCCAGCAGCAGTGGCTGAGTCAGACCTTCCTAGGTCCCTCTGAAAGCTGTGGCCACCAAGATCCTTCTATTGGTGGCGTGGAGGCACCTTTTGAAGCAGGAGCTTCTGCCTCATCCTTCGTTCAGAGCCTGATCAGGATGCCAAGCCACCAAACGAACATGTCCTGGGGGACGGGAGCTCTGGTTTGGCCTACAGTGTTGTGACTCTGGCTACCTCAAAGAAAAGGGAGATTTTTAATAAAAGGAAGCTGTCAGGCAGGTGAATTAAAGCCTTTGGAAAAGCAGGGGGCAGGCTGGCAAAGAGCAGAGGAGGCAAATACATCACCAGACTCTTTTAGCCTCATGTTTGATGTCTCTAGACCCAATGTTCAGGGTCTTGCCAATCTTTCTGGGTTCTGGGTGCAGGTGTTACGGGCTGAAATCCAGTGGCTCTGCAGCCCCCACGTTCAACAGACTGGGGCTACCTGTGGCTGATGGGGTAAGGAGCCAGGGGTTTGCTCTGGGACCCCCAGATCAACTTTGGGCCTGGACAGACAAGACAGGCCATCAAAAGTACATCAAAAAATACACAAAAATCCAGTTTTTGGAAGGTAGATCTGACCTTGTCAGGCTGATATTTCCCCATGAGGACAAGATAAGCAAGGGGACCAGATGTGCAGTCTCCATCCTTTGAAGTTTTCGAGACCTGATTGGGTAAAGACCTGAGCAATCTGGTCTGTCTCCCATATCCTTGCATGGAGCAAGAGGTGCCACGTTGGTGACAATATATTAGGATGCTCAGTTTTCCCTAACAGATTCCAGCCAGTGACTGGTGACACTGGGGACTTGAAGCCAGCTGCCCAGTTTGCTCAGTGCAACACCAGGGCCTTGAGCAGGAGGTACCCAAAGGCTAAATAACCACGTCAGCACTATATCCAGGCTCCCAGCCCTCAGAGAATTGCCACCCCATGGCTGACTTCATGGGTCTGGCCTGAGCTCACAGGGACAGAAGCAGAATTAGGCACATAAAGCTTCTTGGGCTTCTCGAAGTCCAAGTGTTTGTTGGGGAATTTACCTTTTAAAGGAGATCCTACTCCCGCCCTACAAAATCCAGCCCTTCCTAACACATCTGGGCTTGCTTCCCCAAGCAGTTGGCTGCTCACAAGTTCTGGTGTTCAACAGCCCTGACTTGACTGCAGTGTATGAGGTCAGAAAAGGGTATGCAGTACTGGTTCCAGGTCCCTCACGTCCCTGGACATATTAATGGTGCTCTGGAGACTGCAGAGCAGTGCAAACCAGCTTGAAGCCTGCCTCCTCTTGGCCTGATCAGCAGGTCATTGTTGGTTTCCTTACGGAATCACTCGGACTTCTGGTGCTGCACCAGATGTTAGATGAGACGCAGATGTTTGCTCTGACAATGAATCATTACCATGCTGCCAGAAAAGCTGGTGTTTCTTTGCAGCTGGATCAGGGACTGTCAAAGCCTTCAGCATCCGTGAAAACACAGGAGTTCATGTGCTGTTGTGGGAGTCTGGGGACAGCCAGACCAATCAGCCCCAGCAAAGGAATCCCTCTCCGTGGCCAGAGGAGTAATAAATTTACCCGTTCCTGCTCTGCACTGCCTGTTTAACCTACTTGGGGTCAGGACTTACGATGTGTATCCATGTAAGACAGCACTATGAGGCCTTTCTGGCTTCGGAGGTGTCCAGATGTGACTGCAATAGCGGTTCTAGCTTCACCCCTTGTGTGTGTGAGTTGTATTTTCATACACACAGTGGAAAAGGGACAGGGATTCCTGCTGGAAAAACAATTAGTGCTAATGGCTTTTATGATATGATGGCTTATCTACAGGACTTGACCTTCGCGAAGGCCCCTGGATACTCTTTTTTGCTCACTCTCAACCTGGCCAGACTCTCACATCCTGTTCCTACCCCTTCTCGCTGCACTTCTGGAGTTTACAAGCGTGTGTTGAAAACAAATTGCAGACTGCCGAGGATAATTTGGGAACATTTAAGCAGAACACAGCATGCCAGCACACAGGGACGATCTCTGCATTCACCACTCAGAGAATACAAAGCTCAGAGAATACAAAGTCAGTCAGAGATAGCATCAGAAGAAATGGGAAAAGTGGAAGGGAGAAGCAAAAAAGCTGGAGGGCTTGAGTAGAAGTAATTATTATTATTATTATTATTATTATTATTATTATTATTATTATTATTATTATTATTATTATTATTTTTTTTTCTGATAATTTTCGTGCATCGGATGAAAGATAAGAACAGGGGATGTTATTAAGAGGAAAGAGGGAGAAAGTCCCTGCCTGGGTTCACTCCAATTTATGTCAATAACAGCAGCTGATAGAGAGCTCCTGGAGTAGAAAGAAACAAAACCACAAAGTCTAAGCAGTGAGGACACAACTTATCCCACAAGAAACCACTCCTTGCCTCAAATACGGGGCAAACCCCTGATTGTAGTGGTCCATTGCCCTGGTGGTGTGTAGCAATTGCAGATGTGGTTGCTCTTGGGGAAGAATTGGAGCTCCTGGGACATATTTTTTTCCTTTTCTTGCTTAAAAAAAATAGAAAAGTGCCTCTGGGAGTTTCAGGGGTTGCGTATATTTAATTTAGAGTAACAACAGAGGGCACAAGCAGTGTTGCTGCTCCCTGCTATGAGCACGCACTGAGAGCTCACATAAAAGCGTTAGGAGATTTGTAGTAAGAACATAAAGCTGAGGATGTTGGAAAAAAGGAAAGAAAAGGAGAAATTTCGAGTAAATGCTTCGTAAGCATAAAAGACAGAGAAAGGATAGTGATTTTCTGCCCTTGTAAGGAGGGCGTGAAGGTCTCTGGGGTGAGAGCAATTCTGCAGAGTACAGGGAAAAACGGCACATGCCCCCAAGGGATATTTGCGCTCAGCTATCCTGGAGGAGCAGCTACCATAAACCTAAAGAAGGGAAGTTATCCATAACCCAGAAAATACAGGGAAATATTTTCCGCGCCGCTCTGGGAGACCAGGAAGTTATTTTTGGTCTCTGTAGCGCAGTGAGTGTCGGCGGGAGCATGTGCAACAACAGAGCTCTCAGCAGCTCCCCATTGTACTTGCTGCTATCGACCTTATCGCTGATAGGTGCAGGATGTGAATTATAACGGCAAAGATGTAATCGGAGAGGCCTGGAGACAGCTCGTCTGCTAGGGACGAGCAGTTACCATGACAGAGGCCCTCGCGTTGCTCCTTTCCAAGTGGCACGTCAGGTGGAACAAGGGCTCTGCGGCTTCTGTTGCCTTTGGTGTCATTTAGGGGATAAATGACTTCACCGTTTCCTGATCCTTTCTCATTTACTGCAGCTTAAACAACTCAGGTGGTGCTATATCCACCTAGACCAGCTCAGTCTGGCCCAGCATTTCCATAAAGTGTAGAACCAGATCCTTAAACCCTGCAGGTATTCTTTCAGCCATTGCTTTTGCAAGGGAAAAACATCTTCCCTGTGCTGACTGCCTGGCCAGGTGAGGACTGAGTGACTCTGATATCTTTTATTACTAGCAGGACGAGGGAAAAGAGCTGGCACTCAGCAACATGTGCTTTATATCCGTTAGAGAACCGGGTGCAATGAGAGCTTGGCCAGGCAGAGATATTGCAGAGGGCTTTTGAAGGGTTTGGAGTCACATTTTTTTTTTTTTTCTAGATGCCTCTGCCTGGCTCTTACGCTGGTCATAATAATATAAGGAAAATGGTCTGAAAATCAGGAGCAGTGATGGACGTAAAAATTGTTTCACGTCTTAATGGTTTGAAAGGAAAAAAAGAGAGGAAAAAAAACCCACCTTGCAATGATCTCATATGGGTAGCTGTGCGTGGGAGGATTTATCAGAAGATGGGAGAGCAGCGTTACCTCTGCAAGTGTCTGCGTCCAGGGCAGTGGGGGAGAAATCAGATTAAAGGGGCATGGGGTCAGCGTACGACAATGTTGTTATTGCCAAATGTATCAATATCAATGACTTTTGTTTTAAAAGGAATTTCTCTTTTTGACCTGAGAAATGCAGCCCAGCTACAGATGTGTGGACTAAGCAAGGCCCAGAAATCCCACTGAATCTTTTGCCGACCCCCCCCCGGCGTTTCCCTACCAGCACAAGATGTTGAGGGGGAGCTGATCCCCATTTTGCGAGGGGAGACAAAAGAGGATTTTGGCTGGCTGGTGGCTGAGCAGGCATCTGAGCCTGTGCTCTCCTCCACTCCAGATTTCGGCCATCTCCTCCAGACACCGTTCATTTTCATGGACTACCCAAATGTGCTCAGTGGGTGTTATCCCCACAAGAAGAGCTGGAAGCTCTCAGCACAACTTGTTCCCCACCTACACAGACGTCCACCTTTGGCCTGTGTCTGAGTTCCTCCAGCCAGCTCCCAAAGAGGCCTCGGGGCCTTGCAAGCTTTTTGAGGTTTTGGAACATGTTGCTGGGGAAGTCAAGGCTGTCCTTCTGCAGGGCTTCGTGGGGTGAAGCACTGTAATGCACGGAACAAGAAGGCAAAGGCTTGGAGATAAAGGGAAGCAGCTGGCACATGTCTGTCTGGCTGCTCTGTGGTTTTCCATGCACGCTTTCTTACAGGTACACATCTCAGCACCCCATTGCTGCCAGTTTTAGGGCACTACAGAAGAGATTTGGCCACGATACATCTGCAGCTACATTTTGCAAGAATAAAGAGTTGCTGATGCTGCTATTTACAAAAAAAGCCGCTCTGTATGTTAACCATTAATTCGTTTCTTTCTACGATCTGCCCTCCCCAGTCCATCCCCTGCCAGAAACACCTGCAGTGTTTGCGCTGCTGGATCAAACTGCTTTATGGCTGGTGATTATGGGATGGTTTGTGGCCTGTGGAACATAACAGAGTTCATAATAACAAGGTAATGAGTGCAAAGATGCGTGGATGTGTTCTTACTATGTTCCTCACTCCTCCTGAGAAGGGATGCTCCCAAGAGATGCTCTGTGGTAACAGCCACAATGGCAGCAAGGGCAAAGATGTGATTCCTGGTCTTGGGGACTGGAAACAGGCACCGAGAGGAGATCTCTTTCCGCTTTAATGAGGGCAGGGAGTCCATGGAGCAAACTCAGAGAGGGATCTTCAGCAGGCTCCATCCTCTGCAGCACAGGGCAAGAATTATTCTGTGCTTTGGCTGGTCTCAGCTGCCTCCAGGGACCGGCAGCTGGGGCAAATTGTAGCAGGTAGAGCGAGGATTGCATCTTGCAATACAATGGCAATGCTCCTGAGGACCAAATAAAAAAAAACAAACCCCATAAAATGGTTTGTGCTGATCTGCAAAAAACCTCAAGGTCTTTGCAAACTTTGGTGGTTGAATCAGATCTAGCAGGCCACATGGGCCATCAGGCTCTTCTCGACGCCGTGACGCAAGGCGGGACAATCCCCAAAGCAAAGTTCGTACAAACAAATTGCATCAGCAGCTCCTGCCCTGCACCTAGCTGCAATTCCCAGCCCTTTTATTTTTTTTTCCATCTGCCTGCTTCTCCCGGTGGGGAAGGCAATGGGACTGTGGCCAAAGCTGGATCCATCCACGAATGCAACCATGATGACCTCTGTGCCTCCAAATGCTGGGAACGGTGACGGTGACAGGGACATTTTGCAAGTATTGCCCCCTGCTATATTGACCACTTGTCACGTGAATATAACCTCTGCACAGATAATGTCTTGTGCTTGCAAACAGCACGTGTTGTTGCAGACCGAATCTGAGCTTTGCAGCAAAGGAGCTGGCTCTTATTTTTATTTTATACTGCTTCAACAGCCTATAAATACCGTACCGATATATTTTGACCGCTTGTGCTTTAAAAGGCCGTCAGGAACACTCCTCAGCAATTTTCTGTGGAAATAGGAAAGAGGAAGGGAAGCAGCTCGTAAATGCTCATGCGGGCCTGCTGTCTGGATAAGCTTTATGTGCAGTGCGAGCTTAAGCTCAAACACAAATTTATGGTCCTTGATCCGGCGCCAATGAAAAGCTTGAGCTCAATTGCTTCAAGGTGCGTCTGTGTAGACGTAGGCAATTTGAGGTTAACTGAGATGAAGCCGCTGCTAATTTCGATGATTGGTTTTAACCTTGGGCAGACTTGAACCTTCTCCCAGATCTGGAATTGGGGGCACTCTTCAAGCAAACCACCACAACTGAAAGCACCTTGGAGAAGTCAGTGTCTTCAGACGAGTGCACAAAGGCTTCCTTCAAAGGGAGCGAAAGGGTTGACATTTGTACCCCATTTCTGTCCATACTGAGGCTGGAATGAAGGCTGAGCACCTCCTCGGCCGCTGTTTGAGCTTTTAGCCCTCTCCACCTCCTTTCAGTTGCCAGAGACTTGCCATTAAACCCCAGAGCCTCTGAGGACACCCTATTTAATCAACACCACCGCCCCATTCATTCTGCTCTCGCCGGCTTGTGCCGGCTCCTTTCCCTGGATGGGTGTAGCTGGATGTGCCCTGCTCCACGTGTCCCTCTGCCCTCCCGCACTATGGCTTTGGTATCAGCTCAGATCTAAAGGGTTAGGCTCAGCTCACCAGATGGGTGTGATTGGGAAGAGGATTAGGTTGATCCCATGTCAGCAAACGCAGGGGAGGGCAG